>NC_064614.1:647431247-648071961 GCF_023898315.1 Schistocerca nitens
CTTTCTGTACAAATTATAAATAGCCTGTCGCTCGCTGTATTTTACCCCTGCCACCTTCAGAGTTTGAAAGAGATATTCCAGTAAACATTGTCGAAAGCTTTCTCTAAGTCTACAAATGCTAGAAACGTAGGTTTGCCTTTCCTTATTCTATCTTCTAAGATAAGCCGTAGGGTCACTATTGCCTCACGTGTTTCAAAATTTTTCAGTTTTTTCATTCATCCGTAAACAATTCGTGTTGACTTATTAAAGTGACAGTTCGGTAATTTTCATACCTTTCAACACCTGCTTTCTTTGGGACAGGAATTACTATATTCTTCTTGAAGTCTGAGGGTATTTCCCCTGTTTCATACATGTTTCTCACCAGATGGTACAGTTTGCTCAGGGCTGGTTCTCCCAAGGCTGTCAGTAGTTCTAATGGAATGTTGTCTACTCTCAGTGCCTTGTTTCGACTTAACGTCTTTCAGTCCTCTGTCAAAGTTTTCACGCAGTATCATATCTCCCATTTCATAGTCATCTACGTCCTCTTCCATTTCCATAATATTGCTCTCAATTACATCACCCTTGTGTAGACCCTCTATATACTCCTTCCATCTTTCTGCTTTCCCTTCTTTGCTTGCGACTGGTTTTCCGTCTGACCACCTGATATTCATACAGTTGGTTCTCTTTTCTCCAAAGGTGTCTTTAATTTTCCTGTCGGCAGTATCTATCTTACCCTTAAAGACATATGCCTCTACATCCTTACATTTGTCCTCTAGCCATTCCTACTTAGCCATTTTGCACTACCTGTCGATCTCATTCTTTAGATGTTTCTACTCCTTTTCGCTTGCTTCATTTACTGCATTTTTGTATTTTCTCCTTTCATCAGTTAAATTTAATATCTCTGGTGTTACCCCTAAGATTTCTATTAGCCCTCGTCTTTTTACCTACTTGATCCTCTGCTGCCTTCACTATTTGAAACCTCAAAGATGCCCATTGTCCTTCTACTGTATTTCTTTCCCCTGTTCTTTTTAATCGTTTCCTAATCTCTCTCTCGCTGCAACCTCTGGTTCTTTCAGTTTATCCAGGTCACATCTCCTTAAATTCCTACCTTTTTGCAGTTTCTCCAGTTTTAATCTACAGTTCATAACCAATAGATTGTGTTCAGACCCCACATCTTACCCTGGATATGTCTTACAATTTAAAATCTGGTTCCTAAATCTCTGTCTTACCATTATATAATCTATCACAAACCTTCCAGTATCTCCAGGTCTCTTCCACGTATACAACCTTCTCTTATAATTCTTAAACCAAGTTTTAGCTATGATGAAGTTGTGTTCTGTGCAGAACTCTACCAAGTGGCTTCCTCTTTCATTGCTTATCCCCAGTTCATATTCACCTACTACTTTTCTTTCTCTTCCTTTCCCTACTGTCGACTTCCGTATTCCTTAACTACCTGAATAATTTCTTTTATCTCATCACACATTTCTTCCTTCTCTTCATCAACTGCGAAGGTAGTCGGCATACAAACTTTTACTACTGTGTTAGGCTTGGGGTTGGTGTCTATCTTGACTACAGTAATGGCGTTCACTATGTTGTTCGTAGTAGCTTATCCGCGCTCTTATTTTTTTTTATTCATTATTGAACCTAATCCTGCATTACCCTTATTTGATTTTGCATTTATAACTGTGTATTCACCTGACCACAAGTCTTGTTTCTCCTGCCACCGAACTTCACTAATTCCCACTATATCTAACTCTAACCTATCCATTTCCCTTTCTAAATTTTTTAACCTACATACCCGATTAAGCGATCTGATATTCCACGCTCCGATCCTTGGAACTCCAGTCTTCTTTCTCCCGATAACTACGTCGTCCTAAGTAGGCCTCGCCCAGAGAGCCGAATGGGGGACTATTTTACCTCCTGACGGATATCGTGAAAAATTCTGTCCAATTGGCACTTTAGATCGTAAAAATCCTGAGCTTGTTGGAGGGGCGTGCCCACAATGCTTCCAATTTTCACTTTTCTGGATATCCGAAGACCTTGATGGACAATGAATGTTTTGGTAAGGACGCAGCAAGCTGTAGAAAGTCTCCGGTATGCAGGTAGGTATTAACTTGCTGAAAAGTAAGCCAAGAATAGCTTTCCACGGAGCGAAACAAAACGTGGCGCAGAATATCCCCGGCATACCGTTGTGCTGTAAGGGTGCCGGAGATAAAAACCAAAGGGGTCTGCTATGAAATGAAACTGCACCGTAGATCATCAGTCCTGGTTGTCGGACCGAATGCGGGCAACAGTCAGGTTGATATCCCACCGCTGTCAGGGGCGTCGCCGGTCATCGGGGCTGATTTCGAAGCGGAACTCATCACTGAAGACAGTAATATTCCAGTCAATGAGTTTCTAACATTCTGCGTGGTGTCTGTTGTTCTAAGTCATGTCTCCCTACCACTTTCGCGCAACGACGCTCTGAGCGTGTTTTTTAGGGAATTGACTAGTTTGAACCTGGGACCTGTTGCTGGTAAGGAGACGCCAGGCCACACATGACATGTAGAGTTCAGAAGAGTTCAGTGAGACTAGCGATGATATAACCAAATACTTTATGATTTCAGCGTCAGCTCCACTGCACTCCCTGTAAAAGAATCTTAATACCAACTAAATTTAGTGGAAGGTGTTCAAGGCTTTCCTATTTTTAGTTAGCTGGTAAAATAACGTCGAAAAAGCAGTTAAGTTTACCATTGGAAATTTTATTCTACTCACAAAACATTGTTTATAAATTGCACTATTGATAAAAGGAAATGTTTTAATACAGGATGTTAAAAACCAACTGCGTTCAACAAAAATGTGAACGAATATTCCCTGAATGGGTTTCCAAGTTATACAATGGATCGAAGGAAGACCTGTGCCATATCACATCTATAATCTAGTTTTAAATTAAGTTTCACAAAAGAGAAAACTATCAAAATGGTCTACAGTGACCCTCAATTATCTTTAATTACTTATCTAACTTGTCGTAAATTACAGTGGCTGATGTGGCTTCTCAATAATTATATAACAGAAAAATCATCGCATTTCAGATTTTAACTTACGTAGCAAATGCAATTATCATGAGCTTCAATTGACGATCGACAGTAGTATTACGTAAAAAGGGGATGTAACAGATGAGACTTTTGCAGTTCTGAGTGAAGCCTTATGCACTCAAAAATGCAGCATCACGTGCGTTCATTACCTTGTCGGTGTTCGTCAGGGGGCGGCGGCCGGCGCAGCTCCATCCAGCTCGCCTTCTCCGAAGAAACTCTCTCTCTAACTTCTCCTTAACACAATTTACCGAAGTTGGTTTAAAAAAAACTCTCTGGCTGTGTTTTCATCTGACCAATCAGGGTCTCAATGTTAACCTTAAGCTCCACCTACAAGAATTCTGTCTATCCAATGAGAAACGTTATACTTTTCGTGGTGGGGCAATGTTTTTAAAGTTTGCAACGTAACAGAGACGCGAAAAAGTCTCACGCTAAAACTTGCAGCTGGTGTGGCCCTTTTAGTGTTATCGTAAGATCTATACTGTTCTTCTGGAGGGCTCTAGCTTTTAACATGGGCTGGGGGGGTGGTCCTGTCGGTTACTTTTCGTGGTCGGGCAATGTTTTTAACGTTTGCAATGTAACAGAGACGCGAAAAAGTCTCACGCTAAAACTTGCGGCTGATGTGGCCCTTTTAGTGTTATCGTAAGATCTATACTGTTCTTCTGGAGGGCCCTAGCTTTTAACATGGGCTGGGCGTGGTCCTGGTGGTTAGCTGGCGACGTGGGTGTCCGTCCCTTATCGTAGGGCCTTCTAGCTTAACACGGTTCTGCTCTCGACTTCTGTTCTCGTTTCTCCCCTCGGAACTGCGTCTGTCTCACGGTGGGAAGGTATGACAAGCATTTAGGCATTCTTGTGTTAGTCTGTGGTATTCCATTTGCTCACTTGTTACTCGTATTACTTTGGTTATTTTAATGTCACGCTTTATTCGGAGCTATGTGACATACTACTGGATTTGCTTATCATGTCGGGGTTTTCATGGAAGGTGTTGGATTTGCCTGACACCTTACATATCACCAACCTTCAAACTTAATTTCTGCACTGAAGTTGGGCAATGATTGAATCGTTGTCTAAGCCAGTCAAAAATTATTCCTTTATCTAAATGTTGTTGCCTACTGTTCAGTCACGTTATTCTGGTTCTATGCTAGTTTGTATTACTAATTTATATTTTTATATTCTTTCACATTATTCTCAAAAATATGTTTATATTGACAAGAGAAGAATATTTTTGTATTATTATTATTAATTTTTAATTATTTCCTTTCTTTATTTAAGTTGAAGTTTGTTTTTTAAGAAGTTTGTTATCGAAAGTGAGGCGTCTTTCACATCGATTTTCTTAGAAATATTTTTTTTATAAATGTAGTAATTAAGTAAAATCTATTCCTAACATATTTTCTAAATATCATCATCATCATCATCATCATCATCATCATTTAAGACTGATTATGCCTTTCAGCGTTCAGTCTGGAGCATAGCCCCCTTATAAAATTCCTCCATGGTCCCCTATTCAGTGCTAACATTGGTGTCTCTTCTGATGTTAAACCTATTACTTCAAATTCATTCTTAACCGAATCCAGGTACCTTCTCCTTGGTCTGCCCCAACTCCTCCTACCCTCTACTGCTGAACCCATGAGTTTCTTGGGTAACCTTGCTTCTCCCATGCGTGTATCGTGACACCACCATCTAAGCCTGTTCGCCCTGACTGCTACATCTATAGAGTTCATTCCCAGTTTTTCTTTGATTTCCTCATTGTGGACACCCTCCTGCCATTGTTCCCATCTACTAGTACCTGCAATCATCCTAGCTACTTTCTTATCCGTAACCTCAACCTTGTTGATAAGGTAACCTGAATCCACCCAGCTTTCGCTCCCATACAAGAAAGTGGGTCGAAAGATTGACGGTGCACAGATAACTTAGTCTTGGTACTGACTTCCTTCTTGCAGAAGAGAGTAGATCGTAGCTGAGCGCTCACTGCATTAGCTTTGCTACACCTCGCTTCCAGTTCTTTCACTATGTTGCCATCCTGTGAGAATATGCATCCTAAGTACTTGAAACCGTCCACCTGCTATAACTTTGTTCCTCCTATTTGGCACTCAATCCGTTTATATTTCTTTCCCACTGACATTACTTTCGTTTTGGAGATGCTAATCTTCATACCATAGTCCTTACATTTCTGATCTAGCTCTGAAATATTACTTTGCAAACTTTCAATCGAATCTGCCATCACAACTAAGTCATCGGCATATGCAAGACTTCTTATTTTGTGTTCACATATCTTGATCTCACCCAGCCAGCCTATTGTTTTCAACATATGATCCATAAATAATATGAACAACAGTGGAGACAGGTTGCAGCCTTGTCTTACCCCTGAAACTACTCTGAACTATGAACTCAATTTACCATCAACTCTAACTGCTGCCTGACTATCCATGTAAAGACCTTTAATTGCTTGCAAAAGTTTGCCTCCTATTCCATAATCTCGTAGAACAGACAATAACTTCCTCCTAGGAACCCGGTCATATGCCTTTTCTAGATCTATAAAGCATAGATACAATTCCCTGTTCCACTCATAACACTTCTCCATTATTTGCCGTAAGCTAAAGATCTGGTCCTGACAACCTCTAAGAGGCCTAAACCCACTCTGATTTTCATCCAATTGGTCCTCAACTAATACTCGCACTTTCCTTTCAAAAATACCTGAGAAGATTTTACCCTCAACGCTGATTAAAGAGATACCTCTGTAGTTGTTACAATCTTTTCTGTTTCCATGTTTAAAGATTGGTGTGATTACTGCTTTTGTCCAGTCTGATGGAACCTGTCCCGACTCCCAGGCCACTTCAGTTATCCTGTGTAGCCATTTAAGACCTGACATTCTACTGTATTTGATGAGTTCCGACTTAATTTCATCCACCCAACCTGCTTTATTGCACTGCAATCTATTGACCATTTCCTCCACTTCCTCAAATGTTATCCTATTTCCATCATCATTCCTATCCCATTGTACATTGAAATCTGAAACATTACTGATCGTATTTTCACCTACATTGAGCAACTCTTCAAAATATTCCCTCCATCTGGCCAAGCAATCTACAGGATTCACCAGCAGTTTTCCTGACCTGTCCTAAATACTTGTCATTTCCTTCTTACCTCCCTTTCGAAGACTGCTAATTACACTCCAGAATGGTTATCCAGCAGCTTGACCCAAAGTCCCCAACCTGTTTCCAAAGCCTTCCCAAGATTTCTTCTTGGATGCTGCAATTATCTGTTTGGCTTTGTTTCTTTCTTCAACATACCTTTCTCTGTCTACCTGAGTTCTATTATGTAGCCATTTTTGATACGCCTTCTTTTTCCTTTTACAGGCTGCCTTGACTGTGTCATTCCACCAAGCTGTTTGCTTCATCCTACATTTACACACTACTGTTCCAAGACATTCTTTAGCCACTTCTAGTACTGTGTCCCTGTACCTTGTCCATTCCTTTTCCAATGACTATAATTGACTACATTCAAGTAACTGGTACCTTTCTGAGATCGCTGTTATGTACTTGTGCCTGATTTCCTTATCCTGAAGTTTCTCCACTCTTATCCTCCTACATATGGACCTCAACTCCTGCACTTTCGGCCTCACAATCCCAATTTCACTGCAGATTAAATAATGATCAGTGTCATCAAAGAATACCCTGAATACACGTGTGTCCCTCACAGCCTTCCTGAATTCCTGATCTGTTATTATGTAGTCAATGACAGATCTGGTTCCCCTGCCTTCCCAAGTATACCGGTGAATGTACTTATGTTTAAATATCATGTACAATTAAAATGTTTTTGTTTCTAGACACTCATTTCAATATTGTTACACTAACAAATAAGAATTATTTCCAAGAATCCTTTGACAAAGAAAGATACATACACAAGTATTGAGATATTATTCTAACAAATGGTACAAATGTTAAAAAAAGGGAAAACATCCAACAAGATAATTTTTTATTCTTTGTTTTTATATGGAGAAAATAAGTAAAATATAGTTATTCTTTTATTTTTATGAGGAGAAAATAAGTGGAATATAGTTTTAGTGCTTATTATGCCTTACTTTTGTTCTTTATATACTGTCCATTTCAGAACTAATGACTTATTTTTATTGACAGTCTATTTTTTACTTAAGTCCAGAGTCGATGACTGTTATTTTGTAGTTTATTAACTGTTTGGTGTGTTTAACTTATTTAGTTTTTCACACATTTCTTTTGCACAATTCCTACATCACATAATTTGATTTCACACATTCACACATTCCTATGTATGTTTAAGCATGAGGTTGGCAAATGTTTTTGCACGAAGGTGATGGACTTGAGCGAGATGGATGTGGGCAAGTATTTGATGTACAGCTTCGTTTGTCATTCCTTGTTGGCTTGTAACAGTGTGTTGCTGTTGTAGAGGTCCCATAATGGAATGGAGCTGTGAGTACAGAACCTCGTGATTTACTGGCTTTGTATGCGTGAAAGTCATCGTTATGTGTCGCTGAAAGCGGTCGTTTTTGGTTGTAATACTTCACAGATGACTAGTTTACAATAGGATAGGGATTTGGGAAGGTATGTTGTCTATTCTTCACCCATCTTCTTTCTTGGTCTCAATCTTGTGAATCTTCAACTTCTGTTCTTCCTGCTTTTTCTCTGCTTCTTACTTGCTTCTTGGTTCTTCTCTGGGCAGGATATGGAAATATTTATTGATAACTAGTCGCTTTGAAGTTCTCCTCTTAGTAACAGTTTGATAAATTGTTTGAGAGTGTCATTTTTACTTTGTGGAAGTTTTCTTCAGTTTCATGCATCAGCGTGCTGTTTAATAGCAGTAGTGTGACTTTTACACATATTTTTTTGCCAGTGGTGGCTCGCCCAAGCAGTCTTCTCGTCGGGCCGTTTTTTCCTAGCTCCGCTGAGTCGGGGCGTTCCGAGACCCTCACTCTGTGGTTCCTTGTTCTGTCCCAGCAGGGTTCCGCCACCCTGTGGTTCACAGATTTACTGCCCACTTCTGCTACAAGAAGGGCCCTCTGTTGGTCTCGCTGTCCTTTCCCTTCTCTTGACGCTTCTGCCTTGTAGCAATTGTGTCTTGCTAATTACATCCTTTTCTTTCTTGATACTTCTCGCGTTGCAACTTGTGGGTCGTCGCATCTGGTCTTTGCTGGAGTTTTTACAATGGTTCTTACAAAAAGTTTTACTTACAATCATCTAACATATGTCTAGTACCTACATTGTTTTACGCCTTTTTAAAAAGCTTTACAAATTTCGGCATCCCTTCCATGTTACAATTCTAAGATATTTTGAGTCTTAACTTCTACAAGAATCCTCAAATTCGTTTTTTATTTTTGTGTAGTGTTGTGGTGTATAGCATTTTAGTATTTCATGCTGTTAGACTATCTACGTTTTATCCCTTCACCTTAATCTATGGTACTTTTGGTGTTATTTTTATTTTTGTTTTTATTGAAACTACTTTCTTTTTCCCACCTTCCTCTCTCTTCATTCTTCTTTCTCCTGACGATCTTATCTGTAACATAATCTTGAAATATTGTGCTGATTATTTACCAGTAATAAAATTAATCTTCAAACTTGTACTGAAAGTGTTTAATACTGTCAGTCTTAGGTAAAAATACCTCTGCTTTATCTCGTAAAATACCCTCTAATTCTCTTTTACTGTGTTCTGAAATACCTTGAACTTCTTGCAATTTTTCGTCGATTTCTTTATGGACTCCTAACATGAGTTGAGGCGATTCCCCCTTTTGTGCATACCATTCTAATTCTTCATCCTCTTTATCTCGCATCATTCTTGTTTGTTTATAACTGGTATTTCTTCTAATTTTAGCTTTTGCTCAAAGAGAAGTGTGACATTCCCGAATGTTACGCTACCTTTCCCCATATCTATTATCGCTCGTCTCTCATTTAAAAAATCTGCACCTATAATCAAATCTACAGTTAGTTTAGGTATAATCACGAAGTTGGCTTCGATCTTTTGACCTTGACACGAAAGAGTTAACCTTGTTTGTCTCGTAACTTCCGCAGCATTGTTTCTAATAGGACCTCTTACTTTAATCTTACATGTTTTCAGAACTGGCAATTCCTTATTGGCATTACACTGCATGAATAAATGTTCTGAGATCGCAGTCATTTCACTTCCGCTATCCATTACAATATTGACTGGGATATGCTTTACCATGGCCTTCACAATTGGTTGAATTTGAAAGGGTTGGTTCTGTTCTTCCTCTTCTTGCATCAACGAATCCTCCACTGAATCATACATGAGTCTTTTCAGGAATTTCCCTTGTGAATTCGAACTATCTGTAGGATAAGCTTCGACTGCTACTTCTCTCTCTTCTATTTCCTCTTCTCTATTTCGTCCTTCATTTACGCTTTCTTCAACATCCTCTACTTTTTCCTCATCCTCGTCTATCTTCTCCTTCTTCGTCACTACTTCCACATAATTGCATCTAAATGCTCTAATTATCACTTCATAACTTCCTTCATTATATACGTTGGGTTGTGTGCCCACTAGTAACTTATTTTCAACTTCTATCGAGTGCGCATTATCCTCATTGAATTCGCTTTCCCTGGTTTCCATCTCAAATAGCTCTGCCATACTCATTACTTCGTCCTTTCCTCCTACATTCGTTGTGCATGTCTCTGGTAATTCATCTTCCTCGTCAGTATTCTTTCAATTAATTTCGTACCAACACGATGTTGTTATTTTCCTGTCTCCGCTTTAATACGGTCCCTGCGGATTTGTTTCTTCCTTCTTCTCTTCTCGTGATAAGGTATTTACTTCTCTGTTCAAGGTGCTGCAATTGTCCTGGGTCGGTGCGTCATTCTCTTTGGCATGAGTGCTTAGCTGTCAATTCGAACGTTTATCGGGGTTTGGTGGTCTTACCTCCACCTCTTCTATCTGTATTCTCTTTTGTTGTTCAGCTTGTTGATAGTGGTTTCTTTGTTGATAATTTGTCGGTCTATTGGTTCTCCAGTACCCGTTCCAGTTGTCGTTATTCCCTCTGTAATAGTTGTTGCCGTTCCTGGGTGAATTATAGTTGTGTGTACCTTCAACGGACCGAAATCTCAACTTTCCTCCATTTCCCTAAAACTATTAGACTTCTGACCTGATATGTATAAAAGGTAATGCAAAATTACGTTACCACTGAAATGGTATGCATGTTAGTGGTTATGGGCTGTGTACTGAAATGAATTTAAGAGAAAGTAGCCGTAATTTGTTATTTGAACAGTGATCTCCACTTGGACCATCAAGTGTAACTCATAGAAACTGTGCTGTTCTGACATTTAATATCACACATGTTTGATGCGTGGTTAACAGAAACATATTTATCTCATATCAAAGGAAACATAATTTTGGACATAATTTTGAATCGTCCTGTACATGAAATTTCGTTTCTCTCGACTAATCTAAGGATTCCATCTGGTGCAAAACATATCCTGTATCATGACAACTGGTCTCGATTTTTCGAAAACGGAAGCGTCACGTCTGGAACATAAAGCTTCGACACTACCTGACCACAATGGCTCTCCCAGCTGCCTTCTCGTACTTTCACAGCAACACATAACATTTATACGTCGCCTGCTATCTTCATGTTACTAAGGCGAATTCCAGAATAACTGGTTGCAGGTGATAATTTGAGCAACCTTAATGTAATTGCAAAATGCATGACTTCCGCATGATGTAGTTTGCTTTTGTGGAATTATCCAATGTTGTTGTAGAGTTATTGTTGCTTTATCGCTAATTTATCGATATCATTGCAAAAGGACAGCTATAATCATGCACCTGTAACAAACATATCATAGTTTTGGAGCCATATTACCTTCCCTCACATTCATCATCATTGAAGTCGAAACGCCTCTACTTTCACCCATCATACGGGAGCTTCAAGAAGCAGACAACACTGCATATAAAAGGTAATTCAGTGACCAGGAAAGAGATAAACAATCTTTACACTTCAAGCACTTTCTTAACTACTGTTCGAAAAAGTGTACAGTGGTTTACAGTTTTCAATAATCTTCCTATAGAGTCGAAAACAGAGTTTTTTTAAATGAAAAATGTGTACTTCCCTGGGAGAAGACATCTGCTATTCGTTGCAGGAAGACTTCAAGTTCTTAGCTGTCCGTGGGAATATAATTCACTGAAAAGGACTAATAGACAACACCTATGATAATGAGCGAAAGTTTCATCTGAATAGTACACAATATATTTCCCATATGAGTAATTTTGGGTTACTAGAAGCCCTGTAATAGTTATCATTCTAATGCACCACGAAGTGCGAAAGAAGATCGTATAAATGTGGTACAAGCTTGGTTACCTCACACAGCAACATCATCTGTTTCCCATGGTTTCTCAAATCATTCCACTTGAATGCTTTAGTGGATCCTACTATCAGGGTACTGTAGATAAATTTCCGTTTTCCTTGCTATATATTTTATATCTGCTGTTATTGTTATGGTTTCCTGTGTCATTTTAATTTTGGAACTTCCAAGTTTTATGATCTATTACCGTATTTCATTTTCGTTTCATCAGTTACACGTATGTTACGACGTAGTCTAAAGGCGGTTTATAATTTAAGTGCAGCTACTCACAGAGGCCCAAAGTTGACTGTAGTTATCGGATGACAGAGAAACTTGGTTGATATTCGAATGCGTTAATGCATAACCAAAAAAAAAGGTTCAAATGGCTCTCAGCACTATGGGACTTAACATCTGAGGTCATCAGTCCCCTACCTAACCTAAGGACATCTCACACATCCATGCCCGAGGCAGGATTCAAACCTGCGACCGTAGCAGTCGCGCGGTTCCGGACTGAACCGCCTAGAACCGCTTGGTCACCGCGGCCGGCAACGCATAACCGATTTACGCTGGAAGAAAAAGGTGAAGAAGATCTTTCACTGGGCGAGCGACGTGATGTGTTGGCTCAATTTGTGCTCTTCCAAAGCAGGGATCACATGCCGTACAAAGAAGTCTAGATAACGTGCTAACGTCGCGGTACACCTGACCGGCCCTCTGGAAATAATCACTTCAAAACAGAACGGACCGAGGAAAAAGCTGCTTGTGAATCCACAGCAAGCAGTCACACATGGCGAGTGCAACAGCTCTTCGTACACAACATGCGGTTTAACAGTACGCCAAATTCGACATTTCTGTGTATTCACTGCACCCTTAAGTGCAAAAAGTGCCTCGTAAGTCCATGGAATATTGCACAGCTACACGTCGTCAACTTCGACCCATGTCAGTAACTGAAGAGTAAATTCAGAACGTTGCTGCAGATCTTGAGATTTCAGTTGCTGCACTAGCAGGATTGTGTACAGGTACCATTGTAATATTGACCACAGAACTTTCCATACTGTCGCTCGTGGGGTGGACAGTTTTTGTGACGCTGCACGGGTGCCGGCACTACCCGGGTGCTGCTTCAAGATCAGTTACCAGCAACAGAAACCTCGTCAACAATTTTCCACTGAGACAGGAGGCCTTCCTCTAACAGGTGCCACACCAAGCTCCCCTGTGTTTTAGAATTTCATTATCATCTCCATTGAGCCATTTAATGACATTGCGTCGCTTCCCAGACATTTCAGTTGGCGATACTCTCTCAATGCGCAACAGTAATTGATCCCATTCACGTATAGCAATTTCAGTAACATCGCACTCTCCCCGATAGCCATACTGTGCACTCATGTTACAGCTTGCCAAATGACACTATGCATGGCATACCATTATACAGACGGTGAACAGCGACAGACTTGCAGCTGGTGGCCGACATTGGAACTAATTTTTTTTTCCAGCGTAAATTGGTTCCACATTAATGCATTAGGATATCTATTAAGTTTCGCTACCATGCGATAGCTATAGCCGATTGTGGACCTCGTGAATAGCTGCACTTTAATTATGACCAACAGGTAAGACATAGTGTCACTGACATATACTAAACAGAATAAAAATTAAATGAATAAACGTAACACGTCTTCCGCAGTCGATTACCTTCTTCCCATGTCTCGCTAACTGTTATGTCAAAACAGTACTCGAAACTGAAGTACTCTGAAGGAGAAGAAACAACAAATATTCAGAAGATGATGAAGCGAGAGTTTTCTGCCAGATTAGCCTTGCCTTAGTTGAGTCTGGTTGGATTAAGATGCAGGCGTTAAAAGCGTGCAGCCCTCGGCTGGTAATCTGGGGGCGGGCGTCGCGCTAGGTGTGCACTGCTGCCCCTCTGGGCCCGCGACGCGCTAATGGCTGCCGCCGGGATTGGTTACAGCGCCCCTCCCTCCTTGTTTACCCCGGGAATTTCTCTAATGGCGTCCTTCGCAAAGAGCATCTTAATCGAGACCGTGTACCGGTGAGAACCAGTAAAAGTTGCTGCAAGCCGTGAAACCACAGTGTGAGTCAGAAAGACAGTTATTACAACACTAGTAGTAACAACATTATTCAAGTTGTAGTTTATTTATTTTTATACTATTTTAATTCCCAAGGACCAGTACAGCACTACCACACGGTCATTGCATGAATGGATTCACAGTTACGAACAATACACAATTCTTACCAGAAGCCGCGCGGGATTAGCCGAGCGGTCTTAGGCGCTGCAGTCATGGACTGTGCGGCTGGTCCCGGCGAAGGCTCGAGTCCTCCCTCGGGCATGGGTGTGTGTTTGTCCTTAGGATAATTTAGGTTAAGTGGTGTGTCAGCTTAGGGACTGATGACCTTAGCAGTTAAGTCCCATAAGATTTCACATACGTTTGAACATTTTTTTCTTATCAGGATAGTGTACTTTTAAATTTCAGTAGCTGACAGAAAATGAACCTGTCGATTTGGATCCTGTAATGGTGCTATTTATCCCTAATAAACAGCACTATTAGCAGTGCCACGTTGCTGTTCTTAATTTATAGCAACAATTAACCCGTATTAATACAATATTATTATTGTAACATTGCCGTCATATTGTGTTTTCTATCATCTCAGTGTCACAAGTTAAGCTTATATACACGGGGCGGTAATATTTGTATCATCAAAAATTAGTGTTTGAAGGTGCCTCTGGCGATAAAGCATAAAATGATCCCAAGACCCAGAAGAAGCAATTTAGTGTATTCATCAAGAGATCCATGGAGCCTTGGGAAGTAAAGAAATGTCGATGACCAATGGGTTTAAAGGCGTTCTTTAAATAGAATAAGGAGAAGAGAAAATATATCACTGGAATTTTGTCTGAAAATAGCCTGGAAAAGATAGTAACAGGCATGGTCTTCTGTCGGGAACTACGCCGAAAATCACTTGAAATGATTTTGGAACACCATGGGAAACTAATACACCGATTACTCAGCCAACTAACAATCGTGTGCTATTGGTACCACAAATAATATAGCATATAACCGTTCCCTTTACTGGCAAAAAATATTCTTGGAAGACAAAAGGATTTCGATTAAGTCTTGAAAACATGTGATTTGTTAATAAACACCTTCAGTTTATGTGAAAGAATGCTTAAAATAGCTATTACAGAGAAACTGAACGATAAATGAGAACTTGCCCTCGACATGGATGACATTTCTCTTTCTAGGGGTTGTTGAAAGGGTGGAGCCGTCTCTGGAGAACAAAGAAAGTACACACCGTCACCCATAAATCTCATCGAGGACCAGATATTCCACATCTTCATGGCCAAATACAGCATATGTCCACGCAGCGCACTTCTGGATTAAAAATGTTGTTTGTGATCCAATGCCATGTTACATAGAGGAATACAAAAAACAAAGTTAACCACCAATAACGTCTGTTGACGGATCTTAGAGATCAGGCTGTAAGAAATCTCTGCGTTCGGATCGGTAATATGTCGCTTCATTAGAACTTCCTATCTTTTCTCAGTCTCGAAATTGTGGTCTCTTCCACTTCACTTACCATACGAGCACCTAACATAATTTCGTAGGAGAAGTGAATGTCTAACGTTTTGATGCACTTGAAAGTCAGCCAATTAAGTACGAATTAAAACATGAATAGCTTCAGTACATTATTTGATTTTTATTATTTTTCTGATCTGTTATGATAGCATCACCATAAAATATAATAGCTTCGCTAGTCTTTGATATGCCCTGAAATAATAACTGATACATAACTACTGTTAACCTTGGGAGAGCCAGCCGTGACAAAACTTTTCCATCTCGTGTGCAAAGCGTGTGGGACAGGCAACATACCCTCAGACATCAAGAAGAATGTAATAATTCCAGTGCCAAGGTAAGCGGGTGCTGACAGGTGCTTATATTACCGAACTATCAGTTTCAGAACTCATGATTGCAAAGTACTGACACACATTCTTTAAAGAAGAATGGCAAAACTGATAGGAACCGACCTCGCGGACGATCATTTACGATTCCGGAGAAATGCAGGAATACGTGAGGCATTACTGACCCTGCAATTTATGTTATAAGATTGTTTAAGGAAAGGGAAATCTACATTTATGGCATTTGCAGACGTAGAGAGGGCCTTTGACAGCGTTGACTGGAATATTCGCGTGGAAACTCTGAAGGTAGCAGGGGCAAAGCACAGGGAGGGAAACGCTATTTACAACTTGTACACAAGCCTAAAGACAGTTATAAGGATGGAGGGGGACGAAAGAGAAACAGCGGTAGAGAAGGGAGTGAGACCGGTTAGTAGCCTATACTCAGTGTCATTCAGTCTGTACACTGAGCAAAGAAGGAAAAAAAGTCAGGGAGAAGAAAGTTTGAGGTTTGCCCAAGGCACTTTAATTCTGCCAGACACAGCAAAGGACTTGGAAGAACAGTTGAACCGAATGGACTCTGTCTTGAAAGAAGGATTTAAGGTAAACATCAATAAATGCGAAACAAAGATAATGGAATGTATTCGAATTAAATCAGGTGATGTTGGTGCAATTAGATTAGGAAACCAGGCACTTAATGTAGTAGATGAGTTTTACCAGTAATTTTCGGGTTTGCTGCCGGATCCCATCAACATTCTGCAACGATATTTCAGCCCAGAGATGTCCGGCCATCCTCAGGTGAGCAGACGAAGTACTGGAGACCTGATACAGTCGTGGTATTTATAGCGAATTTCGCGCATGCGAATAGTACTGGCGGTTTACGGCGCCTGCTTTAGGAGGTGACATGCGCGAGGCAGCCAAGTTGTATGTGTTGCCCTCAGTGGTGAAGTATCGACTGAGTATCGACTGAGCATGTCGATTCCACCATTATCGCATAATTTTTATAATTGGATTTTGCTCTCATGCTATGAAAAGGCAAATGGCAACATGAGCGTTAGTCGTCTTACGGGAAGTCTTCGAAACTCCGTGATAAGTGAATTTTATTCACTGTCTTATCAGTCGCTGCATTCGAATATTGGAAGAATACTTTGCTGGTCAAAGACGCAATGCACCATACTAAAATAGCCTGAGAATTTTTAAGAAATTGTTGCTATCCTATTCCCGAATGTGGAAGTGTCTATCGTGTGTTGTCCACTACCTGCTATTCGAAAGGAGTTACTTCTTATCTATATCGGCTCCAACACGATATTACAGCTCATAGACATTCTTCAGGCAACCGTATTCTACAGTCATTACAATCTGCAAGCAAAGCTATTCCGTGAACCGTCTATTGCTGTTTTAATCAGCTTTTACTGTAAATTTTGAGGATGTGGGCAAGAAATGCCACATGCGGATGAACTCGAATGAGTACTTGAGAGAATAGTGGAGTGAAAGAAATTGGCATACCATCGACGGCTGAGCCTCGAACTGACGAATGTCTTGCTATATGCTACCCAGTTCTAAGCAAAGAAGGGAAAGCAGAAAGGTGGGAGGAGTATATAGAGGTTCTATACAAGGGCGATGTTATTGAGGACAATATTGTGGAAATGGAAGAGGATGTAGATGAAGATGAAATTGGAGATATCATACTGCGTGAAGAGTTTGACAGAGCACTGAAAGGCTTAAGTCGAAACAAGGCCCCAGGAGTAGACAACATTCCATTAGAACTACTGATAGCATTGGGAGAGCCAGTCGTGACAAAACTTTACCATCTAGTGAGCAAGATGTATGAGACAGGCGAAATCCCCTCAAGAAGAATATAGTAATTCCAATCACAAAGAAAGCAGGTGTTGACAGATGTGAAAATTACCAAACTATCAGTTTAATAAGCCATGGCTCCAAAATACTAACACGAATTCTTTACAGACGAATGGAAAAACTGGTAGAAGCCGACCTCGGGGAAGATCAGTTTGGATTCCATAGAAATGTTGGAACACGTGAGGCAATACTGACCTTACGACTTATCTTAGAAGAAAGATTAAGGAAAGGCAAACCCACATTTCTAGCATTTGTAGACTTAGAGAAAGCTTTTGACAATGTTGACTGGAATACTCTCTTTGAAACTCTGAAGGGTTAAAATACAGGGAGCGGAAGGCTATTTACAATTTGTGCAGAAACCAGATGGCAGTTATAAGAGTCGAGGGGCATGAGAGGGAAGCAGTGGTGGGGAAGAGAGTGAGACAGGGCTGTAGCCTATCCCCGATGTTATTCAATCTGTATATTGAGCAAGCAGTAGAGGAAACAAAAGAAAAATTTGGAGTAGGAATTAAAATCCATGGAGAGGAAATTAAAACTTTGAGGTTCGCCGATGACATTGTAATTCTGTCAGAGACAGCAAAGGACCTGGAAGAGCAGCTGAACGGAATAGGCAGTGTCTTGAAAGGAGAATATAAGATGAACGTCAACGACAGAAAAACGAGGATAATGGAATGTAGTCGAATTAAATTGGTTCATGCTGAGGGTGTTAGATTAGGAAATGAGACGCTTAAAGTAGTAAATGAGTTTTACTATTTGGGGAGCAAAATAACTGATGATGGTCAAAGTAGAAAGGATATAAAATGTAGACTGGCAATGGCAAGGAAGGCGTTTCTGAAGAAGAGAAATTTGTTAACATAGAGTATAGATTTACGTGTCAGGTAAGCTTTTCTGAAGGTATTTGTATGGAGTGTAGCCATGTATGGAAGTGAAACGTGGACAATAAATAGTTTAGACAAAAAGAGAATAGAAGCTTTCGAAATGTGGTGCTACAGAAGCCTGCTGAAGATTAGATGGGTAGATTACATAACTAATGAGGAGGTATTGAACAGAATTGGGGAGAAGAGAAATTTGTGGCACAACTTGACTAGAAGAAGGGATCGGTTGGTAGGACATATTCTGAGGCATCAGGGGATCACCGATTTAGTATTGGAGGGCAGCGCGCAGGGTAAAAATCGCAGAGGGAGACCAAGAGATGAATATACTAAACAGATTTAGAAGGATGTAGTTTGCAGTAGGTACTGGGAGATGAAGAACCTTGCACAGGCTAGAGTAGCATGGAGAGCTGCATCAAACCAGTCTCTGGACTGAAGACCACAACAACAAAATGCTAGGCAAAAAGAAAACATACTCAGAAGACCCTAAGTAAAGTCAATCGCACGAACATGTACTGTGCTATTAAAAGAAATAGAGTATGTGGTTTTACTACATTCGATGAGTTATTCACTGTAACGAAACTGCAACGATCCGAAAATGATTGAGTGAGGAATCGAAACCGATCATCATTTTATAAGTGTGCAAAAAAGACAAATTTTATATTGAAACTTTTGTTGCTTTGTTCAGTTCATCTCTTCTTTTCCCGTTTCTTTCAGAGGAGTCCACTTTTCTGAGTTCTTTTCCGTAAGTTGATCTGAAATTATGCAGATAACTTCTTATTAAACTTTTGACTGCAGTTGTAAGAGTATAGAAATATACCATCTCTTGTTACGCCTTTTTAAAAATTTTCTTGTTCTTCTTACGTTCATAGCTCATTTTGCACTAAACAGTCATTTCGCGTTGCACTTGTATTAGTTTATTGATGCGCCGTTGACCCACTCCTTCGCCATACTGGAAGCAATTGACACGTGTTGTGACGTCAGAGCCACAGGTGAATTCACTGACTTCCTGAACGTGACCCGTTGCAAACATGGGCACGTGTGCACTCAGCTGAGGATGCTGGACTGCCTCTTCCCACAGCTGCAGCCGTCCACCCAAACGCACAGGTGGAGCCTGCAGGTGTTGCAGGATTCGTCGGAAATATCTACAGCCCATCGCTAAAATCTGCTAGTGTGTGACCAGCTTGAAACAGACATTATGGGAGCCAGCAAGACGATAATTGACGCAACAGAGACAAAGCAAAACGGCAGTTGGTCAAAATGCATTTTTAGTGGTGGATCCACGGGGAAGAAAGGTCAGGGATTAACGTCACTTCGAAGTCGATGTCATCAGAGATGGAACGCAAGCTCGGATTGTTTCAGAGATGGGGAAGGAAATCGCACTTCTCTTTTCAGAGGAACCATTCCGGCAATTGCCTAGAGCGATTTAAGGAAATCACGGGAAACCATAATCTCTTTGTTCGGACGCGGATTTGAAACTTCACTTTCCAGAAAGCAAGTCAAGTGTGCCGAAAACCACGTGGGAGAAGGAAGGGAAAACACCACCAAGAACATGGAAGGGAGATGCCTATGAGGCAGTCGCGCCCAGAGGGAGGATACTGGCCGAACAGGAAGAGGTGAAAACTGGGAAACGACAATCTGACGTGGTAACGAAAGCTTCGACATACTAGTACGTCTCATAACCTGTAAAAAAGCAAAGCTCAACTCTTATTAAAAGGAATTTCGTAATAAAATTCAATCGAAATTTTAAAACAGCGTCAAATTAAAGGAGTGAGAAACAATCAAACGTCAGTGAAGTGAATATGTGCTGCTGAGAGTAATGTGACCATAGACACATCTACATCTACATCCATACTCCGCAAGCCACCTGACGGGGTTGTGGCGGAGGGTACCTTGAGTACCTCTATCGGTTCTTCCTTCTATTCCAGTCTCGTATTGTTCCTGGAAATAAACATTGTCGGTATGCCTCTGTGTGGGCTCTAATCTCTCTGATTTTATCCTCATGGTCTCTTCGCGAGATATACGTAGGACGGAGCAATATACTGCTTGACTCCTCCGTTAAGGTATGTTCTCGAAACTTCAACAAAAGCCCGTATCGAGCTACTGAGCGTCTCTCCTGCAGAGTCTTCCACTGGAGTTTATCATCTCCGTAACGTTTTAGCGATTACTAAATGATCCTGTAACGAAGCGCGCTGCTCTCCGTTGGATCTTCTCTATCTCTTCTATCAACCCTATCTGGTACAGATCCCACACTGGTGAGCAATATTCAAGCAGTGGGCGAACAAGTGTAGTGTAACCTACTTCCTTTGTTTTCGGATTGCATTTCCTTGGGATTCTTCCAATGAATCTCAGTCTGGCACCTGCTTTACCGACGATCAACTTCATATGATAATACTATTTTAAATCACTCCTAATGCGTATTCCCAGATAATTTATGGAATTAGCTGCTTCCAGTTGCTGATTTGCTATATTGCAGCCAAATGATAGGGGATCTTTCTTTCTATGTATTCGCAGCACATTGTGATACACATAGGCAAAGCTTACAGAGAGAATGTACAGCACAATACACAGGCTCACTAGACCGCTCGCTGGATACGGCAGTCCTGGATACATGTTAAGCAGACATCAGACATGAACTCAGTATTCTCCCTTTAAACTCATCAGCAGCTTCTATCAAGTCATCTCCGAAATCGCTGTCTCTGTATGCTCCTAGACTCGACAAGTCCGTCCCCGCCACTGCTCATTTATAACCGTCAACTCGCTCTTGAGTCTTGTCGTGTGCAAGCAGACTCCACCAGCGTAGAGAGGAGAGCGAGTGGAAATGTTAGTTTTGTTTAAGAGGTGTACACGGGATTGCAAGTAAAACCAAGGACTCGCGGCATTGTCGATACGTTACACCTTCTCATACGTTTCTGTAACATCTTAGAAGACAACTGTAGATTTATTTCATAATCACAATTTAGAGAACACACTTCATCCTCCTGTATCTACAAGGACAAAAATTAGATGTGGAGTTAAACGCCCTCGCTATCATAGTTAAAACTGACTGTCAGAAAGAAAACTAAACAGGACATTTTCACAGTACACCATTTTGTTTTTCGCAGTCTGTCTTAACATATATACACTCCTGGAAATTGAAATAAGAACACCGTGAATTCATTGTCCCAGGAAGGGGAAACTTTATTGACACATTCCTGGGGTCAGATACATCACATGATCACACTGACAGAACCACAGGCACATAGACACAGGCAACAGAGCATGCACAATGTCGGCACTAGTACAGTGTATATCCACCTTTCGCAGCAATGCAGGCTGCTATTCTCCCATGGAGACGATCGTAGAGATGCTGGATGTAGTCCTGTGGAACGGCTTGCCATGCCATTTCCACCTGGCGCCTCAGTTGGACCAGCGTTCGTGCTGGACGTGCAGACCGCGTGAGACGACGCTTCATCCAGTCCCAAACATGCTCAATGGGGGACGGATCCGGAGATCTTGCTGGCCAGGGTAGTTGACTTACACCTTCTAGAGCACGTTGGGTGGCACGGGATACATGCAGACGTGCATTGTCCTGTTGGAACAGCAAGTTCCCTTGCCGGTCTAGGAATGGTAGAACGATGGGTTCGATGACGGTTTGGATGTACCGTGCACTATTCAGTGTCCCCTCGACGATCACCAGTGGTGTACGGCCAGTGTAGGAGATCGCTCCCCACACCATGATGCTGGGTGTTGGCCCTGTGTGCCTCGGTCGTATGCAGTCCTGATTGTGGCGCTCACCTGCACGGCGCCAAACACGCATACGACCATCATTGGCACCAAGGCAGAAGCGACTCTCATCGCTGAAGACGACACGTCTCCATTCGTCCCTCCATTCACGCCTGTCGCGACACCACTGGAGGCGGGCTGCACGATGTTGGAGCGTGAGCGGAAGACGGCCTAACGGTGTGCGGGACCGTAGCCCAGCTTCATGGAGACGGTTGCGAATGGTCCTCGCCGATACCCCAGGAGCAACAGTGTCCCTAATTTTCTGGGAAGTGGCGGTGCGGTCCCCTACGGCACTGCGTAGGATCCTACGGTCTTGGCGTGCATCCGTGCGTCGCTGCGGTCCGGTCCCAGGTCGACGGGCACGTGCACCTTCCGCCGACCACTGGCGACAACATCGATGTACTGTGGAGACCTCACGCCCCACGTGTTGAGCAATTCGGCGGTACGTCCACCCGGCCTCCCGCATGCCCACTATACGCCCTCGCTCAAAGTCCGTCAACTGCACATACGGTTCACGTCCACGCTGTCGCGGCATGCTACCAGTGTTAAAGACTGCGATGGAGCTCCGTATGCCACGGCAAACTGGCTGACACTGACGGCGGCGGTGCACAAATGCTGCGCAGCTAGCGCCATTCGACGGCCAACACCGCGGGTCCTGGTGTGTCCGCTGTGCCGTGCGTGTGATCATTGCTTGTACAGCCCTCTCGCAGTGTCCGGAGCAAGTATGGTGGGTCTGACACACCGGTGTCAATGTGTTCTTTTTTCCATTTCCAAGAGTATATATATATATATATATATATATATATATATATATATATATATATATATATATATATATATATATATATATATGTTAAGACAGACTGCGAAAAACAAAATGGTGTACTGTGAAAATGTCCTGTTTAGTTTTCTTTCTGTCAGTCAGTTTTAACTATGATAGCGAGGTCGTTTAACTCCACATCTAGTTTTTGTCCTTGTAGATACAGGAGGATGAAGTGTGTTCTCTAAATTGTGATTATGAAATAAATCTACAGTTGACTTCTAAGGTGTTACAGAAACGTATGAGAAGATATACGACTCGCTGTAGCCCATAAACGCAAGTTCCCAAGACTACAGCCGGCCGATGTGGCCGTGCGGTTAAAGGCGCTGCAGTCTGGAACCGCAAGACCGCTTCGGTCGCAGGTTCGAATCCTGCCTCGGGCATGGATGTTTGTGATGTCCTTAGGTTAGTTAGATTTAACTAGTTCTAAGTTCTAGGGGACTAATGACCTCAGCAGTTGAGTCCCATAGTGCTCAGAGCCATTTGAACCAACCCAAGACTACAAGGATTCACGCGTATTGCGCTTTTTGTAACATGGACATAACACTGACGTCTGTCTGTACCCCGTTTCTCCTTGACGGAGCACATGTGATTTCTCATGGTTAAGGTAGGATAAACCAGAATACAACCGTTTTGTTAGCATTAAACGAGTTTTGTATGTTTTCCTTCTGAAGAGTGGACTACAGCATCGAGATTCTGCCACACTTTACTCCTCCTGTAATAGTGCACATTTATAACTTTACATACGATGTGGGCCGCCGGACTAAAATTTTTATGTTTGTTCTTTAATCTTTGTTTCGTTGTATTGTGTGATTTTTATATACCGAAGCTTTTTACAAGGGGCTGAAAACTATTAGCGCGTGCAGTCAGAAAGTTATGGACAGCGTGCTGTTAAATAATCTTCAGTCCACAGGCCCACAATTCATCTCGCCGAAATGAAATAAAATGTTCTGACCCCTCTAAGAATTGTGCAGAGTAGTCAGGAACCACGACCTTAAATAAAAGTCTACTGTCGTTTGACGGATCAGTATTCACTGGTATGAGTCCACATGCACAAATATTAAATATGGAAATAATTAAAGCTTGTCCTAATGTTCTCAGCAGTCGAAACGGCTGAGAGACTGTTCCTACTCTTTGTTTCTAGTTACGTAATAAGTAATTTATGACAATTTCTTAGGAGCACTTTGTTTGGTAACTTGGGGGGTTTTGACTTCGAGCACTCGACAGATCAGTTTGTTTCTTCACGTAGGTTTATTCGTTTACATTTATTGGTAGGGTACGGTATTTGTGTGCTACGTTCATCACATGATGTTTACCTTCAATAAAGTGTAAGACAAATGTCCTGTTTACGTTTTTAAACGAAGAGCATCCATTTGCTTGCAGAATCATACCGACATTTCTTCCAGTTTGAGCTATGTATTGAGGCCTATTTAAGAGGAGTGGAAGTCAGAAACATATCTTGGCGTAAATTAACCTATACAAAAAGTGGCTTATTGCTGTATTTCTTCGAATAATTCAATTCACAGCAACTAAGCACTAATTAATTTCAAGGTTAGTCAGAGATGGCAAGATATTGGGAAGTATACTGTGAATTGCACATAGTTTCGTTTCGTACAGTGAGGTAGTCAACCTGTCGGACTAGACAGGGAACGTGGAAAGTAGCGTTGAGAGCGGCGGGTAGTCTACCTGTCCAGGGGCACCAGAATACGAGTAACAGGTAGGGTTGACGCAGCGCGAGGATCGAGCGGCGGCATTAGGGGACAGCGGCGTGTATCAAGTGTGGCCATTATCCGGAACTGGAGCTGCCATTACGCGCGGCCAGCAAAGCCCTGCACGGGGCAGGCACCTGTCGCTCGCCATCCCTCACCTGGCCGCCACAGCAGCCTAAGCTGCCTTGTTTATTCATGGCCTCCCGCACCACTACCGAAGCGTGCTGCGCGTTGACAGTCTAAAGCGCTTTGCATTTAGTTTCGTGTTCGTGCTCCCCACATTTGCGTCTAGTCTGTTCTGGCGGGAAGTACTAGTGTCACTACCGCACTTCCGTATTTCTGCAGCTGGGAAAGTGACTGTCCTTACACCTCGATAACATTTCGAGTTTCTCGCATTCTGTCTTAATTGTCAGTGGACCAAACCTTTCTCGCAATACACAAATTTCATTTATATTTTTCTTCGAAAACGCTACACAACGTGTTTCTTATACCATTTCCTTCTGGAAATTTGCTTAACAAGGAAGGGGGGATGAAGTATCCAGAACTTTGAACACCTCAACAAGAAACACACGACTTGTAGCTCATCCTCTATATTTAAGAACACAATGAGTTCAACACAAATGGTCTTCGTTGACCGTCGACATAAGTAAGCAATATTGTAACTAATTCCTAACAGAGAAATAAGTTCTCAACTAAATGCAAGTCATTGTAATACCAATCTGGGTTGAAGAAACGACAAAAGGAAAGCTTAAACAGTCAGAGTTCGTTCTCTGCTAGGTTTACTATCAAATGATTAAGCCCTCGCTCTCCTTGAGCGGGGCACATTGTAACAGATCAACACTTAAGTTCCGGTCCGTATGAGTTCACAGTTTCTACAGTCTTGCCAAGTGAGTCTGACAGAATACCAACAGGCCCGCCAGCAGGTTCCGAGGTCCCTTGGCGGCGGTGGCGGAAGCGGCGGTGGCGGAGGCGGCGGCGGCAGCGGTAGAGGCGGCGGCGGCGGCGGTGGCGGCGGAGTCGGCGGCGTTTGATCCGGAGCAGACTCCTTGTCTCGGGTGGCTGCGTCGTAACTACCGTGATCGTTACGGACGCGGTCCTAAATACTCGCACGGCGGAAGTACACTTCTCACTGATGGGCTGCCGTGACATCGGTGGATGCAGAAAAATGTTCGTGGTATGAGCGACCTCTCATGCTGATTTACGTGCCCACTGTTCCGTTATCTTATGTAACGAAGGCCCTCTGCAGGTAACGCTGCAAGTGACTGAGTCGGAACATCGTGTAGTCGCAAGGTCTGAACTGGCAACCATCTCGGCGGCGGTGTGTGGCCGTGTAGCGTCAGCGCTTGACGGCTTTTGAGACACGCCAGAGGATATACTGTGGTGATACGACCTCTATTTGGCCAGGAGTACCTACATTCCGGGCGCAGCAGCTATTCAGCGAGACTTGTTTGTTAAAAATGGTTTCCGATTATTGACATTACCTTTCATGATCACCTATCATTTGATTGTGTGGTGTTCATAATGCCTAAACATCCCAGGAGCCAGAATTCCAAGATTTGTGGACAGTGGCTCAGGATTGACAAGTGTTCTGTCGAAATCTGATCGAAACACAGTTCGGATCTAGACTAAAAGCTACGAACATGGAGTTCGACATGAGATTCTAGTAGTACATTATACGCTGAAAAAACTGTTATAGATATGCGTACTCAAGTACAGAAGTATGTAAACAGGCAGAATGCGGCGCTGCGGTCAGCAACACATATATACAGGGCTATTACAAATGATTGAAGCGATTTTATAAATTCACTGTAGCTCCATTCATTGACATATGGTCATGACACACTACAGATACGTAGAAAAACTCGTTAAGTTTTGTTCGGCTGAAGCCGCACTTTAGGTTTCTGCCGCCAGAGCGCTCGAGAGCGCAGTGAGACAAAATGGCGACAGGAGCCGAGAAAGCGTATGTCGTGCTTGAAATGCACTCACATCAGTCATAACAGTGCAACGACACTTCAGGACGAAGTTCAACAAAGATCCACCAACTGCTAACTCCATTCGGCGATGGTATGCGCAGTTTAAAGCTTCTGGATGCCTCTGTAAGGGGAAATCAACGGGTCGGCCTGCAGTGAGCGAAGAAACGGTTGAACGCGTGCGGGCAAGTTTCACGCGTAGCCCGCGGAAGTCGACAATTGCTACAAGCCCTGACACCCGATGACAAAGTGAAACGCTTTGAATTTTCGGCGCGGTCGCAACAGCTCATGGAAGAGGATGCGTTCAGTGCGAAACTTGTTTTCAGTGATGAAGCAACATTTTTTCTTAATGGTGAAGTGAACAGACACAATGTGCGAATCTGGGCGGTAGAGAATCCTCACGCATTCGTGCAGCAAATTCGCAATTCACCAACAGTTAACGTGTTTTGTGCAATCTCACGGTTTAAAGTTCACGGCCCCTTTTTCTTCTGCGAAAAAAAACGTTACAGGACACGTGTATCTGGACATGCTGGAAAATTGGCTCATGCCACAACTGGAGACCGACAGCGCCGACTTCATCTTTCAACAGGATGGTGCTCCACCGCACTTCCATCATGATGTTCGGCATTTCTTAAACAGGAGATAGGAAAACCGATGGATCGGTCGTGGTGGAGATCATGATTAGCAATTCAAGTCATGGTCTCCACGCTCTCCCGACTTAACCCCATGCGATTTCTTTCTGTGGGGTTATGTGAAAGATTCAGTGTTTAAACCTCCTCTACCAAGAAACGTGCCAGAACTGCGAGCTCGCATCAACGATGCTTTCGAACTCATTGATGGGGACATGCTGTGCCGAGTGTGGGAGGAACTTGATTATCGGCTTCAGGTCTGCCGAATCACTAAAGGGGCACATATCGAACATTTGTGAATGCCTAAAAATACTTTTTGAGTTTTTGTATGTGTGTGCAAAGTATTGTGAAAATATCTCAAATAATAAAGTTATTGTAGAGCTGTGAAATCGCTTCAATCAGTTGTAATAACCCTGTATAAGACAAGTGTCTGGCGTAGTTCCTAGATCGGTTACTACTGCTGCAATGGCAGGTTGTTAAGATTTAAGTGAGTCTGAACGTGATGTTACAGTGGGCACACGAGGAAAGGGACACAGAATCTCCGAGGTAACGATGAACTGGAGATTTTCCTGTACGACCACTTCACAAGTACATCGTGAATATCAGGAACAGGGTGAAAAATCAAATCTCCGACATCGCTGCGGCGCGAAAAAGATTCTGCAAGACTGCAAGAACGGGACAAACGACGACTAAAGAGAATCGTTCAACGTGAGAGAAGTGCAACCTTTCTGCAAACTGCTACATATTTCAATGCTGAGCCATCAAGTGTCAGCGTGCATAACATATAAAGAAACATCATCGATATGGGCTTTCGGAGCCGAGGCCCAGTCATGTACCCTTGATCACTGCACGACACAAAGCTTTACGTCTCGCCTGAGCCCATCAACACCGACATTGGACAGTTTATGAATGGAACATGTTGCCTGGTCGGACGAGTCACGTTTCAAATTGTATCGAGCGGATGGACGTGTACTGGTATGGAGATAATCTCGTGAATTCATGGATCCTGCATGACAGCCAGGGACTGTTCAGATTGGCAGAGGCTTTGAAACGGTGTGGGGCGTGTGCAGTTGGAGTGATATGGGATCCTTGATACTTCTAGATACGAATATGTTAGGTGACTCGTACGTAAGCATCCTGTTTGATCAGCTGCATCCATTCATGTCTATTGTGCATTCCGACGGACTTGGACCATTCTAGCAGGACAATGCGACCCCACACATCCAGAAAAGCTACAGAGTGGCTCCAGGAACACTCTTCTGAGTTAAACTTCTAGAAGTCTAGCCTAGAAGGCTGTGAGGAAGATTATCTTTGCTTGTTCCTTTGCTTACAACATTTTTTTTAATAAAACGTGCTACAAACTTGTCTCAGTTTTTAGTTTTGCATATATCTACATCAACATATATATCATACTCTGCAAGCCACCTAATGGTGTGTGGTGGAGGGCACGTTTGTATCACTAACTGGGCCCTCCAAACTTGTTCCACTTTCAAATAGCGTGTAGGAAGAATGATTGTCAGTAACCCTCTGTATTGGCTGTAATTTCTCTAATTTTCTCGTAATGGTCATTACGCGAGACGTATGTAGGGGAAGTAATATGTTGTCCAACTCTTCCCGGTAAGTGCTCTCTCGAAATTTAAATAGTAAATCTCTCTGTGATGCACAATGCCTCTCGTGTAACGCCTGCCAATGGAGTTTGTTGAGCACTAAACGATCCCGTGACGAAATGTGCTTCTCTTCGTTCTCAAAAATGGTTCAAATGGCTCTGAGCACTATGAGACTTAACTTCTGAGGTCATCAGTCCCCTAGAACTCAGAACTACTTAAACCTAACTAACCTAAGGACATCACAAACATCCATGCCCGAGGCAGGATTCGAACCTGGGACCGTAGAGGTCGCGCGGTTCCAAACTGTAGCGCCTAGAACCGCTCGGCCATCCGGCTGGATCTTCGTTCTCTATCTCTTCTATCAGTTCCATCTGGTAGGGATCTCATGTAGATGAACCGAATGAGTTACGTTTCCGTAAGATTCTTGCTAACAATCTGAGTCAGGCATCTGCACTTCCCACAATTTTTTTATATGGTCATTCCACTTAAGGTCGCTCTGGATAGTTACTCCTGGATATTTTATGGCAGATACTGTTTCCAGAGTTTTTTCATCAATAGTGTAGCTACGCAACAGTGGATATCTTCTGTTTCACTCGAAATAGGTCGTAACAGTGGACGCATGTTTAAAAAAGTGAGGTAATGTTGGATTTCACGTGTAAAAGGCATAGGAAATTTAAATAAGTGTTGCAGCTGCTGCTCCTAAGTGTGAAGAACAATTTTCGACAATGTCAGTGAGTCCATAAAAAAAGAAAATTAGTCAAGGAATTGTTGATGCTGTGTACAGTGGTAAAGACGAGCTTTCCAGAAGATTTAGATTAACTCACTTAGAAATGCTTGCCCATATGACAGTTTCATGTGCATGTGGTAACTGCGAGTCAAAGGGACTTAGACTGTCTGATGACAGTGACAGAAATGGAATTGTAAGTAATGTGCATGTTTCGTGTGAAGTCTGTAAATGTGGGAAGATGTACGAGTCGAATACAAGATTGTGTTTCGCCATGAGATGGTTAGGCGTAGGCAGAGAAGGCACCAATTAGTTCTGTGGCTTGATGAACATGCCTGCACCAGTAACTAGATTCGGTGATTACAACAGAACACTCCTCAGTGCTCTTGAAGTTGAGTGTAAGGAGGAGTTGAATGCAGCTGTTCAGGAAGCTGTAGATATTAACATAGTGTAGATACAGGGAAAATCTTAGACTTCCAAGTAATGAGGAAATGTTGTTCTCAGTGTGACACAAGAAGGAACAGTAGTGACATTGAATAAGGAAGGTGGCAGCGGGAACATAAGAAAGTGTGCAGCAATAATTACCAGGGATCAAGTGGTGGGATGGATGCAGCTAAGATGAAACTAAATTTCCAAAGGTGAGTTGAAAAATTTGGTGTTAAGTATGTGAATTATCAACGTGATGAAGATTCCCGTGCTTTCAAGACTGTTTTAGACAACAATTTTTGCGGCTCAAACTAAAATTAAAAAACTGGAATGTGTGAGGGCATGTTCAAAAGCGATTGGGAAGTAGACTTCTCAGATTGAAGAAAGAAATGGAAGGCAAGAAATTACAAGATGGAAAGCTACTGGGAGGTTTTAACAGGCTGCCAAAGAAACTCCCACTTCACAAATATATTATGGAAAACCTATAAGTAATAATTTACATGCTGTTAAAACAATGTAGTAAACTGTATGGACTATATTTTTTTCACAAACTTTCCACAGAAGATAATCCTCAACATATAATGGTGCAAATGTCTTCAGGCAGAAGCCAGTGGAAAACCGTAAACCTACAAACATGGTCTGCCACTTGTTGTCGTCAGTTCCTACATTGGGGAATAGCCGGATAAACGATGATGACATAAGGTGAGAAGACCATCTGTGGACAGGATTCAGACCCACAGTGAACAACAGGTCTGACTGAATGGCGGACCCAACACAACAAGGGGAAATCAATAACACAGTATGCAACGACGAAGTGTAACGAACCGCTGACACAGTGCTATCAACCGGTCAAGTACGAGCCACAGTCCAAATCGAGACCAAAGAGGAAAACCAACACCGAAGCGAAGTCGTCGACGAGTAGTCAGTAGTACGGTGGAGATAGTAACGAATGCTGTCAGACGAAGAGGACGACAGACTGAGCGATTTTGTTATCTTTATTGTGATTGCATTCCCGTGCCCCCTATTGGCAGGGGAAGGCTGGCAGTGGCACAATCCGCCGCTCTTCAGCCGATTGATACATTTAATAAAAAGAGGAAAACGATACATATAAAAGGCGAAAACGGGGAAATGAGAACATAGTAAGTGAAGACATTGGAAGCTAAAATATATACGTAAATGGAGACTTTCATGTGGGACAGTTAAAAAAGGTACACATAAAGTTAGAAAACACAGCCGATTGATACATTTAATAAAAAGAGGAAAACGAGACATAAAAAGGCGAAACCGGGGAAATGAGAATATAGTAAGTGTAGACATTGGAAGCTAAAATATACACGTAAATGGAGACTTTCATGTGGGACAGTTGAAAAAGGTACACATAAAGCTAGAAAACACAGTGGGTGATGTGCATAGCACATGAAAAACGCTGAAATCACACACGCAAGTTAAAAGTTGGCCACAGAATTAAAACGCACTAGAACGACGACCCCTAAAAACCACTGCATGAGACAGAGTACACACAACAAATAGTAAAATTGCCGGGAGGGTCCTGCCGAGGAAGGGGAGGCCTGAGAGGAGGGAAAAGAGGGGGCAAGAAGGAAGAGAGGGGAAGGGGGGCTGAAGAGGGTGGAAGGAAAGCAAGGGGGTTGGGGGTGCGCCAAGGAGCAGGAGACGGGCTGTGGGAGATGGGGAGCGAAGACAAGTCAGAAGAGAGTATGGAGACGCAGAGGGGGTGCACTGGATAGGGAGGGGTTGGAGGAGGGAGGAAAATCCGCTAAGGAGAAGGGGAGAGGAGGGGAGAGGGAGTCCAGAAGAGGAAGGCGGGAAGGTAGAAGGGATATAAATCAGGGGAAGCTCATCATATGGGAGGGGTAGGTGCTGGAAGTTGCGCTCGGAAAGGAGGTGGAGAAAGTGGAGATGGAGAGAGGGCGGGACACCACGGTAAAGGAGCGGCAACAGGCTGGAGGGAAAAGAGGACAAAAGACACCAGAGGTTAGAGGGATCGAGTCTGTGGACGACGTACAGGGTGCAGATGCGTTCGAGGAACTGAGCGGTCGAGGTGCGGCGGTATTTATGCTGGCCACGAAGGAAGCTATTGGCCGGTGCATTCATTTGCCGAGACGGTGGCGCACTTACTAGACAAGTGCAGTGCTGCGAAGACACTGCCCTCTGTTCTCCATTGAAGTCCATTGGCTTCAGTGGGCATTCTACTTCTGCTCAGCCCAATACCAGACATTAATGTGCATATGGCAAGTAGAGCATAGGTTGTTCACAGAATGTGTAGTCCGATATAATTTCACTTCGATATGTTTGTGAATTTATCAATAAATAAATCATCACTTTTTCACAGTTCCCAATTATGCCCCGATTTGATCTCATTAGGAATGTATCAGAACGACTATTATTGTTGTTCATTTCCAGATAATCAATTTTCGTTCTAGTGGTACAAAAGTTGGGTGGAAGATTAGAAAAGGAAAAAATGAAGTAATCATCCGACGATGTACAGAGCTTGGGGACTCTCTCTGATGTTACTGTATTTCTGCAGTGAAAATACTTATTACTGACGATGATGTGTATACATGTCAGAGGATTTTAACCTCGGACATATGTTGAAGCAAAATGTTTTGCAGTATCACTTTGTAACACGCCCAGGGGTACAACTGGAGGGAGACCCTTAAACTGGTTCTCGATTAGACCGTGCACCCTGTCCACACCACGTACCTGATACACCCGCGGCGGTCGTACTGTTGTGCTCCACACTGCTGCTGGCTTTCCTGAAATTATGTATCTAAATATGCAAGTGGGTTTAAGGAAGCCACTCAACATTTCACACAACTCTGTCCAGCTTCTGGTATAAATAACGATATTCTGTGACGATAAGAAAATCGCAGGTTGCACTGTTTACACTCTACGTCGTAAGTGTTAATGACAATTAATATTATTGATGATTATCTGTTCACAATTATCATTCCCTTGTTACTGCACATTATTCATGACGACGTTAATGTCTATCACTGTTATACTTTACACCGTCACAAGTATTTCGCAATCTTACTCAGCCCGAACCTTCGGCGATAGCTACACAGGCAATGATGATGATTATCTGTCCGCAATATCACTTGGACGAGTGTACGCGTAGCCGACACGACGCGGGTGATTGTTGATGATTCTGAATCCGAATGATCGAACGAACGTTCTCAACGCTCGTCACGTACACACAGATATCTGATAACAGTCCTGCTTGACACTTGTAATAATGTAACACTGTTCATAATGTTAAATTACAGTTTACAGTTCTCACTTGTATGAGCGTGGACGTAACCGACGCGGCGCGGCTGATTGTTGACGATACGGAACGCGATGACCGAAAGCACACTTTCACGTTCGCTACAAGACACTGGCACTTAATAGCATTTCTTTGTAGTAACTACACACATCAAAAAACGTTTTGCGTCACCTCTGAAGATAGACGTTGACTGTGGATACAGAGACAGTTCCTTTGACTGTTCGGAGATGTCACTAAATCCGTGCCGGCCGAAGTGGCCGTGCGGTTAAAGGCGCTGCAGTCTGGAACCGCGAGACCGCTACGGTCGCAGGTTCGAATCCTGCCTCGGGCATGGATGTTTGTGATGTCCTTAGGTTAGTTAGGTTTAACTAGTTCTAAGTTCTAGGGGACTGATGACCACAGCAGTTGAGTCCCATAGTGCTCAGAGCCATTTGAACCATTTGAACTAAATCCGTAATATGTAAACAACCATGCATGAACGGCGCTTATTAGACGGAGGGGGTCCGACAGCCGATCAGTTCCAGTCATTCCACCAGGAATGAGGTAGACGGCTCGTGTCGTCTGTAGTTCAACCATGCCTAGATGGGCAATACCGCGGTTTGGTTCTGTCCGCATTGTTACTTTGTGCCAGGAAGGGCTCTCAACAAGGGATGTGTCCAGGCATTTCAGAGTGAACCAAAGCAATTTTGTTCAGACATGGAGGAGGTGCTGAGAGATAGGAACTGCAAATGACGTGCCTCGCTCAGGCAGCCGAAGGCTTCTACTGCAGTGGATGACCACTACCTACAGATTATGGCTCGGAGGAACCCTGACAGCAACGCCACCGTGATGAGTAATGCCTTTTTGTGCAGCCACAGGCCATTGTGTTACGACTCAAACAGTGCGCAATAGGCTGCATGTCGTGCAACTTCACACCCAGTTCCCATGGCGAGGTCCATCTTTGCAACCACAGTACCATGCAACACGGTACAGATGAGCCCAACAACATGCCGAATGGACTGCTCAGGACTGGCATCATATTCTCTTCACTGATGAGTGTCGCATGTTCCTTCAACCGGCCAATCGTAGGAGACGTGTTTGGAGGCAACCCGGTCAGGCTGAACGCCTTAGACACACTGTCCAGCGAGTGCAGCAAGGTGGAGGTTCCCTGCTGTTTTGGGATGACATTATGTGGGGCCGACGTACGCCACCGGTGGTCATGGAAGGCGCCGTAACAGCTGTAGGATGAATGCCATCTTCCGACCAATAGTGCAACCATATCGGCAGAGTATTGGCAAGGCATTCGCCTTCATGGACGACAATTCGCGCCCGCAACGTACACATCTTGTGAATGTCTTCCTTCAGGATAACGACATCGCTCGACTAGAGTGGTCAGCACGTTCTTCAGACACGAATCCTATCGAACATGCCTGGGATAGATTTATTAGGGCTGTTAATGGATGACGTGACCCATCAACTACTCTGAGGGATCCATGCCGAATTGCCGTTGAGGAGTGGAACAATCTGGACCAACAGTACCTTCATGAACTTGTGGATAGTATGCCACAACGAATACAGGCATGCATCAATGCAACAGGACGTGTGAGCCATGCGTGGCTCGTGTTCGTGCCATCTCTTATTAACACCCTTTTACCGTACTGCCGCCTCGTTATGTTAATTTTCAGTTACTGGTGTCACTGAGTTGCTACCTTCCCTGCCCGTGAGCGGGAGCAGCAGTGCTTATCAATATAGGCCCTCCCGTATTATCTTTTCTGGACTGATATTACTTGCTGGTCGTCGAGGGTCGTCCAAGAAGTTCGGGGCGGACCTGCAGTGGAGTCGGGACGCAGCAGCAGTGAAGTCAGGGGACGGAGCGCCGGTGAGGCGCCGACAGCCAGTGCTCGCCAACCGCTGACGACACACATGAACTGTTCGACGGAGGGAGATTGGAGCGGGACGACCATTGGCTGGTCGTTCGGTAGGTCGTCTCATCGGCCGACGTATATTTGGTCCTTTCACCGTTACCAGGCCTGGGCAGTCGGTCGGTTGGCGTGGAGCAGCGAGGAATTCCCGGAGGGGCGTAGTTTGGCTGGGCCGCTGGCTTTCTCTACGCGGTGTCGGAGTGTGTGGCACTGTTCCCATTGCTACGAGGTCAGTGGCTCACCGACCCTGGAAACGAAAGTTGAGTTTTGATTTAACCTACCAGCAAGTCAGCCCGCCCGGTTAGCCGAACGATCTAACGCACGGCTCTCTGGAGTGGGAAGGAGCGCCTGTTCCCTGGCATGAATCTGCCCGGCAGACTTGTGTAGAGGTCCGGTGAGCCGGCCAGTTTGTGAATGGTTTTTAGGAGGTTTTCCATCTGCCTCAGCGAATGCAGGCTGGTTCCCCTTATTCCACCTCAGCTACACTATGTCGGCGCTTGCTGCACAAAAAAGTTCTCCATGTACGTGTACACCACCATTACTCTACCACGCAAACATAGAGGTTACAATCGTTTAGTGTGAGACATTCCCTGGGGGATCCACTGGGGGCCGAACCGCACAATAACCCTGGATTCGGTGTGGGGTGGCGGAGGGGTGAAGTAGACTGCGGTAGTCATCGTGGAGTTGTTGACCTCTGCGGCAGAGGTGGGGACGGAGCCTCTCCGTAGTTTCTAGGTCCCCAGTTAACATACAATACAATACATACCAGCAAGTCAAGCTGGTCACATTGTGACATTTGGAGTTCGTTGTCGGCTGTTGGGATATTCCCGCGAGCAACAACGTGGTTTACAAGTTGGAAAATTCTAGCCCCCCTCCTGTCAAGTTTCACTGTATTTGGTTATTTGAATTGAAGTGCACCATCGGAATCTTCTGCCTTGTGGCCGTTAACGTTCCGGTTACCTGCCCTGGACATTGACGTAAATTTCTGGCAGTGTAGTTTCCTCATCATGCTGTTGCTGTCCAGCACGGTGTGTAGTTTGACAGCTCCAAGTAAGATTGGTTGTGGGCGCCAATATCTTCTACGTTGTTCCGTTGATTCCCTGTTGTGCCCTGGTCGGGTGAAGTGGAAGTATCTTGTCGGTGGGTCCGTTGACTGTCAGTAGTTTGGGTTGTCGTCGGATCGTGAATGGCTGGCCCGACTGCCTGTCTCACCTAAGCGAGCGTTAGTGTTTGAATTACAGGCCGACCCTCGATCATCTGGTGCTCTTGGATGTACTGACCTTTTTTAAAAAAATTTGTTCTTGTTGTTTGTATTTGTATGACTTCTAACCGGTTTTCTTTAATTAGAGTTGTTTTGCTCTTAAGGCCTTCAGCCAAATTCAAAGAACTGTGTCACGTAGGGCCTTTGGAATTTTAAAAATTTTAATGTTGTTGAATTTTAAGTCTTGGGCCTTCAGCCGAATTTGAGTTTGTTTGCTCTTAAGGCCTTCAGCCTAAATTAAAGGACTGTTTCACGTAAGGCCTTTGGTATATTAAAAAACTAATGTTATAGAGTTTTATGTATTAGGACTTAAGCCGAGTTCAAATTAACTGCCGGCCGATGTGGCCGAGCGGTTCTAGGCGCTACAGTTTGGAACCGCGCGTCCGCTACGGTCGCAGGTTCGAATCCTGCCCCGGGCATGGATGTGTGTTATGTCCTTAGGTTAGTTAGGTTTAAGTAGTTCTAAGTTCTAGGGGACTGATGACCTCAGTAGTTAAGTCCCATAGTGCTCAGAGCCATTTGAACCATTTTTTTGAAATTAACTTGTTTACTTCAGCCTAACTAAAGAACTGCTTTAAGATAAGGCTTGCCTTTCGGATTTCTGATTATGCTTGCGTTTTAAGTTATTGGCGTTCAGCTGTTTTTAAATTAAAGTGGCTTTGAGCCGGTAATTAAGTCCCAAGGATTAAAGCTGTGTGTTAAAAAAATTTTTTTGGCATCTTGTAATGTTTGATCAAATAATAAAGTTGTATGTTCGAGTGTAACTGACAGCTCCTTATTTTGGCCCCTTTCCACAATTTATACTATCTGTCCTGTCCTGCGAGATTAGGAGGGCGTTTCAGTGTGCTCCTGGGTATTAGAGTTACCAGTGTGTACAGCAGTCTGGACCACCACCTCTGAACGTCTCGCTGTATGGTGGCACAACATGCAATGTGTGGTTTTCATGAGCAATAAAAAGGACGGATTTGATGTTTATGTTGCTCCAATTTTCTGAACAGGTTCCGGAACTCTGGGAACCGAGATGATGCAAAACTTTTTTTGATGTGTGTATTTTACTGATTCACATTAGTTCATTCCGGGAGGCCAAAAACGACGCATATGATTGATGTTGTACGGTGCGACACCCAACAGGCGGTTATTCAACTACGTTATCGGCGGTACTGCGCATATTTAATTACTCCTTTACACACTTTTCTCTGAATCCACTTCCATATCTCATTACTTCAATGTAATAGCACTTGTAGCAATATCTGAACCTCCATAATAACGCCTTTCCCATGTAGAGTTACCCATAACACATCAGCTCCGTGTCCCGTGCTCTACTCTGCAAAATGCAGCCGCTCACTAAGACACTTCGCAACCAAGCCAGCGATATGGCAATACGCTTACAACTTGAAATGTCCCAAAGTCCGGAATTGCAGTTGTGAAATCAATAATTCTATAGTCAACGGCACATCTGATGTCCTTTAAAAAAAATCTCGAAATGTACTACAGCAGCATTTGTTACATTTATGTATGGACTACCACCGTGCGATAGATGGCTAAGTTAGTGATCCTTGCATGTGTGCTTCTGTTGCATGAGTCTCGCGTTGACTACACCAACTCTACTCAGTTCGCAGAGGTTTCCATTAATTTTTTTCTGTGTCTTAATTCAGGCTTTTAAAGGTTCTGTCCGAGGAAAGACTTAAAATTCGATTGGGAATGAGCTTCGTGTCTCCTTCAGTTATAGTTTTTCAGTAAATCTATTTGGTGTCTTTCATGTTCACAGCTGGACTTTTGCACTTGCTTCAACTTTAGTAGTAAAGGATGGACATCGAAGTTATTTAAGAACTATGGCTGTTAGCATCACTTTTGCTCACCTGCTGACAAAATTACCTACTCAGGTGACGATTTCGTACACTATTGGAGCGCCAACAAACTGTTTCGTGTAACTACAGAGGTTACATACCTGGTCGTTGTTCTAACGTCAGCAGTTACAGTATCACTAAAGAAATAAATATTTCCTAAAAGTGATATCAAAAAGTTTAGAGGATATGTAAACTTTAGTCACAATATACCATGGCGTGCTGAAAAGTAATGATTTAGTTTTTTATGTGAAAATTCTTAAAGTTTTTCAAATCGGCCATTCTGTATCTTTATTGACAGTCTACTTCTTTATTCTTCATGTCTACATATTTGCAGCCGTCTGCCGATAAAATGCTGCGAATTGTAGTGTGTAACAGCGCGGTGTGGAACGTAACTATGTCGGTGCGTGAGAAACAGCATCACGTGATCGAGTTTCGAATACGGAAAGTTCGTCCACACATGGAGCTCCGTCTCCTTCAGCATGACAATGCCAGACCACACACGAACGCTGCGACATTTGCAACAATCCGACGAACTGTGTTCACCGTCAGTCATCATCCTCCACGCAGTCCCGACTTGGCCCAACCGATTTTCATTCCAAAATTTAAAGAACACCTTGGATGACTTAACTTTAATAGTCATGAAGAGGTACAGCAGGAGTGTGGTGTTTGTGGCTCAGTCAACAGTGTCAGCCATTCTACTATGACAGTATCAACAAACTGGTGTCACGTTAGATTAAATGTGTTCGTCGCTCGGGTCACTATGTTGTGAAGTTAATGTGTAGGCATGAAAAATATGAGTGGAGAATGTCAATAACGTTTCTTTTACTTAAAAGGCTTCAGGGATTTTCACAAAAAAATTCTAAGTCATTGCTTTTCAGTACACCCTCGTAATTTGCATCCGTAAATGGCCGAAACAGTTAAGCTGATAAGTTCTGTAATCGAATATACACATTTAAAAAAATAGCACAACAGATTGTTAAAGATCACATCGATATCCCCTCTAATTCCATATCTGCCCTTAGATTACTAAGACACCTTTTCAGTGGACGAAACGACATATCGAACCCGATACTATACCCTACAATTAATAATTTGGATGTTACCAAGCGTTGGTCAAAATCTCAGTGACATTCTCGAAACAGCTGACAAGTTGACGAAAGCAGCTACTAACTGTGGAGAAAGGTAACATGGATACCAGCTACAGATCTCTGAAACGTTCTCCAGTGAGTAATCAGAGAGAAGTGGAACACATGAGGACAGTTTGAACGCTACAGAAGATTCCAGAACACTAGAACAAGGGTCACTTTCAACCACGTCTGCACAGAAGACATTTACGTCACTTTGGCTTGGTGGGCTCGCCATTATGTAACTACTATAAAGAAGATGCCAACCACATCATCTGAAGTCTGAACATATGCGATACTGCAAGTCAACTACTGCCACTTCTGGTCTACGTGGGCTGCTTCCTACCGATTTAACTATTTCCTGTCCAAACTATGAAATAGCGCACCAAAAGATTTAAAATATGAGGAAAACTGAAAACAGGTCAGTGAACTGTCGTACACATATTTATTTTTTAAATTTATGTACAAAACACAAGTGGGAATTTTGAGGTTCATGAAGATATTATCATCGTATCGAATCTGGTGAATTACATAGTAGCAGCTACGGAAACAGGTATGTAAAAAAAAAAAAAAAATGTTCAAATGTGTGTGTATTCCTAAGGGACCACACTGCTGTGGTCATCGCTCCCTAGACTTACACACTACATAAACTAGCTTAAACTAACTTATACTAAGAACAACACACACACCCATGCCCGAGGGAGGACTCGAATCTCCGGCGGGAGGGGCCGCGCCGGCTGTGACGTGGCGCCACTAACCGCGCGGCCACTTCGCGCGGCAGGTATGTAAAACATTTAGAGAGCAGATTATACGTGTAAACATCAAAACACTCGCAATACTGTCTTTCCACATCAGCAGGGAAACACTTAAGACATAATGAACAACCCAGTGGAACGACAGTGTCTTTTACTGCCATCTGTAGGCAGAGGGACAGACACCTAACAGAACGCAAATGCAATTATTATATTCGTTTTTTTCTTCTCAAGTACAGGCGACTCTTTATTTTGATGTATACTCTAAGACAAATAAAACAATGTGCCCGAAGGAATTAACCAAATGGGACGGAAATCGGTAGATGTGCTGTGCATGTGCTGACAGACAAATTATTACAGTTTCAGAAAAATTTGATGATTTATTCAAGAGAAAGAGCTTCTCAAATTCAGCAAGTCGAAACGCCTTTTCCACCACTGTCCCTTATGCAAGCAGTTATTGGGTTTCCCATTGATTGATAGAGTTGTTGGATGTCCTCTTGAGGGATTTCTTGATAAATTCTGTGCGACTGACCCGTTAGATCCCGATCTGGTTGGAGCGCTCCGCCTACAATCCTTCAAACGTTCTAGACTAGGGAGGGAACCGGTGGCCTTGCTGCCCAAGGTAGGGTTTGGCAAGAACGAAAATAAGCAGTAGGAACTTTCGTCATGTGCGGGCGGGTATTATCTTGCTGGAATGTAAACCCTGGTTGGCTTGCAATGAAGGGCAACAAAACTGGGCGTAAAATATCGTCGACGTGCCGCCGTGCTGTACAAGTAACCCGGATGACAACCATCATTCATGCAAGGGGCGAGATTGGACTGTGCAAAGGTTGGGAATTTGTACGGGCGCTGATAACCGCGCAGTTGAGCGGCCCACAAACCATACATTATCATGTTGATGATGTGGATGGCAACCGAAGGTATCCCGCTATGAAAAGACCATCACTCATGACTGTCGAGCCTATGGTGGTGGGTGACAGTCATGGTAGTTCACCACTACCGTCCGGGGCGTCTCCAAGAGCAGAAAATTTACTCTTAACGTTCTCCAACGTTTTCATCAAATGATCCACCACCACTGCTCTTGAGGCACTAGTCTATAAAAGCATCCAGTTATCATGTTTGATCTATCTCTTTTATACTGATCTTCACAAGAATTACTTTTTTATTCGAAATCTGTGCTAACCTTGCTAGATATTATCGTATAATTTATAAGTATAAAAACAACTGCACCACTGGCATTCAGCCGGCCGGAGTGGCCGTGCGGTTCTAGGCGCTACAGTTTGGAACCGCGTGACCGCTACGGTCGCAGGTTTGAATCCTGCCTCGGGTATGGATGTGTGTGATGTCCTTAGGTTAGTTAGGTTTAAGTAGTTCTACGTTCCAGGGGACTGATGACCACAGCTGTTAAGTCCCATAGTGCTCACAGCCATTTGAACTGGCATTGAGCGTATTTTTGCGCTGCACATTCTAATTAGAATTTAAAATTTCATCCCTATTAATATATCAGCTAGCTTTCTGTCGCTAGTATCACGTCGGCATTATTGCTGTTTATAAGGGAGACAATTTCTGAGACCTTTTTATACACTCTCCTGCAGTTAACTAATACTCCATCCACATTTCTTTTCTCAGATATGCCATCATAGTCTTACTTCTGTAATTATTGGAGCTGAAAGTCTTCCCCTGTCTGAAATCAGCATATAATGTATCGGGCTTGTACAAGGATTCCTCTGTCCCCAAAAAAACCATTTGTTCACGCCACACTTTCTTTGACATAATAACTTTTCTCACGATATTGACTGAACCCAATTTTAGCTGCCTGTTATTCAGGCTTATGTCATAGATAACCGCGAGTTTGGCAACGCTTTTCAGTTCTTTATTAAGAGAGAGTTCATTATGGAAAGAAGCTTACGGATGACAAGTTTTTCTTCTGTTCTGGTTTCGTAACACACACTTCAATACACTTAGGGTCTCTTAGTGTCACTTGCTCAGAGTGCAATATCAGTCTTGCCTTACTGGTTCCCTAATTTAGATGGTGCGTTGACTGCTTAGGTAGAGGATTTCTTTCTTTCGTTGGTCAACAGTCTTCTGACTGGTCTGATACGCCCCGCTACGAACTCCTCTCCTGCGCTAACGTCTTCATCGCAGATTAGCACTTGCAGCCTACGTCCTCAACATTATCTGTTCGATGTCTTCCAATCCTTGTCTTCCCTTACAGTTTTTATGCTCTACACTTTCCCACAGTATCATGGAAGTTATTTCCGATGTCTTATTATATGTCATATCGCTCTGTCCCTTCTTCTAGTCAGTGTTTTACGTGTGTGCCTTTCTTCGCCGATTCTGTGGAGAACTTCAGTCCTTACCTTAACAGTCCACGTAATTTTCAGCATTCTTCTGACTCGCCATAACTCAAACGCTTCTATTGTCTTCTGTTCCGGTTTTTCCACAGTCAACGAATCGCTACTATACAATTCTGTACCCCAAACACACATTCTCAGACATTCTTCCCTGGAATTGTGGCCTATGTTCGATACTCGTAGACTTCTCTTGGCCAGGAATGCTCTTTTCGCCAGTGCCGGTGAGCTTTCTACACTCCTGGAAATTGAAATAAGAACACCGTGAATTCATTGTCCCAGGAAGGGGAAACTTTATTGACACATTCCTGGGGTCAGATACATCACATGATCACACTGACAGAACCACAGGCACATAGACACAGGCAACAGAGCATGCACAATGTCGGCACTAGTACAGTGTATATCCACCTTTCGCAGCAATGCAGGCTGCTATTCTCCCATGGAGACGATCGTAGAGATGCTGGATGTAGTCCTGTGGAACGGCTTGCCATGCCATTTCCACCTGGCGCCTCAGTTGGACCAGCGTTCGTGCTGGACGTGCAGACCGCGTGAGACGACGCTTCATCCAGTCCCAAACATGCTCAATGGGGGACAGATCCGGAGATCTTGCTGGCCAGGGTAGTTGACTTACACCTTCTAGAGCACGTTGGGTGGCACGGGATACATGCGGACGTGCATTGTCCTGTTGGAACAGCAAGTTCCCTTGCCGGTCTAGGAATGGTAGAACGATGGGTTCGATGACGGTTTGGATGTACCGTGCACTATTCAGTGTCCCCTCGACGATCACCAGTGGTGTACGGCCAGTGTAGGAGATCGCTCCCCACACCATGATGCCGGGTGTTGGCCCTGTGTGCCTCGGTCGTATGCAGTCCTGATTGTGGCGCTCACCTGCACGGCGCCAAACACGCATACGACCATCATTGGCACCAAGGCAGAAGCGACTCTCATCGCTGAAGACGACACGTCTCCATTCGTCCCTCCATTCACGCCTGTCGCGACACCACTGGAGGCGGGCTGCACGATGTTGGGGCGTGAGCGGAAGACGGCCTAACGGTGTGCGGGACCGTAGCCCAGCTTCATGGAGACGGTTGCGAATGGTCCTCGCCGATACCCCAGGAGCAACAGTGTCCCTAATTTGCTGGGAAGTGGCGGTGCGGTCCCCTACGGCACTGCGTAGGATCCTACGGTCTTGGCGTGCATCCGTGCGTCGCTGCGGTCCGGTCCCAGGTCGACGGGCACGTGCAGCTTCCGCCGACCACTGGCGACAACATCGATGTACTGTGGAGACCTCACGCCCCACGTGTTGAGCAATTCGGCGGTACGTCCACCCGGCCTCCCGCATGCCCACTATACGCCCTCGCTCAAAGTCCGTCAACTGCACATACGGTTCACGTCCACGCTGTCGCGGCATGCTACCAGTGTTAAAGACTGCGATGGAGCTCCGTATGCCACGGCAAACTAGCTGACACTGACGGCGGCGGTGCACAAATGCTGCGCAGCTAGCGCCATTCGACGGCCAACACCGCGGTTCCTGGTGTGTCCGCTGTGCCGTGCGTGTGATCATTGCTTGTACAGCCCTCTCGCAGTGTCCGGAGCAAGTATGGTGGGTCTGACACACCGGTGTCAATTTGTTCTTTTTTCCATTTCCAGGAGTGTACGTCCTTTCACCTTTCTTCGGTTTAATCTCAGTTCGTACCCTGCACCCATTATATGTTCATTCCATTCAATAGATCGTGTATCTCAGTATGAGCTCTAATTTGTCCAACTTTTTCGTCGTGCTTGTTTCTCGAGACCAATTTGGAGAGAAGTATTATTACCCAACTCTTATTCGAACGGACTTTCTCAAAATTTCAGCAGTAACCTTCTCCGTGATACACAGCGCCTCTTGTAACGTCTGCCATTACAGTTTATTGAGCATCTCCGTGACGATATGGCGTTTACTAAACAATTCCATCATGAATAGCGCCGTTCTTCGTTGAATCTGCTGTGTTTATTTTGTTAATTCTTCTAGGTAAAGATCGCAAACTCTTCAACAGTACTCAAGAATCTGCCGATCAAGTGTTTGTAAGCCATCTCTTTCGTGGATGACTTACATTTCTTGAGATTGCTCCGAATACATATCCGACAGCTCGTTTTACGTGGACATACCACTTTAGGTAGCTCCAAACGGTTACTCGTAGGTGTTTTACGGTTGTTACTGTCTCCAGTGAGTTTTCACCAATGGCCTAACCAAAGAGTACCGGGTCTCTTCAGCTATTTACGCGCAGTACGTCACATTTAGCTATGTTCCGTATCAACTGCCAGTTCCTGCAGCAATCGTCGATCCGCTGCAGGTGTTCCTGCATACCGCTGCAGTCTTCCGGCGCTACGACCTTCCTATAGTTAACACCATCGTTTGCAAGAAACTTCATTGGGCTTCCAATGTTATCCACAAGATCGTTTATAAGCGGTCCAGTCGCACTAAGTGGCCATCGCGTACGTTCGGCGCCAACCTGCAGTAACCATTCACACTTGGCAGCGGGAAACACTAGCACTGGTCGATATAAAGTGTGTCGTAATGCGGAAACGGGGCGATTTGGTTGAAATGGCTCTGAGCACTATGGGAACTTAACTTCTCAAGTCATCAATCCTCTAAAACTTAGAACTACTTAAACATAACTAACCTAAGGACATCACACACATCCATGCCCGAGGCAGGATTCGAACCGGTGACCGTAGCGATCGCGCGGTTCCGGACTGCAGCGCCTAGAACCGCTCGGCCACTCCCCCGGCAAGGGAGATTTGTCTGACGTCTATAATGGTATGATTATTGATTTTGGGCCAAGGGTGTAAGTATTTCGGAAACAGCTAGGTTTGTAAACTGTTTGAACGCCGCCGTGGTTGAAATACACAGTGCGTGGCAAAGTGGCGCTATCCAAAACCGGCGCTGAGGCAACAGTGGTGCAACACGTTCCGTAAAGGATAGGCCCTGGTGACGGCAGCGGAAATGTGTACGGGCGAATAGACGTGCAACTGTTGAGCAACTGACCATTCAGATGAACCAAGTAGCTACCAACAGAGTCTTCTTAACGATCGTTTCGCGAACGTTGCTGCGTATGGGCCTCCGTAGCACGCGCTTGGTTCATGCATCCATGCTGACTGCTGTTCTTCGGCAAGGAAGGCTGCAATTTGTACGCCAATACCGCCAATGGACGTCAACTGGAAGGCGACAGGAGGCCTTCTGAGATGAATCCCGTTTTATGCGCCATCGGACTGAAAACAAACTCTCTGCAACAATGGTCAGAAGAGTCCAAATAGGGAGCGTTACGATCTGGGAAATGTTTCTGTGGCATTCGCTGTGTGATTTCGTCATTGTGGAAGGCACAGTGGGTCAACACAAGTATGCAATTATGTTTGGGGACCATGTCCATCCCTACATGCAGTTTACTTTCCTCTGCGCGATGGCATCTACCAACAGGACAACGCAACGTGCCACACAATTCGCAGCTTAGATGTGTGGATCGAAGAGCATAACCCTGAGTTCACCGCACTCCGCAAGCCAAAAAACTTCCCGGATGGAAGCCCAATCGAGGATCTGCAGAGTCTAAGTCCCTTATCAGCTGCCTTACGTAACCAAGGTCGTTCGCCCGCTATATAAGCGCGCAGTACACGCCAGCGGAACCATTCCGCTGTGAGCTCTATCTGCAACAGCATTGAAGCACTATGCCTCGTCGACGTGTGTATCGTCAACGCCACCACCGCATGCCTGTCTACAAACACATAATAAGCCTTGAAAATAAACTTGGTACAAATGGAACAGCTCAATCTGTTATATTAAATGGACCTATATTTTTCCGTGGATGCCGAGTTAATTTTAGTCTCGATGCTGCCACAGGGAATACAGGAAGTGGATGGTTTACCCTGGCCATCGTTCGATGTGAGAATGCTTCTCTACCTGGATTGGAATCATTCGCCGACCGAGATGTCATCGCCTACAAGACCTGGCATTGTGGAATAGATGCTAAATCCCAATCTAGACCTAGTTATGTATATAGTAATACGCCTTTTACATGTCGTAAAGTTAGTAATGATGAAAAAATACTGTATGGTTGAAAGGACTTGGTGTACTTGCTGAAAATGTATTTCTAACTGGTGATGTAACTCTGTACTATAATTATTAATGAAGTGTGATCTGTAGCGTCAGCCATTAACCGGACAAGGGTACATCTCGAACCGGGGGCTCAAGGATGCAACAGTTTGAAAAAATTAACAAAGCATAGTGCCGCACTGCCCGCTGGGCGCCTAGCCGGCTGGTTACGCAACCATGAATCTTCAAAGAAGAAAATAGCGGAGCTGGCCACGGCAGTAGATTCGGCAAGGTTTGGCATCCCTGCCGGTAACTCACTGACTGTGTTCTTGCACGTCACCCAGCGGTCGGCGCCGCAAAAAGCGGTAACTCAAGTTTCTCACAGATGGTCACATTAACGTGACTGGACAGCGCACTTTTCCTGCGAAAACTACGATGTTTACATCGATATAATCGATGACGCATGAGAAATACGAAATGCTGAATTACGTGTAGTGCGCTCATAACGTACCCGCTCCACGAGTTTCTATCGGGCTAGCTAAGCGGACGGTGCTCTGCACACGACGGACGGCAGAAAACCGGTGACCCGTCCAGCGAGCCCGCAGACCGCAGGCCGACCGCAGCGCCGCGGCGGCGGCGGCCCAATTAATAACGGACCGCCCAACCTCCGGCTCCTGCGCCGCCCTCGCCGTCCCCGGCCGCCCCCGCCGCCCCTGCTGCCGCAGTTCGAGTCCATTCGGGGCCGGAGACCCAGCTGCGTGCACCTGGTGTGCTTCGCCAGTCCACCTGGCCGCCAGCCAACCGGCCCCAGTGTAATCTCGTCTGTCACGGTGGCCCGTGTTGAGATTAAACACAAGCCAGTGCCGTGATTTCACCGCCTCCTGCTGTTCCCGACTTGTTGAGTGACGAACACGATGTTCAGCCTGAACGCGAACTCCACTGACAACTGTAGACGGCTTATCCGAGGAAGCTGTAAATCGTACTAACGTGTCACAGCTACACTACTGACTATTAAAATTGCTGAACCTAGGAGAAATGCAGATGATAAACGGGTACTCATTGGACAAATATATTATACTAGAACTGACATGTGATTACATTTTCACGCAATTTGGGTGCATAGATCTTGAGAAATCGGTACCCAGAACAACCACCTCTGGTCGTAATAACGGCCTTGATACGCCTGGGCATTGAGTCAAACAGAGCTTGGATTGCGTGTACAGTTACAGCTGCCCATGCAGCTTCAACACGATACCACAGTTCATCAAGAGTAGTGACTGGCGTATTGTGACGAGCCAGTTGCTCGCCCACCATTGACCAGGCGTTTTCAATTGACGAGAGACCTGGAGAATGTGCTGGCCAGGGCAGCAGTCGAACATTTTCCACATCGAGAAACGCTCGTACAGGACCTGCAACATACGGTCGTGCATTATCATGCTGAAATGTAGGGTTTCGCAGGGATCAAATGATGGGTAGAGCCACGGGTCGTAACACATCTCAAATGTAACGTCCACTGTTCAAAGGCCGTCAACGCGAACAAGAGCTGACCGAGACGTGTAACCAATCGCACCTCATACCATCACGCCGGGTGATACGCCAGTATGGCGATGACGAATACACGCTTCCAATGTGCGTTCACCGCCATGTCGACAAACACGGCTGTGACCATCATGATGCTGTAAACAGAGCCTGGATTCATCGGAAAAAATTACGTTTTGCCATTCGTGCACCCAGCTTCGTCGTTGAATACACCATAGCAGGCACTCCTGTCTGTCATGTAGCGTCATGGGTAACCGCAGCCATGGTCTCCGAGCTGATAGTCCATGCTACTGCAAACGTCGTCGAGCTGTTCGTGCAGATGGTTGTTGTCTTGTAAACGTCCCCATCTATTGACTCAGGGATCGAGACGTGGCTGCACGATGCGTTACACCCCTGCGGACTAGATACCTGTCATCTCGACTGCTAATGATACGAGGCCGTTGGGATCCAGCACGGCGTTCGGTATTACCCTCCTGAACCCACAGATTCCATATTCTGCTAACAGTCATTGGATCTCGACCAACGCGAGCAGCAATGTCGCGATACGATAAACGGCAATCACGATAGGCAATAATCCGACCTTTATCAAAGTCGGAAACGTGATGGTACGCATTTCTCCTCCTTACACGAGGCAACGCCGGTCAACTGCTGTTTGTATATGAGAAATGGGTTGGAAACTTTCCTCAATTCAGCACGTTGTAGGTGTTTCCCCCGGTGCAAACCTTTTGTGAATTCTCTGAAAAGCTAATCATTTGCATATCACAGCATCTTCTTCCTGTCGGTTAAATTTCACGTCTGTAGCACGTCATCTTCGTGGTGTAACAATTTTAATGGGAGGTAGTGTAATCAGCCGAAAGAAGGGAAATAGAAAAATTTGATGAAATATAAGCCCACTTCATTGACAGCGAAATGTAGTAGGATTTTGTGACAAATACAGTGTGTGAGCAAGTAAGTGACCAAGAATGATGGCGACATCACTTCTAAGGGAAACATTACTTGTAGCGCCACACGCATTCTTTTTTCTGATATTCGAAGGATTCTCCACTGAAACGTTTTCAAGGCTAAAATATTGTTGGGACTTTTAACACTTTTGGGTACGGATGACATAAACATATCATGGCTACATAACAGCTGGTTACAGGAACTACACTTCCCAACAGACAAATATCGCGTAGTAACCTTTAAAACTCTAACATTATCACCGAGCGAGGTGGCGCAGTGGTTAGCACACTGGACTCGCATTCGGGAGGACGACGGTTCAATCCCGTCTCCGGCCATCCAGATTTAGGTTTTCCGTGATTTTCCTAAATCGCTTCAGGCAAATGCCGGAATGGTTCCTTTGTAAGGGCACGGCCGATTTCCTTCCCCATCCTTCCCTCACCCGAGCTTGCGCTCCGTCTCTAATGGCCTCGTTGTCGACGAGACGTTCAACACTAATTTCCTCCTCCTCCTCCTCCTAACATTATCAGTTGAACATTGAACTTTAAATTCTCGGTCAGCATTTCATTTGCTATACATGATTTCTAGCATACTTCAAAGGCATATCTTTCTAAACTATTTTATTTCTTACTTTTAGACAAATGACTTCACAAAACATATGACTTTTTCGATTTTTTTTTATTTTCGAGCTTTTTACTGAAAGCATGAAGTACAATATACACGGTCGGGAAGAAAAATTAGTACACCTGTAAAGACGAGGCCGATTTTGGTCCGGTGACGGCGTATGCCACCTGGGGGTTGGGGATATTAGATGTATTGCTAACGATTTTAACGTCGTCCGTCAATAGACATAGTACTGCCACAACTACCAGAGCGGCATTTGCGTCTACCTTTAATACGGAATGCTCACAGTCAGAATGTCCAGTGTGCTGCAAACGTGTGAAGTAAGCAGGCTACCATGCCATGGACATGCACTCGTGCTTCCTACAGCCAACTCAGAAAGTTTGAAAGGAGGGGTCAAATTGTCACCTTCAAGTGTAAATTGCTACACAAGTTGGATGTGCTGCGTCAGTTGTGCAACAATTCTGGTATCAGTGAACACGTCGACATTCTCACACCCACAGAGATTCTGGACCTCCATGCAGCACAGGTGCCCGCCAGGAGTGTCGTACTATAAGGATAGCGATAGCAGTTTGTACAGCTGCACAGCACAGATAAGAGAGCTTGTGAGCCAAGGCTTGTCAACACGAACTGATGCGAAACAGTTATTGGCCATGGGACTAACGGCACGCATACCTCTAGTCCGTTTTCCACTCGTGCCACAGAATCGACGTGCACGGCACGACTGGTGCCGCCAAAGTGTCTCTTGGAAGATGGAACGGCCCACCGTGGTCTTCAGCGATGAAAACAGATTCTGCCTGCAAGCAAGTGATGGCCGTTTGCACGTATGACGTAATCCGCGGTGTCTCGTAGCTCAGCCCAGGCCTTGTGGTCGGGCTCTCGCAACAAGAAGGTGATGTGTAGTTCCAACAAGGTAATGCTCGCCCACACACTGGCCGATAAACTCGACGTGCTCTGCAAGACGTGCAGCAACATCTCTGGCCAGGACGATCTCCGGACTTGTTTGCAATCGAGCAAGGGTGGGATGTGATGGGAAGAGAAGTGACTCGTGCGACTCGTCAACCAACAACTCTTATAGAACTACGTAAACAGATCGAGCAGGTGTTGCATAACGTATGCCAGGATAGTATTCACCATCTGTACGATCAGCTGGATGTCATCGTTAGCGCCTGCATAGCCACTCGTGAATGCTACACCTGAAACGCGTACGTTTCATATGTATTCATTAACAGCGATGGCGAGGCATGACAGAATCTCTGACCAGAGAGTTATTTATCGTGGCTAGTCTGCGCTTGACCGCGCGAGTGTTCAGTTGCGAGTTGCACTCTGTCTGCAGTAGTAGTCAGTCGGCAGTAGTGTGTGGCGAGTCGGCAGAGAGAGTAGACAGTTGGAGAGTAGTAGCAGTCTGGAGCAGTTGCATGTAGCGAGTGGACGGTTCTACTGAGCGGGTGTCGGCATGCGTCGACGGCGTGCTGTTCTTCCGAATCTGGTCAGGATTGTGGTGGACGATGTGTATTATAGTAGAAGGTAATGAAGCAGCATTGCGCTCAGCTAATAACGTATGTTAATGGTAATTAATTTGTTCAAAAAATTCCCCAATAATAAGTTTTCTATAAAGTAAATCTTTTAAAGAAAAGTAATCATTTCAATTTAAAGAATTTTTCCACTCTTTTGAAGAAAAAGTATCCATTTCAATTTAAAGAATATTTCCTATGCATTTCCTCCAAGAATCAAAATTAAATATACGCCAGCATTGCACAGAGCTGTGCCGAAAAATAAGAGCAGATATAGATGCAGTGTTACTGAGGTGCCGGCCGAAGTGGCCGTGCGGTTAAAGGCGCTGCAGTCTCGAACCGCAAGACCACTACGGTTGCAGGTTCGAATCCTGCCTCGGGCATGGATGTTTGTGCTGTCCTTAGGTTAGTTAGGTTTAACTAGTTCTAAGTTCTAGGGGACTAATGACCTCAGCAGTTGAGCCCCATAGTGCTCAGAGCCATTTGAACCATTTTTTTGTTACTGAGGTAAGAATTTATCAGATTTAATTATTTCACAGGGCCGAAGGTCAGCGATGCTGCCCATAAAAAGATTTACCAGACATTATTATTTCGGTTAAGAAGTTACATTTCCTACATGGTTCATTAGTTAATTGATATTATTGTGGTTTTTGGTCAATTTTCATTTATCAATTTTGTGGGGAGTTTAAGATTGGTTCCATTTTGCATTATTATTTAACATAATTTTGTGGGGAGTTAACATTTGGCTCACTATCATTGTTGTACATTTCTGTGGGGAGGTTACACACCACGTACAAATATGGAGATTACACTACGGGTTAATACCTGATACCAGACAACCGCAATTGACCTGCAAATGTAATAGTTTCGTGTACTCCATACGCACAATTCCAACAATAAATCTTAACAGAATTGGAAACCTTTAAATGGGTCCACTATGCTTTCTTGTGGCAGCGTATTTAAGTACCGACTGAAATTCTGTTGTTGTTACTATTATTATTACTGTTATTATTATTATGAAGAGTAGATAGATCGGGAAGAACAGTGGATTTTCGATTTATGCTACGATTTGGTTTTTATCTACTTTTTTCAATATGACAGAAAAAAAAACACAATTTATAATGTGATCAGAGGTGCAATTCTGATAAAATCTTCGACTCTTGAGACGGTCGACCTTCATGGTCACTGTTGTTATCGTCAAAGACCTGTTCGATCGTAGATGTAGGAAGGTAGACAGTCGTTCAGTTCCAAAACACTGCTCTGCTTCAAACGGTGGGAGGCCTCTCAAACGCCCATATTCTTCGACAACTTCTGTCGAAGCACAGCCAGAGAAAAGTCGATCTTCGTCAATATCATCCAAAACGAAGAAAAAGAGTCCAAAGGTCGAAATCTGGTCAACATCGTATAAACTTGACTATTAACGAATATTCGTCTGCCCAAGTAGACCACACCTGAAGATAAAGTAAGCCCTAGCAACTTATAAGTATTTATCGCCTAGCTCAGTTCAAACGCAGCTGAATTCGCTGAATTTTCGTGTTGAATTTGCTATCGTTATCGAAAGCTATCTGCCGACATGTTTATCAATAGTTGAAATGTTGAGAGGATCGCCGAAGCGAATAAGAACGAGAAATTCCTCTGATTACTGACCTTCGTGAAGCTGATCATGATGCGTTTAACGTATCTTAATAACATCACACAATGCGCCACTGATAAGGCTAGCACTAACTGAAATTTTTACCTTCATCGTATCTCGAGCGCCGACTTTTAGCAGCAAGTCCACTACTATCATAGGCGTTTTGTTTACTATTCTTTTTCAGCGGTAGCTAACCGCTTCCTCTGACATTTCGGAGTATGTGTCGATGGCTCAAACTTTATAAACCTTTGCAGCCGGTTCTGTAAGCCTTTTCTGGTCCCAGACAATACACTGTGCACTTGGTGGATAGATGCGAAGCAGTTGCTTCACACTTCCGATCTCAAATCAACTTCAGATATAACTCCGTCATAGAGGAAGTCCATGTAACTAGAAATGAAGTTCCTTTCGTGAAGTCGGTTAAGCAATTCAAAGAAGACATTATCTCTTTGTTGCATTCTCTGATGAAGTACCACAAAACTGAATGGGTGGCACATTTCGTAAGAACTTTCTCTGCTTCAGAATCTTTGAGCCGAAGCAGGTCTCCAATGAGTACAACATATTACCAAATTCATCATTTGGCCGTGGTCTTACTTCTCTAAGACGCTTGTCGACCACAGCTATATTCATGTGACACAACTGAGGATGCATCAATTATGATCCAATGAACGTCATTGAATTTAGTGACTTTCTTTCTCTAGTCGTTCACCATCCAGTAGAAAATAAGATATTTAATACTTCTGGTCATTTCGATGGCTACAAGTGAGACGGCAAATCATACCATTTACGTTCTTGGCATCAACATTGGTTGGCGCAGGGTCAAGAACATCATCAGCCTTGCTGTACGCAATTTGTATCAATAAACATATCGCTCTGAGCATGAAGCTTTTGCCAGTTCTAGCACATATAGAAATCAATAAACGTAGAGGTGGAACATACGCATGATTGATGTCAACCCTGCTTTGGCCTTTGACAAGGTCGTAGACATTCTTCTGCTCGATTGTGAGTGCATCGTACCTGAGTTCGTGCTCTTCAATTGACAGTATAAATGGAATATTGATTTTAAAGCCCTCATCAGAGTCAGGTTTTGCAACGCAAGTAAATTCTCCTGTTTCAGAACTGAATTCAGAATCTTCCTCTGGCAATACTAAGACCTTCAGAAGCAATCAGTACCTCACGAGACTTGTTCACAAGATCTTCTATGTCTGCATCGAATGTTGAGTGCAAGGAATCTCTTTTTGAATCGAGTGCTTCATAAAAGTTACTAAAAAGTGTGCCCCTGTGACTAAAAATTTAACGAGCGAATTGAGGGAAAATATTACGCTATTGGATATCAAATTGACCAACATGACGTTTGGTTTGAAAAAAAAAAAACTGTTTAAATGCTTGAAAAAATCGTAGCTAAATGAAGAGGGAGAAATGGGAAACTTAGATATCAAGACTAACATGAGGTGTAGTTTGCAATATAACAGAAATAACATATTAACAGCTTCATATAAATTGCAGTAATTAAGAAAAAAATTTGTGATTTCAGGAAAAATTGAAATATTTCATGAACAGCTGCTACTACCTATATAAATGAAGTGTCTAAACGTTCATCTCTTCAAGGCCTACCCATTTTGTACATAAAAATTTGCATGGATGTAATATTTAAATTTCAAAATGGCTTCCTTCAACCGAATTACAAATTCAGGACATTCTGAGAACCAAAGACGCTTGTAAACCGATTTTATGAAAGCATATGCTGTAAAACGTCGCTGTATTCGCAGCTGCTGTCATAAGCGCTTCACAGCTGAAAGCTGGAAACACCGCTGCTAGCTGTCAGGGTTCTTCTTACGGCGACCTGACTATGGAAAGTCTTAAACAGCCCCTGAGGTGCGCAGTTGTTGCCGACCATCAAAAGCACTGGGTAAACGTGGAAGGTCTTCCAGCAATATTGAAGGCAGAGGAGCGTTTGAGAAGGACCGAGAACAGAGAAGATCGTTCAGGAGAGCGGAATTAGAGGAAAGATAGTGAGAAAGTTCTTGCAGGTATTGACGCTTTCTCAAACCAGGCATGCTGTGTTTGCAGTCACCAGATGTCCCACATGTTTTGGTATGGCATGTAGATGACAGTAGGATTCAAAATGCCTGTCGATAATGGTGGAAAATTATACCCAAGAAACTACAATCATTATTCGGTCATCGCATTCCTTTCCAGCGAAAGTGCAACAAAATGGAATTAGAACGAATGTTGTCTGTCTTCACTAATTTGTGAGTCACAGGGAAGCTTCCTGCTGCACGCATTTCTCAACTTCCGAAACTATATGAAGTAATTCGAACAGAGCTGAAAGCGGTCACCTGCAACTTCGCACAAATCACAAAGGAAGTACTCGAGCAGCTGCCAAGAAATGTAGTGATACTAGCACAATCGTGATCACAGAAGAGTTGTCGTCGATTAATATCACGCAGAAGTTCATTTTCCCAATAAATCAAGAATCTGCTTTTAATTACCTCAAGAAGCACAACCGTCTGTATGCCAAAGTCAAGCTTGTGAATTTTGAACAACAGGCTAGCTCTGCGAATGATTCGCATGATCAAAAAAAGTTTCCTTCTGAGCCGTCACCAAAGACAATGAAAAAAGAAGAAAAGATGTACACTGCATTACGGACCGCATTACGCAAGAATAGGAGCAAAAGAATTAGCTATGGTACCTTCAGGCTTCCACACAGCAGGAAAATGAGACGCGCTACTCAAAGAGTGGTAACGTGGACATTCAGTTAGTTATTTCTGAGACTGGAATTAACGTTTCGAAATACATTGACATAGCCCAGAAAAAATAACAGCAAAAATATTCAATTGGCTGTAGAAACAATTCCCTGCCGCCGTTGGATAAGCAGCTGCAGCAGCAAGTCGTATACTCCTAGCTCACTCATTTGTTACATAGTTTAATTCTTAATTTCTTTGCGTCTTTTTGGTACTTGCATTGTTTAATTCATAAATTTCGGGCGTATTATAGTATTTGAGAGTTGTAGCATCGCGTTTTAGTACCTGAAAAGCGTAAAATCGCGTAGTCTCCTTCCGCCGCCGAGCAGTGTATCAGCAGTGCGCAAGTAGCAGCATTACTGCATTTACTAGCCAATCTTGTATTTTAATAACCGTTTAAATTTTGGTCGATTTGTTTGCGCTCTCTGTAGATTAGTTCAGACGTTCTTTGCACAACAGTTTTTAGCATGGATAGGGACTGCAACTGCTGTGTTCGGATGCAGGCTGAGTTGGCATCCCTTCGCTGCCAGCTTCAGGCAGTGTTGGCTTCGGTCACACAGCTTGAGGCTGTTGCCAATGGGCATCACTGGGGGGGGGGGGGGGGGGGTCCGGATGGGGGTTTGTCGGGGACGGCCAGCTCGTCCCACACATCCCCCGATCGGACTACGACTGTGGTTGCCCAAGATACTGCCCAAATTGAGGCTGATCCCTCACCTGTGGTACAGTGGGAGGTCGTCTCAAGGTGTGGCAGGGGGCGAAAGACATTCCGGAGGACTGAACGGAATGCCTCTCCAGTTTGTCTGACGAACCGGTTTCAGGCTCTGTCTCAGGCTGATACTGATCTTCGGCCTGACATGGCTGCTTGTCCTGTTCCAGAGGTTGCCCCTCAGTCTGCAAGATCCGGGCGGTCGCAGAGGGTGGGCTTACTGGTAGTTGGGAGCTCCAACGTCAGGCGCGTAATGGGGCCCCTTAGGGATATGGCAGCAAGAGAGGGGAAGAAAACCAATGTGCACTCCGTGTGCATACCAGGGGGAGTCATTCCAGATGTGGAAAGGGTCCTTCCGGATGCCATGAAGGGTACAGGGTGCACCCATCTGCAGGTGGTCGCTCATGTCGGCACCAATGATGTGTGTCGCTATGGATCGGAGGAAATTCTCTGGCTTCCGGCGGCTATCTGATTTGGTGAAGACTGCCAGTCTCGCTAGCGGGATGAAAGCAGAGCTCACCATCTGCAGCATCGTCGACAGGACTGACTGCGGACCTTTGGTACAGAGCCGAGTGGAGGGTCTGAATCAGAGGCTGAGACGGTTCTGCGACAGTGTGGGCTGCAGATTCCTCGACTTGCGCCATAGGGTGGTGGGGTTTTGGGTTCCGCTGGATAGGTCAGGAGTCCACTACACGCAACAAGCGGCTACACGGGTAGCAGGGGTTGTGTGGCGTGGGCTGGGCGGTTTTTTAGGTTAGATGGCCTTGGGCAAGTACAGAAAGGGCAACAGCCTCAACGGGTGCGTGTCAAAGTCAGGACATGCGGGGACCAAGCAGCAATCGGTATTGTAATTGTAAACTGTCGAAGCTGCGTTGGTAAAGTACCGGAACTTCAAGCGCTGATAGAAAGCACCGAAGCTGAAATCGTTATAGGTACAGAAAGCTGGCTGAAGCCAGAGAAAATTCTGCCGACAATTTTACAAAGGCACACACGGTGCTTAGAAAGGATAGATTGCATGCAACCTGTGGTGGCGTGTTTGTCGCTGTTAGTAGTAGTTTATCCTGTAGTGAAGTAGAAGTGGATAGTTCCTGTGAATTATTATGGGTGCAGGTTACACTCAACAACCGAGCTAGGTTAATAATTGGCTCCTTTTACCGACCTCCCGACTCAGCAGCATTAGTGGCAGAACAACTCAGAGAAAGTTGGGAATACATTTCACATAAATTTTCTCAGCATGTTATAGTCTTAGGTGGAGATTTCAATTTACCAGATATAGACTGGGACACTCAGATGTTTAGGACGGGTGGTAGGGACAGAGCATCGAATGACATTATACTGAGTGCACTATCCGAAAATTACCTCGAGCAATTAAATAGAGAACCGACTCGTGGAGATAACATCTTGGACCTACTGATAACACACGGACCCGAACTTTTCGACTCTGTATGTGCAGAACAGGGAATCAGTGATCATAAGGCCGTTGCAGCATCCCTGAATATGGAAGTTAATAGGAATATAAAAAAAGGGAGGAAGGTTTATCTGTTTAGCAAGAGTAATAGAAGGCAGATTTCAGACTACCTAACAGATCAAAACGAAAATTTCTGTTCCGACACTGACAATGTTGAGTGTTTATGGAAAAAGTTCAAGGCAATCGTAAAATGTGTTTTAGACAGGTACGTGCCGAGTAAAACTGTGAGGGACGGGAAAAACCCACCGTGGTACAACAACAAAGTTAGGAAACTACTGCGAAAGCAAAGAGAGCTTCACTCCAAGTTTAAACGCAGCCAAAACCTCTCAGACAAACAGAAGCTAAACGATGTCAAAGTTAGCGTAAGGAGGGCTATGCGTGAAGCGTTCAGTGAATTCGAAAGTAAAATTCTATGTACCGACTTGACAGAAAATCCTAGGAAGTTCTGGTCTTACGTTAAATCAGTAAGTGGCTCGAAACAGCATATCCAGACACTCCGGGATGATGATGGCATTGAAACAGAGGATGACACGCGTAAAGCTGAAATACTAAACACCTTTTTCCAAAGCTGTTTCACAGAGGAAGACCGCACTGCAGTTCCTTCTCTAAATCCTCGCACAAACGAAAAAATGGCTGACATCGAAATAAGTGTCCAAGGAACAGAAAAGCAACTGGAATCACTCAACAGAGGAAAGTCCACTGGACCTGACGGGATAGCAATTCCATTCTACACAGATTACGCGAAAGAACTTGCCCCCCTTCTAACAGCCGTGTACCGCAAGTCTCTAGAGGAACGGAAGGTTCCAAATGATTGGAAAAGAGCACAGGTAGTCCCAGTCTTCAAGAAGGGTCGTCGAGCAGATGCGCAAAACTATAGATCTATATCTCTGACGTCGATCTGTTGTAGAATTTTAGAACATGTTTTTTGCTCGAGTATTATGTCGTTTTTGGAAACCCAGAATCTACTATGTAGGAATCAACATGGATTCCGGAAACTGCGATCGTGTGAGACCCAACTCGCTTTATTTGTTCATGAGACCCAGAAAATATTAGATACAGGCTCCCAGGTAGATGCTATTTTTCTTGACTTCCGGAAGGCGTTCGATACAGTTCCGCACTGTCGCCTGATAAACAAAGTAAGAGCCTACGGAATATCAGACCAGCTGTGTGGCTGGATTGAAGAGTTTTTAGCAAACACAACACAGCATGTTGTTCTCAATGGAGAGACGTCTACAGACGTTAAAGTAACCTCTGGCGTGCCCCAGGGGAGTGTTATGGGACCATTGCTTTTCACAATATATATAAATGACATAGTAGATAGTGTCGGGAGTTCCATGCGGCTTTTCGCGGATGATGCTGTAGTATACAGAGAAGTTGCAGCATTAGAAAATTGTAGCGAAATGCAGGAAGATATGCAGCGGATAGGCACTTGGTGCAGGGAGTGGCAACTGACCTTTAACATAGACAAATCTAATGTATTTCGAATACATAGAAAGAAGGATCCTTTATTGTATGATTATATGATAGCGGAACAAACACTGGTAGCAGTTACTTCTGTAAAATATCTGGGAGTATGCGTGCGGAACGATTTGAAGTGGAATGATCATATAAAACTAATTGTTGGTAAGGGGGGTACCAGGTTGAGATTCATTGGGAGAGTCCTTAGAAAATGTAGTCCATCAACAAAGGAGGTGGCTTACAAAACACTCGTTCGACCTATACTTGAGCATTGCTCATCAGTGTGGGATCCGTACCAGATCGGGTTGACAGAGGAGATAGAGAAGATCCAAAGAAGAGCGGCGTGTTTCGTCACAGGGTTATTTGGTAACCGTGATAGCGTTACGGAGATGTTTAATAAACTCAAGTGGCAGACTCTGCAAGAGAGGCGCTCTGCATCGCGGTGTAGCTTGCTCGCCAGGTTTCGAGAGGGTGCGTTTCTGGATGAGGTATCGAATATATTGCTTCCCCCTACTTATACCTCCCGAGGAGATCACGAATGTAAAATGAGAGAGATTAGAGCGCGCACGGAGGCTTTCAGACAGTCGTTCTTCCCGCGAACCACACGCGACTGGAACAGGAAAGGGAGGTAATGGCAGTGGCATATAAAGTGCCCTCCGCCACACACCGTTGGGTGGCTTGCGGAGTATAAATGTAGATGTAGATGTAGATGAAGAAGGCAAAAAGGCAGCTATTCGTTTGGAGTTACGCAACATTCTCAACAATCGGGAGATTTCAAAATAAGAAGCCGTTCTTATGCTTTGCACTCTTACGTGTATTCTTGAACTCTGTTCTCAAAGAAGAAAAGCCAGGGCTGTTTCGGTTTGGACGAGTGTTGCGCGATAGTCTTTTGGGCTCAGAGATTTTCGACAAAGACTGGAAAACATTGAGAACATTTGCCTCGTAGAGATTGCAGCAAGTTATGGATCAGTCATCGAATCTCGTGAAACAGAGACAGTGATGACAAGCAGGAAATCGTGGATGACACTAAAGACGCCAAAATCACCATTTTCCGTGGCAAAACGAAAATGCGGAAAAAGAGTCTGAGCAGTGCTGAAAGCACTACGTAGAAGCATTGACAAGTGTGCTGGATACCATGCCTACAAACTGCTACTTTTGTATCGTCCTTTTAGAAACGAAACTCTTTTACGCAGTAGCAGTGGATTACTTTAAAACACCTCTTTTTCCGATCCTAGACCTTACCCGGGTCAAATTCATACCGCATTTCCCCATTTATCCCACTTAGATTGGTAATGAAAATTCGGGCAAGAACACATCATATAATTTGTAGGTAGTCATATTTTCATTACACTCAAACATCTGACACAAAAGGAAAAGAGAGTATGCAATAGCCTTTTGTCAAAGACGAGGGACAGGGTACACGCACGGATTGGGGAAGGAAACCAGAAACTTCTTTTCCGAACCATTCCGGAATTGGCCTTACGCTGTTTACTGGACACTTTTTGTAATCTACTGGTTGCAGCTTCTATGTAATTATAATATGCACCCTAGAAATTATTTAAAGCCTTTTTCCACAGTTGTTGGTGTTTTTGTTATAAAATGTTAAGCAACGATAAAAAATTGTTTCTTTTTTATAAGTGGTATAAATTAGAGGCCCGATACCAAATAGTTCAAAAAACTACTTACTTATTAAGAATATTGAAATGAATACAAATTTATATGGAAAAAAGCTAAAGAAGAACAATAGATTAAGAATAAGGCTGTTATGGAATAAAAGGTAAAGGTAAAGGATTATATAATTAAAAAATGGTTGCATATTTTTTTTAAATGGGTAAAGAAATTCGAGAGATAGTACAAGGTGTAAGTAGTAATCGTTCAAAATTCTGTTGCGGTTTTATGTGAACACAATGTACACCAAATGCAGTCAGTGATTTCGTATGCGGTCGCTGCAGCGACCCTACTTGACACTCTAATTCTCACTCTGAAAATGTGGCCTCCTCTTCCCAGGCTGAAGCTTACGCTGGTCGTTCCGTTTTTTGCTGCATTCGGTGTCGCCCACCGAACTTGATTATGGTCCTTTTATTTCTGCGGCACTGTTGCGTAGTCTCTGGTGTTGGAACGTGCGTCAAACCGGAACCTTTGATACCTTTCAGGAAGTCTTGACGCGAGGCTCCTGGAACATGCTGTGAACATCATGCGCTTTGTGGCAAGTGCTGACATCAGTCATCACGTCTCTGCAGTTCCTCCACTGACGCAGGGTCTTCACTGACGCATTTCTATTTCTGTTAGTCACTACAGTGCTCCATGTCCTCTTTGTCTCTGTAGATCCAGATATTTTTTCTAGCTACTTTCTGAAACTTCAGAGTCACAAATGTTTCTATGTCATGTAATATATCACAAAAATCACGAAAATCCTTAATCCGGTTGCCCAGATCGGGAACTGAACCTAGTCCTCAAGAGCGAGAATCCGATGTGTAAAACTGCGCTATCTCGCTCGGTCCCTTAAGCGAAAGTGAAATGTAAACACAAGTACCCGTAGCCTCGTGAACAACAAAATTACACAATATTAACATGGAAGTGAATTCTAAAGAAAAAGAACTGTCGATCTCCGAAGAGCAGGTGTGTAATTTCGTGACATTTTGTCTTGCAGAGTGCATGCTACAAAGAAAGACACGCGAGTGTTGAACAAGTCGATAGAACATGGGAGAAAGTGTACTACACTAAAAAATGTGATCACCGTTTTATTGTGATATGTGCTCCATGAGACACCAAAAGCAATGGAGCGCTGTGTGTTCATTTGCCAACCACAAGACATGTCTTATGATATGGAGACAAAGAAGCGCTGTCTTATCCGTGAACTGCTCCTGCCATTCTGATAAAATTCAGGAACGATGGAGGCGGACATTGTCTTACCTCAACAGCGCCTTATAGACTAGAGAATACATAACCTCATGTGGTATCAGAAGCTCTATAACGATATGGCCCGGACTCTGAACAGTCCATGCGACTTTTTCCCAGGCTTCCGTCTTTCAGTGCTGGTGTTCCGGGGGCTTGTTAGTATGCAAGTCGCTGCACCTTTTGTCGTGGTTTAAGATCAGCGGCAATGGTTTCTCTATCTTATACCAAAGAGGTGGTGCTGGATGTTAGGCCTACCTGCCGATTGTTACTGTGCGACATTCTAACGACAAAGGTGTTGTGGCCCAGCTATTCACTGTTGTAATCAGCGATAATTAACAGTGAGCGCTGTTACCTACAAGCTGTGACGCAAGACTAGTCACTCGCACGAAATCTGCAATTTTTACAAAACTGAAGTACTAATAATTGACAAGAAAGAAATGAGTGACTGACGAGTGGGAGTGAATCTGGGAAACTACCAGTAGAGGAGCAAGAGTATTTAGTATTCTACCAGGCGCCCGAAAATAAGCCACCCAGTTCCTTAGAAGGAGTTGATGTACACTCTGCCGGGACTCGGAACTAATCCAAATTATCTTCACAGATTCAGTATTGGAAGTAACAGTAGTAGCTAATGGGAAGAACTGGCAATGTCTCACTCAAAGGCTCTAATGTAGATACAGAGACAGAAAATTCAAGTTTGTATGATATACATGACAGAAGCTTACGTTGTTCTGAACAGACTGTCCGACACGTTTACCAAGAGTGAGCTACAAAAATATCTTTATCTTCATAGAGGAAGATAACGTGAAGCTCAGTTACGCCAAATGGAACCGTTTCCCTGCAGACTCAACATCGTGCAAATGAACTGTGATTGGCTTCAGCACTGGTCACACAGCGCGTGATGTTCCCAGGATGTATCAGTACTCTCAGCTCTTGAGTTCCCTATGACAATGAGCGGTTGGTGCCTGGTGCTAACTCCAGCAGGTGAGTGGAGCACAGTACATCATGTCAGTCGGGTCTGCATGCTGTGTAAAGGAGTGCTCAGTAACAACCAGTGCATGTGCGAAAAACATGGAGACCATTGTGAACATCTATTAGAAGGAAGGCGAAGCCAATACTTGTGCTGCTGGACTCCATATACGAAATCGCGGTTTTCGATTGGTCAGCCGTCTTTCATCAAATTCATATATAAAAATAACAGAATTCTAAACAAATGCTACCTACGTTTAGCGTTATCTTATTAACTTTTTAATTTTTTTTTCACTGGTACTAATCCCTTTTCTTAGCTTTAACATTCGTTTCTAACCAAAATGTAACTTTTCTTAAACCTATTCTCTCATTTCGTTCATCTTCCTCCTCCCCTACACTTTCTCTCATTAATTTTTTCCTTGAGTTTACGTAGTTAAATACACTGCCTGTCAAGGAAATGAAGCATCCAGAAGACATGGTCGGATGTCAATCTAGCTTCGTGCATGTACACACCATCGTTGGATGTGTCAGTGATGAGAGTTGCAGGTCTCTGTAACAGGTAGAACGGCCATCGGAGTGCATTAGTACTATTCATGTTTCTTGTTCAAATGGCTCTGAGCACTATGGGACTTAACATCTGTGGTCATCAGTCCCCTAGAACTTAGAACTACTTAAACCTACTTAACCTAAGGACATCACACACATCCATGCCCGAGGCAGGATTCGAACCTGCGACCGTAGCAGTCCCGCGGTTCCGGACTGAGCGCCTGAACCGCTAGACCACCGCGGCCGGCATGTTTCTTGTTGTCACCAGTGTTTATAAGGGGCGTGATCAACGTCAGATCATGAGTGACCACTGTGAAGGAGACGGAGATGCAGCTTACTCGTGTGAGGCATCGTTGTTAGCATGTGATTGTGTTTAAAACTGGCCTCTCATTGTGGGTCGCCTTCTGGCCGGCTGGTCGAACCGTGCAAGACTTGTGGGCCATTTGGATGTCACAGTCACAGTCACAGTACTGGATTGCATGAGAGTATGAGGGCAGGCGTGCTCGTCGCCAAGTTTCCAGTCGACCATGTCCGAGCACCGCAAGGAAGGATTTCCATGTTGTGTACAAAATACACCATAACCCTTGCACACCTGCCTCTGGAATCCGAGAACAAATAATAGAACCCCTGAAGCATTCGATAAGCACCGCGCGGGATTAGCCGAGCGGTCTCAGGCGCTGCAGACATGGACTGTGAGCTGATCCCGGCGGAGGTTCGAGTCCTCCCTCGGGCATGGGTGTGTGTGTTTGTCCTTAGGATAATTTAGGTTAAGTAGTATGTATGCTTAGGGACTGATCACCTTAACAGTTAAGTCGCATAAGATTTCACACACATTCGATAAGCGTACAGGGAAATCAGATTCCGTTAAGAGTAAATATAGTTGGATTGTAAAAATATTGTCAGTAAATTATCGAAGTATTGGTAAGGAACTGGCCGAATTTACTGCCCTCCAGAATACTTTTCAATCTCTTACTATTCTTGGAACTGACAGCTGGCTAAAATCCGCAGTATAAAGCTTTGAGATGATTAGGGAGTCTTGGAATGTTTATCGGAAAGACAGGTTAGACGCCGTAGGAGGGGGAGTGTTCACTGCATTCGACAAAATTTTCTCTCTACTGAGTTTGAAACTAAGTGTGACGGTTAAAGGCGCTGCAGTCTGGAACCGCAAGACCGCTACGGTCGCAGGTTCTAATCCTGCCTCGGGCATGGATGTTTGTGATGTCCTTAGGTTAGTTAGGTTTAACTAGTTCTAAGTTCTAGGGGACTAATGACCTCAGCAGTTGAGTCCCTTAGTGCTCAGAGCCATTTGAACCATTAAGTGTGACGGTGAAGCTACCTGGTCACGTATACCAGGTCTAAGTGAAACCAAGTTAATGTTTGCGCGCTTTAACGGACCACCCACTGTGACAGTTCTAGAAGAATTCAAAAAAAGTCTACAGACAGTTGTGCGTAAATACCAGGTGATTCCATATTAGTTGCTGGTGACTAACGTACCATGTATAGACTGGTTCTTGTATGGATTCATTGGAGAGAGTACGGACAGACGTTCGTGTTAAGTACTTCCGAAAACTGTTTTCAGGAGCTAGTTCGGCAGCCTACGCGCAATGGAAGTGTCTTCGACCTTGTAGGTACAACCAGACCGGACCTTATCGATGGTGTCAGTATACAGATGGGTATTAGTGATCATGATGTCAACGTAGCTACTGTGGTTACGAAAGTTAATAAATGAGTCAAAAGTACTAGGAGGATATTTCTGCTAGAAAGAGCAGATACGCAGCTGTCAGCATCTCACTTCGACAATGTATCGCAAACATTTAATTCCAGAATGATAGACATACACAAATTAGGGGCAAAGTTGAAACAGATTGTAAATCGTGGACATGTATGTGCCTATTAAGTGGATTAAGGACGGAAAACTCCCGTCGTAGTTTAATAACGAAATTAGGAAAATGCAAAAAAGGACATGCAAGTGACAACACGCAAAGTTTAGTAGACATTCGTGCATCTGTGAAAATATCCTTGCCCGAGGCACACAACAGCTGCCACCGTCATATGGTTCAAATGGCTCTGAGCACTATGGGACTCAACTGCTGAGGTCATTAGTCCCCTAGAACTTAGAACTAGTTAAACCTAACTAACCTAAGGACATCACAAACATCCATGCCCGAGGCAGGATTCGAACCTGCGACCGTAGCGGTCTTGCGGTTCCAGACTGCAGCGCCTTTAACCGCACGGCCACTTCGGCCGGCCACCGTCATATCTTGGCTAAAGATCTGGCGGAGAAACCGAAAAAATTCTGGTCCTATGTAAAATCACTATGCGTGTCTAAGGCCTCCATCCAGTCACTCGTTGACCTGTCTGGTTTGGCAGTAGGAGATAGCAAAAGGACGGCCGAAGTTTTAAATTCCACGCTTAAGAAATCATCCACGCAGGAGAATCATACAAAAGTACCGTCGTTTGACCAGCGTCCAGAGTCCCATATGAGTGACCTAATAATAAGCGCCTCTGGCGTTGAGAAACAAAGAGTTGAAAACAAATGAGTCGGCAGGTCCAGATGGCATCTAAATTCACCTTTACAAAGAGTACTCTGCGTAATTGGTCCGTTGCTTACTTTGGATTTATCGCGAATCTCTCGAGCGGCGCAAACTGCCAAGCGCCTGGAAAAAAGCGCAGGTGCCTGCTTTATATAAGAAGGGTAAAAGGACGGACACGCAAAATTACAGACCAGTATCCTTAACATCGGTTTTCTGCAGAATTCTAGTTCACCTTCTGAGTTCCTAGGGACCAATAAGCTGATGTCAATGAATCAGCACGGCTTTAGGAAGTGTTTCTCATGCGAAATCCAGCCTGGTCTTTTCTGACCTGTTATACTGGGAACTATGGATCAAGGGCAACAGGCAATTCGATATTTCTAGATTTCCGAGAAGCTTTCGACACGGTACCCCACGGCAGATTGTTAACGAAGGTACGTGCTTACAGAATAGGCTCCCTGATACGTAACTGGCTCGAAGACTTCTTAAATTATAGAGTCCAGTATGTTGTCCTCGACGGCGAGTGTTCATCGGAGACAGGGGTAACATTAGGAGTACCCAGAGAAATGATAGGACAGTTGCTATTTTCTACATGCATAAATGATCTGGTAGACAGGGTGGGCAGCAATCTGCGGTTGTTCGCTGATGATGCTGTAGTCTACAGGAAGATGTCGAAGACAGGTGACTGTAGGTTGATACATGATGATCTAAACAAAATTTCTAGTTGGTGTGAAGAATGGCGGATGACTCTTAATGTAGAAAAATGTAAGTTAATGCGGAGAAAAGAGAAAACAGTGTTCGGATAAAGTATTAGCAGTACCCTGCTTGACACAGTCACGTCGTTTAAATATCTGGGCGTAACGTTGCGAAGCGATGTGAAATGAAACGACCACGTGAGGACTGTAATAGGGATGGCGTATGGTCGACTGCGGTTTATTGGGAGAATTTTAGGAAAGTGTGGTTCATCTTTAAAAATACCACATATAAGAAATTAGGGCGACCTATTCTTGAGTAGTGCTCGAGTGTTTGAGATCCACACCAGGTCGAATTAAATGAAGACATCGAAGCAATTCAGAGACGAGCTGCTAGTTTGTTACCGGTAGGTTCCGCTCAGCCTGCAAGTGTTACGGATACGCTTCAGGAGTTCAATTTGGAATACGAGGAGGGAAGAAGACATTCATTTTGAAGAACACCGGGATTTGAAGCTGACTGAAGAACGATCCTACTGCCGCCAACATGCATTTCGCTTAGGGACCACGAAGATAATATACGAGAAATTGGGGCTCATACGGAGGCACATAGTTAGTCGTTTTTCCGTCGCTCTACCTGCGAGTGGAACAGGAAAGGAAACGAAGGTGGCTTGTGCAATATATATGTAGATGTACATCCTGTGTCATCCCGCGCCAATGGTCGGAGATAAGTAGCAGTCAGACTAGAGACTTAACGTCCCTGCCGCTAACATCACAACACAAACAGTTGCATTTGAAGTGTGCAGTGACTGGAAAGCGTGGACTACTGATGAACGGTGTTGCATCGTGTTGAGAAATGAACCGTGCTTCTGCACTACACCAAATGACTATCGTCGGGGAGAATGGCAGCGACACCGGGAAGTGTCCCACTCTGCCAATGTTTTGACAAGTACGACGTTGTAAATGTTTTCATCATGACGTAATGCTGACAAGTGGGCTAAGTTATTTGTAGATCCGTCTCAATTTTGTAATCACTGAAATAACACCACATACGCTTTCAATCTACGAAGCTGCATTTAATTTCCTCCAACCCAACTATGTACTTCACTGCTCTTTTCAGGAAGGGTAGTATGAGGATGAGTCAAATGGAAACCTTAAATTTGTAATAACAAATCGAAATTTCCCGCCGTTATCCTGTAAGTTGATAAGTGTGCTACAAACAGCGTGCAGAATGACCTGTAGGTGACAGCATAGTGCAGATGCACACATACCGTCGCAGTATCAGTATAAAGATGGCCTCCCCACTTGCGATTTGCACCAGGGAAGAACAGCGTTCTGTTATTCGGTTTTTGCGCAGTGAAGGTGTGAAATCTATTGAAATTCACCGACGAATGATAGTTCAGTACAGTGATGCATGTTTTTGTCACAACAGCAAGTCTACGAATGGAGTAGGAAGTTCGCAAATGGCGTGACTTCAGTGTAAGATGCTCCTCGTCCACCTCAGGCACAACGAGTTGTGACTCCACAGAACATTGCAGCAGTTGAAGCCATAGTGAAGGAAAACCGCCGAGTGACACTGAATGACATTGCAGCATGTTTACATATTAGTCATGGGTCAGCACACCACATTGTGTATGATGTACTTCAGTTTAACAAAGTGTCTGCAAGATGGGTGCCACGGCAGCTGACTCCTGAAATGACATAACGACGTGTTGATGTTTGTGAAGAACTTCTTCGGCGCTTTGAGCGAGATGGTGATGACTTCTTGCAAGAATCGTTACTGGGGCCGAAACCTGGGTTCACTTCCACCAACCGGAAACGAAGAGAGCGAGCAAGGAATGGCGCCATTCCTCATCACCAAAACCAAAGAAGTTTCGAACAGAACCATCAGCAGGGAAGGTTATGCTGACTCTCTTTTGGCACGAAAAAGGCGTCATTTTGGAGCATTACATGTCTAGAGGAACCACTGTCACCAGTGCATCATACACAGATCTCCTAGAAAATCATCTGCGGCCTGCAATCAAATCAAAGCGACGTGGATAGCTGTCATCAGGTGTCCTTTTGCAACATGACAATGCAAGGCCCCACACTGCCCGTACAACAGTTGCAACAACCACAGACCTGCATTTTGAGTGTCTTCCTCATCCACCATACTCACCAGACCTTGCCCCAAGTGATTTCCATATTTTTGGACCACTCAGAGACGCAATGGGAGGAAAGAAGTTCCGTTCTGATTAAGAGGTACGCCATGTGGTGCATGAGTGGTTGCGCGGACTACCGAAAGAATTTTTTCTAAAGGAATTTATGCACTTTGTAATCGCTGGAGGACTTGCATTGAGCGTGGGGGAGATTATGTTGAAAAGTGATGCAACTTTGTACCACTTATGCACAATAAATAATATTTTAAAAAATATTTAAGGTTTTCATTTAACTCACCCTCTTATGGTATAGCGTTGGGTAACTATTAAAAAAGGATGAAATCATTGTTAAACATACTGTTGATCATAACGAAAGTAATAATAACTTGAACACAGGCTGCAGCTGCGTCTAGGGTGCAAGTTATGAGTACAAATACCAACCTATAAATTATTGTCACAAAAAACACGTGGGGTGGTTGTACATGGAAAGTTCAAGTAGCCTATTCCGTTTTGAAACATAATGTACATTACATCGCTCGCCCACAACACGATTGAATCAACCGATGATGCACTTCTCGCCCATCCTGTGTTCGATCTCCATGCTGACGGCCAGTACAAAGATGACATCCCAGTCATATGACATGCTGAAGCACTTCATTCGCCGTGCCGACGAGACGAAATCTACCTATGGGTTTTATGCAACCCGCAATGCCTTCAAATACCGTATGCATGATTTTCACATTCTTTCACTCAATACGTATCAACTATTAAACCTACAGAAAAAAATTAATACGATCTTTTTGGAGTTAAATTTTGTACAGGCCTACGTTTTCAAATCAAATGTTTAAATGTGTGTGAAATCTTATGGGACTTAACTGCTAAGGTCATCAGTCCCTAAGCTTACACACTACTTAACCTAAATTATCCTAAGGACAAACACACATACCCATGCCCGAGGGAGGACTCGAACCTCCGGCGGGACCAGCCTCACGGTCCATGACTGTAGCGCCTACACCGCTCGGCTAATCCCGCGCGGCGCTACGTTTTCGCTACAGGCCGTAGTTGTCGAATTATTTAAGAAAAACGTACAAAAATGATCCTGAAACACGTTCTTCTTTAATAACTCGAAAATCGTGGCCCCCAGCAAAAACAAAACGTATACCAGTACAAAATTTAACTACATTCAATTTCCTACAGAAAGATCCCACACTTTTTTTTCAGTAGGACTAGTAATTTGTGCATAGCGAGTGACATAGTATGAAAATCTTGACCATAGCTTATGAAGTCACAAGAGGTTGCATTAAAGACGTAGATAGGGCAGCTGAGTTACGCTTTATACGGTGCAAGTTATCTTTTCGTCTTACAACCTACAAAAGAAAAATTTTTCCCTCGATTACAAGCACTTTTTGGGTTTGTAATAGTAGGGTTCTTGGGCCCATGTATCATGTTCAATTTTTTAACATCGTATGTATTGTTTCTCATCACTGACTATACGACAGTGCTCTGACGTAGAGTTTGTACACTTCGTGTACACTCCCAAATGCACTGTTTTTATTTGACATTGAACCATAATTCTCCCAAATGATACTCAAAGCAAACAATTAGTAGCTACAGACAACATTTGTTTTTCTTTTATACATTTAATTAGTTACACTAGTTCTTTGATCTCGTGACAGCAGTAATATTGCCAAATACTGCCCATGTACTTCCTGCAGAAGAAAGGGCACTCTTACCACACTGTCGTTGAACCGAGGCCTGGCGCATCCAGTGTGCGACAAGGTGCAGTACGGCGCGGGCGTGCGCGCCTCACCCCACGCCATCCCCGGCGACGCCCGAAGCCGGCGTCGACGTTGGGCCATTAGTGGCCATCCTGGCCGTTAATCAGGCCTGCGGCGACGTGTCCGGAGGTGGGCGGCGGGCGGTGGGCGGCGGAGGCGGAGGTGGAGGTGGGGAGGCCAGGCACCGCCCTAGGGCCTTGAACAGCTCATAGACTGCCGGCAGCCGGAGACCTCCCACTGCTACAGAGGTTCCGCGGCTTGGCTACTGCTTTAACGCCACTGCTTTCTGCATCTTCACAGGCAGTGCGCAAGTCACTGTAGAATGCACAGTGGAGGACACATATGACCAATACTATCAGTTTTCTTTCCTGCTGCTTTCGCGTCTTGAGCGAGGGAAGAATTCGCTTTGTACCTCCGTATTCACCCTAATTCCTCTTACCTTTTTCCCACGTCCGCCATGCAAAAGGTACAATAGTGGAAGCATAATGGTCACACCAACTCCCGCGAATACAGATTCTCTAAATTTGCCCAACAGAGTTTCGCGATGACTACCTTGTATTTTAGCCATGTATGGAAGTGAAACATGGACGATAAATAGTTTGGACAAGAAGAGAATAGAAGCTTTCGAAATGTGGTGCTACAGAAGAATGCTGAAGATTAGATGGGTAAATCACGTAACTAATGAGGAGGTATTGAATAGAATAGGGGAGAAGAGGAGTCTGTGGCACAACTTGGGAAGAAGAAGGGACCGGTTGGTAGGACATGTTCTGAGGCATCAAGGAATCACAAATTTAGCATTGGAGGGTAGCGTGGAGGGTAAAAATCGTAGAGGGAGACCAAGAGATGAATACACTAAGCACATTCAGAAGGATGTAGGTTGCAGTAAGTACTGGGAGATGAAGAAGCTTGCACAGGAGAGAGTAGCATGGAAAGCTGCATCAAACCAGTCTCAGGAGTGAAGACCACAACAACAACACCTTGTATTTCGATCAAGGATTCCTAATTAAGTTTCCCGAGCATTTCTAATACACTTTCCTATTGGCTATATCGACCTGAGGAAACCTTGGTTCAAATGGCTCTGAGCACTATGGGACTTAACTTCTCGTCACAAGCCCCCTAGAACTTAGAACTACTTAAACCTAACTAACCTAAGAACATCACACACATCCATGCCCGAGGCAGGATCCGAACCTGCACCGTAGTAACCGCGCGGTTCCAGACTGTAGCGCCTAGAACCGCTCGGCCTCCCCGGCCGGCTGAGGAAACCTGAAAGGCGGAAAAATATATAGAAGGACTATGCAAATCAAATGAAGTTGATAATACACTCCTGGAAATGGAAAAAAGAACACATTGACACCGGTGTGTCAGACCCACCATACTTGCTCCGGACACTGCGAGAGGGCTGTACAAGCAATGATCACACGCACGGCACAGCGGACACACCAGGAACCGCGGTGTTGGCCGTCGAATGGCGCTAGCTGCGCAGCATTTGTGCACCGCCGCCGTCAGTGTCAGCCAGTTTGCCGTGGCATACGGAGCTCCATCGCAGTCTTTAACACTGGTAGCATGCCGCGACAGCGTGGACGTGAACCGTATATGCAGTTGACGGACGCTGAGCGAGGGCGTATAGTGGGCATGCGGGAGGCCGGGTGGACGTACCGCCGAATTGCTCAACACGTGGGGCGTGAGGTCTCCACAGTACATCGATGTTGTCGCCAGTGGTCGGCGGAAGGTGCACGTGCCCGTCGACCTGGGACCGGACCGCAGCGACGCACGGATGCACGCCAAGACCGTAGGATCCTACGCAGTGCCGTAGGGGACCGCACCGCCACTTCCCAGCAAATTAGGGACACTGTTGCTCCTGGGGTATCGGCGAGGACCATTCGCAACCGTCTCCATGAAGCTGGGCTACGGTCCCGCACACCGTTAAGCCGTCTTCCGCTCACGCCCCAACATCGTGCAGCCCGCCTCCAGTGGTGTCGCGACAGGCGTGAATGGGGGGACGAATGGAGACGTGTCGTCTTCAGCGATGAGAGTCGCTTCTGCCTTGGTGCCAATGATGGTCGTATGCGTGTTTGGCGCCGTGCAGGTGAGCGCCACAATCAGGACTGCATACGACCGAGGCACACAGGGCCAACACCCGGCATCATGGTGTGGGGAGCGATCTCCTACACTGGCCGTACACCACTGGTGATCGTCGAGGGGACACTGAATAGTGCACGGTACATCCAAACCGTCATCGAACCCATCGTTCTACCATTCCTAGACCGGCAAGGGAACTTGCTGTTCCAACAGGACAATGCACGTCCGCATGTATCCCGTGCCACCCAACGTGCTCTAGAAGGTGTAAGTCAACTACCCTGGCCAGCAAGATCTCCGGATCTGTCCCCCATTGAGCATGTTTGGGACTGGATGAAGCGTCGTCTCACGCGGTCTGCACGTCCAGCACGAACGCTGGTCCAACTGAGGCGCCAGGTGGAAATGGCATGGCAAGCCGTTCCACAGGACTACATCCAGCATCTCTACGATCGTCTCCAGGGGAGAATAGCAGCCTGCATTGCTGCGAAAGGTGGATATACACTGTACTAGTGCCGACAATGTGCATGCTCTGTTGCCTGTGTCTATGTGCCTGTGGTTCTGTCGGTGTTATCATATGATGTATCTGACCCCAGGAATGTGTCAATAAAGTTTCCCCTTCCTGGGACAATGAATTCACGGTGTTCTTATTTCAATTTCCAGGAGTGTATTATACGAGGTGCGTCCAATAACTAATGTAACACAGTTTTTCTCAGCCAGTTTCGGTCGAAAAAAAAGTCTGAATTTTTTGTAGGACATCGTGGAATATTTGCCCTTCAGCTCTTATATTTTCATAAAGTTCCGATAGTTGGCGGCGCTACATTTTCATTAAGTTTCTTTTGGAGGAAAACCAGAGCACGTAGATATTCGTAGGCACTTGCTGAATGTCTGCGGAGACCTGGCAGTGAACAAAAGCGTGGTGTGTCATTGGGCGAGGCGTCTGTGGTCATCGCAACAAGGTCGCGCAAGCCTGTCCGACCTCCTGCGTGCGTGCCGGCCGCACACAGCAATGCCGTAACGTACAGAGACTCTCATTCGAGGTGATCGACGAATCACAATCAAACACTCGCTGCAAAACTGGACGTCTCTGCTGGTAGTGAAGACACACTCGTCCACCATGTGGGGTACTCAAGCGTGAGTGCCTGCTGAGTTCTTCGCCGCTTCACAGAAGACCGTAAAGAGCAACGAAGAACGATCTGTGCCGAATTGCCTGCGGGTTACGAGGCGTCTAAAAGTCTGCGCACCCCAGAGCAGCTCATAAAACTTCACTGTGCGGTTCTTCCTCATCCACCCCACAGCTCGGATCTTTCAACTTTCGACTTCCACTGAAGGCTGCGCTTCGCGGGAAACGTTACGTGGATGATTGGGATGTTCTCGCTGCAGCAAAACGTTGGCTCGGACGTCGGCCTGTAGAGTGGCCTGTAGAGAGGCCCACCCAGTAAGGTTGCGTAAGGCCGTCGCATTGAACAGAGATTTTGTTAAAAGAGAAGGTTTTGTAGCAAAAATAGAGGAGAATAATGTATTGGAATCCTGAATAAGGCAAACCTGCTTTCAGAAAAAAATTGTGTTATATTAATTAATAAAAGTCCCTCGTAGAAAAAAGAGAAAGCACATGAAGATGAAGAACATCACACTGCGAGAAGACCTCGACAGAGCTCTGAAAGATTTAAGTCGAAACAAATTCCACAGAGTCGACGATGTTCTCCCAGAGTTACTGAGGACTTTGAGAGAGGCAGCAATGACGAAACTATTCCATCCGATATGAGAGATATACGAGACACGTGAAACATCCTCGGACTTCTAGAACGATATAGTAATTCCAGTTCCTAAAACGGCAGGTGCTCATAGGTGTCAGTATTACCAACTATCAGTTTAATAAGACTTGGCTGCAAAATACCAACACGAATTATTTATAGACGAATGGGAAAACTGGTAGAATCCGACCTCTGGGAAGACTGGATTTTGAAGAAATATACGAACACTCGAGGTAGAACCGACACGACGGCTGACGTCAGAAGATAGGTTAAGGAGAGACCAACTTATCCTTATAGCTTTTTTAGATTTGGAGAATGTTTTTGACAGTTTTGACTGGATTATGTCCTTCGAAATTCTGAAGATAGCTGGGATAAAATAAATTTTGTGTGACTAGCGCCTCCCGCCGTGTAGACAGTTCGCCGGGTGCAAGTCTTTCGATTTGACGCCACTTCGGCGACTTGCGCGTCGATGCGGATGAAATGATGATGATTAGAACAACACAACAGCCAGTCCCTGAGAGGAGAAATTGTACGACCCAGCAGGGAATCGAACCCGGGCCCTTAGGTTTGACATTCTGTAGCGCTGACCACTCAGCTACCGGGGGCGGACACAGCTGGGATAAAACAGAGGGATTGAAAAGTTACTCGCAACATATACGGAAACTACCCCGCGAATGAGAGAAATAGCAGTTAAGAAGGAAATCTGAGAATATAAATTAAGTTGAGGGAATAGAAATAAAAGCATTTGAGCTCTGCCGATGACCAAGTAATCCTCATAGAAATGGCAAAGCATTTGGAAGAAAAGTTGAACGAATGTACAGTATCTTGGAAAGAGGTTTTTCTTTAGTATCGGCAAAAATAAAACAGAGCTAATAAAATGTAGCCGAGTTAAGCAACGCGATACTGCGGGAATTGCATTAGGTACACTAAATGTCGCAGATGAGTAGGTTTGGGCAGGAACAAAAGTAAAACAAAGGCAAATCAGTATAGTCCAATTAAATGAGGCAATGCTGAGGGAATAAGATTAAGGCTCAAATGGCTCTGAGCACTATGGGACTCAACTGCTGAGGTCATTAGTCCCCTAGAACTTAGAACTAGTTAAACCTAACTAACCTAAGGACATCACAAACATCCATGCCCGAGGCAGGATTCGAACCTGCGACCGTAGCGGTCCTGGGGTTCCAGACTGCAGCGCCTTTAACCGCACGGCCACTTCGGCCGGCGAATAAGATTAAGAAATGAGACATTGTTTGTAGTATGCGAATAGATTCAAGCAGAAATGTAACTAATGATGCATACTGCAGACTGCCAATACCAAGAAAACCGTTTCTGAAGAAGTGAAATTTGTCAACATCGAGTACAGATTTAAATATTAGGGTGTCTCTGAAGGTATTTGCCAGAAGTTAAGTTTTGTACGGAAGTCAAAAGTGAATGATAAACAGTTCAAACTAGAAAATAATAAAAGCCTTCGAAATGTGGCGCTATTGAATAATTCTGAAAATTACATGGGTATGTCGAATCACTAGTGAGAAGATAATATGGCAAATTGGGAAAAATGACTTGGTACAAAACAACCAAAAAAAAAACGAGATCGGTAAAAGGACATGCTCTGAGACTACTCGTAACCATCAGCAGCTTGAACATGATAGGGAACCTAGCAAATCCGAAAACTGAAATGCAAAGGCTCAATATAGATATTGTTGCACCGATCCAAGACAAGATGCTTGAGAGTCGTCTTCGATAGTTTGGGCATGTTTTACGGGCCGGTGATGACCCTATTGCCAAGGCGGGTTACACACTTGAAGTCGTCGGCAGTAGACCCAAAGGACGACCTAAGCAACGTTGGGCAGATAAAATTCATAAAGACCTTAAATACGTGGACGTCCAACCAGATGCAGCCCGTGATAGAGCAAAATGGAGACAACGGACCCATGTAGCGGATCCTGCAGGCACGCATGACGAATGCTGAAGAAAAAAGAAGAATATAGATATAGTAGGGGTCAGTGAAATGAATTGGAAAGAAGACAAGGATTTCTGGTTAGATGATTACAGGGTAATACCAACAGCAGCAGAAAATGGTACAACAGGAGTAGGATTCGTTATGAATAGGAAGGTAGGGCAGAGAGTGTGTTTTTGTGAACAGTTCACTGATAGGGTTGTTCTTATCAGAATCGACAGCAAACCAACATGGACAACGACAGTTCAGGTATACATCCCAACGTCGCAAGCAGAAGATGAAGAGATAGAGAAAGTATATGAGGATATTGAAAGGGTAATGCTGTACGTAAAGGGAAACAAAAATCTAATAGTCATGGGGGACTGGAATGCAGTTGTAGGGGAAGGAGTAGAACAAAAAGTTATAGGAGAATATGGGCTTGGGACAAGGAATGAGAGAGGAGAGGGACTAATTGAGTTATGTAATAAATTTCAGACAGTAATAGCAAATACTCTGTTCAAGACTCACAAGAGGAGGAGGTACACTTGGAAACAGCCGGCTGATACGGGAAGATATCACTTACATTACGTCATGGTCAGACAGAGATTCCGAAATCAGATATTGGATTGCAAGGCGTATCCAGGAGTAGATATAGACTCAGATCACAATGTAGTAGTGATGAAAAATAGACTGAAGTTTAAGAGATTAGTCAGGAAAAATCAATATGCAAAGAAGTGGAATACGATAATAGGAAGGAATGACGCTTGAATTTCGCTAAGGCTATTGGTACAGCAGTAAGGTATAGCACAGTAGGCAGTACAGTTGAAGAGGGATGGACATCTTTGAAAAGGACAGTCATAGATGCTGGAAAGAAAAACGTAGGTACAAAGAATGTAACTGCGAAGAAACCATTGGCGACAGAAGAAATACTTCAGCTGATCGATGAAAGAAGACAGTAGAAACATGTTTAGGGAAATTCAGGAATACAGAAATACAAGTCGCTGAGGAATGGAATAAATAGGAAGTGCAGGGAAGCTAAGATGAAATCGCTGCATGAAAAATGTGAAGAAATCGAAAAATAAATGACTATCGGAAGATATAAGAAAGTCAAAACAATCTTCGGTGAAATTAAAAGCGAGGGTGGCAACATTAAGATTGCAACTGTAATTCCATTCTTAAACGCAGAGGAGGGACCGGATAGGTGGAAAGAGTACATTGAAGGCCTCTATGAGGGGGAAGATTTCTCTGATGTGATAGAAGAAGAGACAGAAGTAGATTTAGAAGAGATAGGGGATCTAATACTAGAATAAGAATTTAAGAGAGCTTTGGAAGACTTAAGATCAAATAAGGCAAAAGGGACAGATAACATTCAATCAGAATTTCTAAAATTATGTGGGGAAATTACAACAATACGACTATCCACTTTGGTATGTAGAGTGCATGAGTCTGGCAATATACCGTCTGACTTTCGGAAAAATGTGATCTACACAATTCCGACGACTGCAAGAGCTGACAAGTGTGAGAATTATCGCACAATCAGCTTAACAGCTCGATCATCCAAGTTGCTGACAAGAATATCACATAGAAGAATGGAAAAGAAAACTGAGGATGTGTTAGGTGAGGATCAGTTTGGCTTTAGGAAAGGTAAAGGCAGCAGAGGCAATTCTGACGTTGCGTTTGATAAAGGAAGCAAGACTAAAGAAAAATCAAGATATGTTCATAGGATTTGTCGGCACAGAAAAAGCGTTCGATAATGTAAAATGGAGCAAGATGTTCGAAATTCTGAGAAAAATACGGATCATCCATAGGGAGAGTCGGGTAATATACAATATTTAGAAGAACCAAGAGGGGATAATAAGAGTGGACGACCTAGAACTAAATGCTCGGATTCAAAAGGGTGTAAGACAGGAATGTAGTCTTTCGCCGCTACTGTTCAATCTGTACATCGAAGAAGCAATGACTGAAATAAAAGAACGGTTCAGAAGTGGAATTAAAATTCAAGGTGAAAGGGTATCAATGATACGATTCCTTGACGACATGGCTTTCCTGAGTGAAAGAGAACAAGAATTAAATGATCATCTGAATGAAATGGACAGGTAACGAGTATAGAATATGAGTTGAGCGTAAATCGAAGAAATACGAGGAAATGAGAAGTAGTAGAAATGAGAACAGCGGGAAACTTAATATCAGGACTGATGGTTACGAAGTCGATGTAGTTAAGGAATTTTGCTGTCTAGGCAGCAAAATAACCAGTGTCGGACGGAGCAAAGAGGACATCAAAAGCAGAATAGCACAGGCAAAAGGGCATTCCTGGCCAAGATAAGTCTTCTAGTATCAAATATAGGTCTTAAACTGAGGAAGAAATTTCTGCGAATGTACGTTTGGAGCACAAAATTATATGGTAGGGAAACTTGGACTGTGGGAAAACCGGAACGCAAGAGAATCGAAGCGTTTGAGATGTGGTGCCACAGACGAATGTTGAAAATTAGGTGGACTGATAAGGCAAGGAATGAGGAGGCTCAGAACAGAATCTGAGAGGAAAGGAATATGTGGAAAACACTGACAAGGAGAAGTGAGAGGAAGACACATCTGTTAAGCCATCAGGTAATGACTTCAGTGGTACTAGAGGAAGCCGTAGAGGGCAAAAACAGTAGACGAAGATAGAAATTGAAATACATCCAGCAAATAATTGAGGCCGTGGCTTGCAAGTGCAACTCTGAGATGAAGAGGAATTCGTGGCGGGCGGCATCAACCAGTGAGAAGACTATTGACAAAAAAAAGTATTAGTCAATTGGGAATTAGAAGAAACTATAGAGTGGTTAGGGAGATTTATACTAGAAGGACATCAAAGCAGGTACAAAAGTATGTAGGGTTTCTCCGATTGTTGTTTACTTTTTTTTCGCTTTGAATCCTTGCGTCTTCGTTCCTTGCTCGAACAACCCATATTTGATTCTCAGCAGACCATTCATAATATCATGTAGTTTCTACTCGTTTCATTTCTGTCTTCTTCATGATGCACATTTCGCACTCATACAGAGCTATGCTCGAAAGGAACATTTTTCTCCCCTAAGGATTCATACTTTTGTTTATATTTGCAGCTATTTCTTCTGACAAAAAGCCCTTGCTTCTTGACAAATATTGTAACAATGTCTTTTTTACATCTTACTTTGTCTGTTTTAATACTGAGGAAGCACAATTCGCCCACATCTTCAAGAGTCGCCTGTCAAAGTTTAACATTTGTCCGTCGAGTTTCTCCAGCTGCTCTGCACACCGTTACTTTGGTTTCCCACACTGCCGGCAAAAAAAATTGTACGTCTGGAAAGCTTGGAAAGACGATATCGATTTTGATCCGATGACGGCGTGTACCTTCTGAATGATAGCAAATGTGCGATAATGGATTCAACGTTGTCCACAAACAGACAACGTTGTGGCATAGCTAAAGCGCGCTATCTGTTTCTACCCTCTACTAGGGAATGATCACATCCAGAAGGCTCACTGTGGTGCAAACGTGTGAAGCAAGCAGGCAACCATGCCTCGGAGTCGCACTCGTGCTTTCTACAGCCAACTTAGTGAATTTGAAAGAGGTTACATTGTTGCTTGCCTGGTGGTGGGGTAGTCCTTTCGGAGAACTATCATACAAGTTGGACGCGCTGCGTCAATTATGCGACGATACTGATACCAGTAGTCACGTGAACATTGTTACGCCCCGTAGACGAGGTTCCGGACGTCCACGCACCACAGACGCCCGCCAGGATCGTCGTAATTTAAGAGCAGCGGCGGCAGATCGTACAGCTACCACAGCACATATAAGGAGGCTTGTCACCCTACACGTGTCAGTACGAACTGTTACAAACCGATTATTAGCTTTGAGACTACGGACACGCACACTTCTAGCCCGTCTTCCGCTCACGCCACAGAATCTAACAAGGGAACCTCCCCATCGCACCCCCCTTAGATTTAGTTATAAGTTGGCACACTGGATAGGCGTTGAAAAACTTAACACAGATCGATCGAGAAAACAGGAAGAAGTTGTGTGGGACTATAAAAAAATAGGCAAAATATACGAACTGAGTAGTCCGTGTGCAACATAGGCAATATCAAGGACAGTCTGAGCTCAGGAGCGCCGTGGTCCCGTGGTTAGCGTGACCAGCTGCGGAACGAGAGGTCCTTGGTTCAAGTCTTTTCTCGAGTGAAAAGTTTAACATTTTATTTTCAGTTTATGTGACAAACTCTTATGTTTTCATCACTTTTTTGGGAGTGATTATCACATCCACAAGAAAACCTAAATCGGGCAAGGTAGAAGAATCTTTTTAGCCATTCGCCAAGTGTACTAGTTAGGTGGGTCGACAACATATTCCCGTCATGTGACGCACATGCTGTCACCAGTGTCGTATAGAATATATGAGACGTGTTTTCGTGTGGAGGAATCGGTTGACCTATGACCTTGCGATCAAATGTTTTCGGTTCCCATTGGAGAGGCACGTCCTTTCGTCAACGAATCGCACGGTTTTGCGGTGCGGTCGCAAAACACAGACACTAAACTTATTACAGTGAACAGAGACGTCAATGAACGAACCGACAGATCATAACTTTGCGAAAATAAAGAAAGTAAAATTTTCCGTCGAGAGAAGATTTGAACCAAAGATCTCTCGTTTCGCAGCTGCTCACTCTAACCACGGGACCACGGCGCTCCTGACGTCCCATACTCCTTGATATTGCCTATCTTGCGCATGGGTCACTCAGTTTGTATATTTTGTTTATTTTTTCATAGTTCCACACAACTTCTTCCTGTTTTCTCGATTGATCTGTGTTCAGTTTTTCAAGGCCTATCCACTGTGCCAACTTATAACTAAATCTGAGGTGGGTGCGACGGGGATGTTCCCTTGTAAGTGCATAGCTTGACTGGTACCGTCAGTGGATCACTTCGAAGATGTAATGGCGCACCGTAGGATTCAACGATGAAAGCAGATATTGTCTGCACACAAATGATGGTCGTTTGGGCGTACGAAAATAGACCTGGTGAGCACTGTCTAGTAAAGTCCATTCGTCCAACACATACTGGCCCAGCCTCATGCATCACGGTCTGGGGTGCGATAAGCTAAAATTCTCGTTCTCTTTGGTGTTTCTAAAGGGGATGGTAACCAGCGCTCGGTGCGTGCAGAATGTTGTCACACCCGTTCTTTTGTCGTTCTCGCAACAGGGCGTTTCAACAGGATAATCTTCGTCCACACACTACCTATGAAATTCGAGGTGTTCTGCAAGACGTGCAGCAACTTCCCTGGCCTGCACGATCTCCGGACTTGTCTCCAATCGGACACGTGTGGGATATTGTAAGCAGTGTGTCGTGTAACTCGTCAAGTAACAGCAGTTGCAGCGCTACGTGAACAGGTCGAGCAGGCGTCGAATAACGCATTCGTCATCTGTATGTTACACTGGATGCCAGAGTGAGCGCATGCATTGCCGCAAATGCAAAGCCACGTGCTAATATGTGTGTTTCAGCGCGGTTAGGTACTTAGTACCTCATAACCGTAAATGTAATCGTTTCATGTACTCCACCTGCGCTGTTGCAACAATAAATATTGACTGTTTTGGATTCCGCTAAAAGGATGTACTGTTTTTTTTTTTTTTTTTTCCTGGTGTGTATTTTCTTACTACATATCTCATCATGAGCTATTAAGGACCCAACTCAGTTTCCCTTCTCTTTTGGTGACCACTGGTACTTTTATTTGTATTTATTCGTTTCTAAATTCAATACAGCATAGCTCCTATCTTTGCATAATAGAGGTATATAGGGTAAATCACCCAAAACTTACAACGCGAATATTGCGCAAATGGAAATTCCTGCTGATACGCTCTTTCACAGAATGGCCTGGTAGTAATGGGTTCGCAATGTTAGCCAATAGCCAGCCGTTGTGGCCGAGAGGTTCTAGGCGCTTCAGTCCGAAACCGTGCTGCTGCCACGGTCACAGGTTCGAATGCTGCCTCAGGCATGGATGTGTGTGATGTCCTTAGGTTAGTTAGGTTAAGTAGTTCTAAGTCTAGGGGACTGATGATCTCAGATGTTAAGTCCCATAGTACTTAGAGCCATTTGAATCTTTTTTTAGCCAATAAGCAGACTGTAATAATACTTATATAGTGTATTTTGGTGCAAACATGCATATTTTAGATGGAAAATGTCTATGTAACAAACCAATGTAGGGTAGATTAGAATGTCAGTGGCGTTTGGTGCACAATTCTAGTGCGAGTCGTTTACGAGGTATCGTATTTTTAAAAGTTCTACATCTGTATACTCTGCAAATCACATTTAAGTGCCTGGCAGAGGGTTAATCAAACACCTTCTATAATTCTATATTTTCCAATCTCGCACAGCGCGCGCAAGAAACGAACACATATTTCTTCCCGTGCGAGCTCTAATTTCCCTTATACTATTGTGATGATCGTTTCTCCCTATAAAGATCGTCATCAACAAAATATTTTCACATTCGTAGGAGAAATTTGGTGATTGAAACTTCGTGAGAAGATTTCGCCGCAACGAAAAACGCCTTTGTTTTAATGATGTCCACCCCAAACCCCGTATCATTTCAGCGACACTTTCTCCCCTATTTCGCGATAATACAAAACGTGCTGCCCATCCTTGAATTTTCTCGATGTACTCCGTCAATCATATCTGGTATGGATCCCACACCGCGCAGCAGTATTCTAAAATAGGATGGACAAGTGTAGTGTAGGCAGCTCTAGATCTTTTACATTTCTAGGTGTCTCTAGATCTTTTACATTTCTAAGTGTCTTGCAATAAAACGTATTCTTTGGTTAGCCTTCCCCACAACCTTTTCTATGTGTTCCTTCCAATTTAAGTTGTTAGTAATTATAATTCCTATGTATTTAGTTGAATTTATGGCCTTTAGTTTTGACTGATTGATCGTGTAACCAAAGTTTAACAGATTCCTTTCGGCACTCATATGGATGACGTCACACTTTTCGTTATTTATTGTCAACTGCAAATTTTTGCACCGTTCAGGTGTCTTTTCTATATTGTTTTGCAATTTATTTTGATCTTTTATGGCGTTACTAGTCAATAAACGACAGCATCATCTGCCAAAAACCTAAGACGGCTGCTCAGATTGTCTCCTAAATCGTTTATATAGATAAGGAACAGCAACGTGCCTTTAATAGGCCACATTGACATTATATTTGCTTGAGGTATGCTTCTATGTTCCTTCAGTGCACTGCGCCCTGTTAGTCAGTCAGTGTGTGACAGTCGAAGCAGTAGGGATTTAACAATGCAGAAAAATCTGATGTGTTCGTGGTGTATGGAGAGTACACGAAGAATGCAGTTGGTTCTTGTACGGTGTATGCAGCAAGATATCCCATCAGACGTGAACCATCTAGGAATTACTTATCAACCTCTTGAAACAGTTGCGTGAAAATGGTTGTGTAACACCTAGACAGCATAACAGAAGGAAACTATTCACGACAGAAGAGGGGTACATCAATGTTCTTTCTGCTGTTGCAGTTGATCCGCGCTTTACCTGTCGCGCTATCGCATGAGGAGCTGGCCTGAGTCAGACAAGTGTCCTAAGCATTTTCCATCGACGTAGGTTCCATCCCTGTCGCGTCTTTCTCCATCAAGAGCTGCACGCGAACGATTATGAGAATCGTGTTAACTTCTGAACATGAGAATTAGGACAGGATACTCCAGATGTATCACGTATCTTATTTACTGATGAAGCCACATTTATCAATCATGACCAGGTAAAGCGCCGAAGCAGGCACTGTTGGCTTCGTCAGGTGAAACTTCATTGCCCATGGAGTGTAAACGTGTGATGTGGGATAGTGAACCATTAGTTCATAGGCCTCTTTTTCATAGACGGAACACTGAACGGGCATAACTATCGCATCCTCCTAATACCTTAACGGATGCTAGAAGACGTCCCACTGCAGACCTGGGGTACCAACATTATGGCTGCCCAGTCCATAGCACACGATGTACTACAGCGTGTCTTCACAAATTGTTTCTAAATTGTTGTACTGGACGCAAAGGACCTATATCTTGGTCGGCCCATTCCCTCGTTTTGACGCCTGTAGGCTCTTTTCTACGGGGAAAGCTGAATGACGCTGTCTGCAAGGACATAGCAATTAGACCCGTAGATATTCAACGACGTATTACTGCAGCCTGTTCAGAAATCTCCACAGAAATGTTAACACTTGTGCAGCAGTCGTTCCATATCAGACTGGAATTGTGTATTGCAGCCGCTGATGATCATTTCGAACACAATCTGTGATGTTCAGTTGTCTCGTTACTAGTCACAATCCATGTAACTAGTGTATTCACCTGTGTTGCTGTTTAGTGTGTGCTACAACAAGTATTGTACTAGCGTCGGTGTGGATACTTTTCAAAATACGATATCTCGTAACAACTCGCACTGGACTCCACTGACATTCTAATTTACCCTACTTTTAGTTTTTCAATATCAGTAGGCATTGTTTCAGCTAAATAAGTTTATGTTTTCACAAAAAATACGCTTTCCAAATATTATTAAAATGTGGTGATTGGCTAACAATACGAGCCACTGACTACTAATCCATTCTGTGTAAACCACACATCAATAGCATTTTACATTTCCTCGATATGTGCTGTACAAGTTTTAGGTGGTTTATCCTGTACACAGTCAACGTTCGGCAGTTTCCCGTCATGTCACCGTAGTGCCTGGGCTTTGTGGGTTTACACGCGTGATCCGTGCTTTCTGGGAGGCCAATGAACTCTAACGTCTTTCGCAACTGGACGAGCTAGTTAGACGCCACTGATTTCTGTAACTGCAGCGCGCCAATGTCAGATTCTTTTCCGTTACTGGTGAGTGCTATACTAACTGTCGCCGGTTATGTATGTATCGAACAGCGACAGCACTTCCAATGTGTTAAAGGAAAAGAAAAAAAAATCCTTGAGGTCTATGTTTATGTGCTGCTCCATGACTCTGCTGTCAATGTCTTTATTCTTTGCTTTTGTGTAACTTCTGTGTTTTTTTTTTCAGTAAATGTGTTTTTTCGTATCCAGGGTATAATTATAAAGCTAATAAAAAGTTTTCTTGCCTTTAAAATAATATTTTTCATCAGTTTATGGGCCCAGTACACGTGTAAAGGCAAACAACGTAGTTTAATTAAAACAATATTTGAAATGAGCCTATGTCTGTAAAGAAACATGGTTGCTAGTGGCGATTATAAGGTCAGCATTGATAAGCTTGAAGGACCTGAGGACTGGGCCAAATGGAAATGGCATATTTCTATGGTGCTGCGTTCATATGGACTAGAAGATATAATTAACGGTACGCGTGAACGCGTAGAATTGCCGCAAGATGCGACAAGTGCACAAAAGGAAGCGTATGTGGAATGGCACAAGGACGACGCATAGGCAGCAAGTCTTATAGCAAGTGCGCTAAGTAAACCTGTTGCAGAACTCGTCTTAACGTGCAAGAATACTAAAGAAATCTGGGACAAATTACGTTTGAATATGTTGATTGAAACATTTTTCCGTGTTAAACGTGATGAAACGGAAGGTATTAGTGCACATGTGGCCAAACTGCAAAAGTTATTTGTGGACCTGAACGATGAATTAGCAAAACATGAAGAAAATACGCTATCTCAAAGAATCTTAAATGGTCGAATTTTGTCTACACTGGGAAAAGACTACGACAATTTTAAGGATCTCTGGGATACGATACCGACAGAAAAGCAATGCTTGAATTTATTAATTGGAAAACTCTGTACTACTGAACTGCGTGAACAAGATATTAATGGAAGTGCAGCTTTCGTCGTTTCTAAAACAAGAAAACGGCAAACAAGTAATCAGCAAGTAAAGATGACGAAGTCACAATTAAAACAGAAGTTTCTGTGTAATATATGCAAACAATTAGGTCACTGGGCAGCAGAGTGTCCACAGAACACTCGTGACAGCAATAAAAGAAAAGAGAAGAAGCGAGAAAGTGAACACGCTGCATTTACTTCATACGCTATGGGTGTGTGTACCAGTGACCCAAATAAATGGTATTGCGACAGTGGCGCTACAAATCATATCACTCCCAACGAATAGTATTTTGTTTCGTATAGTGAATTTAATGCTCCTCAAGTAATTTCATTGGGAAAACAAGATGTCAAAATGTGTGCGTATGGTCAAGGAACAGTTTACGTCCAAATTCGACGAAACAATAAATGGTACAATGCTAGAATGGACAATGTTTTGTACGTCCCTGATGCAAGTGCTAATCTGTTCTCTGTTAGGTCCACTGCCTGCAGAGGCTATAGTACTAATTTTAGTTATAATAATGTCTGTGTTCGAAAACAAGTCAATGGCAATATTGTTATGACCGGTTATGTGAAAAATGGACTTTATGTGTTGAACATGCGTGTTGTTAGAAATGCAAAAATGAGTCATGTGAACTTGATGACTTGATCCGAAACATTGCAAGTGTACCATGAAAGGTTTGGTCATCAAAATAAACAACATGTGAAGAATATTTTAAAAGGAATGAACATTAACGTGAAAGATGCCAAGAGTGAATTTTGTGACGGCTGTGCGGTTGGAAAGATGCATAGCCTGCCATTCAAAACACGAACAATATGCTCTATCAGTACTGGTGAATTAATCCCCGCGGATGTCAATGGACCAATGAGCAAGAAATCTTTTGGAGGTAAGCATTATTATGTATGTTTCAAAGACGATTTTAGTAATTTTGGTCGAATTTTCTTTTTAAGACACAAAAGTGAAGTGTGTACTGTGCTGAAGCAGTTTTTAAATGAAGCACGAACTAATGGACATGTTGTCAAACAATTTAGATGTGATGGTGGCAAAGAATGTAACAATAAGAATGGCAGTGAACTGCTAGCAAACAGGGGAATAAAGCTTCTGATTCCTCCTCCTTACGCTCCTGAACAAAATGGTGTGGCTGAAAGGGAAAATAGGACCATTGTTGAAGCTGCCCGGTCAATGCTAAATCCGAGTAAATTACCTAAAGGGTTGTGGGAGAGGCATGTAACACAGCAGTCTACCTAATAAATCGTACTCGAAAATCTACAGTTGAAAATAAAACCCCTTATGAACTATGGTTTAATCGACCAGTAGGACGACTTGATCATCTCAAAATTTTTGGCACAGGCTGCTATGTTCACATTAACAAACAATTCCGTTCCAAGTTTGCTGATAAGGCAGTTTTTGGACGACTTGTTGGATATGTTAATAACAGGGATGGGTTTAGAGTTTGGATTCCATCTAAAAGAAAAATGGTGTTGAGTCATGATGTGAAATTTAAGCCAGAAATTGTTTGTGATTTACATAGTGACCATGTTGAATTTGAGGTCCCTCAGGAAGGATTTAATGATCCGAATTATCTAAAGATGACCAATGTAAATCTCCTAGGCTGTACACTTCTGGAGGAAGTCAAACTCAAGAAAAAATTGGCACTATCGATTCTAGAGAAAGTCAAGAGTCGAGTGAAGCTGATGAAAATAAAGAATTAACAGAATTTCTAAAAGCAGAAGCTGCTGAATCTTCTAATGAAAAGAAACAGAAGAATAAAGACAACGAAGAAAACGAACCTGGATGGAAAGTGGTGAATTTTGTACGGCAACAAAAGTCGATGTACTTGAATACAAAGATCCAAATTGTTTTTCAGAAATATTGCAGTCAAACGAGAAGGAAGAATGGATGCAAGCTATCAGTGAAGAACTTCAACCACTAAAGAAAAACAATACCTGGGTGCTGATTGGCCGTCCGAAGAATGTCAAAGTATTGCAAAACCGCTGGGTTGACGGCGAAAGGTCGCAGTCAATGGAGGTACTCGCCTTAAAGCCAGATTGGTTGCAATAGGCTGTATTCAAAGGCAGGAATTGATTATGACGACGCCTTTAGTCCTGTGGCACGTTATGACACCATACGAACTCTGTTGGCTGTAGCTGCTTCAAAGAAAATGCTGCTAGAACAATTCGATGTAACGACAGCTTTTTTGAACGGAATACTTGAAGATGGAGTATATATGGAACAACCAGAAGGTTTCGAAGATGGCACAGGTCGAGTGTGTTTCTTAAAAAAGAGTCTTTATTGGTTGAAGCAAGCACCACGCCGCTGAAACAAACGTTTTGTTGAGTTCATGAAGAAAGCTGGTTTTTTAAACAGTGATGCAGATCCATGCCTATTTTATCGTAGACGAAATGGAAATAGCCTTTATGTGGCAATCTACGTTGATGATGGCCTGATTGTCGGCAGGAACAAGAAAGAAATTGCTGTTTTTATGGATGTTTTACAACAAAATTCGAAATAACAACTGGCAGTCTTGACCATTTTCTTGGCATAAAAATAAAGCAATATGAAGATGGAGCAATAATGATAAGTCAAGAGAAATACACAGAAGAAATTCTGCAAAGATTTCGAATGGCAGAATGCAATACAGACTCAACTCCTATTGGACGTGAGGACAATAATCAAAACGAAGAAGTTTCGTCATCTCTACCCTACCGCGAAGCAATTGGTTGTCTCGTGTACCTTTCAACAGTAACTCGTCCAGACATCACTTTTGCAGTCAATAAAGCTGCTTGATCTATGGAGAAACTAACCACTGAAGAATGGAATAGAGTAAGCCGCATTTTCCGGTATTTGAAAGGGACCTTAAATTTTGGAATTGTATATAATAAAAAAGAAGAGTTAAAGGTTTACGCTGATGCAGATTTCGCAGGTGATAACCGGACAAGGCGCTCAACAACTGGAATGCTTTCGAAGTACTCAGGTGGCGCAGTGTCATGGACAAGTCAGTTGCAGAAAGTAGTAGCCACATCCACAACCGAGGCGGAAATAATTGCAGCTAGTGAAGGAGCGAAAGAGTTAGTTTGGCAACATCGTCTGCTATCAGAATTAATGGAAATGTCGGGGCAGCCTCCAGTTCTTTACATTGACAATGCTAGTGCACTGAAGTTAGCAAAAAATCCAAATTATAATCGACGTTCTAAACATATAGAGGTCCGACATTTCTCTGTTCGTGAAAGATATCTGAATGGTCAGATTTTCTTGGAACACATCGCTGGACACAACCAGTTAGCAGATATTTTGAAGAAACCCCTTGAACGAGTTCGATTTAATTTTCTATGTTCAGAAATTGGCATGCAAGAGACAAAGCAATACCTTCATGATTTTTTCTTTTGGAGGAAGTGTTAAAGGAAAAGTAAAAAAATTCCTTGAGGCCTATGTTTATGTGCTGCTCCATAACTCTGCTGTCAATATCTTTATTCTTTGCTTTTGTGTAACTTCTGTGTTATTTTCAGTAAATGTGCTTTTTCGTATCCAGGGTGTAATTATAAAGTTAATTAAATGTTTTCTTGCCTTTAAAATAATATTTTTCATCACGATGTAATGAAATAACGCAGTCAACACGTAAAATTTGAGTCCTGAAGACGAATTGTTTATGTATTAATTCTGCACTAAACATATAACAGTGTTATATGTAGAATGTGACATCCAGAAGACACGTCTGCTTTTCTTAGGATTCCAAGCCAGATTACTGAAAAACCAAAGGTGCAAAAAAGGTTCACGGGAAGCATTAACCAACAGTTGACTGAAACTGCGGTAAAGAATACATTGAAGACGAATAAGAAGCTCTGACGAATGAATTGGTGAATGCAAGAGACGATCAAAAATATAAAAAGACAAGTCTACATCTACATCTACATCCATACTCCGCAAGCCACCTGACGGTGTGTGGCGGAGGGTACCGTAAGTACCGCTATCGGTTCTCCCTTCTATTCCAGTCTCGTATTGTTCGTGGAAAGAAGGATTGTCGGTATGCTTCTGTGTGGGCTCTAATCTCTCTGATTTTGTCCTCATGGTCTCTTCGCGAGATATACGTAGGAGGGAGCAATATACTGCTTGACTCTTCGTTGAAGGTATGTTCTCGAAACTTTAACAAAAGCCCGTACCGAGCTACTGAGCGTCTCTCCTGCAGAGTCTTCCACTGGAGTTTATCTATCATCTCCGTAACGCTTTCGCAATTATTAAATGATCCTGTAACGAAGCGCGCTGCTCTCCGTTGGATCTTCTCTATCTCTTCTATCAATCCTATCTGGTATGGATCCCACACTGTTGAGCAGTATTCAAGCTGTGGGCGAACAAGCGTACTGTAACCTACTTCCTTTGTTTTCGGATTGCATTTCCTTAGGATTCTTCCAATGAATCTCAGTCTGGCATCTGCTTTGCCGACGATCAACTTTATATGAGCATTCCATTTTAAATACTCCTAATGCGTACTCCCAGAAAGTCTTAGTAAAAACCCTTGGATAGCAGAGGGGATAGTGAATATAGCTGACAAAAAGAGAAAAAAATGAAGCAAGCGAAAGGGTATAAAGATATCCTAAAATTAGATTGACACAACGTGCCAAATGGCTAAGGACGAGTGGTTAGAGGATAAATGCAAGGTTGTAGAAGCACGATCGACAAGGGGAAAGATAGATGTAGCCTAAAGGAATATTGAGATGATCTCTGAAGAAAAGGCAAGCACCTCTATGAATGTCAAGATGCTCAGATGGCAAGGCTGTACTAGGCAAAGAATGAAATAGTGAGAAGTGGAAGCAATTTATAGAAGGGATACACAAGAGAATTGAATTTGACGGCACTAGTGTAAAACAAAAGGAGGAAGCAGATGAAAGGGCACTGTGAGAAGGTGTACTGAAAGAAGAATTTGAAAGAGCACTGAAAGTCCTAACTCCAAATAAAGCATCTGGAATAAATTGCACCGCGTTGAAATTATTGAAATCAATGGAAGATACAGCCATGACAATACTATTCTATGTAATGGGTAAGGTAAATGAGATGAACTAAATACACTGAGATTTCAAGAACAATCTAATAATCCAGTTTCAAGGAAGACAATTGCTTACACCGTTACACTGTTACAATGATGACATTACGGAACTACCTGTTTCATCAGTCATGGTTGCACAATACTGACACAAATTACTTACAATAGAGTGGAAAAACAGGTAAAACCTGAGCTCAGGTAAGATCAGTTTGGGTTTAGGATTTAGGAGAAAAATGGGAACACACAAGTCTATCTCGATCTTACAGTTTAAGGAAGGTTGAAGAAAGACACACCTACATTTATATCATTTGTGTATTTAAAGAAAGCTTTAGCCAATATTGGCTGGAATACACTAGTCGAAATTTTATTTTATTTAAATGTCAAGTTCCGTAGGACAAAATTGAGGAGCAAATCTCCAAGGTCATGGAACGTGTCAGTACATAAACTTACAACATAAAAAGTAATAACAGATAAAAATAAATGTTCATGAACCTGAAAGAAAATCAGTCCATAAGTTTAAGCAAACGCTATCAGCAATACAATGAGAATCATCTTAATTTTTCAAGCAACTCCTCGACAGAATAGAAGGAGTGACCCATGAGGAAACTCTTCAGTTTCGATTTGAAAGCGCGTGGATTACTGCTAAGATTTTTGCATTCGAGTGGCAGCTTATTGAAAATGGATGCAGCAGTATACCGCACACCTTTTTGCACAAGAGTTAAGGAAGTTCGATCCAAATGGAGGTTTGATTTCTGAGGGTATTAACCGAGTAAAAGCTGCTTATTGTTGGAAATAAACTAATATTGGTAACAAGAAACAACAATAAGGAATATACATATTGAGAGGCCAATGTCAAAATACCCAGACTCGTGAAAAGAGGTCGACAAGAGGTTCGTGAACTCACACCACTTATTGCCCGAACCGCCCGTTTCTGAGCAAAAAATATCCTTCTAGAATGGGAAGAGTTACCTCAAAACATAACACCATACGACATAAGTGAATGAAAATAAGCAAAGTAGACTAATTTACATGTCGAAATATCACTCACTTTCGATACTGTTCGAATAGTGAAAATGGCAGTATTAAGTCTCTGAACAAGGTCCTGAACATGGGCTTTCCACGACAGCCTACTATCTTTCTGAACATCTAGGAATTTGAGCTGTTCAGTTCCACTAATCATATGCCTGTTCTGTGAGATTAAAACGTCAGGTTTTGTTGAATTGTGTGTTAGGAACTGTAAAAACTGAGTCTTACTGTGATTTAATGTTAGTTTATTTTCTACAAGCCATGAACTGAGGTCATGTACTGCTCTTCTTGAAACCGAGTCAATGTTGCACACAACATCCTTTACTACCAAGCTAGTGTCATCAGCAAACAGAAATATTTTAGAGTTACCCATAATACTAGAGGGCATATCATTTATATAAATAAGGAACAGGAGTGGCCCCAACACTGATCCCTGGGGCACCCCCCACTTGACAGTACCCCACTCAGATCCCACATCACAGCCGTTATCAACATTATGAATAATGACATTTTGCTGCCTGTTGCTAAAGTAAGAGGTGAACCAATTGTGAGCTACTCCCCTTATTCTGTAATGGTCCAACTTCTGGAGCAATATTGTGTGATCAACACAGTCAACTGCCTTTGTTAAATCAAAAAATACTCCAAGCGTTCGAAACTTTTTGTTTAGCTCATCCAGTACCTCACAGAGAAAAGAGAATATAGCATTTTCAGTTGTCAAACGACTTCTAAAGCCGAACTGTACATTTGATAGCAAATCGTGTAATATAAAATGATCAATTAACCTTACATACACAGCCTTTTCGATAACTTTTGCAAACACTGATGGCCTAGAAATAGGTGTAAAATTATCTACATTATCCCTTTCTCCCTTTTTATAAAGTGGCTTTACTACTGAGTACTTTAATCGCTCAGGAAACTGACCATTCCTAAAGGAAAAATTACAAATATGGCCAAATACAGGGCTAACATGTGCAGCACAGTACTTTAATATTCTACTGGACACTCCATCATAACCATGAGAGTTCTTAGTCTCCAGTGATTTGATTATTGTCTCTATCTCCCTCTTGTCTGTATCACAGAAGAATATTTCAGACGTCAATCTCGGAAAGGCATTTGCTAAGAAATTTATATGATTTCCTGTAGATACTAAATTTTTATTTAATTCACCAGCAATGCTCAGAAAATGGTTGTTAAATACTGTACATATATCTGATTTATCAGTAATAGAAATATTATTACTGCAAACTGACTTTATATCGTCAACCTTGTGCTGCTGACCAGACACTTCCTTCACAACTGACCATATGGCTTTAATTTTATCCTGTGAATTAGCTATTCTATTTGCATACCACATACTTTTTGGCTTGCGAATAACATTTTAAGCACCTTACAATACTGTTTGTAATGGGCTAGTGTAGCTTGATTGTGACTACTTCTAACATTTTGATATAATTCCCGCTTTGTTCTACATGGTATCCTTATCCCGCTAGTCAGCCAACCGGGCTGTCTATTACTGCTAGTACCCTGTTTAGAATGTTCTAATGGAAAGCAACTCTCAAAGAGCATGAGAAATGTGTTATGGAAAGCATTGTATTTATCATCTATATTATCGGCACTAGAAACATCTTGCCACTCTTGTTCCTTGACAAGTTTTGAAAACTCTCTATTGCTGTTGGATTAACTTTCCTACGTAGTTTGTAATTAAATACGATATTGGTTAGAGTACAAAAACCTTTTAGTGTTAAAATTTGTGCATCATGGTCTGAAAGGTCATTCACCCTTTTACTAACAGAATGCCCATCTAGTAATGAAGAATGAATAAAAATATTGTCTATGACTGTACTACTGTTCCCCTGCACCCTAGTTGGAAAAAACACAGTTTGCATCAGATCATATGAATTTAGGAGATCTACCAACATCCTTTTTCTTGCACAATCATGTACAAAATTAATATTGAAGTCACCACATAGAACTACTTTCTGGTACTTCCTACAAAGTGAATCAAGAGCCCTCTCTAGCTTAAGCAAAAATGCTCTGAAGTCGGAGTTAGGGGACCTATAAACAACAGCAATTAGAAGTTTAGTCTCACTAAATTCAACTAATGCTGCACAACTTACAAATATCTGTTCAGTGCAGTGTCGTGATATGTCTATGGACTCAAATGAAATACTGTTTTTTACGTACAGAGCCACTCCCCCACCCCGCAAAGAACTTCTTGAGAAACGGCCAGCTAATCTGTAGCCTGGTAAAGGAAGCCTCTGAATTATCAAATTATTTAAGTGGTGCTCTGATATACCAATAATTTCAGAGTTATCATCTATTAGCAGTTCACTAACTTTATCTCTAATACCTCTTATATTTTGATGAAATACGCTAATTCCTTCTCTACTTGGAAACATTACATCCTCTGGAGGTGAGCCCTTAGTTAGAGACACTTCCTTTAAGCAGTTATACCTATCTGCTGACTTCAGTCTAAAAAAGGTGCAGCTCTAACACCAACTACTATAGGAATTGTTCCATGAGTGATACCACTACCACCACCACCACTCACTACACTGTCACCTATAAGCTTAGCCAGCCTCCCCTTCCCATACCTATTGAGGTGCTGGCCATGCCTAGTGAAACCCCATCTACTGATTGACCCAATGGCACCACTGGAGGTAGCAGGGATAAAATACAAAAAGCAAAGTGTTATTTACTAGACTTTGTTTATAACAGTAGAGGTACATGAAAGAAAAGCAGTAGTTGCGAAGGCAGTGAGACAGGTTTGCAGCATACTAAGTATTACTCGTATTTTGTTGTTGTCAAAATTTTCCCAATAATGAATCTAGAGATATCTCAGCAACAGCTCTTTTCCTGGACTTCCTTTCATCTTATCAAAATCTAAGTCATTATCCAATTTTTCTTCCACTTCTTTGATATACATCTCGCTGGTTTCAAAACCATGGGGGTCTGGTTGCCAATTTTATTTTCATAAGGTCTTTGGAATTATTTGTAAGTAATATGTCGCTTTTATTTATAAAATTCCACACTTCTTAGATATCTAAATTTTTATATCCTTTCCCTATAGCTATATTTACTTCATCAGTTGTCCAAATTCCAATAAAATTTCTTCAATAATCATTGAGATTACAGTTGCTTATTTTCCCTTAGCATATTTCACACATAATGAAAACAACAGTCTTTAATTTTTACCAATTTTTATTTGCACTGGTAAAACTGGATGATACAGTTCTCTAAGTCCACTAATTTACATTTCATAAGCCCAAACCATTTTTTAGAATAACATTTCAGGTTACATATTTTTGTTGGATGACCTACATAATTATAGTCATAATGTTGTACAGTTGTATACAGACTTTGCACATATATCTTATTTTTCAAATAGCATCATCTGATTTAGCTCTCCATTTTTTTTTATTTGTATGACCACCATGAAATGCATCTCATGGATTAAGTGGTCGACAACTTCAGGGAACTGTTTTAATTTCATAATTTTTTTATGTAGTAACGAGCCTATCCAGTTATATTCACACATCTGTACTAAATTATATTAATAATTATATCTTAAATATCATGCTGAATTATGTCCTGAATTCCTTTTCTTAATATGTTTTCATATAAATCATTAATTGATTCTCGATTTTGATTGTTAATCATTTCAGTTTAAATTTTTTTAGAACCAAGCTAAAACAGCCATGATACTGATAAACAGTATTTGTCTCTTTATCAAAGCTCCAGCGATATTTACTTCACCCCCATTAAGAGTATGCTGTATATTATTATTGTTCAAACTATTTGATCAAGCTATAGAATCTTTACAATATACTGCTTTTGTTCTTTATCCAAAACACCAATTCTCCCATTATGTAACTATTTAGACTTGTATATAGCCATTCAAACTTTAGCAATTATAAAATAACAGAATGGACCAATATTACCTATTTCTATAATTTGTTTACTTTGTTCTAAATAACCTCTTCCTGATATATCTACATCGAAATTATTGTAATAGGCATGTAATTTTTATATTCCTTTGTATTGAACAGACATGGGAAATATCCTTTCTTTACCTCTTTCAAGTCAAATGTTTTTGAAAAACTAGTAAGTGATCCTTGCACAAAATTATTGCTATCTATACTTTTTGAACCTAAGTGTTTTATCTGCAATACCAATAATTTAGTTTCTGTGTAGACAGTATATAGCTCTATTGAATTTTCAACAAAGCACTTCAAAATAAATAGTGAATCATATACTTCAGAGCTGTAAACATGTAATTAATTTTTTTCATTAGTTATCATTTTATTGCACAAAGCTTGAACAGATTGTTTACTGTTATCTGATGCTTGCTATGCTTTATAAATTGGATAAACCTTTTTTGGATTGATGTTGTTATATTCACCTTATTTCCATTTCTGAAATTAGTTCTTTTTTAGCTCCTTACACCTTAGTATCAAGTGCTTTCGTTACATAATCTCTTTTCTTGCTGACAGTATCGAGTCTCCTAACATTACCATCGTTAAAGACAATTTTATACTCAACAGATCAAGCTTTAAATTTTTCATTAAATTTAGATTTGATTTCTTTAATCTCAGATAAATCGTTTTTCGACAGTTTTTCTTTTTCTTCTCAAACAGTTCACTACTGCATTAAAAATTTTGATCTAGTCTCAGTAATTTTTTCTTGTCTATGTGGTCAAGATTTTCTGAAAATAACATTGTGAAATCTGTGAAAATAACTTACTTAGGTACATGTGTTGGTCTTGCTTTAGTCTTCGTGGTAAAATGGAAAATCTTCTAAAATAATTAGATCAATTAGTTCAGTTTCTTGAATTTACTGTTGCCTCTGATACTAAGATTTTTATCGCCAGTTTTGAGTTAAGTTACTCTTATTATTGATAGCACTTGTAGGAATAGGTACAATTTTAGATATAACTAAATTAATTAATTCATGTTTACATTCTCTGTTGTAACTGTTTTTTAATTCTTCAGCAATAATCACAAAGTTCAGCAATCCTGAATTGCTCTATTTTAATCTCCTATTTAATATAAAAATTTTTGTTAAGGAATTTTAAAAGAAGGTGAAGCCACAGTTTTTTGACATATTCTTGAGTACATTTCTTACAGGTACTTCCATATTTGTCTTAACATGATGAATTTGAGGGAAAAGATTCACTTTCTTTAATCTCTTGACAATACACACATTTTTGCCATGTTTTCTGTCTCAGTCTATTATTCATCATTTTTCACTGACAACAATATCTTCCAATATTCTTCACTAGCAAAATGTACTAACTGATTTTTATAATTTATAGAAATATCTTTTCCACATACACACAAGGAATTCGTTTACTATTGTATATGCTTATATGATATTCATTTATACAATATCTGCAATTTTTTTAAAGAAAAAGCTAAATTTTATGCTTTTACCATGTACCTTTTAATATGTTTATTACCTCAGGAACTAATGCTGAAGGTTTATTGCGACCAATGGGAAATAAACATAAACGAGCTGTGTCCTTGGAGAAAATATAACGAACTATTACGGTGTGTTAACGCAAAATTCATTTTAGGAGGCGCTCTAGGCACTCTAGTTTTGACACCACATCTTTCATATTTAAAAATGCATTGACCTACCACAATGTAGAACAGTACCTTGAATAATAAAAATGTTTTTCATCCTTATGTGTTTACCAGACCATTTAACTTAAAATATTGACATCATCCAGTACTAGATATTGGCTTAGGACATCCTGGTATTAATTTATTGTATACAAATTTATCGACTATAACATACTGTAAACAAATAAAAAAATTTCACTATTTCGTCTTTGATATATTCCACCTATTTATTGTAAATCTTGGGAAAAAATGTTAACTAAACAGATACTAGCTGCCATTTCATATATATTACATATCCATATCCACTTTTTATAAGAAAAATATAAAATTCCATTCACAAATAATAAGTTTTCAAACAGCTTAATTTGATATAAATATGTAACTGATTCAGATGATGCAACTGGAATTGTTTTCGCTATAGATGGCTGAGTTATTGTCGATATATTTTTACTTTACAATCTTTCAATCTTCGAATATCATCGATATCCACTTGAGACAATTCTGCATGTGAACCATTATAGTATAAATACATTATTGCTTCATCAACATTAGTGTGATCTAAACCTAATGAATGACCAGCTTCATGAAACAAAACTTCAGACTAATTTGTTTCATCTTTTCATGTATTCCCTTCATTCTCCAAGAGCCACAACTCTTCATCATACATATGTATTTCCACTGAATCATTTTCATATTTGGAAAAATGCATGACCTAACATATTATCAGGTCAATCTAGATCTGTTGGGAAACACTGGCAATATATTTAATAACTACTACTTGTTTTTTATTTATAATTAAAACATCAGGATTGTTGTTAGGTTGATGAAACTTAATGTCAATATAGTTCTTCTGCAATTGAAATGCTGCCTTTGTTACTGATAATACCTTTTAGTAGCATGTTTATAATATGATTTTATCCTTTTCTTGTTCCATTTATAAGTATTAGTTCTATAGTCAATATTTGTATCTTTCACACCACATCTATACTAATTCACAGAATAAAAAGTTCCTTCACTTAACTCAACATTTATTTCAAGACTGTGTGTGTACTGGAACATCATTAACCCTTCTCTAAATACAACATTGCTCACTTAAGCAAGTTTTTTATAATCCTGAATATCTAAATAATCATAATCATTCAAATATTTCATTGCTTTATTCTTTTCATTTGCTACTATAATTTTCACAAATAACAATGGTAGAAGTAACTTTGTTTACATAGATTTAAAATACTCTACAATGTAATTAAGAGGTGAAGAGTAACGAAAGGAGCTACCTAAATACGAAATTTCTTAATTAAGCCTAATAAATTTATTTAGTAAATGGAGTTTGTCATCAGCCTTATCAACAACAAGTTTACATATAATAATAAAGCAAGTGATTGTTCATGAAAATAATAACCAATTTAATTTAACTTGAAATTCTCTTATGATTCTTTTAGTTAAGTTTCAATATGATATCAATTTGCAAACCAATTTGTCTTTAAATTCTATCTTAAAATCTTCATATAAATTTTTCATATGTAATAAGGCACAGTAATTAATTTTATCTTGAACTTATCTAATAAAATCTTCAGGTAAATGTAGGGATAGTATTAATATAACTTACTAATCTAATTTACCTTAAAATTTTCTCTGTTAATTCAAAATGTCCTCATATATATATCCATTTTCTATGATTATATAGGTAGTTTTTTTTGTAATCAACAATTTCATTTCTCTAAGTTTATGTTATTGTTGAATATCGTTTACAGAATTCCTCAAAACACAAATTTTGAAATTTGTAATTAATCTGTGCAATTAGTTTTTCCTTATCTATTTTAGAATATCGTTTAATTGCTAGTTATTTTACTTTATTTTTAGTTCCTTTATATTAGAAGCAGTCTCTGGTGCTCATCAATCAGAAATATTTTTATTAATAAAAGCTGTCTACTTATGATTAGTAATCAGTAAATTTTTTCAAATAACGAAGAGATAGCTTTATATTTTCATACTTTATTTTGACGTATTGTGGTGAAAATACAGTAAAGCCATATACTATCTGCATATGAACTAAATTAATGTTCTTGCTGATAAATCAATCAGGTTCAAAAATTATACTTGTTAGTAATTTTGTACAAGGACCACTTAAAGTTTTCCAAAAACATTTAATTTGCAACAGCAAAAGAAAGGATATTTCCCATATCTGTTCAATGGAAATGAAAATAGAAATTGTGTTGGGACAATTCCTGATATTGAATATCATTTTATTGAAACTATTAAACTGAAACAGGAAATATTTATCAACCAGCATAGTCAAAAAACTAAAGAAAATTATGCATTCAATATGAAGAAAGAAATTAATGACTGCTGTCATTGCAATGTAGATTTATCAAGAATGGGTTGTTAGAACCAAATACAATATGTAGAAATAGCTAATATAAATACATTCTGTAACTTAACAATTGCTGGAGTTCAAATGGTCACATATAGATTGAAATATTTACCTAATAGAAGGTTTGCTGTTTTGGATAAGAACTAAAGCAAAAATATAGTAAAGAATCTATAGCTTGGTTAAATAGTTTGAAAAATAATAATATTTAGTTTTCTCTTTTTTAGTACTATTGCTGTTTTAGCATAGTTGTAAAAAAATTAAATTGAAACAATTAACAACAAGTACTGAAATTCAATGAATGATTTGTATGAAAAGGCATCACTACAAAAAAACTTAAGAAATTAAAACAATTTCCTGAAGTGAAATTAAGAGCTAACGCAATGGTGTTAACTCAAATATAAGATATATTGATGTGTGTTGTCTCTATCCACTCATACAATATTATGGTTATAATCCTGTATATCATTAAACAAAAATATATAATCTGAGATGTTATTCTAAAAAATGGTATGGGCTTATGAAATGTAATGTACTGGACTTAAGAGAACTGTAGCATCCAGTTTTACCAGTGTAAATAAAAACTGGTGAAAATGAAAAACTGTTGTTACTTTATGTGTAAAATGTGCAGAAGAGAAAATAAGCAACTGTAATCTCAATGATCATGAATGAAATTTTTGGAAACTTGGATAACTGATAAATAAATATATCTATAGGAAACAGATGTAAAATTTTAGATATCTATGAAGTTTGGAATTTTAGAAATAAAAGAGACATATTGTTTAAAATAATCTAAAAGACTTCATGAAAATAAAATTAGAAATCAGCCCCCATTATTTTAAAACGAATGAGGTCTGTATCAAAGAAGTGAAAGAAAAACTGGATATTGACTTCGATTTTGATAAGATGAAAGAAAATCCAGAAAAAGTGCTGTTGCTACAATATGTCTAGATTCACTACAGGGAAGATTAGGAGAATGATGAAATATGAGTAAAATTGAGTAGGTGAAAGATTTATATCAATTTTGTGATATGCTATTGGATGATCGGTTAGATAATCTAATTATAGATTTTATTAATGGGCATATGGTACAGGTGAAACACAATGTCAAGGATTAACTGTTGAAAAAAAATATATGGCTCCAAATATATTTGTAGCAGCATACACTATGTAAAATTTAAGGCTTAGGTGGTATGAGAACTAGGAGAAGCCATTATATATTTTGATACAGATAGTGTGATATACATCGATGATGGTAAAAATTCTGTATGTAAAGGATATATGTTAGGCGACAGATGAATTAGGAGATAATAAATGAATTACAAATCGTGCTTTAATGAGACCAAAAAATTATTATTTTGAGAAAAATGATGAAAACGCTCTAATGAAGGTAAAAGGGATATCTTTCACTTATAGGAACATTCATAGGTTGAATGGCGAATCTAAGATAACATTAATTGAGTGTGAAGTGAAAGAAAAGGCAAAACAAACAAGTTAAAAAGGAATTCTCATTCCAGTATGATAAAAGAACAGCTCTAGATAACTGTGATACAGTACCAGCGAGGACTGTCTGCCAGCACGCGCAGAATATAATTTCTAAAGATTGCGCACAGGGATCCATACGTGGTCCTGGCTTCTCTGATCTGGTATGCGACATTATATGAGGAAATTCTCAGGATAACGAAGCGGTCGTGGAGTAGTGTCACATGCCGCCGACCTGACTATGCTTGTGAAGGGAGCTCTAGATGTAGCAAGGAAAAAGGATGTTATATTGTCCTTCAACATTTACATCAGTGGTGCCAAGGAGTTAAATTGTCTTTTGTGTATGAAAATACAATGAATATATTGTTCAAAGGGAAGCTTTGAAGCGGCCTTATCACGAAATTAAGCAGAAGGCCCACAAAGAGAATGTCCGTCACCACATATACTGATGTCTTCCTGGCCGAGAAACAAAATTATAGTGCACATATTGAAGAAATCAACAAGATAATGAACAAAATTGTTATCCTAGTCAGTGACGACTATAAATTACCAATGCGAAATTTAAGAATGCATCACATCGCTATGCTAACTGCAATCATGAGATACTGTGCGAGTGCTTGAAACCACAGACTTTAGTTCATAACATCAGCACGTTTAGTTAACAGGATGCTACGCATAATACTACTTTAATTGATGGGAGCTTTTCATTCTGTCTCAGTTGACAAACTGCAGCCAACACTTGGAATATGTCCACTGGATCTCCTGGTACGAAAAACAAGAACAACGTCATGAAATGCAGAATTTAATAGGCATAGGTGCCGCACGCAAGCATAAAATTCACCGTCAGGATCAAAATTTGAGGCAGAAACGATGGCATGATGCCCAGAAACCTATGGTTTCCTCCCAAGTATAAAACAGAGACTGGGAACGAGGTAGTTGAATCTTTGAAGAGGTCTGACACAGTTCTTGACGGGTGACATGCCTTACGCCACCTAATGGCATCAAACTGGTCAAACATCTGAATGTGGCTGTGGTGAAGAAAGGACACCAGAACATATTACACGGGGATATAGGCGGCATGACGATGTTAGTGATACTGATCGGCAGATAGCTGAATCGACACTGGATAAACGATACGGTGCTGCAGTGTCTGTGTTCTTCTGAATTACTATTCCGGTCCAGAAATAAATTTCATTATTGTCATTCCATTCTAAAGCTGATGATTGTACATATTCTCAGCAGCGCATACGTTTCCTGTACTGAAGATCCCATGTCAAGGAGATACTGCGTCGAGAGGAAGAATGGCAGATCATGGACAATGCAGTTGATCCGTTTTTAAGATTAAATATGATCGAGAAGCAACACAGCGAAGACAGTTGAGGTCAGCACGTGCAGCAGACGAACAGCCAACACCATATAAACGGCGATCTTAATAACAACACCAGAGTGGAAGGGGAACCATGCATCATATCTCTCAACCCAAGGAACTAGAAGTGTGTGATGTGGGCCTGCAAGTGGCTACACTTCTCACAGCCAGTTATGATGCTCCTCTGCGACCAGTGGACCGGCAGACAACGGAAGAGACAGGTACCACCACAAAGCCGTGCACAGCACCGAAGGAACCGGCAGCATGTGCTTACGAACTGGGGAGTGATGGAGTGCATTTTGGAATGCGGCAGACAAAAACAGATATTACTATACAGTGCCCAGCCACATTAATGTGACTACCTGTCAAAAGTCTACGTAACCACACTTTGCAGCGCAGACTTCGGCGAGACATGCAGGAAGAGAGTAAATTAGGTTCCAGAAGGTGAGGATAGGGATCTGGAGCCATGCCGACTCCAATGACGTGGCCAGCTGCGTAACGTTTCTCAGTTGAGGATCCATGGCGCAAACAGCCCGATCGAGACAGCCTCATAACTCCCGATTGGGTTTGAATGTAATGAGCTTGGTGGGTATGGGAGTGCGGTAAACTTATGAAGGTGCTCCTCAAACCACTGACGTACACTGTCCTGCTGGTGGATGCTATCGCGCAGAGAAGAAACGACAGCATGCAGGAGTGGATATGGTCCCAAAGAATAGATCCATACACGTGTTGCACCATTGTGCCTTCCAGAATGAGGGGGAAACCGAGGGAATACCACGAAAACTTTTCCCAGGTCAAAACGCTCCCTCTTCCGGCTTTGACACTTCTAACGATCAAACCTCCATGTGTCCGATGCAGTATAAAACGAGATACATCTGAAAAGGCCACTTGTCAGCCCTCAATGGACGTCCAGTGTGGTATTAATGTGCAAATTCCAGCATTCGTCGCCGAAGAACAGCAGTTAGCACAGGTACCTGAATCAGACCCCAGCTCCAAAGGGTAATAAACAGGAACGTTCGCTGAATGGTTGTTGAGGAGACACTGTTGGTAGTTCCTTAGTTCATCTGGATGGTCAGTTGCTCAAGAGTTGCACGTCTTTTCGTCCTTACAAATCTCCGCATTCGGCATTCACCCCTGTTATCTATGGCCCGTGGTGCATCACAAATGCCACTGTGCCCGTTTTGGATAGCGCCATTTACTTTAACCATGAGAGCACGCGAGCAGTTTACTAAATTAGCCGTTTCGGAAATCTTTCAACTCTTGATCCGGAAGACAATTATCATGTTCTTTATGGCGTCAGATATATCACTCCGTTTCCGCAATGCGATAAAGACCAAACCGTATATTCGTGTCCCCCGCCCATTCCCCAACATGCTTGATAAGTAAACCACAGCAAGTACTGCAACCTACCATCCGTGAATGGTTAAGGGGCTCCGGAACGCCCTATACTTACAATGTTAAAATAACGCTTATAAATTACATCTTTCCTCACAATGTATTTGAGGTAGGAAGTTGAACTTTTTACAGATTATTTATTGCAATATGGGCTACAACTTAACACAGGGATTTTACAAAATTTTAGTTCGGTTATTAAAGATGATTTTTTTTTCAATTGTAATGAAAATTCACAACATTTTTTTGCAATTTTTTATTTATATATTCAAAAATATACAGTTTTTTGGAAAAAGGCTGTGTTAAATTATGCAGAAGGTACTGTGTAACATTTACTGAAAGTTTGAAACAAATATGTTTGGAAGATCCTTAGAAAACATGTAATTAGTATGAGAAAATAAAAGTTTTGGGAATCGAGCGACAAAGATTGGATTAACTTTTTAGTGCATTCCAGGTCCACAGGATGGATTATCTTCATCCTCTGCAAACTCCTCCTCCAGCTTCCTCTTGTTCCTCCTCCTGTTTACTCTTGCTTGTATTTCTAGACTCTTTATAGCCCTGTCTGCAGCCCGAAGGCGTTCCTTGTCTAAAGCAAGCATCTCTCGTACCATGTTAGAACCTATCTTCATTCCCATATTTCTAAATACCTTGCACCTTACAATGTTGCCATCATTGAAAGTCGCAACAGCATCATACACATCAAAGTGAAGTGTTTCTATTCCAACAAATACAGTCTTGGGGATTCTCGACCATATAACACTATTTACACTTTCATTGGGGTTTTGAGTTTTTCCGTGAATACACTTTTTTAACAGTTCAGGTGCTGCTAAGTCTCTGAAAATAGGTTTTATCACCTCCATTATTGCATGAGGCAGACTATGCTTATGAGTGTACACTTCACCAGTTATCAATCCTTTGTTATATTTACACCAACTGTCTTCTTCTTTGGGACACAAGCTATGTTGGGGATTTTCATCGTCTTTATTGTTTACAGTAATAACACATACCTTTGGCTTTCCAACATCCTTTTCTTAAAAGCCTTCAGAGGGTTTCTAATAACTTTACTTTTACTCATTATTATACTTCAACAAAACAGAGACTCAAGAAACAGAATTAATTACGAATATTTTCGAGATAACGACAGAGTAAATAAACATGAAACAATCGACAATCACACCAGCGATATATATTGAACCATCACAGGTTAGCCACAACACATACTTTATCTCACATCACTAAAATGTACCTGATGAACACGGACGTTAATAATAACACCATTTGACAGCAGTTTAACAGCGCCACAGTATGTCACGCCCATGTAGAACACATTTAAAAAAAAATTAAAAATAGTTGTAGTCTTCGGAATTGAATAAATTATATATCTATTAAAAGGTAATAGTCTGCAGATTCAGAAAACGCAAAAAAAGTAAAAATTGAACTTTTCATGATTTTGAGACTTTCCGGAGCCCCTTAAGGGGGGACGTTGATGAAAACCACACACTATTTTAAAAATGCACCAAATCCTCAGTTTTAAAGATATGGCAATGAACGTTTGTACCACACTTTACATGAAAGTAACACATTTACATATAAAATCCTTTGATTATATATATTCAACATTTTTTGTATGAAATTAGAAGTTTTATTTGCAAGAAATAATGTATTTTCTTTTTCTCAGAAAGTATTCAAGAGATTTCTACAAAAATGTCTGTTTCATTTCTTCATATGTTTTATGCTTTTCTCACGAGGTTTTTGGAATAGGTCAAATAGTATCATTTTCATAATTTTTAAATTATAATTCCACAAACACAATTTTAAATTCATGCAAAATTCCAAGCATTTTTCCCCATATCTCAGCTTGCAATCAGAATTTCAAAATTTGCTGTTCAGACAACGTTTACTAGGTTTACAGAAATATGTGTACAAAATTTCATAATTCTAGCATTCATGGAATCTGAGGAAAAGGTACATAAAATTTAAAAAACACACTTCTCAGGGTACGCAATTTAAAGTTCTACCTAACTTTTTTCCTTACATAATTTCTTCAGAAGGCATCACATTTGTACTCTGGGTCGTCTTTCCCTTCAAGGCTTCTCTTCTGGCTTCCTGTCGTCTGTTTTCTTTCCTTTACCAAGTCTTCAACTGACATTTCAGCAGCAAAGACGCGCTGTAATTCTATTTTTCTCAGTATGTCTCGAGTAAAATTTCCTATCTTGAAGCCCATTCTTTCTAATACCTTCATCCTCCCGACGTTACCATCATTAAATACAATAACTGCATCACAAGTTGCAATTATGACAACTGTAGCAGATGCAAATGTGTTTCCATATGAGTGAATTTGGAGACTCATTTGGATTTTGGGTTTTGCTATGAGCACACTTTTTGAGAAGTGCAGGAGCGGCCAGAAACCTGTAAGTGGGTTTGACAAGATCCAGGATACAATTTGGAATCCTCTCCTTGTGAATGTAGGGCTTGTTATCCCTTTGAGATTGGCGTGGCAGGGAGGCCGCATCACACTTTTAATTAATTTTCAGGCACTTTGGATGCCATTTCAACATTGAAACTTTGGGAATTTATTGTCCATGAGTTGTACTAACAAATAAAAAATGAAATGGAAATTGACATTTTTGGTCAATTTCATCAACGTTAACATCGAACTTAGGCGATGATGACATTAAAATCACATGAATGTGTGTTCGTAGTAGACGTAACTTGTATAGTAGGTGTAGTTTTTGTTAATGGTAGTATTAGTTATGGTAATGGGAAGCAATGTTGTGTTGAATGTGATGACGTACATTGTACAATTAGCTGCTGATAGCTGCTGACGTTTGGAATGAAATTGTTACGGTTAATAATTGTGTAAGAATGAATACAGCGTGTGTTTAAATTATAGATAAGAGGCAATAATGGACTCTGATATTTCACAACTTCGTTGATATGTTATGTCAATTTACCTTTCTCCATTCGTGTTGGTTTTCCCAATTAGGAGGCAACTCTCGGCCTAGCCGTTTTAATGCCAATAACAGAAAAGGAACGTAATCAACATTGCTTCATTGAAGTAAGTTGAGGAAATCTACCTCGAGTTGACTGAGATAGCATTAATAAAAACAGTGTTCAGTTGACTCAGCAGTGTCTATTCCAAGTTAAGAGCTCGGAGGCGATCTTGGCGTTTTACAAACCTCTCCTTGCGTTGATTCACATGCTATGTGTGGTGTGGTTTTGCAACCGCTGTGTAGCAGGGCATAGAAGAGAAGGTATGGGAGAGTGTCAAATGTACTGTGCACTATGAGGCAGATAACGGTCTACTGGTTTTTACATACCGCGGGATCCACTCGCACTAGCACACTAACCCATACTTAGCCGCCGCAAGGGCTCGAAAGATCATTAGTCCGTACTGGTAGGGAAAACCTCTTTTTACGAAGTACCTGCGTGTTTTAACGTATATCCGTGCTGCAGCGGGATCACATTGATCATTGGTGGCCGTCTGAGAGTACGAGCGAGAATATATGGGCTGAGGGAGAAGAGGATTTTTAATCTTGGTGAAAGCGTGTGTTGGGAGATCGCATGGCCGCCCAGAGGCAGAAAGGTGTTACGGGGCACGGGGAGGGGGATGATGTGTGCAGGAGCTCTGCTCACTGAATAATAAGCAGCTGCTCTATGCTGGCATTGGCTGGTAGTGTGTCGGTGGCGGAATCGCAGCTGATCGCGTCAGGAATGTGAGGCGATGTGTGTCAGTGGTATTGCGCTGCTTGGTCAGTCGCAGGCGACGTAGAGTAGGGCAGAGCAGTGACTGTTTTCTACAACTACAACTACAATGCCTCGAACTGATCACAGGGCAGGACAGTACGCTACCGTACCTGCTCCATCTGCGCCATGCAGTTTCCGAGACACGGTTTACTGCGCGCGTGTTGCCTATATCCGTAAACTGAAGCATGTGTCCTGCGCATTTAGAGTCATGTAGCTCAAGGCACCAAAACACATCACTCTCCTTCGTTATGCTGCAAATGGTAGCGACTATACTTCACACTTCTTAATAACTCCCTTCTCGTTCCACTGCTCGTTTCATTCTTCTTTTTTCATTTTCCTATTAAGATACGAGAATAATTAAATTTGCGTTATGTTATTTTTTTAAGAAATTTCAGTAACATTTATCTCAAGAATGCGACAAGGTTTTTTTTCACTTTGCAGCGTTAGAGTATGAAGCTGTGGTAGTTTGAAATATGTCCATGTTGCCTGGAGATAACAAATTAACGACAGCTTCAAATATAGCAGTGCATATTCCTAATTATATAATGGAACTGTACGAAATAAAGACAAATCTTGGTGTAAACGTAGAAATTTTTTGAAATTATTTCCTTTATTATAGTTATTCTTTCATGTACTTCATTATTCATGTTTCCATGTTTTGTAGTTAGCAGATTCGATGAATTAGGGTTAATTATGCAGCTGATTACATTTGGAAAACCGACTACTACAGAACAACAACGTGTTATGACTCTCATAACAGCTCCTAATACTGTTTATTGCAGTTTGCGGTATCTAAATTCAGTGTGCAGCAATGATAGTTTATTATTGTTTTTTTGCAATAGGCATGTGTTGCTTATTTCAGACGTCTGCCCGTTGTTCCCCTCTGTTTCTTGTATGAAATTCATCTATTTTAGCAACTCTACATGTCTTATTGAAACAATAAGTATAGCCACATGCAGATCCATCTTTAAACTGGCATTAGCGTTGTTCTGTTTTGTGCTCTTCCGTTAGAAGACCGGTTTGATGCAGCTCTCCATGCTTCTTCATCCTGTGCAAGCCTCTTCGTCTCCAAATAACTACTGCAACCTACATCCTTCCGAATCTGCTTACTGTATTCGTCCCTTGGCTTCCTCCCTCCCCTCACCACCCGCACTTGCTTCCATTACTAAATTTGTGATCCCTTGATGTCTCAGAGTGTGTCCTACCAAGCAATGAACCCTTCATCTAGTTAGGTTGTGCTTCAAATATCTTTTATCCACAATTATTATATGACCTACCAGTCTAATCTTCAGCATTATTCTGTAGCACCACATTTCAAAAGCCTCTACTCTCTTTTTGTCTAAACCGTTCATAATCTATGTTTCACTTCCATACATAGTTACACCCCATACAAATTCTTTCAGAAAGGTCTTCCTAACACTTAAACCTATTTCGGCGTTAAAAATCTTCTCTTCAGAAACTCTTTTCTCGCCATTGCTAGTCTACATTTTATATTGTGTCTACTTCTGCCATCATCAGTTATTTTGCTGTCCAAATAGCAAAACCCGTATACTACTTTGAATTTATCTTTCCTGGTCTAATTCCCCCAGCATCACCTGATTTAAGGGGAGTTGGAACGCCCTATACCGACAATGTTAAATTTAGTGAATTACCTTCCCTGTACTTCAGGAACCACTGTAGCCATTGACATGAAACTTTCACAGGACATTAAACTATATGTTCTGAGTCTACTGAACTACAATAATTGCATTTCAGCCGCTACTTTCGGAAATACAATTTTTTCATTACACAGTTAAAATTTTGTGTCCTTTTTTTTGTACGTTATCCGAAATAATTTTAATTATACATAACATTATGTTCTTCTTTTAGTTCAGTAGATTCATGATATGTATGATATTACTCACTAAAAATTTGAATATTCTACTCGAAGTGGTTTCTGAGATTTAGGGAAAAATGCAACAGAAAATGTCAATTTTCAGGAACGGCTTCTAAAGTTTCAAGAATCTGTATTTCAGTTAATATATGCTTAACTTTTATTTTTAGTCACTCAGAAGCACCCTGCACCATAGTGTATATCATCCTCTTGATCTTTTTCCAAGTTTTTTCTTCTTTTCTTCGTTCTGGACACCTTAGTGTCCAACTGTGCTGCATATTCTGCTTTATCAATGCGAATCTTGTCCATTCGTTCAAGTTGTCTGATGCAGTTTGCCCCAGGATTAATTGCTTTCTGCTGGTTGCCTTTTACAATCAGTGATTGATTTTAGTTTCTCGGTACTCGGTAAAACTCCCTCGGGTGTAAGAGTGTGTCCTAGAAACTGAATTTCCGCTCCGACAAATTCGCATTTGGCAATCTTTAACGTCATCCCTCCTTGTCTTAAGGCCACAAGCACTTCCTCCAGCAATTTACAGTGTTCGTACCAGGATTCCGTCGCTATTAAACGCCGTCCACATAGATCACCAACTTGCTCATTAAGCGTTCTCCTAAGACGTGGCTTAGCGCTCTCACAAATACTGCCACTGAAATGATGAGGCCGAACGGTACAACCTTAAACCGGTAGCTTCGTCCTTCGGATAAGAAAGCTGTGTAACGTCTGCTTTCTTCTGCGAATGGGATTTACCAAAATACTGAGGTCAAGTCAACACTAGACATAATTTTATATTCCTGAAGTTGTGCAGCAGTTCCTCCATACTACCAGGCTGGTCGAGTTCTCTCACAATTACCTTGTTTATCTTACACGCGTCTAACATGGTTCTAACACACATACACATACACATACCGGATTCTCAGACGGGATCCCACATCGGCGCTCAGTAGGAAGACAAGGGAGCTACTAAAAAACTCTGGCCTTTCCGACGAACTGGTGAAGAACTTACGGCCGAGAGCACCTAGGCCACCAAGACTGTACGGTTTGCCAAAGGTTCATAAGGAGAACGTCCCGTTGAGACCGATTGTTAGCGCTATTGGCTCTCCTACGTACAAGCTTGCAAAGCACTTAACTAAATTGTTGGCGCCTATAGTTGGTCACTGCCCACATCATATTAAAAATTCAAAAATGTTTGTTGATATCATAAAACAGATGAAGATAGGCCCAAGTGATATCATGGTCAGCCTCGACGTGGTTTCTCTGTTCACCAAAGTACCTGTGGATGACACATTACAACTGTTGGATGCTCATTTCTCCTCAGAAATTTTGAAGTTGTTCCGGCATACCTTGACGACCACTTATTTTTTATACAGTGGAAATTATTATGAAATGACTGATGGAACAGCCATGGCTTCGCCACTGTCACCAGCAATAGCGAATTTTTTCATGGAGGACTTCGAAGAACGAGCCCTGAGCAGTGCTCACCTCCGCCCATCATGCTTCTACAGATACGTCGACGATACTTTTTTAATCTGGCCACACGGCAGCGACACGCTGGAGCAGTTCGTCGAACATCTGAATGGTGTACATCCAAACATAAAATTTACATTGGAGGTGGAGAAGGAAGGGAAGTTACCTTTTTTAGATGTGTTGGTAGAGCGAAAGCCGGATGGACGACTGGGCCATTCTGTGTACAGGAAGCCAACCCATACAGACTTATATCTGCATAGCCATAGCTTCCATCATCCGTCTCAGAAGAGAGCTATGCTGAATAGTTTAGTACACAGAGCCAGGACTATTTCCGACAAGGACCACCTCGGTCCCGAGATTAACCATTTGACGACTGTTTTCAAGAGGAATGGTTATTCTGCCGGTGAAATTAAATCAGTATTGTCCAAGAAAGTAAGACACGATGCCGGCCACATACAAGAAGAGGACCAACACATAGCGCGGCTTCCTTTTTGCGGTGCTACAACGAGCAAGATAGCCAGAGTCCTGAAGAGGCAAGGAATAAAACCAGTTTTCCGACCACCTAGGAAAATTAAGGAAATGTTGAGACCCGTCAAAGATAGTCTCGGCTTAAGAGTGCCGGGAATTTATACTATTCCTTGCGAATGCGGCAAGAATTACGTGGGCCAGTCTGTAAGAACCGTTGCCGACCGCTGCATCGAGCACAAACGCCACCTGAAATACAGGTATTTGGAAAAATCAGCGGTGGCTGAACATAGCCTGCTTAACAAGCATAAGATTTTATTTGAAGAAACCAGAGTAATAGCCCACACATCGAATTACTGGGACTCTGTGATCCGGGAAGCAGTCGAAATTAGACTTAGCGATAGTAACTTTAATAGAGACAACGGCTATGCACTTAGCAACACTTGGAAGAGTGCACTGGATAAAGAAAAATCGCAGAGAAAAACTTCTCGCACTTTACCTCCTGATTCAAGGGATGGCGCTGCAAGCAACGCGGGATAGCAACTACATCTATGGAAGTAGAGGGCACCACTTCACTACGCGCCATATCGCTGACGTATTCCAACCAATCAGAAGCCGTCCTTTGCATATAAAAGTGGGAACCTCGCTAGTTCACGACTACCTACCGCCACCTCAAACACTGCCCTCCCTCCTTCCTGTCCATCCTTGCCACCCTCTACAATGTCATCCTTGCCACTGGCTTCTATCCCGACCTGTGGAAAACCTCCTGTATCCTGATGTTCTCCAAACCCAATAAGCCTCCATCTGATGCCTCTTCCTATCGTCCTATCTGTCTCACATCGGTGTTCAGCAAGTTCTTGGAATCCATCCTTTCCCGGCGCATCCATCTCCACCTCCACCAAAACCACCTCCTCCCAAACACCCAATGTGGCTTTCGGCCTTCCTTCTCTGCTGATGACCAACTCCTCCGCCTCACTCATCTCCTCTCCCTCCAGCTTAACTCCCGTCGCTCCGCCATTTTTGTCTCACTTGACCTCGAAAAGGCCTACGACCGTGTCTGGCATCCCGGTCTCCTGTTTAAACTCCAAACCTACGCCCTTCCTATCAACTATATCCGTCTGGTGGCCTCCTTCCTCTCCCACCGCCCCTCCTATGTTACCATCCATAATGCCAATTCCCACACCTTCTACCCCTCTGCCGGTGTGCCCCAGGGCTCTGTCCTCTCCCCTCTCCTCTACCTCCTGTACACGGCAGATATGCCCCAACCCCCCCCCCCTCCAGTACACCTCTTGCAATATGCTGATGACACCGCCTTCCTCGCCCTCGCTCCTACCCTCCAACGGTCCCAACGCCTTCTCCAGAATCACCTTGACCTTTTTGCTGCATGGTGTAACCAATGGCTCCTGAAACTCAATCCTTCCAAGACCCAGGCAATCATCGTAGGTCGTACCACTCGCTCCTTCCGGCTTCTGGATTTCTCCCTTACTGTCTGCGCACGTCCTGTCCGCCTCACCCCCACCCTCACCTACCTTGGCCTCACCATTGACCGTCACCTCACCTGGATACCTCATCTCCGCTCCATCCAATCCAAAGCCCGCAACCGCCTCTGACTCCTCAAACTCCTCTCTGGCCGGACATGGGGGTTGCACCCCTCTACCATCCTCCACACCTACAAATCCTTAATCCGTCCCATCCTCTGTTACGCCAGTCCTGCCTGGATATCTGCCCCCCCCCCCAAATTCTATCAGTCCCTCCAGATCCTTGAGCGTCATGCACTCCGCCTTGCCTTCCGTATCCGCCTCCCGTCCCCCACGCGGATCCTCTATGATCTCATTCCTTTCCCCCATCTCCTCCTATTCCTCGAACATATCCGCATCCTCTACACCTCCCGCCGTCTTGAACCCCCTCACCCCCTGGTTGCTCCTCTCCTCTCCCATCCCCGCCCCCTGCCCCGTCTTCACCGTTGTGTCCCCCCTACCCTCCATCTCTACACCCTCCATCTCCTTTCCCAAGGTGGCTTCCGTCAACTCCCCCTCCCGGATGATGCCCTCTCTCCCTCCATTTATCATTCCTATCAACTCTGATCCTCACTCCCCCTCCTTTCCTCCGTCCTTTCCCTGGGCTCCCTCTTCCTCCCCCCTTCCCTCCTGTGTTTTCTCCCCGCCCATCCTCCCCCTAGGTCCCTTCTCCCCCCCCCGAGTCCTTTTGCATTCCCCTCCTCTGCCTTCCCCACTCCCTGGCCCGTCTGCTCAGCGCCCCCCACCCCTCTTATGGGTCCTCATTCTCCACTGGCTTCTTTCCCCCCTCCCACCCTTCCCCTTTTCCTCTCCTTCCCCCCCTTTTTTATTTCTCCGTCATCTGTCCTGTTTCCCCCCCACCTGCTCTCGGCTGTGGTATGTCATGTTTGTGCCCACTTTTTAGTGCCGTGTTTAAGTGAGTGTTCAGTGTTGTGCGTCCTTCCACAGTGGTGCGAACAGAAATCATGCTGTCGCTGGGTGTGCATTTTATATTTTGCGAACAGAAACCAGACTGTCGCCGTGTTTTTTTAACTGTCTGTCTGTTATTTTTCTGCTTCTTGTGTATTTTCTATCATCAACCCTGTGTTTTATGTTTTAAGTTCTAGAATTTTCTGCCATTTTACCTTTAAGTCTCCGATTTTATCGCCAACTGTTATTTTTTTCTTATCTTCATCTTTTTAACACAACTTCTGTAGGCTGAAGAGCGGCGTAGTAAGCTGCTGCCAGCCCGCCCCCTTCGGGGGGAATTGAAATTCAATAAAGAAAAAAAAAAAATAGTTCACGACAGTCAGTTTTAGCCCCGACGACGACCATGGAGGTAGTGGTCGAAAGCTTGGAGTTTTATCCTGATTTGAAGCGGCATGTACACCGAGAGATTTTTACTCATGGTTCTAACAGATTTGTCTTTTTCCTTTACAATTACAATGGGATTACATCCGCTCCTACCTCCTACACTGCTCTATAATATCCCATTCTAGCATTTGCCTTAATCTGGCCCTGACGGCTTCCCGATCAGCAATAGGAAATATATATGGCTTGCACTCAATCGGCTCGTGCGGCTTCACTTTAATGGAATATTCGAAGTCTGTTACTTTATCGGGAGGATCAGAAATTATGTTCTCATAACGGCACAATAATTCACATAACTCCTTTTCCTCTACCTTCGATATACCCTCGACTGCTTCTACCTTTCCTTTAGCTTGTCACACATATTGTTCTCTTCATCATAACCATATGTAATTATGGTGTGCACAATTTGGTTGTCCCCTGCCAAAAGATTCTTAAATTTTATTTTTCTTTTTTCACCCTCAATTTCAAAATCCAAGCACCTTTCCACGCAGGGAAGCGAAGTTTTATGTTTACATAAGAAATGTGTTCCCAGAACCACATCTCTTACAAGCCCATTCACTACAAAGCATCCTATAATAAAATGATTTTCCTCACACATGAATTCCAAGAGCACTTCTTGCCTTATCGGCTTACTTAAACCACTAACGGCCGTTTTAATTTTTACACTATTTACAGGTAGTAATACTAATGTCTTATTCTTTATTCTATGTACAAAACCTTCTGACACTGCCTACACATTACTTCCAGAATTCAGCAGTGCATCTACTTTCTCATCATTTACTTTAATTCCAATGGTAGGCTGAACATTAATCATTTCTTTTCGCTCTAAACACTGTTCCCTCAATAAAGCATTCTCTATGTCTCGTTCCTTCTTTTCCATCTCTAGAGTACACATATCCTGTTCGATCCACCCCTCAATTTCATATTCGTCTCAAAATAATTCATTAAATGCTTCTTTCACCCCACTTTCATTTTTCTCTCTTCTAGACCTCTCGCTATCTTAAACTTCTCTTGAGTCCACAAATGAGGCAATAACGATCATAATGTTCTACTGTACCATCGCCAATCAGTTACAGTAAAATCAGATTCCTCCTTAAGATACCATTCTGTCCAAATATCACTTTCTATATGAGAATCAAACTCTCTCTGTTTTCCCTAAAATTATCGACATTAGTAGCTACAACATCATTATCATGAAAATAAAGCATTACTTTTACCTTCCACATCATTACAAACACTTTCACGAACAGCACTTTCAACAGCCGCTGGTACATCGCACGACTCGCTACATAAAAGCTCATTTACCTCCGTCGACAAATCACCAATGGAAGAACCGTTTATAGTTTCACCATCCTCTGCCGTTACATCACGTAAATTACAGCTACAGCGTCATTCAATTTCTGACTCAACAGTATCATTAAATTCCACTGAGCATAATATCTTTTCCTCTCCTACACGCTCCTGCGCCACTTTAATTTCAGATCGCACATCAAATTCAGATCCACATTCATTTTCAAACAAACATTCTAGATCCACAGATCCATCCAGACTTTCGGGTTCACCTCCATTAATAGAAAGATACGCACAGGTTCCTTCCTCTGAAGTATCAATACCATATAGCTTCAACTTTCGTAACTTCACTACATGAAACATCATTACTACCTTCCTCCAAAAATAATTCACCATTATCCGCCGATACACACACAAATTCATCAACAGCTGACGAGACTAATGCTACGCCGCCCTCCTTAACAACTTTCGCGATCACGATATCACCTGAAACATCATCACCTTCATGACTATAATCGTTACTGCTGGTTAGTACCTCTCTAGAATTTTCTAAACCATCTAACTCCACCAAATTCAGCTCCACCTCAGCCTCCTTTTGGCACATAGAATCTTTCATTGTATTAACATTCACACAATCTTTTGTCTCACAGTCATAAAACAAACCATTTAGCCCTAAATCGTTGTCATCACCTTTATCGTTATCTTTAATTGTCTTAGAATTACACCTTTTACGTATGGTCTGATTTGAAAATCCACCTATTTCATTCTCATCTCTTACTAATTTCATTTCAATATTCTGACGCCTTTCCGCCGATCTATTAACACCTATCACATTTCCGTTTACTCGCGTCCTATTCATCGCCGGTTTATTTTGACGTCTCTGGACCTGAGATGCGGCGAAACGTAGTTTCCCAATCTCTCATTACGGTGGTTCATTTCGCTAGGTGCCGGTCCCTCAAATCTACGTTCTTGGTGTCGGTCCCTGTCACGAAAGTATCTGTTCCCACTACCACTTTGAAATTTATCATTGGATGTATTCCTGTTACCGTTTCCCTTATCAAAACTGTTGTTTGCGTTCCGTTGATAACTTCCCGGATGTCTTTTATGGTAATTATTCGGACTGCAGTTATGACTTCCACTCTGAAAACTAAATTGTCTGCTTACTTTGCGGTTTAAATTTCAATGCCCGTTCTAATTTTTCTTCAAAGTTCAAAAATTCGTCTATTGCGTTGCTAGGACTGTGTACTAGACCCCACTGAAAAATTACCTGTAACCGCCTTTTCAATGGCATAATTGAGTAAGCCCTCCAAGTGGACGTTTCACGCACATAAATCTCGCAAGTTCACGTTTACAGAATTCTCGCATCGACCCGTTCCCGTATTTAAATGTTAGCCCGTTCAGAAACGCATTTTGGAGTCGCGTTTGCTTCACTTCACTCCAGGACTTGTTGTGGAAACTGCTTTCAAATATTTCGTAGCTAGTGAACGTATCACGGTGCATATTTGCCCACGATTGCGGCTCACCTTCCAAATGTCTTTTCACGAATTTTATCTTCGTCTCGTCGACATTCCCTTATAAAAACATCCCTGCATACTGCTAGACAATTTACTGGGTGATATTTCCCGTCGTCTCCAAAACATTTGACCGATCCAGTTCGCTTTTTATTTGATTGATTTGTTTTTTAACTTGACTATTTTCAATTTTAATGCCAGATTCTACTTGTTCCTTTATTTTATCTATTTCTTTCTCCCCTTTACCTATTCGAACGGATAAGTTGTTAATAGCCTCTGTCGTCTCAGCCATTAGAGTATCTTGCCTACTCATATTTCTTACGTTGCCTCCCCGATCTGCCTATAACTTCTCCACCGTATCACTGAAATTTTTCTCCCCTTGGTCTGCCTTAGAGTCAAGTGTCCTAACTTCATCAGAAATTTTGCCCGTTTTATCCCGAATGGTTTTTTTTTTATTTTCCATCTAGGAATTCCTCGATTCCACTAGCCATTTTACCTACTTCGTCTTTCATACCCGAAGGTTTCTCGGATTGAACTGAATCATTTTTTTTTTAAATTTTCGTCAACCATATCGGTTTTAACAGAATCAATTTTGTATTCCAATCCTCTTATCATTTGCATTAATTGCGACATCATGTCTCGCGGAAATTCATCTCCCTTGCCTGATTTCGGATTATTTGCCCTACTAAATTCACCGCCGATCAAGCTCTCCCGCTCCGACTTCGGGCTAAGCGGCTCGCTAGTATTTTCGGACACACACAAAATGGCCGACTGCTTAATATTCTCGACGTCTATTATTGCCGATTGAACTACAGAATCATACATAATCTCGCTATCAGCGCAGTTACTTAGCTTTTCGTGCTCGATCCTTCTTCCATGGTACTGTTTGCGATGTTGGAGTTGAAGCCGTCGCTGAAGATCTCTTAGCCTCCGCTGTGGTACTGCAACCGCCGCTGCGCGATGAATTGCCGTTGAAGATGCCGCTGCTGGCTGGAACCACGTGCTTTCGATGTCACCTCTTTTTCCGAGTTACTTTTTTGTAATACCTAACCACTGCTAAAACTCAGTGCACACGACTGCTGCAAAATTCGTAGCTCAGAGCCCTCACTCAAACTGCCTAAACTGCCACAGACTTGGGACCTAGGTCGCAGAATGCCGCTAACTGTGAGAATTACAATTGTAATTTCACAACTATTAAAGAAGCCTAATGTTCAGCCCTGAGCCGATCTTACATTTAACTTTGGCGAGAGGTGCTGCCTATCGAAATTCAGATAATACTTTTGGAAACACTTTGCAGGATTCAAATCCAATTATAAACTTTCCAGATATCATATTCCGTAACAAACACTTTCCAAATTCCTAACCTGTTCCAACACTTAGCAAGATTCTTACCCCTCAATTAACACTTTCCAAGTTCCTATCCTGGACGAGCCCCCAATTGCGAGCTAACATCCCAAAGATGTTCGGCTTCACGTGCGATTCCTCTTCATCGACATTTTTTGGCTCATACTCGTCTATGGGTTGAACCGCACGTGTCGTATTACACGCCCTGAATTAGACACTTATGACCCTTTGGTTAAATTGTCTGGCTGATGGGAAGTTTGCGAAATACAAAGTTAATATAACATATAATAGGAGTAATAATAATATCGGGAACTAAATTATTGACCCATAAATGATGTAGTCCCCACAGTTGCTATTTGGTTAGAACAATTTTTGTTCAGAAAGCAAACCAATAGCGAAAGTGGTGGTATTGAGAGTTACTATTACCCTCGAGTGCAGATCCACTTGACACAGTTCGATCATTCACAATCTCATCGCGAATTACAAGTCCATCTCATTAACTACGCGAAATGTTAGAGTTCACACCAGGCGCGCATCTGCTCACCGCTCAAGAGACTCAGTCCCGCGACACCACACAACGCGAAATTTTCTAAGTCGTTTCACTTCCTAGCTACCTAAAGACCGACTGTCCGCTTTCGCGTCTTCACCAGTACTGTCCCCTTTTGTCTCTCGACCAGAACTGTCCGCTTTCGCGTCTGTACCAGCACTGTCCCTCTGCCCGTCCCCGGCCGCGTTTCCCGCGCGCCGAACATCTTCGCTCAACTGACTAGGGCAGTTCCCTTTCATGAGGCCGCCCCTCTGATTGGCTACAGCTTATTCTACATTACTTAACATTTTAAAATATTTAAATAATCAAAGCTTGACCACTTTCACGTTCTAAATAAATTTAAAATAATATCCATTACGTAATAAACGTTAAATTCTCTTACATAAAACCAATACAATTTTCTTCTTATCCTTGAATGCCACGGCTAGTAGCCTTGCACCAATGTGCTTTCTGATAAATAAACAAAGAACAAAAGTGGTTATTATGCACTAAACTTTACAACAAATTTTCTATTACCTAATGATTCAATAAGTTGTCACACTGGACTCGCATTCGGGAGGACGACGGTCCAATCCCGTCTCCGGCCATCCTGATTTAGGTTTTCCGTGATTTCCCTAAATCGTTTCAGGCAAATGCCGGGATGGTTCCTTTGAAAGGGCACGGCCGATTTCCTTCCCAATCCTTCCCTAACCCGAGCTTGCGCTCCGTCTCTAATGACCTCGTTGTCGACGGGACGTTGAACACTAACCACCACCACCACCACCAATAATGTGTCATGCTGTCATCGTTCAATGTGTTTTGTGTGGAGGAAGTGATGATCTGATACTTAACTGAAAATACTGGTAATTTAAGCTTACCATATCTCTCAAACAAATGAAGTTATAGAGTTGATATTTACAACGCTTGTCATTTCAATAGTGCTCTTCTGTATGATGTATCGATCGTTAAAAAACGTTCAGACTTTAGCATTCAGGTCATTGTTACAAAACGTGTTAATTTCACTTTAACAGTAAATCCTGAACTATTAAAAATATGATCAATATTCATGTTTTATTGGAATCGCCACGAAAACTTATGGAGGATGGTAGATTAAAATTACTGTGGCTTGATTCCCTGCATTACTACAGAATCAGATAGTTTTCATAAATGTTGCCCTTTATGGCCGATCTTAGGTCCGCCATATTTAACAATGCTACGTCTCCTTCGCCACGAAAGGCTTCTACTGGGTTTCCCTATGACGTAGGTTGTCGTCTGTCTCACTCGCGGACTACAGCACTAAGGACTCAATAGTTTCCCCATCTCGTGGTGAACCTGCGCCATTTGTGGCATCCGGTCCTGGACGACACAGTTCGTTTCACAATTCCTGAAGGCTGGCTCTTTCGGCCATATACTTAAATGAGAGCGAAATTCTCGTTAACTCACAGTTCGTATCTTTCCCTAAATCTTTTGATTTATCCTCTAGCTATTCATATTAGCCATTTTGCACTTTCTGTCAACCTCATTTTAAAACGTTTGTGCTCCCTTCCTCCTGTTTCGCTTACTGCACTTTCAAATTTCCTTTTTTCATCAAGTTCAGTACCTCCTCTATAATCCGAAGACTTCTACTGGGGATTGTCTTTTTACCTGTTTGAAGCTCTGATGCCTTCACTGTTTCATCTCTCAAAACTACCCATTCGTCTTTTATTGTATTCCTTTCCTCTGTTCTTCTCAATCGTTGCCTGATGCTCTATCTGAAACTCACAAAAGCCTGTGAGTCTTTCAACTTATCCAGGTCCCATCTCCCTAATTTCCAGCCTCTTCGCAATTTCCTCAGTTTTAATCTACAGTTCACAACAAATACCTTGTGCTCAGAGTCCACATCTGCCTCTGGCAACGTCTTACAATTTAAAATATGGTTCCAAAATCTGTTTCTTACCACTATACAATCTGTCTGAAACCATACATGCCAACTAACTCCTCAGATAATGAAAAAAACTAAAAGAGGATTTGATAGCAAAAAAGAAATTGTTCTGATCCTTAAGGAATACAAAAATTTGAAGGTTGTTGTGGACTGGAACTGCATAGTAGGAAAAGTAAGAGAAGGACTGATACCAGTGAACTTGAACTGGGTATGAACCAAAGACTAAGCAGGCTGGTGGAATTTTGGACAGTGCGCCTTTTAATCATTGTTACCACCGGGATTCAGAGATATGAAAGACCGTTGCATACGTGGAAGAGATCTGGAGAGACTTGAAGGTTTGAGGTGCATTTTATAATGGTACGTCAGTTTCCGAAACGTGAATTTGAGCTGAAAAATATTACCAGAGGCAGATGTGGATTCTGACTGTAATTTCTTGGTTAGGGGCTGCAGATTAATAATGAAATAATTAATGAGATAGGAGAGAGTCTCAAAGGTAGCATTAGGCAACGATTGACCGAAACGGGGAAAAAGGAATTGACTCGAAGACGGATGGGTAACTTCGTGTAATGGTAGAGCAAGGTAGCGGTGGATGTAAGTGGTAAAAAGAGAAGGTCTAGAAGAAATCGGAGATAATTTAACAGACAAAAGGAGAATACAACGTAGCAAATGAAACAGCCAAAAGGCAATACAGATGTCTGCCGGCCGAAGTGGCCGTGCGGTTAAAGGCGCTGCAGTCTGGAACCGCAAGACCGCTACGGTCGCAGGTTCGAATCCTGCCTCGGGCTTGGATGTTTGTGATGTCCTTAGGTTAGTTAGGTTTAACTAGTTCTAAGTTCTAGGGGACTAATGACCTCAGCAGTTGAGTCCCATAGTGCTCAGAGCCATTTGAACCAATACAGATGTCTAACAAATGAGATGGGCAGAAAGTTCCAAATAGTAAAGGGAGAATAACTGGAGGAAAACTACAAGGCGTAATTATGGAAAAGATAGATGCCGCTTATTGGAAAAGTCAAAAACAAAACTTTAGAGAAAAGCTGGATAAATACCAAGAGCTCAAATGACAAGCCATAAACTAAGCCAAGGAAGAGAGATGGAAAGCAGAGTTTATACTAACGAACTAGAGGATAACATTAGATTCTGGAGATGTCTCTGAGGACGTGAGGTAGTATTGACCCTACGACTTATCTTAGAAAGTAGACTGATAAATGGCAAACCTACATTTGTAACATTTGTAGATTTAGAGGAAAGTTAGAAAATCTTAACTCAAATTCACTCTGTGAAATTCTGGCTGTGGCCAGGATAAAATCCATGAATAGAAGGTTATCTAAACATTGTTCAGAAGCGAGACTTTAGTTACAAGTGTCGAAAGACATGAAAGGCAAACAGAAGGGAATGAGGGATGTGTGTACTCTATACCCAGTGCTCTTCAATCTCTACATTTAACAAACAGTAAAGATAACAGAGGAGAAATCTGGATAGAGAATTAAAGTTCAGCAAGAAGAAATAATAATTTTGAAGTTTTCCGATGACATTATGATTCTGTATAGTCGGCAAAGAACTGTGAACATCAGATGTACAGAACGGATAATGTCCCGAAAAATAGATTATAAGATAAAGACCAATAAAAGTAAAACAATGATAATGGAATGTAGTCGAATCACATCAGGCGATGCTGAAGAAATCAGATTAAGAAATGACACTCTAAAACTGTTAGACGACTTCTGCTGCTTGGAAGCAAAATAACTGACGATGGCTTAAGCTGAGCGGATAATACATACAGGCTAGCAATAGAAAGAAAAGCATGTTTATGAAAAATAGAAATAGAAATTTGAGTGTTAGAAAGTTTTTTTCTGGATGTATTTTGTCTGGAGTGTAACGTTTACGGATGTGAAATGTGGACGTTCAATAGTTCTGACAGAAAGGAAATAGCTTTAAAAATGTGATGCTACAGAATAACGCTAAAGATTAGATGAGTATATAGTGTGGCTAATGAGGAGGTACTCAATCAAACTGGGAAAAAAGAGATTTATGCCACAAATTTATTCAACTAAGATTTGTCAATTAAGTAAGAGGAAATTTTGTGGGCTCAACCGTAGAGACCAAGGCACGGGCACAGTAAACAGGTCCAAGTGGATTCAGGCTGCAGCAGCTTTGCAGAGATGAAAAGGCTTGCACTGGACAGACTAGCATGGAGAGCTGTATCAAAGCACTCATGCTGATGACCACAAAAAACAGCAAGATGATCTGTCTTTTTTGGTTAAGCTACCTAGCACTGAACAGAAATGATTTTGGGTAGCTACAATTATTGGGTATTTAATGGAAAAATACATTCTGTCACTTTTGATGTATGTAACGTATACAGCCTTCTTACGGAAAACAGATTTTCACTGCGATAAAATTTATATATGAAAATGGATCATTAGGTGCTGTCTCATGCAGTGTTAAGTACATGCCTGGAACGTAAGTTTTTTTGTTCATGACTATGTACACTGCTCAAAACAGTTAGCTGATCGGGGGAGATGTTATACAGAATAGACATATGGTAACGTATTTTATTCAGATATTGGTTACAATTATAATTTGTGTGTTATACAGTACGATATTTTGCCGTCACAACTTTTCACTTGAGGTTTACATGGCGTTTACGTAGAGCGAGGCACCATGGGGCTACCGTAATAGTGACACAGTCATTCTCATTGCCCTCTAATATGGTGTGTGATCACCTCGGACGGCCAATACAGTTGCACACCTGTTTGGCATGGACAGTATCGGATAATCAGTCAGCTCTTGAGAGATATTTGCCCATTCTTCCATGACTGCAATACCCAGCTCTGTAGCCGTTGTGGGAGGTGCTGGTCTGGCTGGAATGCGTCTGCCGAGTGCATCCATGACATGCTCAATCGGGTTTAAGTGCGGTGAACAAGCAGGCCACTCCATTCGTTCAATGCCCTCAGCTTCAAGCATGTTGTCCACCAGTGCAGCTCTGTGGGGACGAGCGTTATTGTCCACCAGAAGGAACTCATCTCCTACGGCACCAGCGTAAAGCACTGCAAAGATACGTTCTGCACCGCCCATACCACTTCCTATAGGAAAATCACCTTCAGCTGCCCTACAAATATTCAGACGCTTACGTGTATCTGAAAGCTTGTACAAATACGTTCTCGATGGCAAGCGCATTACAGAAGTTATTCCCGGCGGGGTCAGGGATTTTCTCTGCCTCGTGATGGCTGGGTGTTGTGTGCTGTCCTTAGGTTAGTTAGGTTTAAGTAGTTCTGAGTTCTAGGGGACTGATGACCATAGATGTTAAGTCCCATAGTGCTCAGAGCCATTTGAACCATTTTGAACAGAAGTTATTGTTACAACAAACACTTATAATGTAGACCTCTTGCAGTCCAAAAATGCTTAACCTTGCCATGTGCCTTACACGTTTGCATCCTAGCGTCACCAACTTGCAGACGACATCAGAGAATATATGTGTCAAACATTAATTGACTTTGGCCACAATTGTAATGATCCTAATTGTGATATCAGCCGATATCTATTTACACAAGTAGTCCAGCGATCCCTATTCGGCGGTTTCAAGTGCATTCGGATAATTTCGACCACAACGTGAAAAGCAGTTTAAGACACATACATTTCTAAATGAGGTTGTGATCACATAACACACACATAAAAAAAGTTTTGCATCAACTCGGTTCCGAGAGTTCCGGAATCTGTACAGAAAATTGGAATGGAGATCAACGTAAACATCATCTCCATCCTTTTTATTGCTCATGAAAACCACACATTGCATGTTGTACCACCATACAGCAAGACCTTCAAAGGTCTGCTGTACACTCTGGTACCTCTAATACCCAGTAGCACGTCCTCTTGCATTGATGCATGCCTGTATTTGTCGTGGCATACTACCCACAAGATCATGAAGGCACTGTTGGTCCAGATTGTCCCACTCCTCAAAGGCGATTCGGCGTAGTTCCTTCAAAGTGGTTGGTGGGTCACGTCGTCCATAAAAAGCAATTTATCCCAGGCATGTGCGATAGGGTTCATGTCCGGAGAACACACTGGCCACTCTAGTCGAGCAATGTCGTTATCCTGAAGGAAGTCATTCACAAGATGTTTACGATGTGGCGCGAATTGTCGTCCATGAAGACGAATGCCACGCCAATATGCTGCAGATATGGTTGCACTATCCGTCGGAGGAAAGCATTCACGTATCGTATATCCGTTACGGCGCCTTCCATGACCGCCAGTGGCGTACGTCGGCCCCACTAATGCCACCACAAAAAAGCAGGTAACCACTACATTGCTACACTCGCTGGACAGTGTGTCTAAGGCGTTCAGCCTGTCCAGGTTGCCTCCAAACACGTCTCCGACGATTGGTTGAAGGCATATGCGACATTCATCGGTGAATAAAACGTGATGCCAATCCTGAACGGTCCATTCGGCATGTTGTTGGACCCACCTGTACCGCGCTGCATGGTGTCGTGGTTGCAAAGATGGACCTCGCCATGGAGGTCTGGAGTGAAGTTGCGCATGCAGCCTATTACGCACAGTTTGAGTTGTAAGATGACGCCCTGTGGCTGCACTAAAAGCATTAGTCAGCATGGTGGCGTTGCTGTCAAGGTTCCTCCGAGCCATAGTCCCTGTATAGCGGTCATCCCTGCAGTAGTAGCCCTTGGGCGGCCTGAGCGAGGCATGTCATCGACAGTTCCTGTCTCTCTGTATCTCCTCCATGTCCGAACAACATCGCTTTGGTTCACTCCGAGACGCCTGGACACTTCCCTTGTTGAGAGCCCTTCCAGGCATAAACTAACAATGCGGACGCGATCGAACCGCGGTATTGGCCGTCTAGGCATGGTTGAACTACTGACAATGCGGGCCGTGTACCTCCTTCCAGGTGGAGTGACTGAAACTGATTGTCTGTCGGACCCCCTCCGTCTAATAGGCGCTGCTCATGCATGATTGTTTACATGGTTGGGCGGGTTTAGTGACATCTCTGAACAGCAACAGAACGTACCAGAGTGACATCAAACACTTTGTTACAGGAAATCTTCAAAATGTCCTCCGTTAGCGAGGATACGTGCATCCACCCTCCGTTGCATGGAATCCCTGATGCGCTGATGCAGCCCTGGAGAATGGCGTATTGTATCACAGCCGTCCACAATACGAGCACGAAGAGTCTCTACATTTGGTGCCGGGGTTGCGTAGACAAGAGCTTTCAAATGCCCCCATAAATGAAAGTCAAGAGGGTTGAGGTCAGGAGAGCGTGGAGGCCATGGAATTGGTCCGCCTCTTCCAATCCATCGGTCACCGCATCTGTTTTTGAGAAGCGTACGAACACTTCGACTGAAATGTGCAGGAGCTCCATCGTGCATGAACCACATGTTGTGTCGTACTTGGCAAAGGCACATGTTCTAGCAGTACAGGTAGAGTATCCCGTATGAAATCATGATAACGTGCTTCATTAAGCGTAGGTGGAAGAACAAGACATCACCAACAATGCCTGCCCAAACGTTCACAGAAAATCTGTGTTGATGACGTGATTGCACAATTGCTTGCGGATTCTCGTCAGCCCACACATTTTGATTGTGAAAATTTACAATTTGATCACGTTGGAATGAAGCCTCATCCGTAAAGAGAACATTTGCACTGAAATGAGGATTGACACATTGTTGGATGAACCATTCGCAGAAGTGTACCCGTGGAGGCCAATCAGCTGCTGATATTGCCTGTACATGGTACGGAAACAACTGGTTCTCCCGTAGCACTCTCCATACAGTGACGTGGTCAACGTTACCTTGTACAGCAGCAACTTCTCTGACGCTGACATTAGGGTTATCGTCAACTGCACGAAGAATTGCCTCGTCCATTGCAGGTGTCCTCGTCGTTCTAGGTCTTCCGCAGTCTCGAGTCATAGGCTGGAATTTTCCGTGCTCCCTAAGACGCCGATCAATTGCTTCGAATGTCTTCCTGTAGGGACACCTTCGTTCTGGAAATCTGTCTCGATACAAACGTACCGCGCCAGGCTATTGCCCCGTGCTAATCCATACATCAAATTGGCATCTGCCAACTCCGCATTTGTAAACATTACACTGATTGTAAAACCACGTTCGTGATGAACACTAACCTGTTGATGCTACGTACTGATGTGCTTGATGTTAGTACTGTAGAACAATGAGTCGCATGTCAACACAAGCACCGAAGTCAACATTACCTTCCTTCAATTGGGCCAACTGGCGATGAATCGAGGAATTACAGTACATACTGACGAAACTAAAATGAGCTCTAACATGGAAATTAAGCATTTCCGGACACATGTCCATATAACATATTTTCTTTATTGTGTGTGAGGAATGTTTCCTGAAAGTTTGGCCGTACCTTTTTGTAACACCCTGTATACATTGGCCATTAATGTTGCAGTACCATGACGGCGGCACCCAACAAACGTGGAACTGGCGTGAAGTGCAATACAAGTTGGGATATGCTGTAGCATTCTTGAAGTGAGATTCATACTGTATATGACAATGATCACAACAGGTGACTATCGACCTTAGGTCAGCTCATTATTCGGTCGGTCTAGTGGACTAGAGAGAGACGGAGATTCAGAGTGTGACATGTCGACACAACGGAAGTATTACAGCTCCTTCACTTCCCACTGAATTTTCCACAAAGTATAGGTTTTCTCAAGACAAAAGTAATTTCTCTCATCCAATGCTTTATTTATTCACTTTCTGACATGTCCTTGGCTGTGAAGCAAAATGTACGGAGTATGAGTCGCCAGCGCAAATAGCGCCACCATGAAAAGCGACGGGAGGAACTAAAACCACGTCCTGTATACTCCAAGTGTGCAACGGAATCACTTTTGACAAAATAGCGGTAACAAAGCAATCAGATACCACGTATGGAAAGTCTAGAGGATGGACACAGACGCAAGAAAAGCATGAACAGACACCATGCAGAATCTGCAGCTGTAAAGCGAAGGGGATAACTGTCAGTTGTAAAGGGACATTGCGCGGAATCAGCGCCGACGAGTTAAAATGTGTACGTGACCAATAATCGAAACTGGAATCTTGTGTTTACTAGGCAGCTGCGTTAACCACTGCGCCATCCGGCTCACAGTGTTGTCGCAACTGTGCGAACTACCTCGGAACGCCTCACGGGCGATCCACATTACCACCGGCGCCATCTGTCCGCAGTCCCTGTCCATTTTACTCACTGATCGCTGCTCTGCGATCCCCACAGGAGGTCGGACGTATTTACCGATGACACTGTAACTCTGTCAGACACTGCAAAGAGCTTGGAAGAGCGGTTGAACGAAGGAACAGTCCAAGGGAGATTGTAAAATGAAGAACACAGGCAAAAACCCGGGTCAGCCACTCCTCTTTTCGAAATGAATTTATAATATCATTATAGATTCTCCATCAAAACTATTACAGGTTCGACGTATAGGGAAAGAAGCAAGTTGGTCAACTGTTGAAGCGAAAGAACCGGTGAAGTCCTTTGGAAACAACAAATCAAAGTGCAGTGACGAAACATTATGCTACGTGTTACACATCACGAGGTGCACATTTAATTCATAAAAGGTAAAGAATCATAGTGATTGAACCTTCATGTGTCAAAATTATGCCACAGCCCTGAGCGCCTAATTATGAGAATAGATAGAAACACAACTGTACTTCCAAAAAGTAAAACCTACTAAAAGGTTCAAATGTGTGTGAATTCCTAAGGTACCAAATAGCTGATCTCATCGGTCCCTTTACGTACTCACTACTGAAACTAACTTATGCTAAGAACAACATACACATACCCATGCCCGAGGGAGGGCTCGAACCTCCGGCGGGAGGGGCCGCGCAATCCGTGACATGGCATCTCTAACCGCGCGGCCACTCCGCGCCGCTAAAACGTACTAAACAATATAGTATGTAGAGGACCCAACCTTCATAGGTAAACATCTCATTCCACTTAATAAGGATGCGTCTGTAACCTAAGAGCGAAAGTGAGACGCTGGATCAAAATCAACGAATCGTCTAGGCAAGAAACTAAAGACTTCAAGGCCCTATACACGTACCAACCGACCGACAGACTGACTGACCGACAAATCATACTACGATAATGTGTAGATGTTTTGAGAGACCGACTGGCGAACTTTCCTTGTCGAGCTGGTAGGACAACGCGACAGCCGACCCCTCCTCCAACACCCCCCCCCCTCCCCCCCCCCCCAACTCTTCTCATCAATCCACCCAACGCTCAACACAATAAACTGTGTCGTGTGTAGTGCTGCCGTGCCAACCGCCTGACAAATGTTCATAATGTTCGTGTTTTGTTCGTGCGAGCGGGATTAAATGCTGTTCTAATACACATGACAAGGTGCGAGGCGAACGAAACTTTAAGGACAGAGTTTCTGGAGACATTTAAAGACTTTAGACGTTTGTAGCACACGTCCTGCGATGAGTATAGCAACAGAACGGCAAAAACCGAAGCACTTGTTTTATATTTTTAACGAATCCGTAACGGTTTCGTGTAGCACATAGACAGATAAAAGTCCGTCGAACTTCTGTATTACTGTTCTTAGGTTTTATTTCAATACTTCTCTGAAGTAAAACGTAAAAACCGAAATACTGGCATTTCATGGACGTTAATTCATAATATCTACTTGCTGCATTGTCATGTCTAAGCCCTCGGCTATGAAGAAAAAAGTGTGGGTTTATATTTCTAACAGTTGCTAATCGCTTTATTTCTTGGGTATCTTTTGTTGTGTTTATTACATGATGTGTGCCACCAATATGTGTACTCTTTCTTCTTCGAATATGGAATGAGTTTATCAAACCTATGGGCCTTTTTTGTCCTTCATCCATAAATAAATTAGTAATATTTTCATGTATTTTCCTTTATCTATTTTGCTTTACCATAATATATTCCCTCAGTTAACTACAAATCACGTAGCAGGTTTCACGAATCATTTTACTTAATAATTTTGGGGATATAACAGCACTGGGTCTAAGATCCTCTTAAATTCTGACAGCGGCTAGAAATCAGCCTCTTCTCGAGGCTACAGTCTCTCTCATGACTGTTGCCTTTTCGTTAAGAATGGTTTGATGATGTTCAGCTTCTCTGAAATGTATGACTTACCCATTCTTAAATAAATACGAATATCATCGGCTCCCAGCTGCTTAAGTAACGGAACGTGGGTAAATTTCCTTCCTTGCATTGACCACTTCTCTGCTCACTGCTTACTCTTTTTTTACACTTGAAATGGCCAAAGCAAGTCACCATTTTTGTTTCCGTGTGATACCAAGCGCAATCCCGTAGAACAAAGAAAACAAATCGCAACGACAGGGTGGCGCTGTAATCGTTGAGTGCAATCGGTCGGGGCGTGTGTAGGCTAACATGAAATTGGTCGATCGGCCGGTAAATTGGTGCGTGTTTAGGGGTCTTTATCATTACGACAGCACAACACACAACCGGCTAGGCAAGCCACAGCAACCACAGGCCACACAGCACGCGCGGACCGAGGCTGTGAAACAAAGTGTACGGCGTATGAGTCGCCAGCGCAAATAGCGCCTCCATGAAGAGCGACGAGAGGAACTAAAACCACGTTCTCTATACTCCAAGTGTGTTCTTCGATACATCAATTCTGACAAAATAGCAGTAACAAAGCAATCAGATACCACGTATGGAAAGTCTAGAGGATGGAGACAGACGCAAGAACTATGAAGTCGCACTTACACTGGTGGCACAACCGAATACATAGTAAGAAAAATTGTATCACAAAACCAAAAAGTGGCTAAGGCCAAACAAAGGAGACGAACAAGCTGTAATAAACAGTGTTAAAGGAACCGCTAGGCTCTCACAATACTGCCGAAATTAGATAAAATGCACCTATTCTGTAGTACGATCTGGTTGTTCAGCGTGAGCTGCGGGTACAATTCAATGCTAAACATAATCTCTGTCTCTTCTAAAATGTTAGGGACGTGACTCTTTTCCTCCTGTGCAAGGTTGTTAAATTTTTTGGCATACTGACCGTAGAGTAACCATACCCTCAGAGGTGTATACTCAGGGGAGGCACGAACTTCTCAAATTTGCATGCCTCGCATCGAGCCCATGGCCGGTCTGCCTCATTTAAGGCAATAAATCCCTACGGCCTGATATTTTTGAAAAAATTCTCTGCTCTCTGTTTCTGACTCTCTCAACAAATTTGCCATGGATAAAGAACTATGGAGGTTGGGCCTTCTATATTTCCGCCATGTAGCTTACCCTGCTTCACTTTTATTAAGTACGCTTCTGTTCGCATAATTACGTGCTTATGGCTCTCAAAAAATGGCTCTGAGCACTGTGGCACTTAACATCTGAGGTCATCAGTCCCCTAGAACTTAGAACTACTTAAACGTAACCAACCTAACGACATCACACATATCCATGCCCGAGGCAGGTTTCGAACCTGCGACCGTAGCGGTCGCGCGGTTCCAGACTGAAGCGCCTAGAACCGCTCGGCCACATCGGCCGGCTGCTTATGGTTCTGGTATTACTTTAACGTATAAGGGTTCAATCACTAGCATTTTTATTTCTTTTTGTTTAGATCTGCACCTGGCAATGTGGCTATAAGGCATGAATCGGTAGTGCCTTAATCGAATCAGTTCACGCTACAGCTTTCTGCGGAGTTCTTGCAATAAATTGTACTACAACAGCTATGGAAGCCCTGACCACAGAGGAATTTGTAGACTCATATACCTGTATTAATAAACGAATAATGGCTATAAGATTCAAGTACAACAGAGGATACTGGCCAATAATGGCAATACATGCAGCAGAAAGAGGAAAGGAAGAGAAAACGAAAACAATTTTTCTGTTTTACAGAATGAAATAAAGATGCGAAACAAAAACTACCTAATAATATTATTTGGAGGCTGTAACCTAAAAGTAAGGAACCAACCTGTAAATTAACCTGCAAGAATGAAGAGAGTTCGCAGATTTTAATAACCTGAAAATTCGTAGACTTTTTAAAAAAAGAGGGGGGGCAGGATTCACGAATAGAGACGGTCAGGTCGAGGTCAGAGATCAAAATCAAGAGCACAAATTAACTGGAAAAGAGTAACTGCAAAACGATAGAAAAGCACACAATGCAAGTTGTGACAGATATATGAGTAATAAGGAAGATTGGGGACAGCAAATACTTGCCTGTAAGACAATCAAACCTTTAAACGGATAAGAAAGACACACATTAAACATTAACATATGCACCGAAAGAAACTGGGAAGAACATTATAAAAATTGGTGGTATGGCCGAAACTAAATGGAACAAACAGAAATGTATGAGGGTGGGAAAGAGGTAGATGCACTTACATAAGCAGAATTAGAAGAAATTACGGAAACATTGACAAATAGAAAGACAGCTGGTATAGATGGCATTACGGAGGAATGCTACGTAAACTAACATTTTTACGTTTCCTAAATTTATGCTGGAAGAAAGCGAGAATAGCGGGAATCCGGTCAACAGCTTTGATGCACTCAATTTTTAAGAAAGGAGATCGACTAGACTGTAATAATTATAGGGGAATAAGTGTTTTAACATCTGTCTATTAAGTACAAGCAAAAAAAATTTAACCTTAGGAGTATGAACAGTAGCCGAAACAGTCTTAACTGAATACCAGAGTAGGCTGAAAAAGAAAGCATAACATATTCATTTTGAAGATATTGATAAATTTTTGGTACATCAAAGAGATTTATTGACCAAAATATTTGATGAGATTAACATCCGCAACTGACGAACATAAAAAAACTAAAACTAAACTCCGTCCGAATAGGCCTTGGAAGGCCCAACGGTACCGACCGGCCACCGTGTCATCCTCTCAGACCAGGGGCGTCACTGGATGCGGATACGGAGCGGCATGTGGTCAGCACACCGCTCTCCCGGCTGTTGTCAGTTTTCGCGATCGGAGCCGCTACTTCTCAGTCAAGTAGCTCCTCAGTTTGCCTCACAAGGGCTGAGTGCACTCAGCTTGCCAACAGCGCTCGGCAGACCGGATGGTCACCCATCCAAGTGCTAGCCCAGCCCGACAGCGCTTAACATAGGTGATTTGACGAGAACCGGTGTTACCATTGCGGCACGGCTGCTGGCGACGAAGACATTTGTAGAATAAAAATCCGCTTCAGATGGCAGTAATTTCCGCAATTCGTTCCACGACCTGTTCAGAGGTTAGAGCTTCATCTTCAGGTACCACCACCAAATGATTGTCTGAACATAAATATGTGACGATCGGGTGAGTCAGTCATGGGGATCACACCCACGTTAAACAAATGCTTGGGAGCTTAGGACCACAGCGCCAGCCTGCATAGCACGACATGTCCTGAAAGGCGCTGTAGTTTCTGGTCCTACCTACGTGGGTGTAATCCCCCATGACTGATTGGCCTGCTCTCCAGTCTTCTTACTGGTTTGATGCGGCCCACAACGAACTCCTCTACAAAACCAGTCTCTTACAACCTACGTCCTCAACAGTTTGCTCGATGTATTCCAATCTCTATCTTCCTCTATAGCTTTTACTCTCTGCAGGTCTCTCTAGTACCATGCAAGTTACTCCTGATGTCTTGACAGATGTCCTATCATCCTGTTCCTTCTTCTTGTCAGTATTTTCCGCGTATTCCTTTTCTCTCCGATTCTGTGCAGAACCTCCTCATTCCTTACCTTACCAGTCCACCTAATTTTCTACATTCGTCTGTAGCACGACATCGCAAATGTTTTGATTCTCTTCTGTTCCGGTTTACCCACAGTCCATGATTCACTACCATACAATTCTGTGCTCCAACGTACATTCTCAGAAATTTCTTCCTCAAATTAAATTTGTTTGATACTAATAGACTTCTCTTGTATGGAATGCCCTTTTTGCCAGTGCTAATCTGACTTTGATGCTATCCTTTCTCCGTCCGTGCAGCGCGGAGTGGCCACGCACTATCACGCGGCCGCTCCCGCCGGAGGATCGAGTCCTCCGTCGGGCGTGAGTGTGTGTGTTGTTCTTAGCATAAGTTAGTTTAAGTAGTGTGTAAGTCTAGGGACCGATGACCTCAGCAGTTTGGTCCCTTAGGAATTCACATACATTTGAACAGTTCAACATTATTTTGCTGCCTAGGTAGTAGAATTCCTCACCTTTATCTATTTCGTCACCATCAATCAGGAAGTTAAGTTTCTCTCTGTTTTGATTTCTGCTAGTTTGCATTATTTTCGTCTTTCTTCGATTTACTCTCAGTCCAAAATTCTGTACTTATTGGACTCTTCATTCTGTTCAGTAAACCATGTAATATTTCTTCCCTTTCACTGAGGATAGCTGTGTCAACAGCGGCTCTTGTCCTTGATACCCTCTCACCTTGAATTTTATTTCCACTCCTGAACCTTTCTTTTATTTCCCACATTGCTTTTTCGATGTACGAATTGAACAGTAAGTACATTTATATCTTACACCATTTTTAATCCGAGCACTTCTTTCCTGGTCTTTCACTTTTGTTGTTTCCCCTTGGCTCTTGTACATGTTGTGTATTACCCGTCTCTCTATATAGCTTACCTCTATTTTCCTCAGAATTTCGAACATCTTCCACTGTTTGACATTATCGAACGCGTTTCCCAGGTCAACTAATCCTATGAACTTGTCTTGACTTTTCTTCCATTATCAACGGGAACGTCAGAACTGCCTCTCCTGTACCTCCATTCTTTTGTATATTGTTATTGTCGCACATTTACATTTCCACAATTATTTGGTGGCTCCTGCAGATGAAGCTTTAAGTTCTGCCGGCCGCCGTGGCCGAGCGGTTCTAGGCGCTTCAGTCTGGAACCGCGCGACTGCTACGGTCGCAGGTTCGAATCCTGCCTCTGGCATGGATGTGTGTGATGTTCTTAGGTTAGTTAGGTTTAAGTAGTTCTAAGTTCTAGGGGACTGATGACCTCAGATGTTAAGTGCCATAGTGCTCAGAGCCATTTGAACCTTTAAGTTCTAAACCGGTCGTGAAATAAGATAAAGAAATTACTGGCAACTGAAGCGGATTTTTGTTCTATAAACATATACTGAAGGAAAGCAGCGCGCAGGCTGTGAAGCAACTAACTGCAGATGGGGTAATGTAGGGCTTCCTCCAGTTTGACCGGTGCTTCATTAGACCCACCTGTCGTCATACTGATTTCCTCTTTTCCGGGTAAGAGAACTGAGGCTCTGTTGGAGTTTACATGCGATCTAGACGTAGCCGCAGCCTTTTCGCAGACGAACAATCTGCGCGTAACGAGTGAAGCAAAGCCATGCGTTATATACTGCGAGTACTTGATGAATGCATGTACATCCCAGCAGCTTAAAGAAGACCTCAAGCAGCGCTATAAGAAATATAACGGTATGAGCTTCTTTCGTGAGCAGCTGAGTGGTGTAGCGCAGAGGCGAAATGAATCGATGGAGAGTTTTATAGATGGGATAAGGAAGATAAACGTTTCAACCATGAGTTGACGGGGAATGAAGAGACGAAAAATTCTTCAGGAAGCAGAACATAGAGTACCGCGCGCTTTCCTAAAAGGGCTTCTGCCCCATATGTCAAGTTGAGTGCGTGCGGAAAACACGAAGGACGTGGCTGCCTCTTTCAGCGTAGCCACGAACCTAGAAGAAACAGGCGCAGTGACAGTGGCACGAAACAAAGGATTGTTTCCTCTGCAGACCTAATGTGTTACAGATGTGGATGAGCAGGCCACATTCGAAAGCAGATTCACTAACCAAAATGTAGCAAGTGTGGAGTAGCTGGGCACCAGGAACAGGGCAATAGAACTCAAAAGTGAAAGAAGCAAGGACGAAATAATCGATCGTCAAATACCAACAGGAACTCAAATCCACTGGACGGTTTTCCCAATTTGTTTCAAAGCTACGAAGACGCATACAGAGACGGAGTGTTGCTTAATTGGTTTAGTAGACTGTAGATGACGTAAGTTATCGTAGGATACAGGGATTCGCGTGTCTGTGTCGTGCGTGGACCTCTTGGGTAACTGGAGGTTGAAGCCTCCGTGTTGTAGGTTACTTGGGATAGGAACTAATGACGTGGAATCACTAGGTCCGTGATACTAGCTTTTCGCATTCGAGCAAAATAGTTCTGAGGCAGTATGAAAATTTTGCTCCACGTAGGTAACGAATACTGCGCAATACTAGGGTTAGATTTCTTAAATATATATCATCTGAAGACTGTTCTTTCACAGCATGTCACAGAACCCGGTCGTAGAACTCAGAGGGACATTGCTCCGACTGGGACACACTGTTGCTAATGACGCACTGTTGCAGGGTTTTCATTCATAAAGTTTGAACGATTTAAACTGCTAACAAAGTCATTAGAATTCCATTCGCATGATACAGTGCAGTACGGCGTAGGGAAATTACTTTGGTTAAGCATAGGTACAGAACTGCTGACCAACATCTTATGTGTGGTAGAGCCATTAGAGGACAATGACGAATTACAGTGTTTTATATACAGGAGTGCCGTACTGGTGAACATGTGGTTCCTGGCAATGTTGATAACTTCGGTGCCAATGAAGTCACTGTAGCAAAATGAATGCCACATTGGACATTCTGGATGAGGACGATTTAGGCGGGTCAAGTGTTGACCTTACTTATAAGCAAACCGTCAGTATAGCTACATTACCATTTGTGCATAGCTAGAACATTTGCAACGAGAAGATAGGGTAGCCATGGAGAAGCTATTAGTATACTTCAGGGACTTATTCAGTCCTTGTGGACGATTGCCAGCGACACCCGTAACACGGCACAAGATTTCGGCTGGAGACAAGTCGCCGGTACACAGGAAATTGCGTGTAGTGCATCACTTACGGCCAATAATGTAACAGTTTATTAATCAGAAATTGATTGATGGCGTAATAGAAGAGTTGAAGCTCGGTTGTGATTACTACTACTCGACTGCTAGAATGATTGTGGATGCATATCCAGTACCAAATATTACAGGGACACTGGATAAGTTGGGTCAGTACAAAACTTGTTCCCCAGTGGACACGAAAAGTGATTACTGTCAATTGGCGGTAGTGCCAGAGCACCAGCTGAATGCGGCATTTCAAGTCGTTTGGGGCAGTTACCAGTATCAGCCATTTGGTTTAAAGCATGGACTGGCCAAATTTCAAAAGTAGCTGGATTGAATGTTAAGAGGTTTAAAGCCATGTCAGTACAAGGTGTATCTGGATAACACGGCAGATGGGAAGAGCAAGAAGACTGGCATCGTGTAGACGCTTGGTGATAGCCTTTTGGAAGGGCAGAAGGTGCAAACCACTGACACAGACAGAGCTTTTCAAAACACAGCTGCAGTTTGCTGTCCATGATGAATTGTTATGCAAGGCAATGAGACTTGGACCGTGCAATGTAGTGCCTGCTGCACTAGAAGATGAGGTGTTAGAAGAAGCACGTTAGCATCTATTAGCTGGACATAGACACAGGACAACGAATCGCAGAGTGGACACACTTTATTTTTGATGATACTGAAACAGTCTGTCGATAATTGAAGTATTGTTTATAATATGCACAACGTGCAAACTTATGTGATCAGCAAATCTGACTTCAGAGGTTAGCAGAGACCACCAACCCATCCCAGTAGACAGCTGTGGACATCTTAGGTCTGTTTAAACAGGCACAAGTAGGGACCTGCTATGTTTTAACAACTACACAACATTCTTCGCAATATGTCTGCAATGATCGCCATTCCAAATCAGGAAGCAAGCACTGTGTCTCACATGATGGTAAATTACTGGTTGCTCAAGTTTGTTGGTTGGTGTCCCTCAGATGATAACCACGGTTCAAGGCACCAACTTCATGTCCGATCTAAAGAAACAAATGTGTCATCTGTTTTCTATCGTTAAACTAAGAAGTAGTCCTTTGTACCCACTGGCTAACGGGATGACTGAATGTGTTCACAGAATTATGCTTAAGATAACTATCACACCACTATAATGACTTGCATATTTACTTACCATTTATTGTGGTGACATATAGGTGAAAAGTACATGACACCGGTTGTCTTTCGCAGTACGAGGTGATGTACAGAAGGAAAATGCTATATACTTTTGAGGCTATTAAATCAAAGCTAGCGAATAATGTATGGAACGTTGCTAGGAATTGAAGGGTGGTGGAAGCAAGTCCACAAGGCAAACACTAAGGCACTCGAGCCTCATGCGAAAATCAGACGGCATGGTGGTAAATTGCCAGAGTATCGTGTTGGCCGCTGGGGAATGTAAACTAACCCTAAATTCCAAGGGGTGAGACGAATAACTTTATCATGTGATATCAGAGGATGTACCATGTTGTGGAAATGATGTCATCAGTAAATATTGAACTACAATAGCCATCATGGATGTTTATTGTGTACATAGGGTGCCGTCATTCTTTGAAAGGCATCTCAGATACCTCAACACAGGGAGGAGGGGGAGTGAGTTAGAATATGGAAACACTCTATCATATGCATTGAGGTCGGGGTACGAGAAGTAAGAATTAGCCTTAAAGCTAAAACTGAGTGGCACGCTACACAGTGGGCAAACGTGGATCAGGGTGTGTGTGTACTGAATGATGTTGCAAGAACTCACAGCAGAACTGATGGAGTATGTGGAGACGACAACAGGCCCAATGAATCAAGATCTACGATACACATCCAGGCTAGATCTGTTAGATACGAGTGGAAAGATTCCTACGGTCACTAGCTGACAGTATAGGGGATGCTAGAGTAGAGGTAACAACATTGCAGGGCTGTCTGGGCAACGGCAGGTCCATAAGGAACCAACAGCTGAAGTAGAAACATAGTTATACCGAATGAACATAGTTTTTGGTTATTGTATTACATTGCAACAGTAGAAATTAGCACCCGACTCCACATGCTAGTCCAATTTCTGGTAGCAAGTACTGGTGAAAGGTATGAATGTTTCGCAATCCATTGCAACCTGGTAAAATGGGAAGACCTGGGAAAGTACCTACAGGTAAGAACGTTTATGCCGGCAGATGATCTCCATCGTTGTCAGAGAGAAAGGGTCACGATATGCCCAACCCGAGTTGTTCAGATCAACACAATGGGATGGGAAGTAAAATTTCCTTTAGGAAAAGCAGGTGCATGAGGAAGCCCTCAGAATATTCTGGCGCCACAGCCTTAGTTCAAAAGGGCCAACGTATACTGGACGATTTCAACGTACAGGAGGATCTCCGGTACTTCAAAAGGTAGTTAAAAAAACCAAACAGAGAAAATACTTTTATTTGTGAACAACAAATACTATGCCATTTTACATCAACTGATTTTAAAAGTTATTCCCGGTAAACGGCGTCCTCCATTGTCGACATATTGATGAAGCCTTTACCGGTGACTGACTGTATCTATTCGTGTCAATCCTGGTGGAATGGAAACCACATCCTGGCCGACTGCCTCCTAGAGTGATTGCACACTTGTCGGGCGATGTTTGTAAAGTTTTTAAGTGTCCCCAAAGGAATAAACCACAAGGTGATAAATCGGGTGACCTTGGGGGCCAGGTAAGGTCTTTCGTGAAGAGATAAGACGTCCAGGAAACTCTCAAAATTTCTAGATGACGCCCAGAAGTGTGAGCTGTGGCTGCATCTTGTTGGCACCAGACTTCTTTCTTTTCACATTTTCCGAGAAACTGGTTTAAATTAGGTCCGAGGAAGGTCTCTTATAATGTGACAGTTGCATTTTGAGTTAAACGTTACCGTTACTGTCTCTTCTTAGAAAAAATACCGACCCTAACACACCAAATTCAGAAAAGGCGGAAATTTAGTTTATTTACAGTACTTGACGAGTGGAAATGGGCCTCATCAGGGGAAAGCAAACCAGTGCCAGGGGGAATTTTCTGAAGAATTTCGTCACACACAGTCCTGTAAGTTTCAAAATCTTCCTCAATTCTTGGGCAACCACCATTTAGTATGGGTGCATGTGAAGATCTCTGTGCTAGATTCTTCTTACATTTCTGTTAAGTAGTCTCAGGGAAACTGCGTGTTTAAGTTCTGAACACTTTGGAGATTTCTGGGCGAACGCGCTCACAAGCGCCACATTTTCCGGCATTGCTACAGTCCGAAGTCGACCAGTAGATTTCCTCCTCAGTGCAGAATGTAATGCTCTACAGTTTGATACCCAGATACGAATATTTTTTCTATCAGGAACAGAATTATATTGGCCAGGTTCGAACCGAATGCCAAATGCACGCTGAGTAGCAGTCAAAGACCCACTTTAGGTTTATATTCCTCCACAACATACAAACGATGTTCACGTAGCCAAACCATCACGCCTACTGAAAATGGCACTTACAGCACTATCGATGTCATTTTGCCGGACCCTGTACAAAGCTGAACTAGTTATTGCAAATTTTCTATTAGCGGAGCCGACCGGAAGCAATGGTGACATTAGAATCAAGAAGTAGTTGGTTGCTGATGAACAGCGGAACTCCCTCCCGCCGGAGGTTCGAGTCCTCCCTCGGGCATGGGTGCCTGTGTTTTCCTTAGCCTAAGTGAGCTTATGTAGTGTATAAGTCTAGTGACCGATGACCTCAGCAGTTTGGTCCCATAGGAATTCACACACATTTTTTGAATAGCAGAACTTGCGACATCCCAGGAGCAGCTTTTGGTCTCCCAGACATTACCACTGTATCTACTATTCTCAATCTTGACGCAGTCGTTGTTGTAACGTCCAGATACAAAATCGTAGGTACTTCTAGCGTAGAACCTAACCTACCTAAACGACAGCATGGTACTTGAAATTCTCCATTCAAAAGACGGACTAATAGCAACGCAAAAGGAGCGCATAGCAGATGCTCCAGCATGTACAGGAATACCATCGGGAGAAACATAGTAAGCTCGTGGTAATCGGTGTCTCGGTTTCTGGTGTAGTTGTGGTCTTGACTCTGCTTTGTTTAATCTGCATCTACCGCAGGACCACTTGAGTGCCCAATACATCAGTTGCCGGTGCGAAGTTAATATTAGGGAATAGTAATAAATTTAAGAAGCAGCCAATAAAAGTGTGGTTTGCGTTGGATTAGACAGTGATGATTCGGACTATATTGTAAATATATGCGGAATGATGAAATGTGTTGTTAACATTTATCCAGAAATGTAAACAAATGACGATCCAGTGGATCTAATCTCCCGTACGGGAGAGAAGTGCTATGCTAAGGTTCCGCCCGGTTAAGCTGATAGCTCTTCCGACTGACTAAAAAAACGACGTTATAAGGAGGCTATCACAAAACATACCAGTAACTAGGTGCACTGGCGCAAGAAAATATATTCAGTGAACTGATATTGCACCCATGGCCTCTGAAAGGAGAACTTGCTACACATTGCAGCACCAGCTGGCCTTCTGGAGGCACTGAGACGGGAAAACTGGGGCAAATACTGCCATCGATGTCAAATGATTATGTCCTGGGCGTGATATGACTTAGAGCCCAGGAGCGCTGCCATTTCAGAAACACTAGCTGACCAGGCCTGCATATATACTGCTTAGTTTAGACAGTCAGTGCCAGCAGGTAGCCTCGAGAGAGGTCCACGCCAGCCTTTGATCCGACATAAGTCAGGAAGGCATACTACACTGAGGGACACAAGTCACGAGATACCACGTAATATCGTGTCGGACCTCCTTTTGCCCGGCATAGTGGAGCAGCTCGACATGGCATGGACTCAATAAGTCGTTGCAAGTCGCCTGCGGAAATACTGAACCATACTACTTCTATAGACGTCCATAATTGTGAAAGTGTTGCCGGTGCAGGGTTTTTTGCATGAACTGAACTCTCGATTATATCCAATAACGTACGATGGGCCTTATGTTGGCAATCTGGGTGACCAAATCATTCACTCGAATTGTCCACAGTGTTCCTAAAACCAATCGCTAACAGTTGTGGCCTAGTGTCATTATGCATTGTCATCCACGAATATTCCATCTTTGTTTGGGAACATAAAGTCCGTAAATGATTGAAAATGTTCTCCAAGTTGCCGAACATAATTATTTCCAGTCAATGATAGGTTCAGTTGGACCAGAGGACCCAGCCCATTGCATGTAAACATAGCCCACACCATTATGGAGCCTCACCAGCTTGCACAGTGCCGTGTTGACATCTTGGGGCCATGGCTTCGTGGGGTCGGTGCCACAGACGAACCGTACATAAGCTCTTACCAGTTGAAATCTGGAGTCATCTGACAAGGCCACGGTCTTCCAGTCGCCTAGGGTCCAGCCAATACGGTCACGAGACCTGGAGAACGCTGCAGTCGATGTCGTTCTGCTGACTAAGGCACTCGCGTCGGTCGTCTGTTGCCATAGCCCGTTAAAGCCAAATTTCACCGTACTGTACCAAAGGATGCAGTCGTTGCAAGTCCCACATTTATTTCGGAGGTTATTTCATGCAATGTTGCTTGTCTGTTACCACAGACAACTATATGCAAACGCCGCTGTTCTCGATCGTTAAGAGAAGGCCGTTGGCCATTGCGTGGACTGTGGTGAGATATAATACCTGAAATTTGGTATTCTCGGCACACTCTTTACACTGTGGTTTTCGAAAAATTGAATTCCCCAACGAATTCCGAAATGAAATGTCCGAGGCGTCTAGCTCCAACTGTGATTCCGCTTGCAAAGTTTGTTAATTTCCGTCGTGCGGACACAATCCAAATCCTAAACTCGACAAGCAAACAGGGATGCATGTTTCGGATATATTGGAGACCACTGAATGGCAGAAGTGTTACACCAGACATTTACATCGAATAAAAGATCTATTTTTTGCACATTGCGATGAGGATCAGACTGATGTGGCAGGTGTGTATCATATAATACTGGCATGCACTATGTACAAGGAAGCGAAGTACTGCACAGGAACCTGGTTGCAAGGGGTTTCCCACTCTCTATAGCGGTTGCTAAGAGTACTTCTACTTTTGATGTGCCAAGGTATCGATATTGTACCCCTGACTAGTCACTGACTTTTGGAACCTTCCAAACGGAGTGTGAATTTTCTATGAGGGAACATTATCTTGTTGTTGGGCTGCCACACTGAGTGGTCATGCCCAGCCGTGAAACGGATAAATAGAATGAAAAAAATGGGTAGAAAGAGAATTAAGAGTTGACAGTGTTGTGTCGCAGCGTAACAGAAAGGTGCTTTTATAATTCAGTTACTTCATGAGAAGGCACAGGGGATTCAGTATTCAATTTATAACTTTTTCTTTAACTTATTGGCTTTCAGGACATGCCCCTACAGCAGGGCTTCACAACATACGTGCTCGTGGAGCAAGCTGTGAGCAGCAAGGAGCGAGCACGGAGCAGCGCGAGCACGCTACCCCCACTACCGGACCAGAGCGGAGAGTGGGGAGAGTCACGTGGGGCACACAACAGCTGCCGCCAGTCAATGTAAATCCGCGGCCACCTGCAGGGATATCACTCACAAATTATTACTGCGACAAATGAGACAAATAAAGGAGAATGTACACGTGCCACATAATTTTATTAGCTTAGTGTATACCTCTGCATTCGTATTAATTTGTGAACTTTTACACAATAAAAGGTGTCATTGAAGTGTGGGATTCTCGGTTATCTTGTACTTTTTGCCCTTTACAATTGCGTCTGCGTTCGGAGTAATTGTTATTGTGCATTGTAGGCGCAGCGTGCAGTTTAAATTTCGATCAGGCAATGCATTTCTCAGGCGCGTCTTGTTACATTTCATTGCAGAGAACAGTTGTTCACAAACATACTGAAACCGAACATTGATATTATTGTAGCCGCCAGTTTGTGCAAACGAGGAAATCTATCCTGAGGGAAGTGTCTGTAGAATTCCAAATTTTTTTCTTGTTCTGAAATTTGTCTCTGTATTCTCTGTCACACTTCAGGTCAATAATTTCTAGTTCCAGCTCAGGACGAATCTCTTCAATATTGGCTGAATATGGAGAGGAGAACAGATCAAAACCACTGTCTAGTGCTGTCGGATCTTGAAAGCGTTGATCACATTCTTCCTTAAGGGCAACTAAACTATTTTAATAACGTTCACAGTCTTTGTGAACATCTTGCATGGATGATAATTTAGGAAAATGAGCTAGATTTCCTGTTTCCAGCTGACTCACCCAAAGTGTCAATTTCATTTTAAAAGCTTGTATTCGATCTATGAAATGAGTAATTAGCAGATCTTTACCTTGTAGTAAAATGTTCAAAGCATTCAGATGGCTAGTTAAATCTGCTAAGAACGAGAGATCACATTCAAATGTGCGCGCGCATTTCCCCTCCCTCCCCTCCCTCCCTACTCCGCGACCTTGCACCTGCTCGCGAGCACGTGCCTGAGCAGACGCGAGTACTCGCGCTCAAAACCGGCCAGTTGTTAAGCCCTGCCCTACAGCCATCTTATCACTGGAAATACTGTATTATATGACAGCTTGTTTTGTCAACTCAGAGTACATAATAGTGTAAGTTATGTACGAAGTTACAGGTACATAGGCTTGAAAAAGGACATGTTCTGACATAAAAGAAATTTTACATCGACAGTATATTGAAACGAACAAACAAGACAAAAACGTAATATACCATACACATAGGTAGTATGCGATAAGAAAACAATAAAATGATGATAAATCGCTCTTGGCGCACATTTGGGATGTTCCCGTTTAAATTCATGTTACCCCTCGCAATACCAGGGGAAAAGTGTCGGAAGGAGTACTTTATGCCCACCTTTGGTAGATATTGCAATGTAGTTAGTTACTTTATATTTTAATATTCTGAAAAAATATTAGTTGTTTGTAATTAACTCTTATACCGGATTCCATACATGTCACTTCCCTCATTAATGTCATATTCAGTACTTCCAGTTTCAGGGCCGTGCTTACATATCAGTGTCTCTTTAAAACGTAAGTTGTGAGGAAAAGTCGACAACAATGAAAGACTTTTCAATTTGTTTTTTGGGGGTTATAAATTCGGTAGTACATATTATTGAAAGTGTGTTGATATTGATAAGTGTGTGCTAAAAAGTATTTTCAAGTTCTGGACCCGACGCACACGTCACTACCGCTCTAAAATGTGGGTTGTTAATATATTTGAGCATCAGTTCACGAATTTGGTTTTTTAAATTTTTGTTATGGTGGGCACAAAATCCCCCCCCCCCCCCAAATCTTTGGTAACGCGTGTTATGGAAGATACCTTGGTATTGCTAGGGTTAATGACTATGTATCTAAATTAGCAAGAAAATGTTCTTTATTACGCTCATATGTCCTGCAAGAACCGTTTCAAAAGTTGCGGATAGATAACTGAACATTCGTGCACGCCTATAAATACCATCTAACCCAACGTGAGAACCGTGTGCAAGAACCATATTTGGGTTTTACAGCCACATTCATAGATTCAGCTGTATTCAGATATATACATATAGGAAAATTTATGGTTGAAACAATGTCCTGTTTGTGGATCAGTGATAGTCGTCCGGAAACCTATTGACAGTAGGACGTAAATGAAGAGGCTTCCGTGATTAATGTTTAACTGTTTGATTACTGTGGAAACGCAACGTAGCAGTAGTTATTTCGGTGTGAATGAGGAGCAAGCGTAACCGTTAACACGAGAATGGATGAACGTACACATTGTTAGGAAAGCCTGTTATAAGCTAAAGGGACCATGAAACAAAATAGTTTGACTTTTACTGTTACTATTTCAAAGCGACATTTTCCATTTTTCAACTGAGTAATGTTCAGAAAATGTAATCGACACGTATTTGTACAGTATTAGGTACATGCTCGGGTTTTTCATAACGAAGCCTATTTTATCTATGTTAAGCTGCAATACTCGAGTCAGATAGTCCGACAATTGTAAAGATAATGTAAAAGACATTTACGGAGCTTTGCAGTGTTGACTCCTTACGCTACAGACTCGCTGCAAGAACTTATATTTACACATGAAGGCTCAAATTATTGTTTCCTTGAGTTATTATTAAATTATGAACTGGCGTATGATAAAAAATGGGATTTAATCGTGTTAAAATAACCGTCGCTGAAGGAATAAGATTAGGAAATGAAAGACTACAAATAGTGGACACATTTTGTTGTCCTTCATGGCAGAACATCTTGGGCTTACACTTCAGCAAGATAATGCCCACCCGCACACTGTGAGAGTTTCTACTGCTTGTCTTCGTGATTGCCAGACCTTGCCTTGACCAGCAAGGTTCCCGGATATCTCCCCAATTGAGAACGTTTGCAGCATTATGGGCAGGTCCCTTCAACCAACTAGGGATTTTGACGAATTAATGCATCAACTGGACAGAATTTGGCACGATATCCCTAAGGAGGACATCCAATAACTCTGTCAGTCAATGCCAATCCGGATAATTACTTGCATCAGGACAGGAGGTGGAACGACGCGTCTTTGACTAGTTCAGTTTGTGTAGCTCTTTCTCTTGAATGGATCATCCATTTGTTTTTCTAAAGTTGCAATTACTTGTTTTTCTGTGTATGTACATCATATCTACAGATTTCCGCCCCATTCGGATAATTCCTTCGTGGTGCGGTTTTTTATGCATATTACGTGATTTTCAACATTTTCCAATAAGTAATCATGAAGCAGATGGTTGGGAAATGCTGCAGCGAAGCTAGCACACGCTGCCGATCAACTATCTCCCGATGCTCAGACTGCAGCTCGTTTTAGTATTCAAAGATTAGTGTTCCCGTATTAGGGCAGTTGATAAAATTTCGATATGTCAGTGCTTTCTCTGAGTAATATCGATATATGTCGGCGACAACTTTTCACAGAATATACCGATATCAAAATGGCAATAACGCGTGACGATATTTTTTTTTTTCAGTTTCGCGTAAATACACTCCTGGAAATGGAAAAAAGAACACATTGACACCGGTGTGTCAGACCCACCATACTTGCTCTGGACACTGCGAGAGGGCTGTACAAGCAATGATCACACGCACGGCACAGCGGACGCACCAGGAACCGCGGTGTTGGCCGTCGAATGGCGCTAGCTGCGCAGCATTTGTGCACCGCCGCCGTCAGTGTCAGCCAGTTTGCCATGGCATACGGAGCTCCATCGCAGTCTTTAACACTGGTAGCATGCCGCGACAGCGTGGACGTGAACCGTATGTGCAGTTGACGGACTTTGAGCGAGGGCGTATAGTGGGCATGCGGGAGGCCGGGTGGACGTACCGCCGAATTGCTCAACACGTGGGGCGTGAGGTCTCCACAGTACATCGATGTTGTCGCCAGTGGTCGGCGGAAGGTGCACGTGCCCGTCGACCTGGGACCGGACCACAGCGACGCACGGATGCACGCCAAGACCGTAGGTTCCTACGCAGTGCCGTAGGGGACCGCACCGCCACTTCCCAGCAAATTAGGGACACTGTTGCTTCTGGGGTATCGGCGAGGACCTTTCGCAACCGTCTCCATGAAGCTGGGCTACGGTCCCGCACACCGTTAGGCCGTCTTCCGCTCACGCCCCAACATCGTGCAGCCCGCCTCCAGTGGTGTCGCGACAGGCGTGAATGGAGGGACGAATGGAGACGTGTCGTCTTCAGCGATGAGAGTCGTTTCTGCCTTGGTGCCAATGATGGTCGTATGCGTGTTTGGCGCCGTGCAGGTGAGCGCCACAATCAGGACTGCATACGACCGAGGCACACAGGGCCAACACCCGGCATCATGGTGTGGGGAGCGATCTCCTACACTGGCCTTACACCACTGGTGATCGTCGAGGGGACACTGAATAGTGCACGGTACATCCAAACCGTCATCGAACCCATCGTTCTACCATTCCTAGACCGGCAAGGGAACTTGCTGTTCCAACAGGACAATGCACGTCCGCATGTATCCCGTGCCACCCAACGTGCTCTAGAAGGTGTAAGTCAACTACCCTGGCCAGCAAGATCTCCGGATCTGTCCCCCATTGAGCATGTTTGGGACTGGATGAAGCGTCGTCTCACGCGGTCTGCACGTCCAGCACGAACGCTGGTCCAACTGAGGCGCCGGGTGGAAATGGCATGGCAAGCCGTTCCACAGGACTACATCCAGCATCTCTACGATCGTCTCCATGGGAGAATAGCAGCCTGCATTGCTGCGAAAGGTGGATATACACTGTACTAGTGCCGGCATTGTGCATGCTCTGTTGCCTGTGTCTATGTGCCTGTGGTTCTGTCAGTGTGATCATGTGATGTATCTGACCCCAGGAATGTGTCAATAAAGTTTCCCCTTCCTGGGACAATGAATTCACGGTGTTCTTATTTCAATTTCCAGGAGTGTATTTGAAGTTGTTCTTTTGAAATGGTAGTAGAACCTAATTTTACTTTTACTATGTAAAGGAGTCTTACTACTTTTTGAGCTTCCATCAAGCCAAGTCTTTCACTCTGACTGTGTGAAGCAAGTATATGTGGCACAAAAGAAGTAGTCCGACTGCACTTGAGAGTGGCGTTGTGAATGGAGTAACAAGATTTCCGATGTGAGGAAATGGTGCACCACTGGCGTTAAAAAACAATTTTTAACGCAACTACAGTAGTATTTCTTTACATGGACGTTCTTCAGAAACAGTTGCTGAAATTGATGAACAAAAATCTAAATGTCAATATTGGTCTTTGTGGCGGGCGCAGACGTGTGAGGGGAAATGCTGACGTAATCGGCGCTTGCCCCTACCATCAGAAACTTCAGCGTTCAGCTTCCCCATGCAACTACAACTGATATCTTTGGCGCTGGCAGAAATGAAAAAATAGGGGAAGTCGACATGAAGTGTTCCGGACAAATCGGATATGTGACGTAACCCAACGACGGATCCATCAGTCACCTTTTATTCTGCTACCTACATGCAGTTAGAACTGTGTGTGCATTGTTTCCCTTTAACTTTTTGTTCTCAGGAGCATAGGCAGGCTGCTAGTTTGTTGATGTACTGAAATTTAATAATAAATCAATATTTAAATACACAGCTCTGAAACTAACACTGTACTTACAATCTGCAGGTGATGTTTCTGTATGCAGGTACGTCGATATATTTCCGTCGATATATTTATTTCTCGATATACCGAGGGTAGACAATGATATTCGCTATCCGATACTTTTAAAAATATCAACAGTCCTGTGCCGCATATAGGTAATGATTAGAGATTTTTCTGATCATACAAACTGTACATTCCTGTGCATTGCATGGAGGATTCCATACAAGGAGATCTGAATAACAAGTAATGTTTGTGTATTTGGAAGCACACGACAAATCACGATCCGTAAGCCAATGTAATTAAAATTTCATTAATCTGATAACTATCACGCAGAAATGTTGGCAACTGTACAATTGATCAAAGTAACAGGTTTTTCTTGTTTTCACAGTTACACTACAATCTGATTGACCTTATATTATATCAGCTAGCAAGACGCTAGTTAGACGCTTCGTACTTCGTGGCATTCATGGAATGCTTTCTTGAGGAGTGGATTTCTAAGTGATGAAAGTACGAGGGGAGATACACTATGTGATCATAAGTACCAGACACCTGGCTGAAAATGACTTACAAGTTCGTTGCACCCTCCATCGGTAATGCTGGAATTCAGTATGGTGTTGGCCCACCCTTCAGCTTCCACTCTCGCAGGGATACGTTCAATCAGGTGCTGGAAGGTTTCTTGGGGAATAGCAGCCCATTCTTCACGTAGTGCTGCACTGAGGAGAGGTATCGATGTCGGTCGGTTAGGCCTGGCACGAAGCCGGCGTTCCAAAACATTCCTAAGGTGTTCTATAGGATTCAGGCTCGGACTCTGTGCAGGTCAGTATATTACAGGGATGTTATTGTCGTGTAACTACTCCGCCACAGGCCGTGCATTATCAACAGGTTCTCGATCGTGTTGAAAGATGCAATCGCCATCCCCGGATTGCTTTTCACCAGTGGGAAGTAATAACGTGCTTAAAACATCAATGTAGGCCTGTGGTAGTACCACGAAAACAACAAGGGGTGCAAGCCCCCTCCATTAAAAACACGACCACACCATAACACCACCGCCTCCGAATTTTACTGATGCACTACTCACGCTGGCAGATGTTCACCGGTCATTCGCCGTACCCACACCCTGTCATCAGATCTCCACATTGTGTACCGTGATTCGTCACTCCACACAGCGTTTTTCCATTGTTCAATCTTCCAATGTTTACGCTCCTTACACCAAGCGAGGCGTCGCTTGGCATTTACAGGCGGGATGTGTGGCTTATGAGCAGCTGCTCCACCATTAAATCCAAGTTTTTTCATCCCACGTCTAACTGTCGTAGTACTTGCAGTAGATCTTGATACAGTTTGGAATTCCTGTGTAAAGGTCTGGATAGATGTCTGCCTATTATACATTACGACCCTAGTCAACTGTCGGCGGTCTCTGTCAGTGAGCAGACGAGGTCGGCCGTCGGCCTGTACGCTTTAGTACTGTACGTGTCCCTTCACGTTTCCACTGCACTATCACATCGGAAACAGCGGGCCTAGGGATGTTTAATAGAGAGGAAATCTCGCGTACAGACGTTTGACACAAATGACAGCCAATCACCTGAACGCGCTCGAAGTCCGTGAGTTACGTGGAGCGCCCCACTCTGCTCTCTCACGATGTCTAATGACTACTGAGGTCCCTGATATAGAGTACCTGGTTGGTGGCAGCACATGCACCTAATATAAAAAAAAATATGTTTTGGGGGTGTCCGGATACTTTTGGTCTCTTAGTGTATGAGGCGAGGGAATCTCTCGTTTACAAATCTCTCGTTGCATTTGAACGTCACGATTAGCGCCATCCCTGGCAGCGGCTCGCCAGTGAGGGGTGGGTTGGTTTGGAGCAGCGCAGAGCAGAACAGAGCCGCATGCAGGACCATTATGCGGGCGCGCTGTGCCGTGCTGTGGCTCTATAGGCGGGCAAAGCGGGACCTGCAGCCTGCCAACGGCAGCTAGAATTGATGGTCCTGGCATGCTGCGCGGCCACTCTGCAGGTGGTGTGTCGGAAAAGTTAACTCGTCAGCCACGTGTGGGATTAAATGTATGGCATTGTGAAAACTACGCCTTGGTATATTTCGTGAAAGTTGTATGCGTGCATATATCGAAGCCGCTACGATGTATCGAATCTTAGCCTTACCTATTTCTGGGCCACCCTAGATGAAAGGTGCTGCGGGGATGCCCTGTCGACTACGGAGTAGACTGAGCGTTTGGTGCCTGTGAAAAGGGGACTAACCAGTTAGTCTGTGGCGTCCGTCAGTGGAGTAAAGAAGTACGAGTCGGAATGCGGAACGTTTGCGAATTCGGGTGCGAAGTATGTAATCTCTACACTTTAGGTGGCACAGCAGCACATGCGCTATAAATCCCGAGTTGTACCTCAGAGCTCCGGAGGCTAACTATCCATAAATTTGTCTTGGTTCCGATACCAAGATGGGGACTACTGTTTAGTGTAGTGCCGTATAGTAGTGCAGGTAAGAATTTCAAATTACAAAATCTGTGATCCTGAATTCCAGCATAGTGTAACAGACCAATAGCATGATCCAGATGACCAAACTGAGTATGTAGAAATTCTTTTTCTTTTACAGAAATTATATTTTTTTCTTTTCATCTAGATTTAAATGTATATTTTTGCCCCTTAAAGACCATAATACTGAATTACACTAACACCTACGAAAATACGTTATAATATTATGTGTTATTTTCTTGCCAGTTCATGTACAACATTTAGTCTCTTTTGTATGTAGGCAACAGATATAAGGAAGTAGCAAATTAACTGATTAATTAATAATCATAAAAGGCAAGGGCTAGTAGTGAATGTGTGAATAGTGTGCGCGTTCATATACCCTGAATGGACTTCAAACTGAAGTAGCGCCCTTTCTTAAGCTCAAGACGTAATAAATCCATTGTTAGTCATGTACGCTTGATTTAAAGCTTCCTTTTCAGCAAATTATTTTCACTGAGTTAGTTATGTTGATGAGTTGCATAGGATACTTGAGGACACATGTCGCAGAGGTACATGGTAATGGAAGTTAGTACATTTGTACGTTTACCTCACGATTAAGTTGTCTGGGAATTTGTCAGCAAATAGTCTAATTAGGCATCAGTACGATATCAAACAACTGCAAAAAAAGTCTTGCTAAGCCAATGAACATTTTGTGAAATTCTCAGACGTACGAGCAGTTTCAGAGATAAATTAAACGTTGCATGCCATTTAAATTCAATTTATTTAATCTCCATTTCACACCCGGTGGCTAACTATATAGGCAATACTTCGTAGATATGGACTGCGATCGACCTACCGTTCAGTGGCGATGCTATTGGGAACAGCATGTCCCGTTAGACATAGCATTGGTCTTGCCGGAGTGACGTTATTCCTTGTTATGATGCAGGATCTGCCCCGAGCTAACCATTAGCAGAGCTAACTATTAGGAGAGACGTTAAACGCTGCGCTGAATACACTTACCGCCAAAAACAAAAAGTTCTGGATACATCGGGCGTGGCTATTTTTATCTAGAGAGTGGTACAAATTGCAATTACAAAAGACGATAATCTGTAAAAGACGCAGCCCAAATACGTTTTTAAGGCATTAATTTGAATACAAATCCGGAGTACATATGTAACTGGGAATGAGGATGGGCTTTTGGAACCGATTGTTAGTGAAAATAAAGACCGATTGTCGACGTGTATAGAGAGGTGATAACGGCAGTTGCGAAACTGGCGCTAACCCCTCATTCTGCATAGCGTTACCTGGAGTGCTTGGGTTCTAATCTATGTCGTGCGCTGTTCGTCACATAACCTGTGCACATGTAATCCTGTCCATCTCTTGAAGATTACACATTTCGCTGCTTTGTCCACAAAAAGAGGGCGCAATGGCAAATCTACCAGTCATCAGTTTTAACAGCCCTCGGAAGGTCCAGAATTTTGTCAAACTTACCATCGTAAAGACTCTTAAGACGCACACATGGTCATATGTTTCATAGGAAACACGATAAATATGAAACAAAGTAGCTAAACCACAATATGAATCTGGACCCACTCAAAAATTTGAATAGAGTTTCACTCCGTTCTACTTGGTTCGTTTTCCTAATTTTGTAAAATTTACCGTAGCTGGTTTATTTACGTTTTTCACAATGAATTCGTGCTACATTTGCAGTTGACAAAGACTTACTATAGTTCATGTGCAGCAGTAATAAATACCAATTGGTATGATCCTATTTCATGCACCTGCATTGTTCACTAGTTTCAGTATAAGATACCGAAATAAATCTAATAACAAGATAGTTATTTCAAATTTCACGTTGCATTTACTCACTATTCACCTTCACCCGTACAACACCATTTCAAGATTATCAATCGCCACACTCAAAATATTAGCGGGAGCATTTTTTTAAAATGTTCACAGCTATGGAAAATTTACGGGCCGCTCTAAAATTACTTTTGACTTTAGCAACAATCTCTGATTAGTATACCTGCCTACAGTATTCAACATTTAATTTTTCATCAGCCTTTTGGTTGATTTGATGCGACCTTCTACGAGTTGTTCCAATGTGCCTACATTCTTCATCTCGGAATAACGCTTATAATCAACGACCTCTATTATTCGTAGAATATATTGTAATCTTGCGTCTTCTACAGTTTTTGCCTTCTACGGCTCACACTAGTACAATGGAAGTTACTCTCTGATGTCGTATCATCTGCCTTCTCCTACTAATTAGTTTTTGCACATATTCAGTTTCCAGCCGATTCTGTGGAGAACCTCCTCATTTGTTACAACCGCACGTAATTATCAGCTTAATACTGGAAGACCACATCTCAAACGCCTAGATTTTTTTTTCTTTTCTGTTATTTCATAATCTTCATTTCGTTACCACAAGTTTATTGAGAAGTTAATTATTCTGGCTATAATTGTCTATCAACGTAATAGTTCAGTGTTATCACTGGCGACTTCTAAGAGGGTTCTTACTTCCTTTTTTCAATGACCGCGAAGCAGTCTTTCAGCGCGCCAACGACGCTGTCAGCCCTACCCTGTCCAAACACTCACAAACATATTATCACATCAGTAGTTTCTTCAGAGCACAGAAATTACCCTTAAATATCTTGAAAGAGGGTACTTCCGGAAGACACTGTACTCTTATGAGCTGCACACTGTATTCGTATCCGGAAGGACGGTGGTTCAAATTTCACAGATACAGATTATAAAATGATACAGATTATAAAATGACCACAATTTCCTTAAACAGTTTGAGGGGACTGCGTGAATAATTACTTCGAACGGCTGATTTCTTTTCTCATTCTTCCCCACTGCGATGTTGCGATTCAGTTCCAATGACCTGCATGTACATGTACATATATACTCTGCAAACAATCATACGGCGCATGCTGGAGGGAACCTTGTACGACTGTAAGTCAATCCGTTTCCCGTTCCACTGGCAGCAGACTATCTATGAGGGGCAGTCATATGAAAATCGAACACCCGACATAACGGAAATCGTTCCATTCAAAAATAATCACCACACGCATTAAGAAATTTATCTCACTGGGAGACGAGACGATCAATTCCTGTTGCACGGAACGCGGTCGGGCGCTGCCGGTTCGATAATTGCACCCGCTTTTGCACTTCCTCGTCCGACACTGAAACCGACGTCCATGCATATCAGGTCACCAAAGATGTAAAAATCCCACGGGTGAAAGATCCGGGCTATAATGAGGATGTTGCAACGTTTCCCAAGAAAATCGCTGAAGCGTACCATTCGTACAATTGGCATGGCCGGCACGAGTGGCCGAGCGGTTCTAGGCGCTACAGTCTGGAACCGCGCGACCGCTACGGTCGCAGGTTCGAATCCTGCCTCGGGCATGGATGCGTGTGATGTCTTTAGGTTAGTTAGGTTTAAGTAGTTCTAAGTTCTAGGGGACAGATGAACTCAGAAGTTGAGTCCCATAGTGCTCAGAACCATTTGAACCATTTTTGAATTGGTATGAGTTATCGTGAAATAGAATGAGACCATCCGATAGCATTCCGACAGCCCGAGGGCAAACGGCGACAGTGGAAACATCCCATGTGTCCCCCATGAAAGAAATCTAAAGCTACTCACACAAGTTCCGGTGAGGTTCTGATGACCTTCGACTGCAGGGCTCTATGCTCATCGAGTTTCTCGAGAGTGAAACCACAATCAATGTGCAGCGCGCTGAAGTCACTTTGCAGAAACTGCAGCGTGCCATAAAGTCAAAACGCCCTGGCATGCTGTCGGACTAAATCATGCTGTTACACGACAACGGCCTCCCCAACACTTCCAATCGCACAAGGTTACGCTTTAACGATTTGCTTCGCAAACACTGCAACATCATCCGTACGGCCAAGATCTTTCACCGTGTGAGTTTCACATCTTTGGCTACCTGAAGTCATGCATGGACGTCGCTTTCAGTGGGGCGAGGAAGTGCAAGAGAGCGTGCGGTTCTGAATCCATCAGCGGCTGACCGTGTTCTATAAAGCAAGAATTGATCGTCTCGTCTCCCAGTGGTCCAAATGTCTTAACTCGGTTGGTCTTTACTTTTAAATGGAACCATTCCATTGTTCTGTTGTGGCGGGTATTCGGCTTTCATTTGCCTGCCCTTGTTTATACTTCTGTACAAGTCCTGATACCTCTTACACTGTTTTCATAGTCCTTACTCGAGATGTATGCTGCTCTAGGATAGTTGTGTAGTCTGTGATAGATAACGGTTATGTAAACTTTTGTCTGTGGTACCTCTCGAAAACAACGTTTTCTACCTTTGAGGCTAAAAATGGCTTTGAGCACTATGGGACTTAACATCTGAGGTCATCAGTCCCCTAGAACTTGAACTACTTAAACCTAACTAACCTCAGGACATAACACACATCCATGCCCGAGGCAGAATTCGAACCTGCGACCGTAGAGGTCGCGAGGTTCCAGACTGAAGCGCCTAGAACCGCTCGGCCACACCGGCCGGTTACCTTCAAGGATTCTCATTTGAGTCACGGAGAATTTCCATAATACTTGCGTATTGCTCCGACCTACCAGTGACAAATCTGGCAGAATTATCTGAATTCCTTCAATATCTTGCCTTATCCTGACGTTGTGGTGACCCCACACACACGAACAGCATTCAAGAATGGGTCACGCAGATGTAGAGGTTGGTTCAAATGGCTCTGAGCACTATGGGACTCAACTGCTGAGGTCATTAGTCCCCTAGAACTTAGAACTAGTTAAACCTAACTAACCTAAGGACATCACAAACATCCATGCCCGAGGCAGGATTCGAACCTGCGACCGTAGCGGTCTTGCGGTTCCAGACTGCAGCGCCTTTAACCGCACGGCCACTTCGGCCGGCCAGATGTAGAGTATATGGTCTCCTTTATACAGGGTGTTACAAAACGGTACGGCCAAACTTTCAGGAAACATTCCTCACACACAAATAAAGAAAAGATGTTATGTGGACATGTGTCCGGAAACGCTTCATTTCCATTTTAGAGCTCATTTTAGTTTAGTTTCGTTAGTATGTACTGTACGTTATCATGATTTCATACGGGGTACTCTACCTGTGCTGCTAGAACGTGTGCCTTTACAAGTACGACACAACATGTGGTTCATGCACGATGGAGCTCCTGCACATTTCAGTCGAAGTGTTCGTACGCTTCTCAACAACAGATACGGTGACCGATGGATTGGTAGAGGCGGACCAATTCCATGGCCTCCACGCTCTCCTGACCTCAACCCTCTTGACTTTCATTTATGGGGGCGTTTGAAAGCTCTTGTCTATGCAACCCCGGTACCAAATGTAGAGACTCTTTGTGCCCGTATTGTGGACGGCTGTGATACAATACGCCATTCTCCAGGGCTGCATCAGCGCATCAACGATTCCATGCGACGGCGGGTGGATGCATGTATCCTCGCTAACGGAGGATATTTTGAACATTTCCTGTTACAAAGTGTTTGAAGTCACGCTGGTACGTTCTGTTGCTGTGTGCTTCCATTCCATGATGAATGTGATTTGAAGAGACGTAATAAAATGAGCTCTAACATGGAAAGTAAGCGTTTCCGGACACATGTCCACATAACATATTTTCTTTCTTTGTGTGTGATGAATGTTTCCTGAAAGTTTAGCCGTACCTTTTTGTAACACCCTGTATGTGAGCTACACTTTCCTAGACTTCTCCCAATAAACCAAAATCGGGAGCCGACCTCACGTGCTCGTTCCATTTCATGGTGCTTTGCAACATTGGGCCCGGATAATTAACTGACGCAACTGTGTTAAGCAGCACACCACTAATATGATATTCAAATGTTATAGCATTGTTCTTCCTACTGATGACATACAATGCTATCCCAAAAGTAGCGTTCGTAAGAAGCCAGAGGGACATTGCTCCGAAGGGAGACCGGAACGGGATAGGAGGATGGAATATGGAAACACCTGCAATAACTAGGGATCACAGGGAACTCGATGGAAGCTGCGTGGGACAGCATCTGCTGGAGGCAGCCTGTGCGTCGGCGCATGATCGACAAGGTCCCTTATCACCAGTTAAGTAAGTAACTAAGTTCTTCCTACTCATTTGTATTAATTTAGATTTTTCACTTATAGTGCTAACTAAAAATGGCTCTGAGCACTATGGGACTTAACATCTATGGTCATCAATCCCCTAGAACTTAGAACTACTTAAACCTAACTAACCTAAGGACATCACACAACACCAAGCCAACACGAGGCAGACAAAATCTCTGACCCCGTCGGGAATCGAACCCGGGAACCCGGGCGTGGGAAGGGAGAACGCTACCGCACGACCACGAGCTGCGGGCTATAGTGCTATCTTCCATTTATGACACCAAACAGGAATTCTGTTCAAGTCATCCTCTATACTGTCACAGTCACTCAAAGATGACACTACCCAGCACAGGAAAGAGATGCAGATTGCTGCTCACCCCATCCGTGAGATCGTTTATGTATACAGGGAATAAGAGCAGTCCAATCACACTTCTCTCTCGTACTTCTGACTATGCCCCTATAGACCTCATGATCGACGAGAAGTTAGACCGAAATCTACTTCTTTCCACCTTACAAACTACGCCAGTCTACAATATTGCGAGTAGCAGCAAAAAACGCGGCTTTATTTCAGTTGAGAAAATGTGCGTTCCTGAGAGAAATGGCTCTGCAGAAATGATTACACGTGGCCTTGTTGCCGGCGCGGCGTCCAGACTCCGGCTTGTGCTGTGCTGTGCTGCCGCTCTGTCCCCCGCACAGTGGACGGCTGTTGTTTACGACGTCCGGGCGGGAGGGAGGCAGTCTGCAGCTGCCCCCGCCGGATGCGCTGCAGCACCGCGCCGCATTAAGCCCGGGACACGAGCCTTGTGGTAGCCACGGGGTAGCTAACCGCCACGCCGGCGCCTTTACGACAACGGAGATGATGTCACTAATCGAGCCGCCCCTCCTCCAGACAGCACAAGACCTGAGAGGCTGAATGCTCACTACGATTTAAGGTGTGCTTCTCTAGAACATATAGCATACACACACACTATTTCGTCGAAATCATTTTATGCCACACGCGTGCACCATCAGTTCTGAATATTATACTGTGTAAAATCTTTAGGGAAGAAAGAGGTTAGTCACAAAACAATTACGCTATAAATGCGTTGACTAAAAACTGAGGGCGAAAGGAATACGCATCCTTCCCAAAACTAAGAGGCTTCTTTGGAAATCTGATGAATTCTACCAGTAACACAAACTTGAATTTCAACTGACTTACCGTTCGCTAGCTTAGCACTCTACCAATAAGGAGGAAACAAGTTGCAATACGTGAACTATACCACATATCCACTACAACTATTGGATTTCGTATTGATGACATCTAGTCACATGAATTGAGACACATCTCAGTGTAATAACTTTTGAAAACATTACTGTAAATGAACAGCGGTATGTTAGTTAAAATACCAATCAGTCTTGAACGCAAGGATTTATTTAACACAAAAAATTACACCTCAACATGATAACCGGTTTTCTCAACCGACATTTACCAATGCTCCGCCGCCGTCCCTGCTCATCACCTGAAGAGACATGGTCTGAAGACGATTTTTGACAAAATCGAAACCAGTACCATTTAGGCGTGTGATTTTTAGCTTCTAATAAATCCTTGTGATCAAGACTAGTTACTATTTTAACATCTCAGTGTAACTGAAACCTCGCAATTTTACAAGAGTTCATTTGTATTACTGAATAAATATCTCCAAATTCTTGATGTGGTGGAGCTCGTTTTCCTCACAATAGACAGGTCCATGAGTACACAGCTATCGTCAGCCACTCGTTTAGCATATCTGTGAGGTGCATCATACAATAAATGAAACTTTCTGACTTTCATTTCTAACAAGTCAGAATTTGGATGACTCTGTACCAAGACTAAATTATCATTCCAAGTTTCCTTCTTACCTTTGCTGATCGTAACGTTTATTTTATCCCTCTCTTTTTCTAGAGCCTCATCGAAGCTAACACAACATTTTACCTCCAGCTTATGAAGATTGAGACTTTAATTTTGTTGCTGTTGCCATCGGTATGTTTATAGTATTATCAGACATCATTTATTTCAGGGTATACCCGATGCTCTATCGTGGATAATCGATCACTGCAGAGACGTTATATGCTGAAGCAGCATTGCCAGGCACCGACGAGAGAGAAGAAGAAGTAAGGCAGGCCTCCTGTAGTTACGAAACGCCACCGCTACGCCAGGCTCTTTAGATGCCGCAGCACAGGGCAGGAGGACGGGTCCTGTCGGAGTCCAGTCCGAGCCTATTGTGGTGAAAAATTTCGCCACGAATCAGACACGTGTCGTAGTTCCACATCGCCCAACAGAGAAAATGTCGTCAAACGTCGCTCAGTCAAGCTTCGTTCCTGCTTACACGGACAGTGTGCTGAGTGCCACCATCGGCCACGTGGTTGTCTAGACTGCACTGAAGAGCTTGTTTTCCCTAGCTGCAGACTTCTACTGTACGCAGCTCAGTGACTCCAGCTGCTCTTGTGTATCTGAACCTCTATTAGTTCCGCGCGTGATCTCGCAGTCATAGCAACCAGCAGAAAAAGTTAAGTGTGTGGTTATTGTATTAGTAAACTGTTCTGTTCATTGACTGGTCACGTGTGTCTTGGTATGTCTCGAAAGTAGGACATTACACCCTGTGTATGTACGAGGTGGCTTATCAAAATCTCTTCCAACTGCGCATGTACGAGGGCAGTTCAATAAGTAATGCAACACATTTTTTTTCTCGGCCAATTTTGGTTGAAAAAACCGGAAATTTCTTGTGGAATATTTTCAAACATTCCCGCTTCGTCTCGTATAGTTTCATTGACTTCCGACAGGTGGCAGCGCTGTACGGAGCTGTTAAAATGGCGTCTGTAACGGATGTGCGTTGCAAACAACGGGCAGTGATCGAGTTTCTTTTGGCGGAAAACCAGGGCATCTCAGATATTCATAGGCGCTTGCAGAATGTCTACGGTGATCTGGCAGTGGACAAAAGCATGGTGAGTCGTTGGGCAAAGCGTGTGTCATCATCGCCGCAAGGTCAAGCATGACTGTCTGATCTCCCGCGTGCGGGCCGGCCGTGCACAGCTGTGACTCCTGCAATGGCGGAGCGTGCGAACACACTCGTTCGAGATGATCGACGGATCACTATCAAACAACTCAGTGCTCAACTTGACATCTCTGTTGGTAGTGCTGTCACAATTGTTCACCAGTTGGGATATTCAAAGGCTTGTTCCCGCTGGGTCCCTCGTTGTCTAACCGAACACCATAAAGAGCAAAGGAGAACCATCTGTGCGGAATTGCTTGCTCGTCATGTGGCTGAGGGTGACAATTTCTTGTCAAAGATTGTTACAGGCGATGAAACATGGGTTCATCACTTCGAACCTGAAACAAACGGCAATCAATGGAGTGGCGCCACACCCACTCCCCTACCAAGAAAAAGTTTAAAGCCATACCCTCAGCCGGTAAAGTCATGGTTACAGTCTTCTGGGACGCTGAAGGGGTTATTCTGTTCGATGTCCTTCCCCATGGGCAAACGATCAACTCTGAAGTGTATTGTGCTACTCTTCAGAAATTGAAGAAACGACTTCAGCGTGTTCGTAGGCACAAAAATCTGAACGAACTTCTCCTTCTTCATGACAACGCAAGACCTCACACAAGTCTTCGCACCCGAGAGGAGCTCACAAAACTTCAGTGGACTGTTCTTCCTCATGCACCCTACAGCCCCGATCTCGCACCGTCGGATTTCCATATGTTTGGCCCAATGAAGGACGCAATCCGTGGGAGGCACTACGCGGATGATGAAGAAGTTATTGATGCAGTACGACGTTGGCTCCGACATCGACCAGTGGAATGGTACCGTGCAGGCATACAGGCCCTCATTTCAAGGTGGCGTAAGGCCGTAGCATTGAATGGAGATTACGTTGAAAAATAGTGTTGTGTAGCTAAAAGATTGGGGAATAACCTGGTGTATTTCAATGCTGAATAAAACAACCCCTGTTTCAGAAAAAAAATGTGTTGCATTACTTATTGAACTGCTCTCGTAATTCGGTCCGTTTCGTACGTTGATTCATAGCCTGCGTCTGCTTTTTCAATCTCAAACTGCTTTCTTGGGCTTGATGTTTGCGCAGTGTCCTCTGCATATTGTCTTCACCATTGGCAATTTCTTTAGGGGCGAAACTAATGTACTGGGGAGGAATGCCGTTTGCCTGGACTTCAACACCCCTGTGCAGCGAGCGGTATACAGCTTTATTGTCGCCGGCTCGTCCCTCGTTGTCATGCATGAAGGATTAGGAGTGCGCCACAGGTTTCTCTTTGTGCCACCTTTCGTGTTGAATACACATTCTTCTGTGTATCACAGTGCAGTTCGTTGATCATTACTTCTCGCCGCACCATTTCTCCTAATAAGGGAAAAACCTTCACTAGTACGCCGTTGCATTGCATACAGTCTGTTAGGTAAGATGGTGGTCAAGTTAATCAGTGGAATAATGTATCTGATACCAAACTAAAACATATACAGACATCATATCTGAACAAAAGGAAAATGCAATTATAATTAATAATTCGTCCAGTCACCCGCAGCGTAGACAATTTCTTGGCATCTCCAGGCCTGCTTGAAACCAGATTTTCCGGGTATTCACGTGGAAGAGACCTCCAAATGCATCGAATTTGTGTTGCCAGCTGTTTCAAAGTGAATATATCTTTCCCTTGCATCTTAGTTTTTATGTAAGAACCACATTTTCAATAAGATTAGGGTCGGGTGACTGAGAGCTGCTCCATTACCTCTACACTTTTCTCCACTTTCCAGTCGCTAAAATGCTAGCTGCAGCGCTTCGCCGCGCGGGATTAGCCGAGCGGTCTCAGGCGCTGCAGTCTGGACTGTGCGGCTGGTCCCGGCGGATGTTCGAGCATGGGTGTGTGCGTTTGTCCTTAGGATAATTTAGATTAAGTAGTGTGTAAGCTTAGGGACTGATGGCCACAGCAGTTAAGTCCCATAAGATTTCACACACATTTGAACATTTGCAGCGCTTCGGATCATTCTCGTTCTGCTGTATCCAGTCTTCGTTTTTGTCGATCAACCAACGTTTGCCATTGTCGGTGATCCATCTTTTGGCAGTCGCCGTGAAACATTTTAGCAAACGCGACGTGTAAGCTGCACTCTTGTCTCTTCTTGCGCTGCTCAGTGAAAGTTACAAATTAAACTAATGCTTTCTGTTGGCTTGCAAAAGAACTAAAGTGGTATCTTTTACCATATGTAATGCCAACGTGCACTTACTTAACAGACTGTTCATGTTTCGCAAGACACTCTGTGGTGCGTGGCTGAGGGTACCCCGTCCCACTGCTAGTGATTTAAGACGACTCTCTCTATGTCCCCGAACGATCCCTAATTTGTCTCACGTTCGATGTCTTTACGCAGCAGTAGAGCCGTTCTACAGCCATCTTCAGATGCCGGTCCGCTAAATTTTCTCAGCTTTACTCCTCAAAATGAGCGTCGCCTTTCCCCCAGGGATCAACATTTGAATGCCCGAAATACCTTGCGTGTTGTTCGAACCTAGCAGTAACAAACGTAGCAGCCCGGTTCTGAATTTCTTCGATGTCCTCCTTTAATCCGCCCTTGGTGGGGGGGGGGGGGGGGGGCGAGAGGTTCCATACAGTTTAGCAGTACTCTACAATTGGTCGCACTAGTATCCTACACGCGGTCTTCCTTACAGATGAACGACACTTTCCTAAAATTCTCCCTATAATCCGTATTCAACCATTCGCCTTTCCTACTAGAATTCTTATACCCTCGTTCTATTTCATACCGCTTTCCAACGCTACGCCTGGATATTTAATCGACCTGCTTGTGTCAAGCAGCACACTACTAATGCTGTACTCGACCATACAGGATTGTTTTTCCTACTCATCTGCACTTACTTACATTTTTCTACATTTAGAACTAGCTACCACTAAGAAATTTTGTCTAAGCCTCATTGTATCCTCCTACATTCACTCAATGACGACACCTTCCCGTAAGCGAAAGCGTCAATAGCAATTAGCCGCAGATTGCTGCTCGCCCCTTCCGCCAGATCATTTGTGTACATAGAAAATAACAGCGATCCTATCACAATTCCCTACGGCGGTCCAGACGATACCCTTGACTCTGATAAACACTCGCCGTCGAGGACAACTTGCTAGGTTCTGTTACTTAAGATGTCTTCGAGATACATACCTGGGAATCTATTCCCTACGCTCCTACCTTCATTAAGAATCTGCAGTGTGACATCGAGTCAAATGATTTTTCAGATAGCTAGGATTACAGAACTTGCCTGTTACCCTTCATAATATATAAGAAAAGGGCAAGGTGAATTTCGCACGAGTGACGTTGATTCGTGTAAGAAGAATTCCCTCAATGTTCATTATTTTCACTGCAATGAGGCCCTAGTATCAGCTGGCGCTTAAGACAGTGTTCCTGGCTATTCCTCCATTAGTGTAGCAACAACTTCTGCTTTAGTGCCATGTAAGTCTGTAAATCCACAATTACTTCTCATTATGCATCAAACTGTGCGCCGATACGAAACTTCCTGGCAGGTTAAAACTGTGACAGATCGGTACTCGAACCCTGGACATAGTTTTAATCTGCCAGGACGCGTCGCATCAGCGTATACTCCACTGCAGAGTGAAAACTCATTCTGGAAACAATCCTGTAAGGTGTGCTTAAGCCAAGTCTCGGCCTGGGAGAGAGCGACGACCTTTCGTACCGGTGGTCCCAGGCCGAGTTCGGAGACTCGACGGTCTGCCGCCTCAAGAGAGTCACCCAATCTACTCTACACTCCTGAAGTAGAATCGGAGAGGAAATGAATATGTGGAAAACACCACAAGGGGAAGGGACAGCATGATAGGACATCTATTAAGACATCAGGATTTGACTTCCTGTCGTACTAGAGGAATATGTAGAGGACAAATAATGTAGAGGACAAGACAGAGATTGGAATACATCCAGCAAATAATTGAGGTCGTAGGTTGCAAGTACTGCTCTGAGATGAAGAGGTTGGCACAGGAGAGCAATTCGAGGCGAGGTTTATTTCAGTACACATCGTGTGGAGCTTTTTTTCTGTGTGGTCTAGTAGCTGCACGCAGTTTCTACTGAATTTGGCTGATCTGAAAGTAAGGCTACTTTTTCCGCATTTTTACGAACTCGATACACCAGTCACTCGTAGCACTGGTGAATCGAAGCTAATCATGAGAAGGCAGTAGCACAATCATAGTAACAGGAAGAACACAAATTCTACCCCGTAATTGCGATATATTACGCATTCAAGATTTATGAATCAAAAGAAATCAAGTATTAATCAAAGAGTGCATCAGTTAGCAACCAACAGTTAAGATGAAAGTAACAAAAATATTGATCATATTCCATTGTAAGTGACTAATTGTCTGACGAGTAACTTTAGACACCCTTAATATTAATAAAAGTCTAATTCGTCGTTACATTTTACACTGAAGTACCAAAGAAACTGGTATAGTCATGCGTATTCAAATACAGAGATATGTAAACAGGCAGAATACGGCGCTGCGGTCGGCAAGTGTCTGGCGCAGTTGTTAGATCGTTTACTGCTGCTACAATGGCAGTTTATCAAGATTTAAGTGTGTGCTATAGTCGGCGCAAGAGCGATGGGACACAGACTCTCCGAGGTAGCGATGAAGTGGAGATTTTCCCGTACGACCATTTCACGAGTGTAACGGGAATATCAGGAATCCGGTAAAACTTCAAATCTCCGACATCGCTGCGGTCGGATAAAGATCCTGCAAGAACGGGACCAACGGCGACTGAAGAGAATCGTTCAACGTGACAGAAGTGCAAACCTTCCAAAGATTGCTGAAGATTTCAATGCTGAGCCATCAGCAAGTGTCAGCGTGCGAAACATTCAGCGAAACATCATCGGTATGGGCTTTCGGAGCAGAAGGCCCACTCATGTTGTAACACCGAAAATGCAGGATGCATGGCACCTGCTACCGATCTATAATTTTTTTCTGAATTGTATGTAAATATTTATAATTTAAATGCTCTCTTTTAATAAGTAAGGACATTACTTCACTGTATGTGTAAATTTAGGTAGAAGTCTGTTGACGTTTCATTATATTTATCTGTGTCTTACTGTGACACTTATAAGCTCTGAGAAAAAGGCAAAGCAGTTGTTATTTGCATCGACTAGCAACGATAATAGCAGTGCTTGTGCGCTGTAAAATCTTTGGGTAGGGAGTTGTGGCGCGGAGCGCGCGGAGAGAGGTGGAGACGGGTTCCAGCACTTGTAGTGTGCGGAAGTGTGATGTTAACGCTCTCGCAGTAGAGACTACCATTTTCGGCGGCATCATGTACGCGCGCCGGCCAGATGTCTAGTAGCAGGAGTACGGACAGTGGACGGGCGGAAGAGGCTGTATTAGTTAGGATTGCCCGTTCCTGTAATTAACTGTGGCTCCACAAGATGCTACCGTCTTCAACAACAGCAGCAGTTCCAGCAACACAGTTTCGTCGTTGGCTCCGGGTTTCATCGTATGCACAGCACTGAAGTAAAACTGTTCATTGATAGAAAGTGTTAACAGGTAACCCAACAGCACAACTGAATGTGATTTGATTGATAAAATTTATTTAAATAATAATCAGTTAAACTCATTGCCCCCAGACATTGTTACCAAGCAGGATCCTTGGTCCTTTTTTTCCTCATATGCTAACCGAGTGTCGTAAGAAACAAATTGAATAGTTACAGCCAGTTTATTAATGAATAATTTCACTTTTAAGAATTTTAGCCTAAGTCTACTTTCAATTAACTGTTGTACAACACAGGTTTCAGTATATGACTATAGTAGAGCAATTTCATATTTCAAGTTTGAGAATCAATCACTGCAAAAAATCCAAATCTAAAGCAATGCACAAATTAATAGTACGGAAATTTTATTTATTTTACATATACCTTGGAGCACATGGCTGTTTGGTTTGGTATGTATTCTAGTGTTTAATTCTGTTCAAGTCAGTAAAAAAGGCTCAGTTGTTCAGACAATAATATGAAATACGATTTGCAAAATAAGTAAAGGCAAAGTAAAAAGTGCTTGCTTTTTTTCTAAATTTCTTTGATGACTTTACGTTCAGGTCACTAAAAGTCATTGTTTACGTAAAGTAGTTCAGTACTAACATACAGTTTAATTTCATATTTTCAAATCACTACTCGATTGCCTTTTTCAAAATTTAATGCCAAACATAACGTAAGAGTGACTTCTCAGTTTCCTTTATCATTACATACTCACTTAAAGTTAGTGTCAAGAAACGTGACAACCTTCAGTTGCCACGTCAGTGTTTAATAATACATGTTTTTCTTTCCCAACATCTTGTACAGGATTTAGGATGTAAATTGCCCTAGTGTGTTGGTGACCATTAATTATTTCCCTTTCGTTCATTAGTGTAACTTTTGGATGCATGATCGGTGGTTCTCCTTTTCTGTCCAGTGTTGTTCGTGAGTGAATGCACAAAATAACTTCCATTTTCCAAATTATACACCTATTCGGTTTAATTACTTTTTATTTTTCATAGACTTTCCATCAGAAGTGTCGGTTGTAGACTTTCCTCCTTTTTATCGGCATCACTTCTTCGGGAAAGATAGCCTTATCCAAGTAGTAAAAATCCATTAGGCATACACGCGATCCACGGCCATATTTTATATCGCAAGCAGGATAGGCCGATTAGTAAGAGGGAGGTTACAGGGACCCTTGATGACTTCACGACACAGAACTTGATGCCTCTTCTGGACGACATTGGACTGTTGATAACTGGAAACATGTTACTTGGTTGGACGAGTCTCGTTTCAAATTGTATCGAGCGGATGGATGTGTACGGGTATGGAGATAACCACATGAATCCATCGACCCTGTATGTCAGCAGGGGACGGTTCAAGGTGGTGGAGGCTCTGTAATAGTATGGATCGTGTGCATTTGGAGTGATATGGGACCCCTGATACGTCTAGATACGACTCTGACAGGTGACAGGTACATAAACATCCTATCTGATCACCTGCATCCGTTCATGTCCACTGTGCATTCCGACTGATTTGGGCAATTCCAGCAGGACAATGCGATACCCCACACTTCCAGGTTTTCTACAGAATGGCTCCAGGAACACTATTCCGATTTTAAACACTTACGCTGCCCATCAGACTCCCCAGGATTCAACATTATTGAGCATATCTTTTGCTGTGCAGGGATCTCCACCCCCTCGTACTCTTACCGATTTATGGAAACCCCTATAGGATCCATGGTGTCAGTTCCCTCCAGCACTACTTCAGGCGTTAGTCGAGTCCATACCACGTCGTGTTGCGGCACTTCTGCGTGCTCGAGGGGCCCTACACGATATTAGGCAGGTGTATCAGTTTGGCTCCTCAGCTTATTTACAGCAATTTGGTTTAGAAATGCATGAAAAGTGTAGCACTATTTTTTTCCTTGTGAAACGACTCATTTGCATGAATTTACTAACAAACACTGTGCCAAAGTCATGGGATAGCGATACGTACATACACGGATGGCGGTAGAATCGCCTACGCAAGATATAACAGCTCAGCGCACTGGCGGAGCTGTCGTTTGTACTCTGATGATTCATGTTAAACGCCGGCCGGAGTGGCCGAGCGGTTGTAGGTGCTTCAGTCTGGAACCGAGCGACCGCTACGGTCGCAGGTTCGAATCCTGCCTCAGGCATTGATATGTGTAATGTCCTTAGGTTAGTTAGGTTTAAGTAGTTCTAAGTTCTAGGGGACTGATGACCTCAGATGTCCCATAGTGCTCAGAGCCATTTGAACCATTTTTTTCCATGTTAAACAGGCATCTGACACGAGTGTGCATCCACAATGGGAATTAATAGGCTTTGAACGCGAAGTGGTAGTTGGAGCTAAAGGCATGGGATAATTTGTTTTGAAAATATTAAGGGAATTCAGTTTTCCGATATCCACAGTGTTAAGAGTGTGCCGGGAAACTCACATTTCAGGCATTGCCTCTCACCACAGACAACGCAGTGGTCGACGGCCTCCATTTAACACCCGAGAGTAGCGGCATTTGCGTAGAGTTGTCAGTGCTAACAGACAAGCAGTATTACGTTAAATAAACCCAAAAATAAATGTAGGACGTACGATGAACGTATCTGTTAAAAAAGAGCGGCGTTGTTGGGCGTTGATGGGCGGCAGACGACCGAGACTAGTGCCTTTGCTAACAGCACGACATCGCCTACAGTGCCTCTCCTGGGTTCGTGACCATTTCGGTTGGACCCTAGACGTGGCCTATGAGATGAGTACCGATTTCAGTTGGTAAGAGCTGTTAGTAGGGTTCGAGTGCGGTGCAGACTCCAAGAAGCCATCCACCCAAGTTGTCAACAAGGCATTGTGCAAGCTGTGGGTGCTCCATGATGGCTTTGACTGTGTACACATGGAATTAACTGGGTTCCCTGTCCAACTTAACCAATCACTGTCTGGAAATAGTTATGTTCGGCTACTTGGAGAGCATTTGCAGCCGTTCGTGGACTTCATATTCCGAAACAAACAAGTCATGTCAGCGGGCCACAGTTGTTCGTGATTGGTTTAAAGAACATTCTGAACAGTTCCAGCGAATGATTTGACAACCCATATCGCTGGAGATGAATCCCATCGAAGCTTTATGGGACATAATCGAGAGGTCAGTTCGTGCACAAAATCCTGCACCAGCAACGCTTTCGCAACTATGAACGGCCATAGAGACAGTGTGGCTCAGTATTTCTGCGGGTGACCTCCAACGACTTGTTGAGTCCACGCCACGTCGAGTTGCTGCACTATTCCGTTCAAATGGTGGTTCTACACGGTATTCCCATGACTTTTGTCACCTCAGTGTTTACACGACCGGAAACATCTCCGATTTTCTGTCAGATTTTGACGCAAACCCTTTGTTAAAACTAAGTATTGCGCACTGTTTTCCACCTTAACTTTCCTGTATCGTTGCAAATATACCGTCACACGTTAGCGCAAAATCTTGTCTAGAACTCGATACAGCCCTTTTGCTGTGTAAAAACGCGGAACAGACCGACAGCCACTACCCAGTCACTTGTTGACCAGTATGGTGTAGCAGCAGAAGGAAATCCGTTGCTCCAAATTTCGCGTTAAAAATCATTCACTCAGAAGGATTGTGCGCACGTACCATCATCTGAGTGCAATACGACCTCCCATCAAAGAGGGTGGAGGAGCGGACAGGGTTCAGGGCACTCGGGGTGGAAAACTGCACCCTAAAAGGTGGAAGAATCAGCAATGATCAACGGCATGAGGACGCAGAAGGTACTGCGTTACAGGCACATAACGTTTATTCAAAGGACTTGTGCCCCATAACTGAGAAAAGTGTTTTGATAATTTCTCCATTGGCGAAAGGTTCCGTACTAGTCCCCCATCCGGATCTTCAGAAGGGAACTGCCGGGCTGGAAGTGATCAAGAAAAAAAGATTGAATAACAAACGAAAGAGTCGGAGTGTGGAATATCAGAAGTTTGAACGTGGTGTGGAAGCTAGAAAATCTGAAAAGTAATTGCTAAGGCTCAGTATAGATTTAGCGGGTATCAGTGTAGTGAAATGGAAGGAGGACATGGATTTCTGATCAGACAAGCATAGAGTAATATAAACAGAAGCAGAAAATAGTATTACGGGACTAGGATTCGTTTTGAATAGGAAGGTAGAACAGAGATTAAATTACTGTGAACAATTAAGTGATAGGGTTGTTCTCATCAGAATCGAAGCAAGCCAACAACGACAACTTTGCTTAAGCTACACGTGCAGAAGTCGCAGGATGACTCATACAGAATTTCTATTTGGTATAACGAATGGCAGCTTGCTCTGAATGCAGGGAGACGTCAGCTAGTGGAGATGAGTAGGCGAAACAATCCTGTAATATTGTAATACATTATTACTGACGTTCTACCTGACATAGTCAAGTCGATTAAATATCTAAGCGTAATGTTACAAAGCGACATGAAATGGAATAAACACGTAAATATGTAGAAGGGAAGGGGAATAGTCGGCTTCGGACATGTCGAAAGATTCTGGAAACATGTAACTCATCAATAAAGGAGACCGCATTTATAACATTTGTGCAATCCATTCTTGAGTATTACTCGAGTGTTTGGGATCCCCACCAGGTCTGATTGAAGGAAGATATCGAAGCAATTCATGCCTGTACTACTAACGCAGGTGTTGGACAGAGGTATGGAAACACCGCAAGACATGCATGCTTTAACATAAAGGCCGATTCCAGTCGAACCTGCAGGTTGCGCTGTTGTTGTTAACCGCAATTGATATCCTTGCAATGTCCTCAATACGTTACAAGTGTCAGTCGTGGTCAGAACCGGGTTTTGTGTGATTGTGAGTGCGTTATGTTGGAGTTAGGTGAATTCGAACGTGGGAAAATTGTTGGTGGTGGTATGCCTGGTGCACCATATCGAAGATTTACACTGCATACAGGGAAAGCGTATAAAAGTCGTCTGCTAAGTCACAACGCGGCCTGAAATGTGTGCTCGGTGATCGTGACAGACAGTCATTGAAGAGTATTGTGAAGAAAAATTACAAGACGACCGCTGAAAAAGCCACTGCAGAACTTGATGTTGTCCTCGTGAACCCCGTCAGCACCAAAACACAATGGGAGCTCCGTAAGCAGAGAATTTCAGGGCGAAGTGAAATTCCAAAACCTCTCATCAGTGATGCAAATGCCCGTAACAGGAGAACATTGTGTCGAAGCCGTAAAACGAGGACTAGGTGGAATTGGAGTAAGTCGTTTTGCTGGATAAGTCTTGTTTCATACATTTTCCCACTTCTGGCCGAGTTTTCGTCCCAGGAATGAAACATGGTGGCGGTTCAGTGATGATCTAGGAGTTCATATCGTCATATCGTGGTATTCCATGGGAGCCATGGTTACTCTGCAATGTCAAAATTACTGCCAAGGATTATGTGACCATTTCGACTGGGCAGGTCCATTCCGTGGTACATTTGTGGCCCACTGGCCCCTGTTCCGTAGCGGGCATCGCGCAGCAGTGATTTTATCAGCACGAGGATATATTTTCGCCTCTCTCCTGCCAATACATTCACCATAACTCAATATTTCTAAACCATTGTGCTGTCCACTATTTTATAGAAACCATGGTATCAGATTTCCTTGAAAACGATACAGGTCCTGTATCTATATAATTTCTAGATGACTGGAAGCACTTTTGAATGTCAACTGGTTTCTTTTATCGTGTTCGGCATGATAATGTGTTGTGTTTTGGGGCTCCCATATTTTTGTTCAACTCTTCTATGTATGTCACCAGCACGTTCGATCAACAAGTGGGTAATGCAGAAGCGCTCTGTTAACTAAAATTGGAATCCCTGGAGGGAAGGAGACGTTCTTTTTTCGAAGTACTATCGAAAGCGTTCAGGATTCTTTACAGACTGGAGAACGATCCTACTATACCCGTCATACATCTCGCCTAGGGAACATGGAATCATGGCTCGTACAAAAGAACATAGACGTTCCTTTCTCCCTCGCTCCATTTTCGTGGAACAGAAATCGATATAACTGGCAGTAATACAAAGCGACATCCATTGTATGGTGTCTTACGGAGTAAGCATGTAGATGTACCAATGGTAGCAAAGGTAATATTACTGATGGCAAAGGCACTAAATAAAAGTTACAAAACTCGGTTTCCGAAATACCTTTACCAAAGAAGAAGAAGATGAAGAAGAAATAAATATTCCAGACTTCGAAACAAGAGCTACTGCCAACATGAGCAGCTTAGAAGTAGATGTTCTCGGTGTAACGAAGCAGCATAAATACGCTGACACAATAGCTCCATATTTAGATATCATATACGACCGCTCGCTCGACGAAAGACTGAAAACTAGTACAGGTCTCACAAATACTCAAGAAAGGGAACAGCAGTTGCCTGCTGAATTACAGACCAATACCACTAACATCGATTTGCGAGGACTTTTGGAACACATACTGTGTTCGACCATTATGAATTACTCTTTAAAGGATATCATATTCGCCGTTCACTGAATAAATTATTCACTTCACTATTGCAGTTTCGGTCATTGGGTCATTTTCAAGTGGTACTGTAAAACACTTTGCTTCAGAACATGTCAGACTATAAGATCCCCCGATATATGATGCCCTTTAAAAAATTCTTCACAACTATGGACCCCGACCATGAGAAATGAATCAATTATGAATTACTTCGAAAATGGTTCAAATGGCTCTGAGCACTATGGGACTCAACTGCTGAGGTCATTAGTCCCCTAGAACTTAGAACTAGTTAAACTTAACTAACCTAAGGACATCACAAACATCCATGCCCGAGGCAGGATTCGAACCTGCGACCGTAGCGGTCTTGCGGTTCCAGACTGCAGCGCCTTTAACCGCACGGCCACTTCGACCGGCAATTACTTCGAAGATAACGGTTTACTGACAACTAGCCAGCATTTCAGAAAATATCGTTCTTCTGAGACACAACTAGCTCGTTATTCTCACGAAGTAATGAATGCTATAGACAGGGGATGTCAAACTGATTACATGTTTTTTGTTTTCCAGAATTTTTTGACACTATTCCTTTCAAGCGACTTCTAGTCAGATTCCGTGCTTATGGAAAATCGTCTCAGTTGTGCGACTGGATTCGTGATTTCCTGTCAGAAACGTCACAGTTCGTAGTAACTAAAGGAAAGTCTTCGAGTAAAGCCGAAGTGTTATCTGGCGTTCCCCAGGAAAGTGTTACAGGCCCTATGCTGTTCGTGATCTGTACTTACAACCTAGGAGTCACGGTGATAGCCGTCTTAGATTATTTGCAGATGATGCTGTCGTTTACCGTCTCGTAAAGTTATCACATTTTCAAAACCAATTGCAAAATTATTTAGACAAGTTATCTGTGTGGTGTGAAAAGTGGCGATTGACTCTAAATAATGAAAATTGTGAAGTTATCCACACGTGTACTAAAAGGCATTCACTAAATGTCGGTTACATGATAAATCACATAAATCTAAGGTATTGAATTCAACCATATAATTAGCGGTTACAATCGCGTATAACTTAAATTGGAACGATTACGTAGATAATGTTGTGGGGGAAGAGAACGGAAGACAGCGTTTTATTGTGGGTATATGTTACCTCGCCAGAGGTTATGTCCTAGCTAGTAGTTTCTTTGGCCTATTATGCTTCCACCTGTGATTGTGATCATAGTTTTAGGATGAAAGCATTGTTAAAGTGTCTCGAGTCCTTGTATAGTCATGTGGCGAGATTTTTGAATACTTTTGTGATTCCCATATTACTGGTCTACACTAAAGATAATGCTTGTCCGACCTTTTCTGGAGGACTGATTCGTGGTGTGGCATCCACTTCTGAAGGAACTGGCGGAGGACATATAAAAAGCGCAAAGAAGGGCAGCTCGTTTCTTATTATTGCGAAACAAGGGCTAGAGTGTGACGGCTATGATAAGCGAGTTTGGGTGGCAATCATTAAGACAAAGATTTTTCGTACTCATGAAATTTCTATCACCAACTTCCTCCTGCGAATACGAAAATATTTTGTTTTGGCAGCCAGCTACATAGGAAGACATGATCATTGTAATAAAATAAGACGAAATAGCGCTTGCAGGGCGAGCCGTGGTAAAAATTTGCTTTTTTGAAGAGCGCGCCGCAGCACGTTGTGTGAAGCAGTCGTCCTCCATTTCTGGCGGTGGCGCCGCTGTGGAAATCGCAACTTTGGTATCTCCCTCTGATGGGAAAGGGGAAAGGTTGCCTGTTTTTTAACGTGCATTTAAGGGGCGCTATGAGCTCGTCAGTTCTTCCAAGACCCAGGCAATCATCGTAGGTCGTACCACTCGCTCCTTCCGGCTTCTGGATTTCTCCCTTACTGTCTGCGCCCGTCCTGTCCACCTCATCCCCACCCTCACCTACCTTGGCCTCACCATTGACCGTCATCTCACCTGGATCCCTCATCTCCGCTCCATCCAATCCAAAGCCCACAACCGCCTCCGACTTCTCAAACTCCTCTCCGACCGGACTTGGGGGTTGCACCCCTCTACCATCCTCCACACCTACAAATCCTTAATCCGTCCCATCCTCTGTTATGCCAGTCCTGCCTGGATATCTGCCCCCCCCCCCCCGAAATTCTATAAGTCCCTCCAGATCCTTGAGCGTCATGCACTCCACCTCGCCTTCCGTATACGCCTCCCGTCCCCCACGCGGATCCTCTATGATCTCATTCCTTCCCCCGTCTGCTCCTATTCCTCGAACATATCCGCATCCTCTACACCTCCCGCCGTCTTGATCCCCCTCACCCCCTGGTTGCTCCTCTCCTCTCCTATCCCCACCCCCTGCCACATCTTCACCGTTGTGTCCCCCCTACCCTCCATCTCTACACCCTACATCTCCTTTCCCAAGGTGGCTTCCATCAACTCCCCCTCCCGGATGATGCCCTCTCTCCCTCCATTTATCCCTCCTATCAACTCTGATCCTCACTCCCCCTCCTTTCCTCTGTCCTTTCCCTGGGCTCCCTCTTCCCCCCCTTCCGTCCTGTTTTCTCCCCACTACACCTCTCCCTACCTCCCTTGTCCCCTCCCCCCTGAGTCCTTTTGTATTCCCCTCCTCTGCCTACCCCACTCCCTGTCGCGTCTGCCCAGCGCCCCCCACCCCTCTTATGGGCCCTCATCCTCCATCAGCTCCTTTCCCGGCTCCCCCCCTTTTTTATTTTCCCATCATCTGTCCAGTTTCCCCCCACCTGCTCTCGGCTGTGGTCTGTCACATTTGACAACTTTTTAGTGCAGTGTTCCAGTGAGTGTTCAGTGTTGTTCGTCTTTCTCGTGTTGCGAACAGAAACCATGCTGTCGCTGAGTGTGAATTTTATGTCTTTTGCGAACAGAAACCAGACTGTCGCCGTGTTTTTTTTTAATTGTCTGTCTATTGTTTTACCTGTCTGCTTTGTATGTATTTTCTTAGCGTCATCATCCCTCTGTTCTTTGTTTTAAGTTCCACGATTTCTTTTCGCCATGTTACTCTTTAAGTCTCCGATTTTATCGCCTGTTTTTATTATTTCTTGTCTTCATCTTTCTAACAAAGTCTGTAGGCTGAAGAGCGGCATACTAAGCTGCTGCCAGCCCGCCCCCTTCGGGGGGAATTGAAATTCAATAAAGGAAAAAAAAACTCGTCAGTCGCTCAGTCTGAGTCGGTGCAGTCTGGGCCAGGCTAGTCAGCTGGTCAGCCGGCTCAGTGTGGGGCATTCACTGTCTGTTTGTCGTCCTGAGTGCTGGTATGTGTTAGGCCGCCAGTCTGCCCGAGTTTGTTCAGGCAATGGGCATTGGCGGTTGGATCGATCGGTTGGTCGGTCGCGCACTCGTACACAACATGACTTGTCCGTTTTGAGCGTCGGCGCCTGTGAGGTCGCCACGTCAGTCCAGTGGGCCGCGCCGTATAGCGAGGCGTAGTGGCTTCGCGTCCGACACGAGAGCAACAGGAGCCAACCCACGACATCGGTCTGGCCGGGGCGAGCTACGACGCCGTGAGACGGGAGATCGGCACGCCTTCCTGCGTCCGTTGAAGCGGTTGGCAGCGGACGGTTCGGGAGAGCGTTTTGGGGGTGCTGCGCCAGGTCTTCGCCAGAAATCGCAGTTATTAGAAGTGATTCGTGAAAAGTTGTTTCATTTACTTGTTAAATTCTACTTGTCTTCTTGGTCAGTCCCTCGTTCCCAGCTGACTCGTTTGTCTCTCGTCCGCATTTGTTAGACATTTAGTGTCTGTCTGTCTGTCGGTCGGTCTGCCGTACGTTAATAGCTGCCTCTGTCATGTTTGTCGGATTCGGTGTTAACGAATTTATTGCTTAAGGTCTAAAGGCCGAATTCCTGAAATATGTTTTTATCTTGCCTATCATCTTGAGAGGCGGTATATGTGTAATGTAGGGCATGTTTGTACATTTTATGTAAGACTGCATTTCACGAGTTTTTATTTAAAAGGGTCATTTTAGTATATAAAGTTGCCGGCCGAAGTGGCCGTGCGGTTCTAGGCGCTACAGTCTGAAGCCGAGCGACCGCTACGGTCGCAGGTTCGAATCCTGCCTCGGGCATGGATGTGTGTGATGTCCTTAGGTTAGTTAGGTTTAATTAGTTCTAAGTTCTAGGCGACTGATGACATCAGAAGTTAAGTCGCATAGTGCTCAGAGCCATTTTTTTATATAAAGTTGCCACCCTCCCACCGTAAGAGTTTTCTTTTAAAAACAAGTTGCACTTTCGGTGCCAAGTACTTTTTAATGTGAGTATTTTGTACCATTTCCATCCCTCCTACGGGGTGCATAGTTTATGTGTTTGTGTGAGTTGTTAAAATTTTTAGCTTAAAATAATCTGGTGTGTTGCAGATTTGCACCAGTGCATTCTTTCGGAGGTTGTTGTGAGCGGTCGTGACTACGGCCGTGTTAAAAGGGAGTGGCAAGCTTCTCATCCCGAAGGCCCCTACTGTCATAATAAGGAAAATTGTTATGTTTGCCTCTGAATAAATTGTAACTTGATTTTTAGAGGGTGCTTTCTGATTATAATTTTAAATCTGTTTCTAAAAAATAGAGGAAAAGGCTTTTAGGAATAAAATTTCGATTTTTTGAAAGAAATTTGATTTGTTTCCATCAGTTACTCCCTGGCAATTACTTCCACGCTCACATAGTGTGATTAAATGTGTTAATGTTCTTCATTAATCGCTAGTAAAGAAAGTAATTTCTTTAAGAAAAGATTTTGTAAGTAAATTCACGGTTCGCAGGGAAAAATTAAAATATTCGTTTTTTCTGCGCTTTGTTCGAGAGTAAAACTTGGAGAAATAGCTTGATGGCGGTTCGGTAAACCACCTCCTAAATCTCCTACCGGGCACCCGGGCACATAAATGGGAATTGCAGAGTGGTAGTGTTGATGTAGATGTACACGTAAAAACTAGTCATGTAAGTATGTAAATTCCTCTATGTATGAGTCACATTTTTATGCTTAATGTGTTATACAATGACATTTTCAGATTTTTGTAAATGTGATCCGTGGATGAATAAAACTGTTACTGCTACTACTAGATATTTATTTGAAATTGTATTAATACCTTATTGTGAGACAGATTAGCTGATCCCGTTGAGAGAAACGCATATGATGGATCGCTACAGGTACCATCCTAGTAGCCACATTGGCAGCTCTTGCCGCGCGTCACACAGACCTGCGTAGTAGACCGGGACCTCAGCCAAGCCGCTTGTACGTCTCTCTGGCGAGAACGACCGCTATTAGGAATCAAACGGTCGTTACCGAACCCGTAGAACTCTGGTCGCCAGCTAGACCTCCACTCTCCCGCGAGAATTACAAACGTCGATCTTCATTTCGGGTTGAACAGAGAACTGTGATTAAAGTTCAGCGAATTGCTAGAGAAAACCCTAACTCGTAATGTTGAATAGCGACTTGCCGTCACGTCTTCACATTACACGGAAAACTGCCTTCACACTCTTGAAACCACATCGCTCTCTGCAGCCATTAACTTAGTTTTCTGATTCCGCTGGGCTGTAAGCTGTAAAAACTGGTGCTAACTACACGATTGTGTTTTGACTTCCGTGACGCTAGTCTGAACAGAAAGGAAACTCCTCAAAACAAAACAAACAAACACCCAGCAAGTCCAAAGGGCTGCCACCATTATCTGTGGACGTAATATTAATTTTCATTTACTAGATGACACGGCTCTTCAAACTTAGGTAGAAAAGGTATGATTTTTGTCTCTTAATTCTGGCGGGCTGAGGATTCGACTTTTGACATAAAAACACACTAGAAATTCGACCATAAATACAATAAGTTAGCCTAGTTATGGTTGCTGTCCTAGAATTACGCATTGAGCAAGCAACTAGTTATACTGTGCAACTATCATCATTCGTATCTTTTAAACTACATCCTAAACCAATGATGATAACTACCGAACGTCTGAATCCTTGGCCGTTTCTTTAAGGAGTGAGTGACCTTTGGAAACACTCGATGTTTCCTCGGTCTCGTACAAGGACAAATTGTTCTGGCCAACGCCCAGCTTAGTTCTGTGGGGATCGTTTGATTGACTGTGGACTTCTCTCTGCTTGGAATTGGCCAGCTGAGATCATCCGATCATAGTGCAAGGCTGAGGTGCCGTTAAACTAGGTGCACGGGAGGCGTTACTTTAGGTCCGGAACGCGGCCAGGTCGTTTTCGCATTTCAAAACTTTGCACCTTTTCTCAAAATGCTCCAGCTAATTGATAAATTAGTAAGAGTTCGTAACTCCCTTGTATCTAGTACACCAATGGCCGATTCATCCTTAACATACCATTTTGTCTGCTCACAGCAACTTTATGTCTATTTCTTGCTAGAAGAGGAGTTTCCTCTCCCAACGATTGCCCTGTTACTGCACTGTAGAACGAGTCACAGCAATTTACAGATGCATTACTTGTTACATGATTCTATAAGATCATATTTTTACAAATATAGAAATTAAATACATCATCTTTCCAACGTTGTGAAGAGACCAAGTTTAGATACGCATGACATGTGCTACGTGTGTACACATGCTTGGTGGTTGTATTGTTCGCTAACATCAGTGTTAAAGATCTCGACAGCTGTGGTTATCCTCTCAATACCGGACACGACGCTGCTCCTGGTGAAGCACAAACAACGTTCTTGACGATGGATACGCTAGGGGAAGAAATAATCTGCCCATCGCATCATCCATGTGTAGAAAGCTTCTTCTGCGGCCATTGAGTGATTAACCAATCAAGAAGACCCATTTCGGTTTAGCTACCGAGTCAACGTTCGAATGCCAAATAGGTAGGCCGCCAACTTTATGGAAAACTGATACCTATTACTTTTGTCACAAGTCGAGTACTAACACGTCGTTTACAAACGACGCCAAGCACTTTGAGCTGTGAAGTTCGATCAGAATAACAACGCAGGATTTCCCAAAAAGTGAAATACTGTTTCGTGACACAAAATGATTCTTTCTGGAAAACCCACATCCTGCTCGTTTCCAAAAAGTGTTATTTTATGACAAAAAACGATTCACTTTGGGAAACCCACATCCTGCTCGTTATTACCAAAAAAACCTCATTACGAGAGAGCTGCAGTCGCTTCTGTTGAACATTCGGTACTTTTGCAATTCAGCTGCTGGATGGCTTTCTGCAAGTGAGTGCTGCTACCTCCGTAGTAAACTTTTAACAATCTGTCGACTATGTATTGATCTAATCTGGTGTTCGACGAGTCCTTTTCATTGATGACATTTGCTTGATTTTCCGCTTATTTGTTCTTATTGCTGGACTACTGACCTGGATATGCTCCTCGGAAGTCTCACAGTCTATTTTCCTTGGTCATCCTCCTACTTAGAACATTTGTTAAAGAGAATAGACAACACAGCAGCAAATAATTTCAGATTTCTTCATATGTCTTGAGGCGCAATTGCACATTATAATGTTCATCGTGTGTCACTATCAGCGCAAATCAGTAAGTTACAGTAATTAAACATCTTGGCAGAACGTTATCGAGCCATATGAAATAGAACGAGTACGTGGGAATGGTAGTAAGGAACGCGAATGGCCGACTCCGGTATGTTGGGAGAATATTGGGAAAGTGCAGCTCGTCTATAAAGAAGACCGCGTATGGGACACTTGTGCTACCCATTGTTGAGTACTGCTAGAGTGTTTCACCAACGCGCGAGTATTACGGAGTTGTTTCATGAACTCAAACGCTATTTTCTGGAGAGAAGATAATATTCGTTTCGCGAAACAATAGCGAGAAAATTTAAAGAACCAGAGTCGAAGCTGACTGCCGCCAATGTACGTTTCGCGTAAGGATCACAAAGATAAGAGAAATTGGGGCTCGTACGGAGCGATATGGAGAGTTCTTTTTCCTAAGATCTATTTGCGAGTGGAACGGGAGAGGAAAATGCTAATAGTAGTGCAATGTACCTCCTGCAATGCACAGTACATTGGCTTGAAAAATATGTGACAATGTTCCACCAATCGGAACTCATAGGACTCAGGTAGCACTCCACCGACCTGTCTTTATAAGCACGCCTAGACCGTCAGACCTGCCATCTCCAATACGCCGATGACACCGCCTTCCTTGCCCTCGCCCCCATCCTGCAACGCTCCCAACACCTTCTCCAATCCCATCTTGACCGGTTCACAGCTTGGTGTAACCAGTGGTTGCTCAAGGTCAATCCTTCCAAGATCAGGCGATCATTGTAGGCAAAAACACCCCTACCTTCCGTCTCCTCGACTTCTATATTACTATTTATGACTGTCCTACCACCCTCACTCCCACCCTCAAGTATCTTGGCGTCACCCTTGACCGTCGCCTCTCCTGGACCCCCCGTCTCTGGAATATCCAAGCCAAGGCAAGCTCCCGACTCCATCTCCTCAAGCTCCTTTCTGGCCGCACATGGGGTTTGGACCCCTCCACCATGCTCCACACCTATAAATCCCTCTTCTGCCCTATCCTCTGCTATGCTCATCCCGCCTGGATCTCCACCCCTCCTACCTTTTACAAATCCCTTCAAATCCTAGAACGCCATGTGCTCTGCCTCGCGTATCACATCTGCCTCCCATCCCCCATGCGGGTCCTATATGACCTCGTCCCCTTCCCGCAACTAGTCCTTTTCCTCGAACGGATATGGATCCTCTACACCTCCCGCAAACTTGATCCCCCTCACCCACTTATCTCTCCCATCCTCTCCCACCCCCATCCGCTGCCACACCTGCATTCCCACATCCCACCTGCCCTCCATCTCTCCACTCTCCATGCCCTCGCCCAAGGTGGCTTCCACCAACTCCCCCCCCCCTCCTGATGATGCCCTCCTCCCCTCCATCTACCCCTCCTACCAACTTTGATCCTCCCCATCCACCCCCTGTGTTTTTTCCCAAGGGCACCCTCTCTCCCTTCTCTCCCTCCTCCCTTCCTCCCTCCCTCCTCTCCCTGGGTCTCCCCTACCCCCCTACCTTCTTTCCTCCCCCTCCCATCTCCTCTGCCACTGGCATCTGCACCCTCCCCTCTCCATCCTCCCCCACCTTTTCCCCTTTTTGGCAGGTCCCCAGACTCGTACACGCATAGTAAACTTTCGCGCGCCGGAGATCATCGCCTAGTGTTTGTGTGTGCCATCGTGTTCGTGTTCCAGCGTTCCAGTGTTTCATCGTTTGTGCTCCACAGTTGGTGTGTGTCGGTCTCTGTCATCTCTGTGCGTGTCCACGTTTCTGAACGTTTTTGTTTTGGACACTGCGCCCGTGAACGGCTCTGTGTGCTTCAATTTTGTGTGTCTACTTTTTTATATCCACCATGTCTGTTTTTAGATTGTCTCCTTTTGTATCATTAGTCATATCTGAGGCCGAAGAGCGGCGTAGTATGCCGCTGCTGGCCTGCCTGTATCAGATGTGAAAATAACAATAAAGAAAAAAAGAGTCACACCTGCAATGTTTACGAATCGCTAGGAACAGCTCCGGCCAGTACTTACGCCGGCCCTAGCATTCTATTCACTCGCTGTAGCATTGTAGTAGCACGTTGTAATTTGTAGAGTATATTTTGGTCAGTATTTTCTTGCATTGTTTCTTTATCCGATTTGCCACCACAAGAGATGTGGGTTTTTCTGGTTGTTCTTGCATTTGAAATTTATTGTACGCAAAGAAGGCGTTTTTCTTTAATTGTAATAAAGTGTATTCAAATTGACTGTTAGTCCTTTCCTGCCGACTGCAGAACACTACAGTTATTGGCGACGAGGATAAAACATTCATTTTCGAATGGTACAACCTCCTCCGAGGAGCTTGTTCACTACTTGGTGGAAACACTACAGCAGATTCAGGCAATGCTTACGGGTTCAGAAATTCACTCTCACTCGCCAGCGTTGCAAGAGGTAGCTCATAGAATTGATTCCATCGCGGGTAAATTTAACACTTTGCACGTGACTCCAGCGACGTGTTCGGATTCGATAGGTCTGTCGAACTATGAACAAATTATGTCGAACGGTTGGAACAACATTTACTGGTACCTGGGATCCACGAAAATCGAAGTCGGACCTTTTATTTTATTTTTTTTCCAGCAACAGTCCGTCCACAGGTGTATTATTTATTTCAGCAATTCAACCCTGAACTGTCCCCTCGCGATCTCTCATTTACTCATATTAAGGGCTGCCTTTTTGAGTACTTTGATGCACAAATACCTATCACCTCCACCCTTCAGACTTTCTTTTCTTGTCGAAAGTCCCGAGATCAGACTTACCAGGAATGGATTACGACACTCCAGGGGTCTCTCCCACTATTGTAAATTCTTGCTCGCCCATGTTGCCTGCAAGTAGTCTTATGCCTCTTCGTTGATTCGCGATATGTTGGTTTTTCACGCACCAGGGTCTTCGGGCTGATATTCTGAAGTTACAGGACCCGTTCCTCGATACCAGACTGCTGATAATTCGTGCGTTTGAACAGTCTCACCGGCTACAACCACCACGTCTTGATCCAGCTGTTTTCGCGGCTCGCCAGTTGCCTAGCGCCGAGTGGGAGCCTCGTCGATCCGTTGATCCACTCCGTGACAGGAAGTCTTTCACCCGGCTTCCATCCTGTCTGAACTGTTTCTGCACTTACCAACAGCCGGAATGCCCCCACCGGCGAGCACGATACACGACTTGCAGCCCAACGGGCCATATCGCTGGCTGTGGTGTGTCAGGCTTCGCAGGAACATCGCGTAGATGCCACGCTTCCTGCGGACGCACAGGCCCCTCACGAATCGTCACCCCAGGACCTGGAATCCGCGCATTCCATTGACGGCCAAGTATTCTCCATCATTCCCCAGTCGGGTGCCCGTTTTCTCCTTACCTTGGAGTTCGTGCATATTCCGGTGGTCTTCCAAATCGACATGGCATCATCCGTTTCTATTGTGGATGGTGCCACATAATAACACTTGGGCTCGCCACCTTTATTCCCGTACACTCGCACCTTGCGCAGTTTCAGTAATCACTCTATATCAGTCGACAGTGTTTTTCCCACACAAACCTCTTACAACGGTCGTTCCTTCACTGCACACTTTCTGGTGGTCGGATCCCCCGGCGCTACTAACCTTCTGGGTGTAGACATTTTTTGGTCGTCTGGGCTTATCAGTGCAGGGCGCAGCACAGGCAGTGCCGATTCACTCATCAGATACCCTACTCACCCCAGCATGCTCAGCAAATACGAAACGTTGTTTTCATCCTCTACTCGAGGGGTGAAGGGATTCAGTGCGCATGTTCAGCTTCTTTCCTCTGCTCCTCCTCTTTTTTGTTTTAAGGCTCTCCGAGACAGGCTCCAGGTGTAACTTCGCCGCTTACAAGGTGAGTGCCGCCAATATACGTTTCGCATAAAGACCACAAAGATAAGAGAAATTAGTGATCGTACGGAGCGATATGGACAGTTCTTTTTCCCAAGATCTATTTGCGAATGGAACAGGAAAGGAAAAGGCTAGTAGTGCTGCAAGGTTCCTCTTGAAATGCACAATACAGTGGTTTGAAGAATATGTATGTAGGTGTAACAAAGATGCACGCAATTCACTTGTGGCGAACTGACATATAATTTCTCACAATGCTGACACACCCACTGGCTTCACATTTTAACAAATCGGGTGCTAACTGAGTAAGAAGCACAAGTTGCTTGAGCACAGAATAGCATTGTAGTCATTATCTCAGTCACCCAGCTCTGGCAGAACAACACTGCATCATCTTATTACGATTCCCAAACGCTGAGGAACTGAGGCTTTGTGCGCCATGCTGTTTACAGAGGCATATAATATGGGAATTACAAAAGTATTCAAAAAACCTCGCCACAGGAACTCGAGACACTCTAAAAAATACTATCGTGATAGTGGAGAAGCTGAATGGTGATTTAAGCATCTGTGGCGATTTTAATGTCACGGTCACTTCTTAGTCAGTCATTGCTGCACCTGCTCCATCGGTGGATGACATACTCACACGTCTTGCGGGCTTCACCGTTTCCGTCAAAACTAATTCGTGCGATGCTTATTTGCAGCTGCTGTCGGACGAGGAATCGCAGCAGATCCTAGTCATCAATACCCCCTGTGGCCTTTTCCGGTTCAACCGCCTCCTATTTGGCGTTGCCATCGCCTCCGCCATTTTTCAACATTATTTGGAACACCTCACAAGCCAGGTGCCCAGGGCGGCCAGTTATCTGGACGATATCGTCGTCGGTGGCTCGTCTGCAGTGGACCTCGCAGACAAGCTGGATCGGCTGTTTCAGGTTTTTGCCAAGGCTAACCTGCGTTGCCGGAGAAAAAAGTGTGACTTTTTTGCACAAGAGGTCAGCTATCTTGGGTTCACGATTGATGCCCGTGGCCTACACGCATCTAATGAGTATGTCGAGGTGATTCAAAACGTTCCCCCTCCAACCAATGTGAAGCAACTGCAATCTGTCCTCGGTCAAATCAACTATTATTGGCGTTTTATACCCCACTCCATCGAGATTTTGGCACCCCTGACTGGACTTATTGCTCAAGGGTGCATGTAGGGTTTGGGACATGGTGTGTGAGCTGGCTTCCACACGTCTCAAGTCATCTCTCTTCCACTCTCCTTGTCTAGCAACTTACGATCCTTCCCTGCCCCTCTTCATCGTCGCAGATGCTTCGGACTATGCTCTGGGTGTGGTCGTTTCTAGAGTTGTCAACAGCATTGAGAGGCTGGCAGCTTTTGCATCCAAAAAATTGACCGAGTCTCAAATCAAATATACTCAGATTGGAAAAGGAAGCTTTGGCGCTGATTTTCGCCCAGACGAAATTCGAAGATTTCAGGTACGGTCGTCATTTCACGCTGCAGACCAACCAAAAACCTCTGATTTCTTAGTTTCACCAGGTGCTGCAGTGCCCACCCGAACGGCGCGCTGTCTCCAGTATTGGGCGCTCTTCCTGGCGACGTTCGACTTTGATATTGTCTACCGCACCTCTGAACGGCACCCAAACGCCGGTTTTCTGTCCTGGCTACCTGCCAGGGCGGGCCATTAGTTTGACGCCTCCCCCTTGGTTTGTTTCCATATGGAACCGGACGTGGACGCAGCTCTGGACGCACTTCCGTTGGATGATGATGCGGTCCATCGGGCCAGCTCTCAGGATCAGACGCTGCAAGCCCTCCACCGCCAAATCGCTATAGGTTGGCAGACCAGCCATCATAGCAAACGCAATGCAGAGGTCCAACACTTTTGGAATCATCTGCACGGTCTCTTTTTCTACAGTGGGCTCATCCTTTTGCATAGTAATTCTGACATTCCCCAGGGGGTCATACCGCAGGCGATGCACTGCCATGTCCTCAACCTCCTCCACGCAATCTATTGGGGCATCGTGCTCACCAAACATTTGGCCCACCGACACCTTCATTGGCGCGGTTTGGATAAAGACATTAGCCCCCTCATGTCACTGTTCATGTGAAACACGTCAGGCAGCACCCTAGTATTTTCGTGGCTGGATGCAGCTGCTCCATGGGAACTCCTCAATTTTTATTTCGCAGGGCAATTTCGTGGTTCTGAGTGACTCATACTGATCGACTCCGGGTCAGGATACCCTTATGTGGAGGAGGAGATTAGGGTTTAACGTCCTGTCGACAATGAGGTCATTAGAGATGGAGCACAAGCTCGTATTAGGGAATGATGGGGAAGGAAGTCGGCAGTGCCCTTTCAAGGAAACTATCCCAGCATTTGCTTGAGACGATTTAGGGAAATCAAAGAAAACTTAAATCAGGATGATGAACATTTCTGCGAAGTCTATAAAAATTCTCCTTCGCCTCTTTGCTGGTGAGGGATCCCCAAAACGATTTTTACACATAATGGTCCACAGTTTACTTTGACTGAGTTTCATCAGTTCTGAACTGCCAATGGAATTTTCATCATCCATACTGTTCCATTCACCCTGCATCAAACGGATGGGCAGAACGTTTGTTCAAGACCCAGCTGGATAAGTTGCTGACTCATCAGCAGCTGGAGGAGGCAATGCTTTTTTTTTTTCTACATACCGCGCCACCCCCCATGCTGGTAAAAGTCCAGTGGAGGTACTTCACGGTCAACCATTCTACTCTCTTACCTGTCCTGGTTCCCAGGGATTCTCGCCCTGTCCCTCGCGTGCCGGCACACTCGTTTTGCGTCGGGCAGGAGATCTGGGTACGGACCCTCTCTCATCCACGGGCGCGATGGGCGCCTGTGGTCATCACCGAGCTCTGCGGCCGGGTGATGGCGTCTCTCTGGTGGACCGGAGGTTCCGCTGCCCGCCAGCACCTCAATGAGCTACGCCCCCATCTGGTGGACCACGACGCCCCAGGGAAGTTGCAAGTGCCTATCGACGACCGCCCTGTGGTGGAACCTCCGCTTCCGCCTCCACCTCTGCTGCTGTCTCTGCCACCAGCTGCCTGTGCTGGGTCGCCGCCGTCCTCCCCTGCCGGCCACGAACCCGTGGACATCGACCAGGATGACCCTACTACTCTGGACGTTTGTGGTGCTGTGCATTTTTTTTTTCCCCAGGGGGAGAAATGTCGTAGCGGGCCCTTATTAAGAGAGCCCGCACAACCGACATGCAAGATGGGTTGTCGACCCCCTTTCAGGCGCATGGAGAGAAACATCACCAGCGGACAGAAACAATAACAGACTCTTCATATAAACAAGGAACTATTTCGACAGACAACATGTGACAGTGTTCTACCAATCTGAACTCATACGACTAATGTAGCACTCCGCCAACCTGGCTTTATAAGCACGTCTAGACCGTCCGACCGTCAGTGTTTACCAACCTCTAGGAACAGCTCTAGTCAGTACTTACGCTGGCCCTAGCATTCTATTCATTCGCCGTAGCATTGTAGTAGCGCGTTGTAATTTGTAGACTCGATTTTGGTCAATGTTTTCTTCCATTGCCTTTTTCCTTATCTGGTTTGGCACCACAAGAGTTGTGGGTTTTTCTGGTTGTTCTTGCGTTTAAAACTTATTGTATACGAGGAATGCGTTTTCCTTTCATTATAAGAAAGTGTGTTGAAATTGACTGTTAGTTATTTCCTGCTGCCCGCAGGACACCACACAAATAAACTTCCAACACTACCCTACACTGTGAATCCGATATATGGCCTATCAGACACTAAACGATGATGAACCTGTTACAGGTATGCTGACGCTGACCGAGAAGCCAACACCGGCACCCAGCTGCAGCCGCCGACTAACACTACTGCGCAACGTCAAAGTTATCCGCCTGCATCGCACCACTACTAACGAAGCCTACTCTTGCATGACCTGTCGCAAGCAGCAAGAAAACCGCCACTCCTCTTAAAACCCCACCCAGCTATCGCAGCTTTTTCCCTTGGCTCTAGCCTTGTCACTTTTTTCCCCTGCCCTTCAAACCTCGACCCTTCGTTAAACTTACGACCCAATCTATCACCAGGTCGGCGCGGGTTAATGGTTAATCATAACCAGACACATGCAGACATCGCAGTAACCACATTCTGAAAGACCTCACATTCGTAGTAAAGAAAAAGACATAATAGAGAGTGACGTAAGTTTAACTAATAGCTATGTAATTAGGAAACTTCCAAAGTAGAGAACGCCTACTATTTTGTGGAAGAGCAATAGTAACAAAGAGGCGATTTCCAAAGCTCCTGTAAAGTCTCAAGGAAGCGAAATAATCTTATTGCAATAATTAACAAACCAACAACTTATTTTAGTTAAATTAGGCATTTTGTAACGAGAAAACTTAGAGCCATGAAACTATTGTACTGAATTACTTTCTGAATATGAATAACTTTAAAATCTGAAGTTTTTTTAAAAAGTAGAACGTTTGTTGAAAAGAGGGGAATGAAGGCTTTCAAATGAGAAATATCGCTCTATAAATAAACATCTCTCTACTCACTGACAGTTTCACCTCCACATGGTTTGTATGTGTGGTGAAACACGTATATTCCTTTAGAAAAAAATATTTACTGTTGAAGTATTTATGAGATTGTAGTTACTAATTGAGAAATCAGACAGAAAATACGAAAGTTTCGAGAATCGTTTCTTAAACATGAAATCGTATGTTTTGAGTAATTATTGTATCTGTACTGTTAACAAAACGTAATAAAAGGAAAGAAACAATATTGATGTCAGGAGTGGTTTAAGAACAAGTAGGATAGACCCAGCTCGATCTTTTATACTGTCACTCACTAATTGAGACTGTCGGTGTTCCATGTCCAGACTTCTAACTTACAACACATAGAAGATCAGTAACAATCTTTTCTCGTGCCTATTCTAATACTAGCTAGCTACGATCTGTTGTGAACGTCATTATGTTTATAAAGAACAATATTAACGTTCCATGCTTTGCGGAACGTTAAATTCCAACGATGAATCTTCGAATCTTCGGCTTTGGGATGGTAGTATGCGACTATGTGTTCAGCACTGATTAAAAGAGTCGAGAAATGTTCGTCATTATTGTAGATAGTAAATGTCACGGAAAGTATTACACACTCTTCAGTCACATTAATATGATCGCATACTAAATTCCTTTATAACCATCTTCCATGCAGGAAGACAGACAATGAGGTTGTGGAGGGTACCGACAGGGATGTGGAACCATTCCGACTTCAGTGCCGTGCTCACCTGACTGGGTTTCTCGGTTAGGGGTCCATGTCGCAACATCCCGATCGAGATGGTCCTACAGATTTGCGATTGGTTTTAAATCTGGGAAGTTTGGTGGCCAGGGAAGTGCGGTTAACTCACCCTGCTGCTCTTCGAACCACTCACGTAAATTGTGAGCTATGTGACAGGTTGCATTGTTCTGCTCGTAGATGCCATCACGACAAAGAAAACTGTTCGTTTGCGCGTTTTTGGCATGGTTCTTGCATTTTGTAAATGCAGTTTTTGACTATGTTACGAGGATTTGAAAATGGCTCGCGGTCCGAAACTAGTCAAATGGCTCTGAGCACTGTGGGACTTAACATCTTAGGTCATCAGTCCCCTAGAACTTAGAACTACTTAAACCTAACTAACCTAAGCACATCACACACATCCATGCCCGAGGCAGGATTCGAACCTGCGACCGTAGCAGCCACGCGGTTCCGGACTGAAGCGCCTAGAACCGCACGGCCACCGCCCCCGGCGAAACTAATCATCGAGTGAATAAAAAAGAGTGAAATTTGCAACTTTGGCTGGTTTATCGTTGTACTGATTAACATAAGTTGCCGACCTACAATTACTGCAGCATGCCAGAAGTTCGTAAATAGATCCATTTACGTATTACGACAGCGACCGTACTGTTTGAAACGCTTTACATACTCGTTCACCCCATTGCAAGTGCTGTCATCTGCCATCTGTTCGAACACAGGCAATGGACACATTAATGTGGCGGGGCCGTGTTATGCGTTCCCAAAGTGCGCAATACAGGCGCCAGCACTCAACAGAAGGAGACCTCGTTGAGATGTTAACAGCAGCTACCTACATGAAAGCAAATCATTTTCTAAGTGCTCATCTCTAACAAACGACACATGACAGGGCAGTAAAAGAAAGAAACTGTGTAAGTGACGACTTGGATGAGTGTGATATTCTGTATAATGGAGGAGGAACAATACCTTCTAACTTCGGAAAGACGCAAGACAGGCAGAAAATCACACATGCAAACATCACCAAACACACTCATGTGCACAAATGCACTGAAAAATTAGAATAAATTCTCGAACTGGTTGTGCTAGCCAGCAAAAAATCATCAACTGCTACAGTTCTCATTATTTAAATTATGAATGACACAATTGCAGGTTTTCCCAAAACATCTAATATGGTGAAAAAAATTCAGTGATGTCAGATGGTTTCTGAGTTGCCAAAACTGAAGGGGAGTCCAGACCTAAACCCTGTAAACCACCTTTGAGCTAGACTGCAGGATAGAATCTTCGAAGAACCTCGTCCATGCAACAGAGACCAGTTATTGCACGTGTCCAAGAGGAATGGAACTAAGTCACACATGAAGAGACATCAGTACCCTCAGAGAGTTTAGCAGACGACTTGAAGAATGTCTTCATAATGGAGGGTCGCCATATGAAATATTGAGAAAGTGAACAGGTGATGACTATCCAAACCATTCATTAAAAAGAATAAATCAGTTCTTGAAAAAAAACTGAAATAAAAATATTCTAAAGAAACTGAGGGAGACTTTTTCGGTTTAAACTATGTTCCTTATTTCTAGCAACGTCAGTTTCATGGTTTACCACATATCTGACTTTATTTTTAGAGTTTTGAGTGGTATTTGTTGGTCGTCTAACTATGGCTCTTATTAAGATTAGCATCCTCTCCATTAACCAAAACGTAACAGTTTTTGGATGAAAACCCAATATCTGAGACATTTCACTGGCATGGAAACCTTGAATCTGGAAACAAACATGTTCACGTTTGGCCCCAATGATCGATCAGGACACGATGAAAATAGATAAACGCAAATAAACACAGAAAAGCAAACAGAAAGAGTTAAAAATTAATTTCAACAAGCACTCTCCGTGCGAACAGGTGTCTTAAGACCTAACGGTACCACCGTGTCATCCGATAGGTGACAGTGGATACGGATCTAGAGGAGCATTTGGTCAGCACACCGCTCTCACGGCCGTTGTCAGCTTTCATGACCGAAGCCCTTGGTTCTCAGTCAAGTAGCTCCTCAACCGGTCTCACAAGGGCTGAGTGCAGCCGGATTGCCAACAACGCTCAGCATTTCCGGACTGTCACCCATCAAGTGCTAGCCAAGCCCAAAAGCACTTACGTTCAGTGATCTGACGGGAATTGGTGTTAACTCTGTGGCAAGGCCGTTGGCAGTTTAAATACTCAATCCGTAAATTCATTAAACTGAAGAACGTTAAACTTTTGCAACATTGCTGTCTTTCCATAATTAAAATTTAGAGATAATATTAATTATTTTCCAGTTATTTCATTAGGTAAAAACATGAGAATATAAAAAAGACATTCAATGACAAATTTTCAATAACTTACCAAATACATGTGGGTTGAATTTAGGAAAGTGATCTGCTTACAAGTACTGCATCACCATAACAAAACTTTTTACCAGCAGACAATCGACTGTGGCAATGTGTTGAAAATTGTTCAGCAAGTAATTTAGACTAGCCTTATGTTCATGCAGCCAGCGCCGTACGTCAGCCTAACGAGGTACTGTCTCCACAGAGCATCAAACTTCGCTGTCTCTGCTGATAAAATTGCGAGAAACTTTCCGTCCAACCTGTATAGCTTCACTGCGAACAGTTCCACATGTAGTTTGTTTACCTTATTTTATTCATTCCTTTGAAATTTAAAAAAATGGTTCAAATGGCTCTAAGCACTATGGGACTTAACATCTGTGGTCATCAGTCCCCTAGACTTAGAACTACTTAAACCCAACTAACCTAAGGACAACACACACATCGATGCCCGAGGCAGGATTCGAACCTGCGACAGTATCAGCAGCACTGTTCCGGACTGAAGCGCCTAGAACCGCTCGGTCACAGCGGCCGGCCTTTGAAATTATAAAGCTGAATACTATGACGGAGATTTAAAACAATGCACGGAATGAATAAGACGTGATGACATCCTGCCGAAACGCTAAGCCTCTTAGTGAGTGAAACGTCAATCAGTGTTTCATTATCAAAAATTATGTGTCAACGACGTGTAACCACACGTTATTTCAGTTCGCTGACACTTACAAATCCCTGTCTACAGTTTTAAGATTATTCTGTTGTGTATACTGTATCATGTTTGCCAGGTCTCTTACAAGTTTGGCGCTCGCCGCCGGATAAAAGACAGCGATCGATCGCCGGCTGAGCGCATATGATCTTTTCCAGGTCAACGCAGGATCGTTAGAGATAATCCCCGCCTTATCCCTTCAGAGACCTCTATCTCTCGTGAACTTTGCGGCGCATCCTATAAAGGTTTTAGAGCAGCGGAGGGGAGGCCTTGGAGAAACAGGGCGGTTTCGTTATATACTGCAGGAACAGAAAGACCAGCTAAGCACTTAAGACGCGCACCTAAATTACAATAGAGACTATACTTAATGTTTTGTGGAACAGCTTCAAATTCAACACTACAGTTAGGTATAATTAAAGGTTCCGTCTGCTACTCTGCCTGTGTGTGTGTGTGTGTGTGTGTCTGTGTGTGTGTGTGTGTGTGTGTGTGTGTGTGTGCATGTTGGTACAGTATTTCGTTTTCTTGATGAACGTTGTAAATTATTATTCAAATATTTTTATTGCAGTTCATTTTCCAATTTGTCCTTGTAACGAGTACCGGTTCCGTTCAAATACTGAACATCCAAAGACGTGCTAAGTGTGACTTACCCAAATAACCTAAAACACAAATGCGATCATATGACAGTGTGTACGATACCCATTGTAGTCGCAAAGGAGCACGCTACCATGCAAGACGGAAGAAAAACTGTTCGAGATGTGAACTGCGGTATGCTTTTCAATTATTGCTTTAATGTTATACATTGACCTTCATTTAATTTTACCTTTGTAGATGTTTTGTTTGAACACAATGCCTTTATCATCTTGATGCACTACGTATAGAGGGAGACAGCTCCTAACAAGCTTACCCACACTCCTTTATAACGCCTCACTTTGTAATGTACACCCATTAGTGACTTAAGGAAGCTGCACACATTACACTGACGAGTTTTTCTGACACTATACTGGGTGTCGGTTGGAATATTATTTATCATATATGTCTCTCAGATGAATTATGTAAGACGAAACTTAACATGTACTTTTTTCCTTTTAATGGATCGACAATAGCACCAAAGGAACCCAACTAACAAGCAATTAGACAGTGACAGCACAACCGATGTCGAATGGATGTCAGAACTATTTGTTCAAAATGGCTCTGAGCACAATGGGACTGCCTCGGGCATGGATGTGTGTGATGTCCTTAAGTTAGTTAGATTTAAGTAGTTCTAAGTCTAGGGGACTGATGAGCTCAGATGTTAAGTCTCTTTTGAACTATGTGCGAGAACGTACCTCTCGACCGTTTTCATGTGCTTAGCAATACACAAACACCATCTCGGCTTGTTCAAAAATGGCTCTAAGCACCATGGGACTTAACATCTGAGGTCATCAGTCCCCTAGAACATAGAACTACTTAAACCTAACTAACCTAAGGACATCACACACACCTATGCCCGAGGGAGGATTCCAACCTGCGACAGTAGCGGTTGCGCGGTTCAAGACTGAAGCGCCTAGAACTGCTCGGCCACACTGGCCGGCGTCAGAACTATTAGACATGTGTAATACTGATATCCATTTAATAATCCCCTTTAAAATTAGAAATGATAAACACGAATTATGTGCCATTTACTTACAGACAACCTGATGATGACAGTTCATCCAAAATAGGCCTACTGTAAAATAAAAACAATCAAACTTAGCAGCCCACATGGAATTATAAATTAAGATTTACAGACGTTCACAATTTGAACGAAACTAGCAGTCATAATAAAGAAGAATGGACACTACATTGATATAGAGATATTCGGATATGTGTTAGATTACTGATGGATTTTTTAACAGTACCATGTAGTTCTTGAGTGACTAGAATTACAGATGTAAAAACAGTACGAGAACAAATATCAGCTGACTTTCTTTATGTTTGAGGCTTTATTTTTATTGTCAAATGATCATAGAGAAACAAAAATATGGAAAACTTAATGCACTGATTTGTGTAATCTACTTTCTACTAAAGCTGCTGAACTATTCTTGTGACTGTATTCACAATCGCTGCATCGTAGTGCTATAGCTTGTGCTACTACAGATTTTTAAAATAACAACGACTTTTTCTTGTACAGAATACTTTAATTGAAACGATCTATAATATTTCTTTCACACATTCATACTCATCTTCATAACATTGATCGTAAGACCACATTAATAGAAGCAGCATAATGAAACCCCTGTTATGTGTGAAACCTTCCGATTTCACGTCAGCTATTTCGTCACATTGACACAAACGTTCGCAACAGCATCTAAAGAGCACTGACAGCTGGGCATCATTCCAATGTCTGGCAGTCATTCCGTGACCGGCAGTCCGTAGTTTTACTGCTGACGACGATGGCAGAGATAGCCATAGAAAGATTGAGAATTTTATTCGAATTGACGCTGCTTGAAAATTGAGATTTTATTCAGGCATGCCACCTTGAAATACTCCACGGACCCCATAAACACACATACATACGTATGAGATTGGCATCAAAATAAGCGAAAAACTTTATTCGCAGTAGTGGTTCCACGTTATTAGGCGTGTAGTTGACGTGCTAAAGTGAATCCCTGCGTGGCTCACGGGCTGGAATAGATCTTTAAGATTTGCTCACACTGGAAGAGGCAGCTAGCGTTGACATTGACGTGGAAATCCAACCTATCGAGACACAGCTATTACGTCACATGGAATGCGCTAGTTAACCTGATTTGCCAGCTGGCCGCTGTATATGGTTTGCAAACCACACAGTTTGTTTACTAAAAGGTTTTATTAGAACACAAGAGCGACGCGTTTTTGAAAGATCTTTAGTAAGGCGTTGCCGCACTTCCGTAACCCGCGAGCTACAGTACGTAAGTAACTAAATACACTAGGTAAACCCTTTATCCACCAATATGGCGTTTTCAGTCATTTTATTACAACAAATGGTAACCGAAATATCGCGTAATTTCTTTTCTTTTTCCTTACCACAGACAATGGCCCCTCAGCATTAAGAAACGGGAAGTTAAGTCACAGAACTCTTACAGCTCCACGTCCCGTGTAAAGATAGCTTTATGCTTAACGCCAGTTCTGTAATGGTGTTGCATTTCTTTGCTCATGTGTGTGTGTGTGTGTGTGTGTGTGTGTGTGAGAGAGAGAGAGAGAGAGAGAGAGGAGAGTGAGACAGAGAAGAAAAAGGATAAACCGAGATACTGCTTACGGGTCACTTCACTCAAATAGAAATAACGCCGCAGCGCTTAGCGACCTCAAAGAGGGGCAGAGCACAACGAACAGTAATGAGTCACCTCAAGCACTGAAAGGTTCCAAAGAGGTTAGAAAAAATTTCATTTTAGGCACATTAACTTTTTCTCCCACAAGGGCAGTCAAATGAAAACGAGACTGATGGAAAAAGACTGTTTATCATTTCAAAAGTAACAGTCATAAGTGTTAATACATTTATCCCACTGTGAGACAAGCCGATCAGCGCCTTTATGGAAAATGTCTGCCGTTGCCCATGGAATAATGAGTGTACGTAGGCACGCACTTCTTCGTCCGAAGCAAACAGACGGCCACGAAAGTCTTTTTTCGGTGTTCCAAAAATACGGAAATCGCATTTCAAGAGATAAGGAGCATATGGACGATGCGTACGGGCTTCCGAGCGAAAGTTCTGCAGTGTAGTCTGAACAGCCTTGGCAACCTTGAGCAGGCGTTATACTGCGACAGAATGTTGCAGTCCGTCAACATTCCTGGGCGTTTGGACGTGACAGCGCGCTTCAATTTTTTCAAAACGCCTGTGAATGTTGATGGATAGCCTCACTCCGTTGCAGGGTAATGACCGTTCACGTGTTGCCAAAGTTGATTCTAGTGCCCTAAAGAAGGTTTGTTGGGAAACCCTTACACGCCCTCCACCTTCTCCCAATCTCCCCCCCCCCCCCCCCTCCCGCGCGATTTCCATGTTTTTGGAGCCCTGAATAAAGACGCCCGTGGCCGTCAATTGCTTCGAATGAAGAGATGTACACCTAGCTGCAATCATGATTCCGTAGGCTACTGCAAATATTTTTCCATGCAGGCGTTGAAAGACTTGTTTCGCAGTGGGAATAAATGTATTAGCAGTTATGGTGATTCCTTTTGAAAAAATAAACAGTTTACTTTTTTCTCCATCTATCTGTTTTTCAGTCGACCTCTCCTTTTTTTCAGTCATCAGTCTTGTGATTCCTCTCCTGTGCCAACATCCTCGTCTCAGAGTAGCACTTGACATTTACGACGTATGGATGTATTCCAGTCTGTCTTCCCCTACAGTTTTTACCCACTAACGACGTATGGATGTATTCCAGTTTGTCTTCCCCTACAGTTTTTACCCACTAACGCTCGCTCTAGTACCATGAAAGTCATGCCCTGATGTCTTAACAGATGTCCTATCACCCTGTCCCTTTTTCTTGTCAGTGATTTCCATATATTCCTTTCCTCTCCGATCCTGCACAGAACCTCCTCATTCCTTACCTTATCATTCCACCTAATTTTCAACATTCGTGTGTAGCCCCATATCCCAAATGCTTTGATTGTCTTCTGTTGCGGTTTCCCCATAGCCCATGTTTCACTACCATACAATGTTATGCTCCAAACGTACAGTCTCAGAAATTTCTTCCTCAGATTAAGACTTACGTGTGATACTAGTAGACTTGTCTTTGCCAGTGTTAGTCTGCTTTTGACGTCCTCCTTGCTCCGTCCGTCATTGGTTATTTTGCTGCCTATGTAGTAGAATTCCTTAACTTCAACAACTTCCTGACCATTAATCCTGATGTTAAGTTTCTCTCTGTTCTCATTTCAGCAACTTCTCATTACTTCCGTCTTTCTTCGAAGAGAGATCTCTTCTTATATTTGCAAGTTCTGCAACGCTTTTTACACTTTAGGTAAAAGGTACAAACACAACGTTTCTATATGAACGGGCTCTCTGCATAGGCGGCTAACGAAGCTACTCGCAAGCGCAGTAACTCACTGATTCGCACCTACTTGTTTTCTTGGACGGGTCTACAACTTCCATGACAATGTAAGCCGTAAAACTCACCTACGCACTTTTACAGCACTAGCTTCTGTGACACTGCAGTCCTTCTTGTGAGACCTTCGTATACTTTGCAGCAAATCACAAGGAAGGGAAGAGGTTGGTGGGCCAAACAGTAAATACCAAAGCAATCTGGTAAAACAAACTGTATTTTGTTTAGACGTTTTGTCCTCCAGCTAATTTAATATACATATGTATCATATTTTGAACTAAAGCGATGTGTGCGAAAATCAGAATTATCGGGAACCGCCAACTCAGAATTAACGTCTACCCAACCTATTCTCTATGAACTCGCAACACGCGCTGGAAAACAAACACACAGACGCGCGTGTTTATACACATTTAACGAAGTATATTAAAATCTTCTGCCACAAGGAACATTATTCATTAAACGCAAGAATACTGAAATACAGTTTGGCACTATTTACCAAAGGATACTCCACCTGTATCGCGTTTACCCACTCAATCGCGATCATAAGGCCATCCACTAATATCTAAACAACACTGAGAATATCGCGGAGCAGGACAGCAAAGCCTTACTTACCATCAAAGTTGAGAGCAATGTCATAGTGCAGCGGCGTAAGATTTGTTGATCATCATCTAGCCACGTCTAAGTCTGTAACTATTGTCACTGCTATAACTGAAACGTTTGTTCACCATTCCGAGTCACGTCTTACGCGATTTTACATATTTAACAGTGAAACTATTTATGCGGTTTATTGCGCAACTGAGGTTGATCGTCACCGTAGATGTGATCTGCATTCGGCCAACACTCACCAAGCACTCTCTTAAACAAGTGGTCGCTACCCCTGTAAGTAATCTCTTCCCGACCTCTGACGTCAGAAGTAGAAGGTCAGTGGGGGCTCTTGCAAAAATCATTGACTCAGCACTTTTTTGACTTGAGCGTTCCTAGAATTCATCATCGCACGCAGTTACATGCACCAAGGCCATGTCATAATCACTCCATAAATTCTGGCATCATCAGCAAGGCAATGAAATCATCACCCTCGGAATCCTGTCATCACCATATCACTGTCCCACGAAGTCACCCCGAAGATCACCGGTTGTGCCCTGGACCTCCGTTTGTCGATGTCATCGTGCTGTCTGCCAATGGTGTGTAAGCTCAGCTGTCCATCCTCTGAATAATTTTAATTTGTGTATTTCGGCTGTGTATGGGTCAAATTTTGCCATCTGTACATAGTCCAGTAAGAAACGCCGGCAGCAGCGGCATCAATCAGTTGAGAAGGAGAGAGCTATCACTAAGTAATTTGTCCATCGCTCTCCAATTATTATGTACATATTTAGTTATACTTAGAGCATTTTTATTGTTGTTGCAGATGAGGATATGTAGATATTCCTGCCTGAACTACAGCAGCAGCAAGAGATGGATGTCTTCCCGACGATTTCATAGCGTATCTTCCTGACTATGCCATAGCACAGGCGTAGTATCTACCAGAACTGAGTCTCAGGTAAGTGCTAGCAGAATACTGCTAGTCATCAGTCCATACAGTTTCACTGTGACTTTTATGTGATGATTGAGTGAGAAAGAGCTTTCAGCGTCTTGGTACTAGAGTGCAGTACGCATAGTACAAATAGGACTCCATAGTATGATTGCTTTCATAGGGAGAGAGGAAGATGACTAAATACAATCCATCAGATATGCCTATTAACATCTGCATGTTAGTGTGGCATCAATTGTCAATATGTATGGTGAGGCAGTGCTTGAACTAAAATCTGAATATGCAGCCATTCACATTAAATATTGAAGTGTGATGAATTTAAACAACCTGCAAAATGTGTTACTGATTCTGGCAGACAGACTGAACCACTGGCGTTCTTGCAGTAGGGCTGTTTTCAGTGACTTCACTGACTATTTGCGTGTACATAGGGTGAACATTAATCGATTAGAACGGTATGTAAATGGCTACATTCATCCAACACCAAATTGTGTGTCTGTAAACTCTAGAGTCTTAAAATCTGTTGAGATTGAATTTACTGTAGGAAAAAGTCTGTATGTAATTGCAACTGTAGGTCTGAATATGATTCAGGCTAAGTTTGAGACATATAGAAAAGAATTATTTGGATAGTATCGTGAATCTAAGTGATTGTGTGTATATGTGTGTAAATATCAAATGTTTTACAAACAAATTGTGATTCCCCGCTCCAGTAACTTTAAAAATGAAAAGGATCAGTCCTTTTATAAATATTAACACTGTTCTAAAAATTAACTTACGGAGCCGGCCGCGGTGGTCTCGCGGTTCTAGGCGCGCAGTCCGGAACCGTGCGACTGCTACGGTCGCAGGTTCGAATCCTGCCTCGGGCATGGATGTGTGTGATGTCCTTAGGTTAGTTAAGTTTAAGTAGTTCTAGGGGACTTATGACCACAGCAGTTGAGTCCCATAGTGCTCAGATCCATTTGAACCATTTAACTTACGGTTATTATCATTAACAATACATTTTTCACAGATATTCACAATATTTTTATGATTGTCCTGTTTTTCTCAATAGATACTGCTTATAGGCAGAGATACTGATACAAAGAGAGGAGGAGAGTGATATTATACTGGTTTACATGACTAGCAGGATCTGATTGCTTGTGTGTAGTGGTACATCATACTAAGAGAGGATAAAAATTATTTTATGTTCATTATTTACAAGACTAGCAGCAGCTGGTTGCTGTAATACATTGCACTAATACTACTACTACGGATTTTTATACACAGTATTTACTCTGTGTGGGGAATAGCAATCAAAGGCGAAGAAGAAAGAACACTACAATCACACACACACACACACACACACACATACACACACACAATTGACACTGAAACAAGAGCGTTCCAATGCCATCTGTGCAGATGAAGCCTTTGTCATCATGGCGTAACAGACTGATATTCAGTTGCAGTGTAGTATGCACCTTATGGTCTCATGAACGAAAGACTATTTGGTGCATCATATGTGAAGATGCACCACTACTGCATAGACAGTCCTCGTACCCTTACACTCCTCATAGCCTTTCATCACAAGAGCATATAAAGCCATATAATGCACACCCTTAGCCTGTCTTTAGGTTGCACCTGCACCACATGGTATGCATATATCTGTGATCTGAGCCCCACAGATTCCAAAATCTGTGAGCCATTCGCCTTATCTTTCACAAAGCTGATAACCTTCTTGTTCTGAGATGTTATGATGTAATGATTGCCGGCTGAATATCCAGACATGTCGAATTCCTTGGGATTGAATCTAATTACTTCGTATGGATCACACCCTTTAACCCAGCAGATAAAACTGACTGTCTCCATTTAAAGTCAATTAACATCAGTGAAGTCTGGTTTGCAAACTCGCATTGGAATCAGTACATGTGGAGTTTGTAGAGGTCCAGAATACACATACCAACATAGACAGATTTCGCAAACTGCACTGAAACCTTGGTCATCTCCACAGTGACTAGTTCTTCACTGAAGATTGTGGCCACTTAAAATTTCGTGTGACGATCTAAACTTTTGCACCGTAACGCTAGCCAAAACGACGAACTAAGTGAATTTCGTAATCGGTCCTAACATTCTTCATGGCTTTGCTGAAAACTGAGTTATTCATGAATTTGTAAAAATACTTTTGGAAATCGTGTAACACGAGAGCCCTCTTTTTGGTATTAACATCAATGTATTTGCTTCAGCCAGGGACACTGCATGAAGGAGATGCCACAGCTGCTTCTAATAAGTCGCATCCCCAACGTGAACATTGCTGGAAATTTCTGTAGCGCAGAAAGTATCTCTTCTTATTCCCTAACGTTGTAATTAGCTTGGGGAAAGAACCATTTTGCGGAACTAGGTGCTCTGGACACAGAAACAATTCCCACAAATTGGGATATTCCTAGTCTGTAAATATCCCACACAAGCATCAACAGCCACATGATTGATCTTTTTCAGTATGGCGATTTTGTCTTTGGACAGACACTGGAACCCTCCAAATGGCAGAGATTGTTGCATGACATTCCCATAGAGAATGTTTACAATGAAGTAAAGGATGTAACTCAAATCGTCAGATACATATGCTATGGGACAACGCTCGCCATGATGTTGTAAAAGTACAGCAGCTACCCCAGAATTGGAATAGCCAAAACGGATGGGCTACTTGAAGCTACTTTAATCGCGTCAAAGGTGGCTTGCTCCCCCCCCCCCCCCCCCCCGCCACCACCACCACCACTTCTTTATTCCTCAAGTTGTTCAATGGAGCCGCCAATTGAGCCAAATTTGGCACAAATCTTCTGAAAAAATTTGTCACTCCGACGAAGCGGGCTGTTCCTTCTTATTCGGGTTTAATGTCTTCCAAAATATTTTCAGTGACTTCCTGCTCAGTTACTGACAATTGCAATGCCATGACTGCGGTGGAAATCTCCTCAATATATTGCTGGAGTTTCTCACGCTGGAACTGGATGCGAAGAAAATATTTAATCATCAGTTCGCCCCTAACTCGCGGTAATATTCTATATCGGACAACCTTTCTCCTTAAGTCGCCTACGTTCCCAAATATTCCAGAACCTCAGCCACCCTCTGACTTGACAAAACTCTAGTGAGTGGTTACATCAATTGAAGGGAATTGCGTGTTTCTCAAAACGTATCAACAACCATAAAATTTCTATCACTTGATGTAATTGGTCTATGAACAACACTAGCTAACTCTGAAACAGATACGAAATCGGATTCGACAACCTTGAAAAGAATTCTAACGCAACGCAAGGATGCACTTCACTCAGAACTCCACGACGTGACTCATTGGCATCACTTCGTGCGGGACTACCCTGTTCTTCAGTAGCCTCTATATCACTCCAATCCAACCTACTAAGCCTAGTTTGCAACTGCATAGCATGAGTTAGCAACTGACCACTATGAACTCTTTGTTCAGGCGTGCACTCATGTTGCTTCAAAACGTGCAATCTGTTTATCCAATGATTAAGTATTTGAACACGGAATATCTAGGCACGAGTGGGACTGCTATCCTCTCAATACATTATAATCTCGGGCACACCGGAGAGGACCGCCGAACAGACTGGTAAAGGGGAATCTACCTCGCTGATGTTTTCAGCGGTCAGGTGCAGCGGGCAGTGTAGGACTATATGCAAGTGCGCGGCCAGGTCAGCGACGCTGCCATCTCCGGATTCTTCACGGAGTTCATAGATAAGTTGTTCCTTCTTAATACAAGCAAAACTCAGGCGATCTCTAGGCTTCATTGCACCAGTATTGCTAGCCTGAAACACAGCTTAGCACTGCAAATCGGTAAGCGGGTCGAAGGCTTCCGTCCACTGATCAGTCTGGCATGGCAATGGAAGACGGCAAAACGAAAGCTGAAATTTTAAATTTAGCATTTGAGAAATCTTTCACGCAGGAGGACCGTACCAACATACCGCCGTTTGAGTCTCGTACAGATTCCCGTATGGAGGACATAGTGATAGACATCCCTGGGGTTGTGAAGCAGCTGAATGGGTTGAAAATAAATAAATCGCCAGGTCCTGATGGGATTCCAATTCGGGTTTACAGAGAGTACTTTACCGCATTGGCTCCTAACTTAGCTTGCATTTATCGCGAATCTCTTGCCCAATGTAAAGTCCCGAGCGACTAGAAAAAAGCGCAGGTGACGCCCGTATATAAGAAGGGTAGAAGGACAGATCCTCAAAATTACTGACCAATATCCTTAACATCGGTTTGTTGCAGGGCTCTCGAACATAAACTCAGTTCGAATATAATGAATTTCCTTGAGACAGAGAAGTTGCTGTCCATGCATCAGCACGGCTTTAGAAAGCATCGCTCCTGCGAAACACAACTCGCCCTTTTTTCACATGATATCTTGCGAACCATGGATGAAGGGTATCAGACGGATGCCATATTCCTTGACTTCCGGAAAGCGTTTGACTCGGTGCCCCACTGCAGACTCCTAACTAAGGTACGAGCATATGGGATTGGTTCCCAAATACGTGAGTGGCTCGAAGACTTCTTAAGTAATAGAACCCAGTACGTTGTTCTCGATGGTGAGTGTTCATTTGAAGTGAGGGTATCATCTGGAGTGCCCCAGGGAAGTGTGATAGGTCCGCTGTTGTTTTCTATCTACAACAAAGATCTTTTGAATAGGGTGGATAGCAATGTGCGGCTGTTTGCTGATGATGCTGTGGTGTACGGGAAGGTGCCGTCCTTGAGTGACTGTAGGAGTACACAAAATGACTTGGACAGGATTTCTGATTGGTGTAAAGAATGGCAGCTAACTCTAAATATAGATAAATGTAAATTAATGCAGATGAATAGGAAAAAGAATCCCGTAATGTTTGAATACTCCATTAGTAGCGCAGCGCTTGACACAGTCACGTCGATTAAATATTTGGGCGTAACACTGCAGAGCGATATGAAGTGGGACAAGCATGTAACGGCAGTTGTGGGGAAGGCGGAAAGTCGTCTTCGGTTCATTGGTAGAATTTTAGGAAGATGTGGTTCATCTGTAAAGGAGACCGCTTATAAAACACTACTACGACCTATTCTTGAGTACTGCTCGAGCGTTTGGGAACCCTTTCAGGTCGGATAGAGGGAGGACATAGAAGCAATTCAGAGGCGGGCTACTAGATTTGTTACTGGTAGGTTTGATCATCACGCGAGTGTTACGGAAATGCTGCGGGAACTCATGTTTGAGTCTCTGGAGAAAAGGAGGCGTTCTTTTCATGAATTGCTACTGAGGAAATTTAGCGAACCAGCATTTGAGGCTGACTGCAGTATAATTTTACAGCCGCCAACTTATATTTCGCGGAAAGACCACAAAGATAAGATAAGAGAGATTAGGGCTCGTACAGAGGCATATAGGCAGTCATTTTTCCCTCGTTCTGTTTGGGAGTGGAACAGGGAGAGAAGATACTAGTTGTGGTACGAGGTACCCTCCGCCAGGCACCGTATGGTGGATTGCGGAGTATGTATGTAGATGTAGATGTAGACTAGCTTCTCCTCTCCGACTAAGGAATACACACAAATTCGTAGCTGCGAACGGTGCTACAATATGAAACTTCCTGGCAGATTAAAACTGTGTGCCCGACCGAGACTCCAACTCGGGACCTTTGCCTTTCGCGGGCAGGAAGTTTCATATCAGCGCACACTCCGCTGCAGAGTGAAAATCTCATTCTGGGTGCCACAATATTTCGTAATTGGCCACCCGCTTCATATAAAACCACACTCGAATGCTACCACTGAACTGGTTTAGTCACCGTAATGCAGTTTAATACGCTTGTGAGCGGCAGGGCTTGTCCAGAAGGCAACAAAGCAGCGTTCACAGTTGAAAACATGCATAATATTTTATTTGAATAAAAGTCAACCACTTACGAAGTCAGTAAAATAGCTTTCAAAAACATGTAAGAAATTAAACCATTTGTCGAATATTAACGAGGAAATGAGGTTAGCAATTGACGTCACCATAAGGCCTTTTAAACAATTAAGAAACTGAGCAATTTATCAAACATTAACAGGCATCTGACGTCAGCCAAATTGGCTTTTAATATAAAATCTTCAATGATTGCAGCACATTTGGTGACAATTAACAGCCACAGAAGCTATCCGTCACGTCCCTTGGTGACATAAGCTCAGAACCAGGAGAAGTTATACAGGTACAATTCAGCTCCGCGACTGGCGGGATAATCCGACGGAGAGGGTGGGCGGTGTGGACGCGCCACTCACGGATATGCTGGTGGATGGGGCAGATGCCGTACAACGTGAACTACAACAAACTAAAAACTAAACTTAGAAAACAACGACGGTGCACTGCTTTACGAAGGTGGCACATATTAATCATTACGTTACCATTTAAGAGCCAATCATAAATAAATTAAAAACCTACATCTGCCCAATCAGCAAATATGGTGATAAGCAACAAAGCACTTAACAGCTGGATAGCACTCTTATTACAAAAATGAGAAAACCAGTAAAACGTATGTGCCCCCATAACTGACAAACAGTTACTTGTACTAATTATGCTGTAGGAACAATCATTAAACATTATTTTGAAATGGAAGGAAATTCCAATTCACTGACTCCTATTATGTTTTTCATTAAGATACTGACCATAAGTAACAAATCGGGCAGCTCTTAGTAACGTAAACTGTACTATTTCAAATAGATGTGCAATCGAATCTCAGATGTCAGGCTTGGTTTACCAGGTTGCTTACAACAACTACAGCAGAAAAGCACATTCTTATTTTAGCATAATTTGCAGTAGAAAATCTCAGGGCGTGTCAACTAATGATCCTACCAAAATGTTTTTCAGATACTTCACTAAAATGATTACAGTGAAAAGTCACTGATTAAATAAGAGTTTACTGTATTTTAAAAGAAGAACAATACGCAGTTCAGCCCTCAACGGGGTACACGCTAAGTCACTCGAAATATGATCAATTTAAGAATCCTGTTCTGATTATCGTAACTTCACTAGCTCTGTAACATAGACCACGTAACTTCCACACATTTCACAAACAGTTGCGACTAGCATCTGCAATGAAACAAAGTTGCTTCCATTTAGGTAGACTTTAGTTCTTTTGGAGCGAACCCGCATAAACAGCAAACACAGTAGATCTTCCGAGAAGGAGAAACCAGTTGCAACACTACGACTTTCACAACACGGTGCGGAATCTACAGAAAGAGTCTCACCAAAATATTTTATGAATCGGTAGCGAAATGGCACTCCAAACCTCCACACGTGTGGCACAGACAAATATCCAGAGTCCCATCGCCACCAAAGGCAACCCATAATACTGTCTTCGCGGGATGATGTGTGTGCTCTGTAAAAGCCATTTATTACAGCTTCCAGACAACGGAGGTAAACCGGCCTCGCACCTCGCAAGTGCGCCCTCCAGTTCGGCCAGCCAATTCTGTCAACTTTCGTGCCGATCAAAACTCCTCCCACGAAGAATCATGAAAGATCATGCTCCTCTAGCACGATCTAGCGATCGATTGATCGATGACAGCCGGCATGGTTCAAGTGGATCGGTAGTACTGTTTGTAATCATTCAAAAATGCATTCGATGTTCAACAGCTGTATTATCACAAAACAAAGTCGGATTGAACGAGGTGTGGAAACGAAATGCATGTAATTTTCGCCGAGTTCTTTCACATATTATGAGCTCCACACTATGTTGACGAGACAGTACACGATATTTCGTAGCAAGCCCGTGAACACTATTTTTGCTGTGAACATTCCATTTGATTTATGAACTCAGAGTTACTTTTCGGATATTCGCACAATTACTAAACAACCTTCATTCAATAAAACTGCTTAAAGTTTTTACTATGACGTCAACACACCCACGCTAACGACCCGTCACATCCGCTATTAGGTATTGTTCTAAGGGAGTGTATCCTTTATTACATATAAATAGCTTACTTATCTCTACTATCTCTGCCTGATTTTCTGCCGGCCGCTGTGGCCAAGCGGTTCTAGGCGCTTCTGTCCGGAATCGCGCTGCTGCTAGGTCGCAGGTTCGAATCCTGCCTCGGGCATGGATGTGTGTGATGTCCTTAGGTTAGTTAGGTTTAAGTAGTTCTAAGTCTAGGGGACTGAAGACCTCAGATGTCCCATAGTGCTCAGAGCCATTTGAACCATTTGAACCTAATTTTCTTGTTAGTTCCAGTTTATGTCAAAGACATTTTCCTTTAACTATTTCACTATCTCTACCAGTCAAAGGGCTTCCTGAAACGTCTTATTTGTTCATCCTACAGACGAGGCAGCTCTGCTTAGCATACGTGCTACCACATTGCCAACACTTTTAATTTCATTTTATTCACTGAGTGAATCACAAGCGTTATGTTATAGTCGTTATGCCCAATTGGAAATGTTATCGTGTTTAAAAGCGGACGCGTTGGTTTATTGGATGGGTTCATATGCTGAACTGGCACAGGGTACGGTTATTGCGACAGTAACACGTGCCACGTAGCCCCCGTGTTGCGGGTCGGAGTGGTGTCTTTGCTGGACGCGCGAGCCGAGCAGATAGAGGAGGGGTGGCAGGCGGCAGCGGCCGGCTGTCCGCCTAATCACCAGTACGCGGCAGCCCGTCCGCCCTACCCCTGCTTCATTACGCGTATAGCGGCTTCGCCCGGTCCGGGCGGCGCCTGCTGTGTTGGCAACCCGCCAGCCACGCAGTCGCCGGGTCGCCGCAATCTCATCGCAAAGCCAGTCACGAGCGGCCGCTTGGCGCTCATTGTCTGCAGTTTTGAAACTCTCCATTTAAGATCGTGACCGCGACGCACGTGTAGGACACACGCACGCGAAATAATGCGCCCACAGAGTCAGCACAGTGGTTCGTATCCGTGATGTGGCCAAATTTTTCGAAATTTTAACGTTGGGGATATTCCTGGAGGACAATTTCAAGCTCTTAAGCTGTTTTTATTTATCGTTTATTTTCTCATGCTTAACGGGATTACCTCAGACACAACTAACTGGTTATGAAAATATCATAACTTTATGCTGGACCAGGACTTAAATACAAAACTTTGTTTCCAGCTGATAACGTTTCTATCGTCTGAACTAACCCCGGCTGCACACAACAGTCAGGCGCAAAAAGGTTCAGTATGTACTGGAGACAGCAGCTGTTAGAAGAGTTAAGAAGGGAAGCCGGTTGCGGCTGGATACTTTAGTTGATGAGGGCATCGCCCGCTAAAGGCCTAGGTCTCTACTTTTCTACGTTATAGCACACCTAATTTTTTTAAAAAATTTTGTGAGAGATAGCATATAGTATTTAAGATAAATAATGATTAAAGTTTCACAGATGTGCTGCTCGGCCCACAAAGTTAGCGCAAAATATTATGTAGGAGGTAAAGGTGCGAAAACTAGCAAGGTACAGTCTGGAACCGCGGGAGCGCTACAGTCGCAGGTTCGAATCCTGCCTCGGGCATGGATGTGTGTGGTGTCCTTAGGTTAGTTAGGTTCATTAGTTGTAAGTTCTAGGCGACTGATGACCTCAGAAGTTAAGTCCCATAGTGATCAGAGCCATTTGAATCGTTTGAACTAGCAAGGTAAACAAACTTTTATACGTAATATCTCAAAAATCTGATAATCATTTTGACGTGTTTAGGCTTATGTTATGCACAGGACACCGATGGGTGAAAAAGCTATAAATCATTTTATTCTTGAGCGTTGTCGCCAGTAACGCAATGGAACATTCACTGCTTTAGTCAGCAGCCCCCACAGTGAGATCGGCTGTAGAACTGCACCCACATTTCTTTATCCCTAGCTGGTTTTCGTTTGTAAGAGACTGACTTATGATTAATTGTCATAGTTATGAAAGGTTCAAACTGCTCTGAGCACTATGAGACTCAACATCTGAGGTCATCAGTCCCCTAGAACTTAGAACTACTTTTAAAAAATGGTTCAAATGGCTCTGAGCACTATGGGACTCAACTGCTGAGGTCATTAGTCCCCTAGAACTTAGAACTAGTTAAACCTAACTAACCTAAGGACATCACAAACATCCATGCCCGAGGCAGGATTCGAACCTGCGACCGTAGCGGTCTTGCGGTTCCAGACTGCAGCGCCTTTAACCGCACGGCCACTTCGGCCGGCTAACTACTTAAACCTAAGTAACCTAAGCAGATCACACACTTCCATGCCCGAGGCAGGATTCGAACCTGCGACCGTAGCAGTCGCGTGGTTCCAGACTGAAGCGCCTAGAACCGCTCGGTCACAGCGGCCGGCTGTTATGAAAGGAATACGGACCCTAATTATTTGTCGATAATATTACCTCTATTACGTTCTTTTATTAACTTGCTTTTTTAATGTGGCTCGTATGTGCGGTCGAAGGCATTGCACACAAATTTCAATAAACACGTTGAAAATTTCTACACAATACAGTCATCCTTGAACGACCAGTAAAATACTTCTTATTCACGTTTCAGTGTGGACATGTTACATAATAAATGAAATGTTTTTGGCGTTGCGAATACGGACAACCATCAACTGTGGAAGAGATTGACAAGAATGAAAATTTGAGTGAGACTGGGACTCGAACCAAGACTTCCCGCCTCACTCGAACGGCCGTCTTAACGGCTTTGCCTATCCATGCGCGACTCGTAGCGTCACCCAGACTTATACGTCGTCGTTCATGCTTCACAACCTGCACTCATACACACGTAATCCCAGAACAGGTGGAGGACATTTTAATGGAAAGTTGGTGCCACGTATTGCCAAATAAGTACGATTTTGCACGCATGTTTGAAGTAATATTGCGTCATACTTCTTAATAACACAGGCACTGCAACATCAAGTGACATAATGACACTGTAGTAAAGCAATTGCAGAGCATTTCCAGTGCTTCAGTTACATTTTCAGTGCATATTTCCTGTTACTAAATATAAATGATACTACCTCTTGCAACGAGGCACTGTTTTTTCCAGCGTTTATAGCTTGTCAAATTGTGATCGTCAGCCTTTCCTTCACTAACGATGCGTGGAATCTCGTTTGAGGCTCCATCAAAACATAAAACCAACATAACATGACGTTCAGGCGATCCATATTTCGGTAAAGACGCTGTTAGCGAGTGCTGTCGGACGAAGGCTGATCGGCAGACGCCGCGCCTGCACAGGCAGCAGAAAGTGCTCGCTACAAGCGTGCATCAATAGCCGACAGAACTGTGCCTAATGCAATGTACGCATGCAGTGTCACTGGTAATGACCGCTAGAAAAGCAATACATCGCTATCGAATAATGCCAAGAAAAAATTTCACCAGTTGAATCAGGAGCTTTGCGTTCTCTTCAACTAATTAAATTCCACAATTTGCATTCATGACGCTTAAGCCATTTACAGTAGCCCTTATTACTTCTTAGGTGATGGTTGCTTCAAATAGGAGTCTTGATATGATGCTCACTCCTGGTTTGCTCTGGCGCAGCCATCGGCTAAGCAGTGACATGGGCCACTGGTAATGACGAAAGCGTGGAAACCAGTTTCACGAATAAACAGTATTTGTGAGCATTGACGGGAAACCTCTGTAGTCAAAACAGTGTGCTTACTGACGCTCTACGCCAGCTACATAGCAAATAATAAATTGCTAAAATTGGCTTTCTACTTAAATAGCTAGCCTACCAATGATGATGACGTCGGTATAGTTGTTTAAGGCCACGAAACTTGACAGCGGCGAGGAGAGCGATGAACTCACCCAACGCCGTCCATAGCAAATCCATTGGTGCAATTGGCTGAGAGTGACATGGTGGTCGGTCGATACCGAAAGGCCTGGCAGAACCTATGGACGAAGTTTACTTTCACATATTAAAACAGACAATAAATATGTGTATCATAATTCGCATGACTCCACGCACACACAACAACATTTCCTCAAACTTATATAAAATTATGCTAGTCTTAACATAAAAATGTTCCTAAGTTAAGATAGGTTGCATAAAAAGGTTAAAAGTTTTCCCAAGATTAATGTGGTTCTCTGACCACTAACACGAAAAATAGGTAGTAGCCAGGCACTCTATCCCTAAAATCTGCGCCGGCCGGAGTGGCCGCGCGGTTAAAGGCGCTTCAGTCTGGAACCGCACGACCGCTACGGTCGCAGGTTCGAATCCTGCCTCGGGCTTGGATGTGTGTGATGTCCTTAGGTTAGTTAGGTTTAAGTAGTTCTAAGTTCTAGGGGACTTATGACCACAGGAGTTGAGTCCCATAGTGCTCAGAGCCATTTGAACCATTTTGAACCTAAAATCTGCTTTTTAATAACTTGAGCTTTGGCCCTGATTTCTCACAAAATTTTACATTTCTACGTTCGTTCAATCATCATTTAAGACAGAGGACATGTCTCCAGCAATACCATGTAGTGCCCTCATGTCAGTTTACAAATAACATTCAGTTAAAGAGTGCCGCAGTGTTATAGTGATGTTGCACGCGACACATTTTGCAGGCTTGTCGTAACGCGGGAGGACGTCGTGTATCAAGGGGAAAGTTTTTGCAGAGGCTCACGTAGTGGTCGTAACGTAGTCGGTGTCGGTCCAGCTGATAACGTACACTACTGTTTCTAAAAACTGATACACTCAGATGCAATGTTCCGCCACACGTTACGGTAAGAAGACGTGTAGAACAGGGAAACCATACAAAGTGATTTAAATAGCAGAGAGGTAGCGTGTACGTCGGTTCAACAGTGTCCTCTTTAGGGTAACCGGACAGATCAGTGTTACGCAACACTCAGTAGGGTGGAATACTGACACGTGAGTGCGTCCTAATGGGTATGAGTGACTGGTCTCTGGGAGAGGGTCGTCATTAGGTGACACTGCGGTTCATACAGGGCATGCTGCCTGAACAATGAGGTACATGTGAAACCAGTAAAGAAAAGAGGGCCGTAAACAGCACCGACAGGGTGTTGGATGACAATGTGAGCACAGCGCTAGGTGACCGCCATCTTGCCCACTTGCCTGTAACGGACATACCAGTGTTGGTATGACGCTGGAGCACTACAGTTGGTGTGGACAATTCTGCATCGACAGTTGGACACTGTCTTCTACGGGCTGCACAAGTGGCACACATGCTATTGCGTCAGTTTCCATTGACCAGAACCCACCAACGCCACAGACTGCAATGGGGACATATAAGTCGGCATGGAGTGCTGAGTGGCAAAATATAGTTCTTTCGAAGGAGTCCCACTTCAATCAGTCCTGCAGTGATGACAACATATGCGTTCTACACTGACGTGGTGAATGCTACCGGGCAAACTCTATTGTTGAACGGCATAGCAGACAGGCGCCATGTATCCTGGTTTGGGACGCCATTTCTTAAAACATGAAACCTCGTCTCCTACGGCTTGTGGGCAATATGAACAGTTGCCGCTACATCAGGGAGATTTAACTCCCTGTGGCACAGTCCCTCCTGCAGGCCATTTCACACGCCATATTTCAGTCGGACAATGCACGGCCACATCTGACAAGTAATGAATAAGCCTTCTTCGAAAAACGGCGGATGCCATTGCTTTCCTGTCCTGCCCGTTCCCCGGACATTGCGCCAGTAGAACATGTCTGGAATATTGTCGATCGGTAACTTACTCGTTCAGCTCCTTTTGCAGCCACAGATGTTGCTTTTTGGACGCTCCTACTAACCGCGTGGCAGGGTATTCCCCAGCAGCACATTCAAATGCTCTATGATCCCATACCACGGTGTCTATTGTCTGAAAGAAACAGGTGAGCTTAATTATTCCATGTGAACAGACCATGAATGTATCTACAGTGTATCTCCTAGAGCAGACTGTTTTTAATCTACCATCCTCAGTGTCCTGCCCTCCAACTCCTCTTTAAATACCTACTGTTGAGAGAAAGTGAAACGCCAAGACAGAGATGTGGTCACAGTGAAATGTATTCCAGCGTTTAACGACGTGACACCATACGGACCGGCACATGTACACGATGCGGCAAATAAAAGTGACCCGGAAGAGTAGATCCGATTGGACGTGAATGTGCGTACAACTACGTGTAGCCCGCTACGTGATCCACATCAGTTCAAAGCGTAGCGCGGGCTGTGGCAGTGTGTGAGTGGAGCAGTGCAAATGGGACGATGCTACTCATAGTGGAGCAGCGGGTGTTCGTTGTTGAAAGCTGCGTGGCAACAAAGTCGTAGAAACGGTATTGTTAGTTGTTTGCTGAGAATTTTAATGGTGTCAAAGTGCCAGCAAATAGTACTGTGCAACGCTTATTCCAAAAATGGCATCAGAGAGGATCTGTTTTGAAGAAGTTAAAAACATTCTGAAACGTGTCTGCAGAACAGAAAATGTGGCTGCAGTACTCCGGAAAATACTTCAGAGTCCTACCAAATCAACCCGACGCCTGTCGCAAGAGACTAGTATATCACGTGAATCATGTGGACGAATACTCGACCTGGATTTGTAGTGCGGTAGCGGCCCTGACTGATCACAAGGACACCTGAGCGATTGCGATTGCTTTGTGTCGGAGCCCTCGAGTCTAAGGTGTATGGCAATAACCCTCGTAGTCTGTAACAGCTGCAGCAGACCATTTCGGAGGAGACTGCAGCAATTCCAGTAGGCCAACTTCAATCTGCCAAGATCACATTCAACATCTGCTATAGTCAGGTTAGTACAGTATTTCCTTTCCTCTGCTGTGTTTTTTTGTACCCTTTAAGGGTGTTCTCTGGGCCACTTTTATTTGCCCCACCCTGTACCACGACTGCGGAAATTCAGTAAGAAGTAGCGCCACCATGTACTACAATCAGAGCATTTGAAAACCAAAAAGGCCACGAAGTAGACAACAGCAAAATGATTAATCTATGCACAATCCAAATGTAGACAGGTGAAGCAAGGGGACGTTCAGCTCTAAGGTAACGCGGGACGTCAAATATATATCATGGTCCGTAGGTCACGGCGTACATGTGATGAAACTTTAAAGCACAACAAAAAAAAGCTGCTACGTTGGCTACAGTATTTAATTACACATGTCTTTCTTAAATAATCTACACTCCTAGAAATGGAAAAAAGAACACATTGACACCGGTGTGTCAGACCCACCACACTTGCTCCGGACACTACGAGAGGGCTGTACAAGCAATGATCACACGCACGGCACAGCGGACACACCAGGAACCGCGGTGTTGGCCGTCGAATGGCGCTAGCTGCGCAGCATTTGTGCACCGCCGCCGTCAGTGTCAGCCAGTTTGCCGTGGCATACGGAGCTCCATCGCAGTCTTTAACACTGGTAGCATGCCGCGACAGCGTGGACGTGAACCGTATGTGCAGTTGACGGACTTTGAGCGAGGGCGTATAGTGGGCATGCGGGAGGCCGGGTGGACGTACCGCCGAATTGCTCAACACGTGGGGCGTGAGGTCTCCACAGTACATCGATGTTGTCGCCAGTGGTCGGCGGAAGGTGCACGTGCCCGTCGACCTGGGACCGGACCGCAGCGACGCACGGATGCACGCCAAGACCGTAGGATCCTACGCAGTGCCGTAGGGGACCGCACCGCCACTTCCCAGCAAATTAGGGACACTGTTGCTCCTGGGGTATCGGCGAGGACCATTCGCAACCGTCTCCATGAAGCTGGGCTACGGTCCCGCACACCGTTAGGCCGTCTTCCGCTCACGCCCCAACATCGTGCAGCCCGCCTCCAGTGGTGTCGCGACAGGCGTGAATGGAGGGACGAATGGAGACGTGTCGTCTTCAGCGATGAGAGTCGCTTCTGCCTTGGTGCCAATGATGGTCGTATGCGTGTTTGGCGCCGTGCAGGTGAGCGCCACAATCAGGACTGCATACGACCGAGGCACACAGGGCCAACACCCGGCATCATGGTGTGGGGAGCCATCTCCTACACTGGCCGTACACCACTGGTGATCGTCGAGGGGACACTGAATAGTGCACAGTACATCCAAACCGTCATCGAACCCATCGTTCTACCATTCCTAGACCGGCAAGGGAACTTGCTGTTCCAACAGGACAATGCACGTCCGCATGTATCCCGTGCCACCCAACGTGCTCTAGAAGGTGTAAGTCAACTACCCTGGCCAGCAAGATCTCCGGATCTGTCCCCCATTGAGCATGTTTGGGACTGGATGAAGCGTCGTCTCACGCGGTCTGCACGTCCAGCACGAACGCTGGTCCAACTGAGGCGCCAGGTGGAAATGGCATGGCAAGCCGTTCCACAGGACTACATCCAGCATCTCTACGATCGTCTCCATGGGAGAATAGCAGCCTGCATTGCTGCGAAAAGTGGATATACACTGTACTAGTGCCGACATTGTGCATGCTCTGTTGCCTGTGTCTATGTGCCTGTGGTTCTGTCAGTGTGATCATGTGATGTATCTGACCCCAGGAATGTGTCAATAAAGTTTCCCCTTCCTGGGACAATGAATTCACGGTGTTCTTATTTCAATTTCCAGGAGTGTATGAAGCCTAGCAAAAGGCGCTGAGGACACTCACAATACGAAAATTCTTCACCATTCCCATAAAGCCTATAAGTTAGAAAATACGGAAAATTTACAAATGTAAAGTCATAAGAAGTGATACAGCAATAATGTTCTTAACGACCAGTTAGATTTTATAGGTAGGGACGTCTTTAAAATATTTTGTAATGAACTGTAAAGATAATTTTAAGAAAAGTGTAATTAGATGCTGTAGCCTACCTCGCGGCTTGTTTGGTATTCTCGTGTCGCCACCCATAGTCCATGAGCTATAGATCGCGTTATATATTCGACATTTCACGTTACCTTTGAGTTGAGCATCACCTTGTTGCAACTGTCTTAATCTGTATTATGCGTGGATTAACCATTTTGTTGTGATCTTTATGTATCTACATGGCATATTTTGTCCTCGCTTGTATCTGAGGGCAATATATCGGGTAATAACTATGGCTATATTCCTATTTCTTCTAAATGTTTTAGTGTCTCAGTGAATTCTCTTTGTCGCCGCTGCCATATCATCTGGGTTTTTTGTTTTAATACTTCCCCCTTGTAACGATTGTTGAGAATCCAAAATCATACGTAGACAGCGGACTACGTATCATGTTGTATATCTAACAGGTTTTCTTGCACATATGACCTCCTGGTTCTGCTCGGCTGTATTAGCCTGTTTGTGTGACAATACACACCAGAAACACAACCAGTCATCAATTGACTTATTTTCTGGCTCCTAATCATCAGATTTCCAGCACCTACCATCGGACATGGATCCTCTCCATCACATCAGAGTATTTATAGTTTATAAGGAGAATAAAATGTTGTGCACAGTAAAAAATATAGTTGAGAGACAAATCAGACAAAGCAAGAACCGTATGTATACTTGGGAATGCAGGCTTTCTCTGCGAATTTTGATGACGAAGTTTTTTCGGGTTATCAACCGAGTCAAGGCTTCGTAACGCGGCAAATTCTTACTCGTCATCTTCAGACGAAGTGGCGGGTTCATGTCCAACGCGTGTCATTATAACTGCTGGACCACAGACTTCTCTGTCTCATCTTGTTCTGATGTTATTTTTCTCCAAAATCCTGGCAATCTTTTCCATTCAACGGCTAAAACAAAACTTGGAGAATGAAAGATCAACTTTGAACAGACTAAGATACTGTGCCGGACTTGAGCATCAAAGAGGCAGTGGAGATATGGGTCCATAGCAGTCCTGTCAGCCGGGTTAGCGGTTTCCAACTTTGCAAGAATAAGCCGAGAGCGCTCTGTCCTTAGTCTTAATAACAGTTTGGTCCACCGTTGGAATACTGAATAGAAAAGTTTCAACTATCTCTTTCTGCACCCGCTTTTCTTACATTCCTTTTTGTGTAATGTTCGTACATCTATTTTCAGAGACAGGTATTTCACGGCACAGTTGTACACGTTTTTCGATGTGGTCATTGATCCGCCCCCTTTGCTGTATTTGTAGCAAATAAAACTTGTTTTCACCTGAAAAACACTCATTCATCAGTGGCGAATTTCGAGTATCATAAAAAATTCTTTGGTTACCATTTGTTTCTTTTGGCAAAACACAGTAGAGTTTATATAAAGTTACCTCGCTAAACCTTATCGCAGTTGCTGTTGCGATAGGGTACTGAAACAGTGGTTTATCAAATGAGGAACTGAGAACTAAGCAGGCCAAGAGCTTATGAAAATGCATATTTTCGGTATAATCATAAAAGATTAATTTCTTCACTTATCCGTCTAATGCAAATTTTCTCAGCTATCGATGACTCAAATACTTTCATCATTCCATTGAGAAAAAATAAATAAAAAAACATAAGAAAACTGCTGTTATTTGCATATCGCGCTAGATAAGACGCTTCTGCTTGTTTACCATACGCCGAAATACTCTCTTCTTTGTCTGCTATCCTTTGCCAGAATTTTGTTTCATCTCAAACTCGCTAAATTTCATATGCAGCAATACACTATGTGATCAGAAGTATCCGGACACCTTTCTGAAAATGACTTACAAGTTTGAGCCGCCATCCATCGATAATACTGGAATTCAATATGGTGTTGGCCCACCCTTAGCTTTGATGACAACTTCCATTCTCACAGGCATACTTTCAATCAGTTGCTGTAAGGATTCTTGGGGAATGGCATCCCATTCTTCACGGAGTGCTGCACTGAGGAGAGGACCGATGTTGGTCGGTGAGGCCTGGCACGAAGTGGGCGTTCCAAAACATCCCAAAGGTGTTCTACAGGATTCAGGTCAGGATTCTGTGCAGGTCAGTCCATTACAGGGATGTTATTGTCGTGTAACCACTCCTCCACAGGCCATGCGTTTTGAGCAGGTGTTCGATCGTGTTGAAAGATGCAATTGCCATCCCCACATTGCTCTTCAACAATGGGAAGCAAGAAGGTGCTTAAAACATCAATGTAGGCCTGTACTGTGATAGTGCCACGCAAAACAACAAGGGATGCAAGCCCCCTCTATGCAAAACGCGACCACCCCATAACACCACCGCCTCCGAATTTTACTGTTGACACTACACACACTGGCACATGACGTTCACCGGGCATTCGCCATACCCACACAGTGCCGTCAGATTGCCACATTGTGTAACGTGAGTCGTCACTCCACACAACGTTTTTCCACTGTTCAATCGTCCAATGTTTACACTCCTTACACCAAGCGAGGCGTCGTTTGACATTTACCAGCGTGATTTGTGGCTTACGAGCAGCCGCTTGACTATGAAATCCAAGTTTTCTCACCTCCCGCCTAACTGTCATCGTACTTGCAGTGGATCCAGATGCAGTTTGGAATTCCTGTGTGATGGTCTGTATAGATGTCTGTCTAGTACACATAATGACCCACTTCAACCGTCGGCGGTCTCTGTCAGCCAGCAGACGAGGTCAGCCCGTACGCTTTTGTGCTGTACGTATCCCCTCATGTTTCCACTTCATTATCGCATCGGAAACAGTGGGTCTACGGATGTTTAGGAGTGTGGAAATCTCGCGTACAGACGTATGGCACAAGTGACACTCAAATACCTGACCACGTTCGAAGTCCGTGGGATCCGCGGAGCGCACCATTCTGCTCTCTCAAGGTGTCTGACGACTACTGAGGTCGCTGATATGGAGTACCTGACAGTAGGTGGCAGCACAGTGCACCTAATATGAAAAAAGGTATGTTTTTTGGGGTGTCCGAATAATTTTGATCACATAGAGTATACGGTCTAGTATACACCAAACACAAATTCATAGCGACCCCTATTTTTCACTGGAATTTTTTTGAATACCCTTATGTGTTACTTATGTGCGAAATATCACAGTAACTATGACCATTAGCGAAATGATAGGCACATCATCATTAAGCTGACATATAAAGCTTCAACTGACGTAAAAACCTAATATTTTTACCGAACACTTTCTTGAAGCGGGTCTGGTACCCACCTTTAGCAATGAAACCTTTTTCGTATGCCAGGAACTATTGGGAATGAAATTTTGCAAAAGAAGGTATAGCTTCTAGGTTACACATTTCTAAACACTCCAAAAGAAGGATTTCTAACAATAATGATTACTTTTGAGACAAAAATTATTTTTGTAGTCAGTGGGCATCAAAATAAGGAACTGTCTACATTTTTCTACGTACGCAAGGTTGTAACTTCAATGAGGTTTACAAAATAGGGAAACCCCTGTGTTAAAGCCGGCAGAATACTCAGATTAGTGTATCCAGCAATTTTGAACAAATTCCGGCCAGTAGAAGCTCAGAAAAAGTACACTTTATTCTTAAAAAATTCAACTTATGGGAAACAGACTTTTAAGTTGTCAGTGCATTACTGCTCCATAAGATGTTCGTCTCTATCCTCTTCCATCTCATCGTCGAATGTTCTTTTCCCTGTTCGTCTGCGTTGTCTTGTTTCAAAGTCACTTATAGCTGTCTCTCTCTCTCTCTCTGATGAACTAACTTTCTTTATCTAAATTTAAGATCTGTTTCACTGTGAAACGACCAACAGTTTGTGGTAGTCATTTCAGGACTTCACTCCTTATGACATTTCCTTCATTGCAAGTTGCCACTACGTCAAAGACATCAAAATGCAGTGTTCTAATTGACCTTGCCGTCGGTATGTTTGCGTGCCTCAGCGATACAGATAGCCGTACTGTGGGTGCAACCACAGTGGAGGGCTAACTGTTGAGAAGCCAGATAAACGTGTGATTCCTGAAGAGGGGCAGCAGCATTTTTAGTATCTGCAGGGGCAATGGCCTAGACGACTGACTGATCTGGCCTCGAAACATCAACCAAAACGTCCTTGGTGTGCTGGTATTGCGAACGGCTGAAAGCAAGGGGGAAACTACAGCAGTAATTTATACCGACGGCATGCAGCTCTTCTGTATGGTTGAGTGATGATGGTGTCCTCTTTGGTGAAATATTTCGGAGGTAAAATAGTCTCCCATTAGGATCTCCGGTTGGGGACTGCTAAGGAGGATGTCATCAGAGGAAACAGAACTGGCATTCTACGGATCGGAGCGTGAAATGTTAGCTCCCTTAATCAGGCAGGTAGATTAGAAAATTTAAAAAGAGAAATCGATAGGCTGAAGTTAGAAATAGTGGGAATTAGCGCAGTTCAGTGGTAGGAGGAACGGGACATCTGGTTAGGCGAATACAGGGTTATAAATACAAAGTCAAATAGGGGTCATGCAGGAGTGGTTTTAATAACGAATAAGAAAATAGGAATGCGGGTAAGCGAATTTGTTAGCATGGAATATAGAGTTAAGTATAAGGATGTTTTGGCTGAAGGTATTTGTCTGGACTGCAGCTATGAGTGGAAGTGAAACATGGACAATAAACAGTTTAGATGAAAAGAAAATAGAAGCTTCAGAAATGTGTTGCTACGGGGAGGTACTGAATATAATTGGGGAGACAAGGAATTTGTGCCATAACTTGACCAAAAGTATGGATCGGTTGATAGGACCCTTTCTGATACATCAAGGGATCGCCAATGCAGTATTGGAGGGAAGTGTGGGTGGCAAAACTCGTAGAGGAAGACAAAGACATGAATACAGTAAGCAGATACACAAATTTGTAGGTTGCATTAGTTATTCGGAGATGAAAAGGTTATCACAAAATAGAGTAGCTTGGACATCTGCATCAAACCAGTCTTCGGACTAAATACCACAAAAAGAACAAGTGACACAAACACCGTTTTGGAAATTCTGCTACAGATTACGCTGTTTATGGACTCATCAGAATCCTGGATGTGCCTACGAAGACGATTCTGCAGTAGTCTTACATCTGACAAATCTCTGAAAGCTTCTTTCAAGTCCTCCATAATGGCAAAAGGTATAGCTGGTTTGTGAATAGATTTCCTACCATTTTGCTGTGCTCTGTTATATTTGCACCATGAATCACATCACGGAGGGCATAAGACATGAGTGGTTTTATCATCTGTTGAAAAGAGGTGAAACAAAACGCCCCATTTAGCTTTTCTCATTTATTCTAAGCTACTAACATTTTGCTTGATGCCAAGCTGTAATACTTTCGGATTTTATCTATGATAGATTCTGTGAATCTGTTCGTACCATCTAATACTCCGCCATGCACCAGTTTCTTGCCTTGTATGCAGTCTTCAGTTGTCGCAGCCTCGTAAGCATTCGCCCTCATAAGCATTCGGTTTTGTACATGACGTGTACATACCAGTTTAGTGATAGTTGCATTGTCTTCCGCAACTGGTCTGAAAGCTTTTGATCCACATCTCCTAAATAAATGAAGAATCTTACCTCCTTCGACTGTCCAGATTCTTGTAAAATGGTCATTTCCACTTATTATTTCTTTTAAATGCGTGAATAAACCAGGAATAAGGCAATAACATGTACGTATTACATACAGAGTAGTCCACTGATAGTGACCGGGCCAAATATCTCACGAAATAAACATCAAACGAAAAAAACTACAAAGAACGAAACTCGTCTAGCTTGAAGGGTGAAACGAGATGGCGCTTTGTTTGGCCCGCTAGATGGCGCTGCCATAGATCAAACGGATATCAAGTGCATTTTTTTTAATAGGAACCTCCATTTTTTATTACATATTCGTGTAGTACGTAAAGAAATATGAATGTTTTAGTTGGACCACTTTTTTCGCTTTGTGATAGATGGCGCTGTAATAGTCACATACCTATGGCTCACAGTTCGCCAGATAGTTACGTTATTAAAGGAAACAGGAAGTGTTCAGCCACATGTGAAACGTCAACCACGACCTGCAACAAATGATGATGCCCAAGTAGGTGTTTTAGCTGCTGTCGCGGCTAAACCGCACATCAGTAGCAGGCAAATTGCGCGACAATCGAGAATTTCAAAAACGTCGGTGTTGAGAATGCTACATCAACATCGATTGCACCCGTACCATATTTCTAAGCACTAGATATTGCATGGCGACGACTTTGAACGTCGTGTACAGTTCTGCCACTGGGCACAACAGAAATTACGGGACGATGACAAACTTTTTGCACGCGTTCTATTTAGCGACGAAGCGTCATTCACCAACAGCGGTAACGTAAACCGGCATAATATGCACTATTGGGCAACGGGAAATCCACGATGGCTGTGACAAGTGGAACATCAGCGACCTTGGCGGGTTAATGTATGGTGTGGCATTATGGGAGGAAGGATAATTGGCCCCCATTTTATCGAAAGGGGAAATTCCGTCTAGATTATGGCTGATGAAAAAAACAATAATGAAAATTTCGAGATCTGTCACGGAGCCCCTTAAGTCGTGTGAGGAAGATGGAAGAGTAGCCGACGTATTTGGGTAATTTGATCAGTTGAAAGATAAGCTGGGAGTAGGAAGGAGCACTATCTGTCAAAAGTGACACTTGATATACATATTCGCGACAGTAGAACTGCTTCACACCAATTTTAAACTTAGCCAAAGTCTCGTAAACAAAAAAAAAAAAAAAAAAAAAAAACCAAACGAAGCCACAATTACGGTAAGCCGGGCCGTGCGGGAATCGTTCCATCATTCGAAAGTAAAATTTTATCTATCGATTTGACAGAAAATCGTAAGAAGTTTTGATCTTATGTTAAATCACTAAATGAGTCGAAGCCATCTTTCCAGGTACTGTGTCACCATAATGGCATCGAAATCCATGTTGGCAGAGAAAAGGCAAAAATACTAAAAGCCGTTCTCGAAGACTGAACAAACCGAGGAAGATCGTACTGCGATTCGTCTTTCAAGCCACTGTGCGAACGTCAAAATGACACATATCAAAGAAAAGTATCACGGGATAAAAAAATCAACTGAAAGAGCTGATTGCCACTGGACGAGACGGGATACCACTACATTTCTACTTAGAATATGCGAAACAACTTGTTTCTCGTCCTCCGGCAGAGTACCGTAGGTCGTTGTAGCAGCGAAATGTTCCAAGTGATTGGAAAGCAGCGCAGGCCATTCCAGTTTCTAAAGCGTTGTAGAACAGACGCATAATACTATAGGCATGTATCTCCATCTGCTTTAGTATTTCTAACATGTTGTACGCTTACATATTAAAAGGTACCATACTTAATCCCGAATATGATGTGTAACTGTAATGAGGGCTACCTTTACAATTTATCATGAATAGATAACTATTGCATCAGTATAAATGCCATGCAAAAGAAATGCAGTAGGATGTACACTGCCGGCCGCGGTGGTCTCGCGGTTCTAGGCGCGCAGTCCGGAACCGTGGGACTGCTACGGTCGCAGGTTCGAATCCTGCCTCGGGCATGGATGTGTGTGATGTCCTTAGGTTAGTTAGGTTTAAGTAGTTCTAAGTTCTAGGGGACTGATAACCACAGCAGTTGAGTCCCATAGTGCTCAGAGCCATTTGAACCATTTTTTTGATGTACACTAGACCAGATTTGGATGAAGCACAAAATGGAATTTTAGCTGTGACATCATGAACACAAATTTTGGCAAAAGAACATTTGTTCGAGTCGGTAAATTTAGTACCACACTTGAGTACTTATAGTATGTCATATGATGGTTGCTGTTCTCCACGATCTACTGTGTTGCATATTAATGAAAGCTAGAACTTTACTTCAGAGTCCCCCGCTAGGTTTATACCCTATAGGAGAGGAATATCAAAGGATGGTTTAATCACGAACACTTACTTCGCGAGCACTTGAGTGACTAACAGGAAGCAAAAGAACAAAAAACCTTCACCGAGGCACACGTGGTTAGCAGGAGGGGCTGTTCCCTTCATTTTAACCGAGCGAGGTGGCGCAGGGGTTAGACACTGGACTCGCATTCGGGAGGACGACGGTTCAATCCCGCGTCCGGCCATCCTGATTTAGGTTTTCCGTGATTTCCCTAAATCGCTCCAGGCAAATGCCGGGATGGTTCCTTTCAAAAAGGGCACGGCCGACTTCCTTCCCCGTCCTTCCCTAACCCGATGAGACCGATGACCTCGCTGTCTGGTCTCCTTCCTCAAAAACCAACCAACCAACCCTTCATTTTAGCACGCGGGATAAAAGAACAAAATTACTATCAAAATGAACTGCTAAAAATGGAGCGCAAATAACAATCATAATTATTTCAGTCACCCTACACGATGCGACACTGTAGACTTTGCCATTAGCACACGACCACGTGATCCTCATAAAAAAAGTCGTGCACAAAGCAAGTATGGAATTTTAAATGAAGAAAAGAGTTTGCACGTAATTCATTATAATGGAATAATATCTACGAGCTTAAGGCTCTTAGATCTAAAGGCTGACACATGATAAGAACAGCAAGCAGATACGGAGAAAGAAAATTATCGTTTGAGACGAACTGCAGAAAATTCAGTCGTAAGATCACGGAAATCATACGCAATATAGATGCACTCGCGAAAGGAACAACAAACTAAATAAAGGAACCACAAAGACACTCATCACGCCTCCACGTATTTGAGTAAACGGTTGAACTGAACAATAGCCTATACAGCTCCTAGATTCTAATGTATTTAACATTCGCGAAATACAAAGTACAACTTCTCAGACATTGTAATAAACTATGAACGATAAGAGGAATCATTAACTTTGACTAGATTTGAAAATTTAGATAAAACCTAACATTAACCTGGTATTGTGGTATCGAAGAGGAGCTCTTACGTGCATCCGACCATCCCCATCTTGCATCCCACGGAACACAGGTGAGCTCGCTCTCCAAAAAAGCGGGTTTCCCTCCAACGGAAGTGACCGGACAACCAGGCTTTTGTATTGTGCCAACGTACACAGAAAGTTTGACCAAAGCAGATATAAACCTCTTTGCAACCCACTAGGTGCTTGATCTGGACCTAGTCGTTCTAGACATGTTAACACAAATGCAGACAACAACATATGAAGATAACAAATATTCTGACAGATTCGCTGAATAATGGATGTACACAAACAATTACAATCAACTGCAGAATTCTATGCAGTTCACAAACACGTATGTTATTAATAATGCTTGAAATTATAGGAAAAAGATCAAAGCATCTATAATGCTTCATTTTAAACGCAGCTGCAGAGCAGATTCTTTTTATCTAACTGTGGAATCAAAAAACAACCAAACGATCACATACTTGCAATGTCGCGAAGTAAAACTCTTAGAACTACTTTGTTTTTATAGTAAATTTAAATTGTGTGTGTGTGTGTGTGTGTGTGTGTATGTGTGTGTGTGTGTGTGTGTGTGTGTGTGTGTGCGTGTGTGTGTGTGTGCGTATGCGCGTGTGCGTGTGCGCGCGCTCGCGTGTGACAAAATCTCTCACTAGCATTCTGAAAGAAGTAGTTTTAAATTCCGATTACTGTGTTGTAAATGTATTTTTATCTAGAATCGCCTTTGGTATCCCACTTTCGAACACGAACACATTTTTGCCAGTTACTTAGGGGATGTGTGTGATACCTGTTATTTACGCTGTGCGAAACTGAACATAAAAAATGATTAATAATAATAGTCAGAATGGTTTTGCCAGGAATCAGTCACAAAGAACGGCTTACTCGTGCTTCCAAAACATGGACTCGTTAGAAATCGCATCTACTGAATTTATATCAAACTTAGCGAATCATTTTTGTCAATTTTCTCTCAAGAAGTTCATTTAGGCTCTAGAATTATTTCTTATCTTTTACAGATAACTCGGCTCTATTCCGTCTGCGTACTGAAAGAAAATGAAATGGGCAACTGTATTTTACATTAAATAAGTCACTGACCAACAAACTGCCTTGATTTGTTTCATTTTAGGGTGCTTTTAAAAATTAGACCTTTGTTATCATTTGATGAATGCGGCTCACTGTCCACACAATAGGTGTGACAGTGGAAATTTAATCAGATTTATTTTTCACTTGACGGTGAAAAAAGCTTCAGTGAAATGTTTGTCGATGAATAAACGGTATTTTCAAATTACATTGGATCCTTTCAATGACACAGTAGTGGCTCATAGTAGCATGAACTATAATATTTCCTCAGCACTTCTATACACTATAGAATTACTTTTACACACAATATTTAAATTACATAAAACTTACTCTTTGCTTTCTTAATGAAATACTTTTAACTAATTGTGGAGGGAGAAGCTAATTATGGTACTGAACATATGATTGATAATTGACCCTGGATACAAACACGTAACGATTGTGAAACGCAATGAAATCTTTACACTACAATATTACTCAGCTAGCGCTTGCAGTAGATAAACTTAGTGAAAATCACCTTCTTCTAAATGGCCTCTCTATCAAATCATCTTAAAATCAATAATTATCCTCAGCCTTCAGATACACGTCACGAGCATCAAAAATAAAATTCATTCGCTGTGCTGTACATTCTCCATTCAAGTTCCTCACTCAAATACAAAGAGCATGTGTTCAGGCATGCGAAGATGCTTATGGTGGCAAATATGCCAAACACCTTTCAAGGTGAGGTTTATAACGTAAGCTTGTTTTCAAAGAAGTAAAAACTCACAGAGCAAGACTACATCGCCAAGGCGTCTATGTCAATGTAACCAGGTATTTTTATGGTAAAAACCATTAAAAAAAGTTCAAATGGCTCTGAGCACTATGGCACTTAACATCAGAGGTCATCAGTCCCCTAGAACTTAGAACTACTTAAACCTAACTAACCTAAGGACATCACATACATCCATGCCCGAGGCAGGATTCGAACCTGTGACCGTAGCGGTCGCGCGGTTCCAGACTGAAGCGGCTAGAACCACTCGGCCACACCGGCCCGTACACTATTACAAAGATGGATATAATATCTAATCCATAATACAGAAAAACAGCAACTATGACTTAGTGGGTACGGATTGACAGGTGATAGGTGTTGCTAACACGAAAACATTGTCACATCAATTTTCACATTCTGATGGCTTTTCGTTTTTCTTCTTTTCGTACAATCGCAGAGAGTGAGTGCTCTGACTATATTTCAGAATATTTTTACATAACGCAAATTTTTTGCTCCTACCAGTTTGTCTTCATTTTGCTATGTGTTTTGTAGTACATTTATCTCCTCGGGTTAATGAAGCTATAGAAGATATATATTTGGAATTAGGCATTTCATAGGCTGCTCAGGCTTTAGTTGTTGCAAAGAAAAAATTGCAATACACTTTTATTATACTCGTAATTCTTTCGACTATATCTTGAACGAAAGTGAAATTTTAGCTAAGCTTTGAGTGTGCATTCGAAAAAATTTTCTTCGGTGGGACAAACGTCATTCTGAAGTACTCAGCAAACAATACATCTGATATCTCAGAAAAGTGCGCAAAAGAATCTCGCATCAGATTCTTTCACGATGTGAAGGAGCTAGCCCGTGAAAAGTTTCGCAGTAGGTATTCCTCCATGCGGAATTTGCATTTCAAGCAGGCGAAAAAAGTGAAGCGAGGCAGCCGGAGGAAGTACAAAGGAGGAAAATGTATACGAGAGCGTAAGACAAACAGGAAAAGAGAACGGTGGAAAAGACTGGCAGGTGTGAACACATGCCGGCAGAGGAAACACAGGGGCAGATGGATGACAGCTTTGTTTAATTTCTGTTCGCGTCTAAAGGAGGGTTTTCTGTTTACCCTGGCGCAGTACGGAGATTATTACGTACCATTTGTCAGAAATTTGTGATTAATTTACACATGTTTCGCAACTAGTTTCTGCCATTATCAAATTCTATAAAACAAGGAAATTCATATAATTATTTCTCAGTACTACATGTACTAAGACATAAGTAAACCTATCTATGTTGCCCTGTAGTATTACATATCTTAAAATTAATATGCCACTAGGCACAGTCAATAACAATAATAAGAAGCTATAAGCAAGTGGAAAACGTGCATTGTCAAACATATAAGAATCTTCCTTGCACATTTCATAGTGCCACATAACACTTTCACTGAGCTCTGTTTATTAACTTCGAATCACCTAGCAAATTTCCTATCACCGTTGTACCACGGCTTGCAAACAAGTGTCGTTGGTTATGTTTGTGTAACCATCCACACAAATAGTAATACATACTTTTAAGAATTTTCAGGCACAGCTGAGTAACGCACTGAACTCTTATCCCTTTCGATCAGCGCATCAATTGACTTCAATTCCAAAGTGTTTACTTAAGCCTAGGTTGGCCCTTAACCCTAGATTACTACATCCCAGTAAAATTTGCAGTTTCACTTGGTCCCAGTTCGCCGTTCCCACCAATCTGGTATTCTCAGTGTAAGCTGTAAAATGACTAGTGAATAAACTGTAAATTATGATTTTCTTTGAATGAAATGTGGATTGACAATATTTACGGTGGTTTAGTAACAATTTTATAATTTCCCCCTTTAATGCTGTAGGGTTAATACAAATTATTAGCGCCGGCCGAAGTGGCCGTGCGGTTAAAGGCGCTGCAGTCTGGAACCGCGAGACCGCTACGGTCGCAGGTTCGAATCCTGCCTCGGGCATGGATGTTTGTGATGTCCTTAGGTTAGTTAGGTTTAACTAGTTCTAAGTTCTAGGGGACTAATGACCTCAGCAATTGAGTCCCATAGTGCTCAGAGCCAAATTATTAGCGTCATCAGTTCTGCTACACTCCATCAGATCGACCAAAGAAGCTGAATAGCTGCTTGATCCTCTGGAGCGCGCGCGCACACACACACACACACACACACACACACACACACACACAACACACACACACACACACAGAACTGGGAATTAACTCTGAGGCTATTGTTATCGACAGGTCCCAGAGCCTTTGCCGTACTTCACAAATATTATGCTTGCCGACCCTCGGATTGTAAATTGAACCCAATGAACTGAGTTATCTGTTGGATATATTCCAAACGTTCTATTCTCTTACATTTGCTCTCTATGGCTTGTTCTAGGACCATGGAATTTATTCTCTGATGGAGTTAACATGTGTGGTATCATCCTGTCCCATCTTCTTGTCAGTGTTTTCATCACAAATTCTGCGGAGAATCTCACTACCCCAAATTTTCAACACCCTTCTACAGCACGACATACCAAACGTTTCGATTCTTTCCTTTTCCGGACTTCCTACAGTCCATGACTCACCTCCATACAATGTTGTGCTTCTTTCATTTACTTTCAGTTAATATTCTGTGCACAATGAAAGGTGTCTGTTCAGCTTAAAGTGATTCCTAACAAGAACTGATTTTGAACAATCTATGTCCTACTACAGATGAAATTATAACCTACGAGCAGTTAATGAGTGAATGAATACAATAGAGCACAAAATGAAAGTTACTTGACCCACACACACACATTCTTGATTGGCGGAACAATAAAATACTGGGCGTAGTAATGTGAAACCGAACATAAGTGAACAAAGAAAACAATTTATAAGATTTCAGAAATAGTGAATGTGTTGTGACTACCCGATTTACAGTCGTTCACAGTCGTACGGGATGTAGACGTAGAATTGTAATTATAACAGTCAAATCCACACTAATGCTCATAAATTAAGGATAATTGCAGAATGTGGTACCACACAATTTGGCACTACACAAAACTGGCGTTAATAGCACAGGCACATAGGGAACACACACGACACAGATCTGTAAGTCCACGGTATTGGTGATAAGTTTAGAAAACCGCCCCGAAACACATGTGCTACGAAACGCCTATGTTCCCTGCGCATGTACCCCGACATTAATATGGAATATAATCATTATGCACACGTACACAGGCCGCACAACTGGTTGGCATACTCTGGATCAGTTGGTCGAGGAGCTGCTGCGGTATAGCCTCCCATTCTTGCACCAGTGCCTATCGGAGCTCCTGAAGTGTCTTAGGAGTTTGAAGACGTGCAGCGATACGTCGACCGAGAGCATCCCAGACGTGCTCGATGGGGTTTAGGCCTGGAGAGCAAGCAGGCCACTCCATTCGCCTGATATCTTCTGTTTCAAGGTACTCCTCCACGATGGCAGCTCGTTGGAGCCGTGCGTTATTATCCATCAGGAGGAAGGTGGGACCCACTTCTCCCCTGAAAAGGGGTGCAAAATGACGTCCCAATACACCTGACCTGTTACAGTTCCTCTCTCAAAGACATGCAGGGGCGTGTGTGCACCAATCATAATCCCATCCCACCCCACACCATCAAACCACGACCTCCATACAAGGATATTAAGGGATTGGTTTCTGGTTCCTGGTTCGCGTCAGATGGAAACCTGGCGAGAATCACTGTTCAGACTATACCTGGACTCGTTCGTGAACATAAACTGGGACCAATGTTCCAATGACCATGTACTGTGTTCTTGACACCAGGCTTTAGGGGCTCTCTTGTGACTAGGGGTCAGTGGAATGCACCTTGTAGGTCTTCGGGCGAATTAACCATGTCTGTTCATTCGTCTGTAGACTGTGTGTCTGGAGACAATTGTTCCAGTGGCTGCGCTAAGGTCCCGAGCAAGGCTAGCTGCAGTACTCCGTGGCCGTCTGCGGGCACTGATGGTGAGATATCGGCCTTTTTGTGGTGTTGTACGCTGTGGACGTCCCGTACTGTAGCGCCTGGATACGTTTCCTGCCATAATTTTGAGATCACACTTTGTGGCACACGGAGGGCACGTGCTACGATCTGGTGTGTTTGACCAGCCTCCAGTCGCCCTAGTATTCTACCCCTCATAACATCATCAATAGGTGTTCTTTGAGCCAGTTTCAACATACAATCACCATTAGCACGTCTGAAAACGTCTGCACACTTACTCGCTGCACCGTACTCAGATATGCACCAACACACCTCTCCGTATGTGGACTGCTGCCAGCGCCACCGTGCGACGACCGCAGGTCAGATGCACCGCATTGTCATATCCCAAGGTGATTTAAGCCCGCAAAACGTCCACCAGAGCGTTGTTTCACCATGTATCAGCATTATCCTTAATTTATGAGCATGAGTGTAGAAGATCAAACATATGCTCTTCTATAGAAGCAAATACAGCGTGTCTGAAATTTGAAACAGCGTCACACTTGCCTTCTTTACTGTAAATCTTCATCCACCGAGTGGGATACGTAATATTCAGGATTGTGGATACCATCTGGAATATGAAATAGTTAAGTAAGAATCACACAATGAATTGGTTAGTGCAGTCAAAAGTTGTGTACTGCATTGTATTGGCAAACAATGGCTGCAGAACATGTGTTATGTTACTGACAGACAAATACCAAAGAAGTGAGCAGGATATCGAATAAGAACCATTGTTTGGGTAACATTTGAAGTAATTTATCTGTAATATTAACTGCAGTGAATAACACACTCCTTGGCTCACAGCAACAGATGTTTGATTAAGTTCCGACGTATGCTTACTGACTGAACAATATTTCCGTACTCGACAAAAAGTGCTTAATGAACTAAACATGAAGTAAGAATGAGTGAATTACTGTACAATCCTTTGTATTAATTGATGAAGGTCCGATTCTGCTCCTAGCCTCACACCTGCTAATTTCATATGGATGCACAAAACTCGCAACAGCACGTGGTGTACAAGTTCACTCTCACGGTTCGTCGTAACTCTGGCAAAGCGAATTAGTGAAAATTTAACAATGAAACGCAAGCACCTTACGAATGGTTAATGGAATAACTTTTTAAGACAAGCAATGCGCTCTAATAAACTCGATAAATAGAACAATTTTACCAGTCAGCGCAATCCAGTGGCAACTGCATTGAATTCTAGGCAGTCTCATGTGGCAGAGGCAGATATGGCGGAACTGCAGCGTTGTGGTAATATTGTACACGCGTAGCTACTTTGGTAAAGGTAGAAGAGTCTTGTAAATCATAATTATTTTTCGGTAACGTGATCTTCGTGAGTTCTGATGAGCTCTACATGTAGATTTGCATAACTGTTGTAACTAATGTAAAATTAGAAGACAGAGTCCCCAATATATAACGATTTTACCAGATTAGCTTTTCCTTTGTCTGTTTGTGTACCGATCTTTCCCAAGGTCTTTTTCTTTTCATGCAAGTGTTAATCAGTTTTCACAGTTTGGTGATAAACGTATCAGTAAATCAATCAATATATCAGTAAATTAGCCTTCTATACCTATTTTCATTCACTGCTTTCATATGTCATCATATTTTAAGGTAATTCATCATTAAGAGAAAAAATATTAATTGCACGAAAACATGTAATCAGAATAATAGTTGGAGCCCACCCAAGATCTCCTTGCAGACATTTACTTAAGGAACTCGGGATATTCACAGTACCTTCGCAATACATATATTCACTTATGAAATTTGTTATTCATCATCCATCCCAATTCTAAAATAGCAGTGAAGTGCCTAGCTTCTATTCTGGATTAAATCTGACTTTGGCACAAAAAGGGATGAATTATGCTGCCACAAAAATTTTTGGTCATTTGCCAGATAGCATTAAAGGACTGACAGATAGCTAACCAACATTTAAAAACAAATTAAAAGAATTTCTGAATTACAACTTCTTCTACTCAACACATGAATTTTTAGATATGGCGTAGTAACTGTAAAAAAAGAAATTATTATTTTGTGTAAAGAAAACTTCTGTTAAAGTGACATGTTTCACATCATTACGAAATGTCATATTCATGATCTACGGAACAAGCATTAATGTATGTATGTATGTACATATGGGAGAACAGCATTTCATATACACTATGATAAGTGGGTCATACTATTTTACATCCCCACACATATTTTTTTCATCACACACATACTCTACGCCCAAGTCAACAATGTGCATATGGTACAGTTTTTATGCTCTCGGCACGAATGACTCGCTTATCGTCATGTTATGACAGGCTGATCCTCAGTTGTGATAGAGGAGAACCTCATGTTTTCGCAATACAAATATTAACCGCTGCACTACATGCAGAGCACCACCAACACTGCAGTGCAGGCACTCCAAGTAGTCTTCAACTATGAGGGCTATTTATGTCATGCGCTGCACACCATTAGCCCTTATGGTGTAGCCAGTGTCTGTATGGTATGTATACATTTTTGAGTGGAGACAACAGACTCATTTGACCCATTCGCTCCTTCTTTCAGCACACTGATAATCTCACTGTTGGTCGCAGATCAGGACATGTTGAATGCGTCAGGGTTGCACCTTGTTACTTCATATGGATTGTAACTATTCATCAAATAAATGAAGCTGTCAGTGTCCACATGAAATAACTTTGGATTTGCAAAATAAGTATTTGCAAAATCATAATGGAACTGGTATATGTGGAGCTTGGATAGGTCTAATATATACGTAACCAAATAAACAGGTTTTGTGAAATCTACTGAAACCTTAGCCATCTCCATAGTTACCATACCTTTGTTGAAGATTGTGGCCCATTTGAAGTGTGGTCTGGTTGTGTTGGCGTAAGCTGCCAATGCATCAAAGAGGTTGCGAGATGATACATAGAGGTCAACAACAGACTCGCAGGGAACGTGCCGCCAACGCCCACTCGGCCGCCAGCATTTAAGATCGCCATTGCGGACCAGAGGGCGAGTCCGTTCAAATTAGTTCGAGTCTGTGGGACTTCGTTCTTCACCAGCAGTACACAATCAAAGAGAGCTTGTACCACACAAAAACTTCTTAAAGTTAAGTAAACTTTCCAATCTCATGAATAAAGAACCTAGTTGATATATGTGCGTGCAGTTTGTGTTATAGAAAGAGGATAGCGGCCGCCAATCAACATCCTCTCCTGGCTTCCCTCGGTACACCCGTACAGAGACAACTAGACGACACAAATGATGGCGACGATAATCTTTCAGTGAAGAAGAATTTGCTTCCTTCTCTTGTGTTTCAGATTGCAGGGATAATCGTACTGAAGTGTTTGCTAAAATTTTGTTGTGTTCTTGCATGCATTCCAGGAGGGGAGCCGCTGAACTAATCAAATTTGTCTTTTCAGAGGCTTTACTTGCTTTTTTGCTATAACGTATTTGTAAAACCCTGGCTACCCCGCTCCCTCAACAAACTGCCCCCGCACCTCAGCTGCAGATGGCCAATGTAATGGATCTAACACAACCTCTTCAGTTTCAGAACCAACAAATTTCTGCCTTACCGACGATGGAACAACAACTTCTGGCTGCACAAGCTACGACAGCCGCCCAACAGACCGGCCGAGAAGCTACACAAGTGCCGCCGACCAGCGCACCACCATTCCGGCAATTTAATGCCACGGGAGAGGAGTGGCTCGAATACCTGATAGTTCCAAGCTCACTGTGCAGTTAATTGACTTCAAGTTCTGCAAAGCTCCAATACTTCATTTCGATTGCGGGGTCTCCAATGTTCAGGTTAATACAAAAACTATTCTCAACTGAGTGTCCCGACGAACTCATTTATGACGAAGTAATCGCTGCATTAAATCAGTACTGTGGTTCAAAAAATGGTTCTGAGCACTATGGGACTTAACTTCTGAGGTCATCAGTCCCCTAGAACTTAGAACTACTTAAACCTAACTAACCTAAGGACATCGCACACATCCATGCACGAGGCAGGATTAGAACATGCGACCGTAGCGGTCACGCGGTTCCAGACTGTAGCGCCTAGAACCGCACGAATCAGTACTGTGATCAGCAAGTTCAAGTGGCTGCAGCCAGATATCAGTTTTTTTCGTTTGCAGAAAAACCCGAAACAGACGTACCGCCACGCAGTGTAGTCACGGTTCACGACGAGGCTCCCCCCCCCTTCCCCTCCTCCCCCCGCCCCCCCCCCCCGCCCCCCCCCCCCCCCCCCCCGTCGGAGGATCGGTTCGAGTACTCCCTCGGCCTCGGCTATGGGAGTGTGTGTTGTCCTTAGCGTAAGTTAGTTTCAGTTAGAGTAAGTAATGTGTGGGCCTAGGGACCGATGACCTAGGCAGTTTGGTCCCACAGAACTTACCACAAAGTTCCAAAGGTCCAACAGACGTACCGTTACTGGTATACAGAATTAGGAAGTGTAAATTTAAGTGTAGTTGTGGCAACTCTTACAGTGACTTAGTGATTAGAGATGGTATAACATTCAATGTCGCCAGTAGCAAAATGGTTCAAATGGCTCTGAGCACTATGCGACTTAACTTCTGAGGTCATCAGTCGCCTAGAACTTAGAACTAATTAAACCTAACTAACCTAAGGACATCACACACATCCATGCCCGAGGCAGGATTCGAAACTGCGACCGCCCGCATCTCGTGGTCGTGCGGTAGCGTTCTCGCTTCCCACGCCCGGGTTCCCGGGTTCGATTCCCGGCGGGGTCAGGGATTTTCTCTGCCTCGTGATGGCTGGGTGTTGTGTGCTGTCCTTAGGTTAGTTAGGTTTAATTAGTTCTAAGTTCTAGGGGACTGATGACCATAGATGTTAAGTCCCATAGTGCTCAGAGCCATTTGAACCATTTTTTTCGAAACTGCGACCGGAGCGGTCGTTCGGTTCCATACTGTAGCACCTAGAACCACACGGCCAATCCGGCCGGCCGCCAGTAGCAGAATACGGGAACATACAATAAAGTACTCTGATCCTTCATTTCCTCAAGTGTTGCAAATCTTAGAGCAATATAATACAGGTACCATAGCGGCCGATAAGTTTAACCAGGCCCCGATTAGTCGGGTCGAGTCGCCCCTTTCTCACGACCGTCCCAAGCAGCCACAACAGCGAGAGCGTACACAGCCTTGCGGACAGCCACGTTAACATGTAAACAGACTTGTGAACTCAGTGAAGTCTTGCCGAAGATGTTTTGCTCGCCATGAAAGGCAAGATTGCCCATCACGTAACGCAACGTGTTGTTGTTCAAATGTGTGTGAAATCTTATGGGACTTAACTGCTAAGGTCATCAGTCCCTAAGCTTACACACTACTTAACCTAAATTATCCTAAGGACAAACACACACATACTCATGCCCGAGGGATGACTCGAACCTACGCCAGGACCAGCCGCACAGTCCATGACAGCAGCGCCTAAGACAGCTCGGCTAATCCCGCACGGCGCAACGTGTGGAAAAGGGCATCTCCAAGTAGTTTGTTTTCTACGGCACAAAAACGCTGATTTTGCCCACTCCCAGAAAAAACAGGTTTTCCAAACGTACAACAGGTTCAGAAATGGTTGTGCCTCCTTGTCGGCCTAGTATTGTGCAACGACGTTCTAACAAATTATTTGTCTCGCTACGAATTGCTGGCCGCCGTGTGAACTTTCAGTCACTTTGCTTAACCGTCTCACATGCGAACAGTTAGGCTCACCAAGCCTTTTTAAATCTAGAAAGCACCTCACTGCTTACAACGGACATGAAAGTCCAGTTCCTGGACAATGTAGTTTGCCTGCCTTTTACAAATCTCACACTAGGACAGCGAAATTTACTTTCTTGAAATCAAGATACAGTGAGAATATTTTCGGATTAGATGTCTTTGATTTGTTTGGCCTTGGTATCCACGACAATGTACTGTCAGTCTCTACATTTGTACCTCAAGACAGTGTAGATAGCTTGCTTAAAGAATTTCCTGGGCTATTTTCAGAAGCAACGGGAAAAGCTAACAACTTTGTAGCGCATGTTACATTGAAATACGATGCACAGCCTAGGTTTTTTCGGTCCCGCTCCGTTCCAATTGCTTTAAGAAACAAAGTAGCCAGTGAATTTAAAGAATTGTAAGATAATGGTGTAACTGCTCCCAATGAAGTTAGTCAGTGGACAGCTCCCCTAGTTCTGTTGCCTAAGCCTTATAATCGCATAAACTACAATACCTAGGTCATGTGCTAAACAGTCAAGGTGGGCGACCGTCCAATCTCATTTGCATGCAATCCGTAAACTGCCTGTTCCTCACAATGTGTCTGAACTGCAGTCAGTACGAGGCAAGATGACGTACTACATTCGGAACATACCGAATATCGCTCAGATCGCGGCTCCATTGCAAGGCTTGCGCTGCAAAAATGCACGCTTTGTGTGGGCTAAAGACTGTCAGGACGCCCTTCAGAAACTAAAAAATGCTTTCCTTAATGACAGATGTTTAGCGCATTTTGACCCTGCCAAGCTAGTAGTTTTGAATGTCGGCGCTTCTTCCTACATAATCGGCGCTGTACTTGTCACAGAATTGGTGCACACGACAGACTCAGTGCAATTGTTCTGAAATAGAAAAAGGTTCTCGCTGGTGTGTATGGTGCGACAATATTCCATCACTATTTGTGTGGTTGCAAGTTCTGTTTAGTTGCAGATCACAAGCGTTTGCAGCCCTTCTTTCATCTGTCAAAGCCAGTTCCCACGTGCACTGCTCAAAAATTGAATCGCTGCGCTTCGTTGCTTTCATAAAATCAGTATAAAATTGTGTACACACCTACGGCAAACCATAGCAATGCAGACGCCCTGTCTCGCCTTCCGATTGGCCCACACTCTGATTTTGATGCATCCGCCGCATCTTGTTGACAAATCGATGCGCAGGACTCTGAATTGCTGGGATCTTTTCCGTTGTACTACGGAAAAATTGCACAGCCCACGAAAGCAGACCCAGATCTTAAGATTTTGTTGCGTTATATGCGGACGTCTTGGCCTAGTTCACTGAAGAGCATCCAGAGCTCAGTTGTGCGCCGATATTTTGTACGTCGGCATAGCCTTTCAGTTCAACAGGCTGTGATTCTAGTTCAAAATGATAATGGACAATCCCTTGCGCTTATTCCCAAATTGTTGCAAAAGGATGTGTTGCGGTTGTTCCAGCAAGGACATTGGGGAATCGTTCGCACTAAACAGTTAGGGCACCGACGCTGTACTTGGATGGGCATGGGCGCCCATATTGAACAGTTGACGGCAAAGTGTCGCGCATCCGCGGAGAACCAGTCCGCTCCAAGACAGACATTTTCAGCTTGGCCTAAGCCTCACATTGACTTTGCAGGAGTCTTTTAGCAAGATTCCATTTGCGGTGCCTATGAACTGTACCACGTCACGTAGCACCATTCAAGCATTGTCCTTAATATTTTGCATCGAAGGTTTGCCAGAAATACTTGCATCGGACAACGGACCACAGTTGACTTCACGTGAGTTTGAATAGTTTTGCGAACGCATGAAAGAGGAAGCCGCCTGGTAGAATTTTGCACGGAGCATAACTTAAGCATAGCTAAAACATGGTTCAAGGATCATGAAAGAAGGTTGTATACATGGAAGAAGCCTGGAGGTGCTGGAAGGTGTCAGATAGATTATATAATGGTAAGACAGAGAATTAGGAACCAGGTCTTAAGTTGTAAGACATATCCATGTGCAGATATGGACTCTGACCACAATCTATTGGTTATGAACTGTAGATTAAAACTGAAGAAACTGCAAAAAGGTGGGAATTTAACGAGATGGGACCTGGATAAACTGCCAGAACCATAGGTTGTAGAGAGTTTCAGGGAGAGCATTAGGGAACGATTGACAAGAATGGGGGAAAGAAATACAGTAGGAGAAGAATGGGTAGCTCTGAGAGATGAAATAGTGAAGGCATCAGAGCATCAAGTAGGTAAAAAGACGAGGGCTAATAGAAATCCTTCGGTAACAGAAGAAATATTGAATTTAACTGATGAAAGAAGAAAATATAAGAATGCAGTAGATGAAGCAAGCAAAAAGAAATACAAACGTTTCAAAAATGAGATCGATAGGAAGTGCAAAATGGCTAAGCAGGGATGGCTAGAGGACAAATGTGAGGATGTAAAGGGGTATATCACCAGGGGTAAGATAGATACTGCCTACAGGAAAATTAAAGAGACATTTGGAGAAAAGAGAACCACTTGCATGAATATCAACAGCTCAGATGGAAACCCAGTTCTAAGCAAAGAAGGGAATGCAGAAAGGTGAAAGGAGTATATAGAGGGTCTATACAAGGGCGATGTTCTTGAGGACAATATTATGGAAGTGGAGGAGGATCTAGATGGGGATGAAATGGGAGATAGTGCGTGAGAAGTATTTTGTCATACTGAAAGACCTAAGTCGAAACAAGGCCGGGAGTAGGCAACATTCCATTAGAACTCTGATAGCCTTGGGAGAGACAGCCGTGACAAAACTCTAGCATCTGGTGAGCCAGATGTATGAGACAGGCGAAATACCCTCAGACTTCAAGAACAATATAATAATTCCAATCCCAAAGAAAGCAGGTGTTGACAGATGTGAAAATTACCGAACTATCAGTTTAATAAGCCACGGCTGCAAAATACTAACACGAATTCTTTACAGACGAATGGAAAAACTGGTAGAAGCTGACCTCGGGGAAGATCAGTTTGGATTCCGTAGAAATGTTGGAACGCGTGAGGCAATACTGACCCTACGACTTATCTTAGAAAATAGATTGAGCAAAGGCAAACCTATGTTTCTAGCATTTGTAGATTTAGCGAAAGCTTTTGACAATGTTGACTGGAATACTCTTTCAAATTTTGAAGGTGGCAAGGGTAAAGTACAGAAACCAGATGGCAGTTATAAGAGTCGAGGGGCATGAAAGGGAAGCAGTGGTTGGGAAAGAAGTGAGGAAGGTTTGTAGCGTATCACCAATGTTATTCAATCTCTATATTGAGCAAGCAGTAAAGGAAACAAAACAAAAATTCGGAGTAGGAATTTAATTCCATGGAGAAGAAATAAAAACTTTCAGGTTCGCCGATGACATTGTAATTCCGTCAGAGACAGCAAAGGACCTGGAAGAGCAGCTGAACGGAATACACAGTGTGTTGAAAGGAGGATATAAGATGAACATCAACAAAAGCAAAACAAGGATAATGGAATGTAGTCGAATTAAATCGGGTGATGCTGAGGGAATTAGATTAGGAAATGAGACGCTTGAAGTAGTTAATGAGTTTTGCTATTTGGGGAGCAAGAGAACTAATGATGGTCGAAGTAGAGAGGATATAAAATGTAGACTGGCAATGACAAGGAAAGCGTTTCTGAAGAAGAGAAATTTTTTAACATGGAGTATAGATTTAAGTGTCAGGAAGTCTTTTCTGAAAGTATTTGTATGGATTGTAGCCATGGGTAGATCACATAACTAATGAGGAGGTATTGAATAGAATTGGGGGGAAGAGAAACTTGTGGCACAACTTGAATAGAAGAAGTGATCGCTTGCTAGGACACATTCTGAGGCATCAAGGGATCACCAATTTAGTATTGGAGGGCAGCGTGGAGGGTAAAAATCGTAGAGGGAGAGGAAGAGATGAATACACTAAACATATTCAGAAGGATGTAGGTTGCAGTAGGTACTGGGAGATGAGGAAACTTGCACAGGGTAGAGTAGCATGGAGAGCTGCATCAAATCGGTCTCTGGACTGAAGACCACAAGGACAAGAACAACATGTAGTATCACAGTAGAAAGGAAACTGCAACCAGTCACAATTTTTGTTTGGTTACAATTTTAATTTTTTCTTGCTGTTATTGTAGTACACAAACTATTGGCATGATGATAAAACGTATGAGAGGGTTCAATAAGATGTCGGGAAGCAGGTTGTTTTTATTAAAGATTCCAATACACAGTATTATTCCCCACTCTTTTCGCTACAAAACCATATGTTTCGACACAACCTCCGGCCTTACTTGCAGGGCCTGTACGCCCTCATGGTACCAATCTAATAGTCGACGTCGGAGCCAACGTCTCGCTGCATCAGTAACCTCCCCGTCATCCACGAGCTGCTTCCCGGGGAGTGTGTCCTTCATTGGTCCAAACAGATGGAAGTCGGAAGGTGTGAGATCCGGGCTGTAGGATGGATGAGAAAGAACAGTCCAATGACGTTTTTGAGGTCCTCTTGGCTGAGCAGACTTGTATGAGGCCTTGCGTGGTCATGGAGAAGAAGTTTATTTGTATTTTTGCGGTGGCGAACACAAGAAGGTCAATTCTTCCATTTCCTGAGGGTAGAACAACAGGTTTCAGAGTTGATCGATCTCCCATGATGGAGGACATCAAACAGAAAAACCCCATCGGAGTTCCAGAAGACAGTCGCCATGACTTTACCGGCTGAGAGTGCAGCTTTGAACATTTTTTTCGGAGGAAAGATGATATGGTGCCTCATCACTGATTGCCGTTTTCTTTCTGGTTCGAAGTGATGAACTCGACAAAACATTGTCGCAATCTTTTTCGTAACGTTCAAGTAGTTCTGCACTTAATGCTCTTCTGTTAGGCAGCACAGAATACAACAGTCACACAACTTTGAGTAAAAAAATGGTTCAAATGGCTCTGAGCACTATGGGACTTAACTGCTGTGGTCATCAGTCCCCTAGAACTTAGAACTACTTAAACCTAACTAACCCAAGGACATCACACACATCCATGCCAGAGGCAGGATTCGAACCTGCGACCGTAGCGGTCACGCGGTTCCAGACTGTAGCGCCTAGAACCGCATGGCCACTCCGGCCGGCTAACTTTGACTACCCCAAATGGTGGACGTGTGTGTAGCACTACCAACAGAGACGTGCAGTGGTGCAGCGATTTGTTTGATTGTGACCCGTCGATGACCTAGAATGAGAGTATCCGTACGTCCCAACATTGCAGGAGTCGTGGCTTTGTACGGCCGGCCAGTCGGCGCGTGAGAGAAGGGTGAGATTTGTGTGACCTTGTGCGACGATATCAGACCCTCTTCTAACGACTCACCGTGCTTTTGTTCACTGCCGGGTCTCCGTAGCCATTCTGCAAGCGCCTATGAATGTCTGCGAAAGTCTGGTTTTCAGCCAACAGCACCTCAATGATAACTTCCTGCTTGGAACTCACCTCGGTTGCAGACCCCAATTTCGAAGGGTACATTTACCGTAGCCACCTAACGGAACTTCATGGAACTACAGGGGCTGAAGCGGGAGTGTTCCAAAATACTCCAGAACAAATACCGCACATTTTTCAGCCGAAATTGACAGAGAGAAAAGGAGTTGCATTACTTATTGAACGTCCCTCGTACTATGCGGTAGCTGAATAGAAATTATAGGGAGAAACAGGTAATAACAATACGTATAAGAGCCAAGAGGGAATAATAAGAGTGGACGACCAAGAACGAAGTGCTCGGATTAAAAGGGTGTAAGAAAGGGATGTAAACTTTCACGCCTACTCTTCAATCTCTACATCGAAGAATCAATGACGGAAGTAAAAGAAAGGTTCAGGGGTGGGATTAAAATTCAAGCTGAAAGTATGTCATGATTCAATTCGCTGACGACATTGCTATCCTGAGTGAAAGTGGAGAAGAATTACAAGATATGCTGAATGAACAGTCTAATCAGTACAGAATATGGATTAAGATTAAATCGAAGAAACACAAAAGTAATGAGAAGTAGTAGAAATGAGAACAGCGAGAAACTTAACATCAGCCTTGATGGTCACGAAGAGGTAAAGTTAAGGAATTCTGTTACCTAGGCAGCAAAATAACCAACGACGGACGGAGCAAGGAGGAGATCGAAAGCAGACTAAAACTGGCAAAAAGGCATTCCTGGCCAAGAGAAGTCTACTAATATCAAACACAGGCCTTAATTTGAAGAAGAAATTTCTGAGAATGTACGTTTGGAGCACAGCATTGTGTGGTAGTGAAACATGGACTGTGGGAAAACCGGAACGGAAGAGAATCGAAGCATTTGAGATGTGGTGCTACAGGCGAATGTTGAAAACTAGGTGGTCTGATAAGGTAAGGAATGAGGAGGTACTGCACAGAATCGTAGAGGAAAGAAATATGTGAAAACACTGACAAGGAGAAGGGATAGGATGATAGGACATCTGTTAAGACATCAGGGAATGACTTTCATGGTACTAGAAGGAGCTAGAGCGTAAAAACTGTTGAAGAAGACAGAGGTTGGAATACATCCAGCAAATAATTGAGGACGTAGGTTGCAAGTGCTATTCTGAGATGAAGAGGTTGGCACAGGAGAGTAATTCAGGGCGGGCCGCATCAAACCAGGCAGAAGACTTATTAACCCCTCCCCCCCCCCCCCCAAAAAAAAAAAAAAGAAAGCAAAATTCATCTCCTCAGAGAAAGAGATGGGCTTCATTAATAACAAAGGAACCGTTCCCGAAAGTATTCTGTCTATTCGATTTGTTTTTAGGGGTGCCAGATGGGAGCGAATGAGTATATTTGCATTATTTTTGGAGATCGATTTTGTACGGGAAACGAAGGATCAAAGATCTTAAGGTTAGTGGTTTATTATGTTACACGAGACATGGATTCACGATCAGTGCAGTAAATGAGTAGAACAAAAATGACTCTGTCTTATTGCGGACAAATACGAGAGCCAGTCACTGTTTACTTGCATACAGTCAAATTCGTGTATCCACCTTCAGCATCTCTCTCTTCCTACCTTTGGCTTACTTTTCTGCCACACCCAAGGACCGAATGCATTTGGAATAAAATAAAATAAAATACCACAATCGTCTTCTCCAATTCTAGAAAAGCAAAGGAAAGAGGATGATACTTTTGCTGCAGTTAAGTTCAATTTACTGTAGCTGGACGTCATGCATATTGATGACGTGTACACAAGAAAAGAATCGCAACTACCATCGGTCTTCAAACTAACAGTTAATGAAAATCGTGACATTTTCGGTAGCAAATAGCTGATCAACTACTTTAAGCGAAACATCATAAGCAAAATAGAAAAAATAAATGTACGACTTTTCCTGCTTTCATGCAACATCATGGAATTTATCTAAATCAGTATTTGTTTGAGTGTTGCGTGATGGCGCTCCACTTGTCAAAATGTCAGAGCGTAATACGTTTATCTCTCCGTCTTCACGTATTTCTGACGACGCCGGTACAACTCCACAAAGCTGTTGAATGTGGGCATACTGGAAATGTAATTAACAGGATTTCTATATACATGATCGATGTGACACTCTGTCCCTAATATTGATGCAATGTTGTCGTACATTACACCCGGCCGCAGAAACTACTGACTGATGCCGAGGTGTGCAGCGTCAGGGGGTGTGGAAAATGCAATGAAAACGAGAGAGCGCCAGACAGGAACAAAACAATGAAGCTACGTTTCTGCTAAAACAGCAATAGTACAAAGGAAACTTATCGAACATTAGTGGCACTCCGACTAGTTCAACTGCTCTTATTAAGATGACAATGTGCTAATGATTTACCCATCTCATACTGTATTCAGTATGGTGTTTCAGCAGAAGAAAACATCTCTCTTCCCTATAGCGGTGGTGAACATGTTCAGATAGACTCTTCGTGAAGGACATTGGAGCTATTTCCTCGCACTTCGTGTGTTATTGTGGGTACTTATTAAACGAAACAAGTAGGTAGACACGTGGAAAACCAGCTGAAAGTATAATTTTCCTTAGTTTTGTAACAACAACTCACAGCTGTGGGTAACGCGGTACGGATGCATCTGTAAAACTTGGGACAACTCTCATTTACTGTAAGTTTGGAAGCAGCGGTAATTAAACAGTGTGAAGTTTCCAGTAGAGCTTAATTACTTCTTCTAAATGTGTAATTTTCAGATTATGACTTTTTATGGGTTTCTTTCGGAGCACCTAACATTCAAAGCTGTTTCTAACTTTCCGGAATGTTTGTTTTAACTTTAGAATCTCCTTTTCCTGCTCTCTCAGAGAATCTTTTCAAGTATTTAAAATAGGTGTTCGTATTCGTGGATAGAGCATAAAAAATGCCTCGCAGATGCTAGGCGCCACACATGGGAAACCACCATTTTTCTTCCCCATGTCGATACAGGGAACTGAAAAATATGTCCGTCAGTACTGTTAAGAGAATGCAGAATGTCATATTATTTTTAGTTGTGAATTAGCGACCAAATACTCACTTCTCTGACCTAATATTATTCTCGTTATTTCCAACCATTTCGTAAATCATTAAGACAATGCGGTTATTGTGCAGAGCAGCTGTGAGCAGAACCGAATAGAAATTTCGCTGTTTTACTTGTAAACAAATTTATAGGCTGCTTTTGCGATTGTATAATTACATTATAATTAAATTAACACATCACCAGTCACTAAGCTTTAATCCTTCAATTAATGCTCGTGGCAGAGGTTTTGCTCCATTATTTAATACAGCAACATTACTTCCAGGAAAGCAAATATTTCGAAGTTTTTGCAGTTTTATTCATCTGAGCCGTGAAATTTTATTCAGTGTTCAGTTTTCAGCTTTACATGTACTTTGTTTCCGATCGCTCTTAAAATCAAAACTGTTACCTGATGATAGAGCAAAGCTTCCGCAATGCATCAAGATTGAATAAAACAGCCGAAGCCAGAAAGGTGGAAACAAAAAATACCGTAAAGAATGACGTCATCCCCACCAGGCTGTTGTTTTATATGATACTTCATTAAACGTTACCACCTAATTACGGGCGTGTGCTCATTCGCGTTTACTCGAGAGAGTTACATCACCGTACGTGGTAGAAAACGGAAATCACGTGCCATGCACAGTTAAGCATAGCATGACATGTTTTTTTTTATTTTACTTTTTTTAGCATGACACAGAATGATGGGAATTTTTGAAGTGATAGTAGCAGGCATGAGCAGATGGCAGCACTGCGGGTTCGTGACAGGTAGCGAGTAAACAGTCCGCCATTTCAGTAATCATGGGTCAATGGAACGTACAACAGCTTGCGTTAGCCGTAAAAATGTTTTATAAAAGCAATGATAGTTTGGTAGCGGTGCTGAAGGAGTTTCGACGTTTTTATAATTTAGGACGACATCATGTCGTTCCGTCGAAATACGCGATAAAAAGTTGGATTAATAACTTTGAAGAGACTGGATCTGCCCTCAAGAAGAAACAAACAGGACGACCAAGAAGTGTGCGTTCTCCAGCGAACATTGATGATGTAGGCGAGCCTGTCTTGCGGAGCCCACGGCTTTCAATTCGTAAGCAAGCAGCGGTGGTTGGAATGTCCTAGAAGAGTGTTCCGCAGAGTTCGTTATCTTGATTTAAAATTTCATTGGTACAAACTACAGATGGTGGAAAAATTGAAATACAACGATTACCGGATACGATTAGAATTCTGTCAACAAATGATAACAGAAATAAACAATGACGATGAGTACCTAAACAAGTTGTGAATGTCAGATGAGGCACATTTTCACCTCATAGGTTATTTGAATAAACAGAACTACCGTTACTGGGCAAACACAAGTCCTAATGACGTTCTTGAGCGCCCTTTACACGCTAGTAAAGTGACAGTATGGCGTAGTGTTTCATAACATGGAATTATCGGACAGTATTTTTTCGCAAATGAAGCAGGGAAACACAATAACTGACAATACCGATCTTTACGTGGAGATGTTACGAACTTTCATTACACCTGCATTGAATAACTTTCCGAACGTTCAAGAAGCCTGGTTTCAACAGGACCGAGCGACATCACACACTGCACGGCAATCAATGGCTTACGCGCGAGAATTGTTTGGCAACCGTGCGATCTGACAATTCGGTAACATTCACTGGCCCCCCTAGACCGCAAGATTTATCCGTTTGTGATTTTTTTCTTGTTGGACTACCTCAACATCAAAGTTTACTCGACTCGACCGAGAACCCTGGCTGAGTTAAAACAGAGAGTTAGGGACGCAATTCTCAGTATCCCAGTTGAGATGTTGAAGCGGTCAATGAGGAATCTCAACAGCAGATTTCACGAATGTATTCGTACAGGAGGACTCCATCTAAAGTACGTAATTTTTAAAAAATGGTAAATACAATCAATGTTTCGTAAATGGCAAAGTTGTAAGCTTTGAGTTACTATGAACATAATTTCTTTCCTTCATCACTTCCAGTTTTATTGGGTTGCGGAAACGTTCCCGTTTTTCTGTGTCACCCTGTACTTGAAACAAGAGGCTGGTGGAAATGATTTAGTTCTTTAAATTTATCGAGCCTGTCGCGCCCGCCCAGAAGAAATCAGCAAACATTTGTTTGGTAAAGCAATTTTTCCTGTTTGTTGGGCTTGGCAGCTACGCTCTCTCACTACACTGTCCTTACACAATGTGTCATCATGCCAAAAGCCTGAATAACCACCGATTCCGATAAGACTTTGGATGAGCGGAACCCTTACCCAGATGATTTTTTTGTTTTTATTTTACATCCTATTGTGGGAATTGATGAATGAAATTTCTTCTGCCACCATTTACCATATATCATTAATCCTGTATGCATGGCTGCACAGTTTAGAATCAAGCTACATAACGTTACCATTTGTTACGCTAAAAATTTATTTGTTCTGATCTCTGCAGATAATCTGACGATGCCGTACAAGAGCGAAAAAGGTAATTCGTATTAATAAAAACAATTTTGCGACCTAGATAGTTTATTCAAAAAACATCAGAACCTGTTGATGTATCGCAAAACGAATGATGGAATGGAAGCTGTTCTGCAAGTTCTTTGCTTTCCATATTTTGAGACGAAAGATCCGTACCCAAAGACTGGAATGTTGCACAGGTCACACCAATATTCAAAAAAGGTAGTAGGAGTAATCCACTGAATTACAGGCCCATATTATTAACGTCGATATGCAGCAGGATTTTAGAACATATGTTGTGTTCGAACATTAAAAATTACCTCGAAGAAAACGGTCTGTTGACACACACAGTCAACATGGATTTATAAAACATCGTTCTTATGAAACACAACTAGCTCTTTGCTCGCATGAAGTGTTGAGTGCTATTGACAAGGGATTTCAAATGGATTCCGTATTTTTGGATTTCCGAAGACTTTTTACCCTGTACCACACAAGCGGCTTGTCGTGAAATTGCGTGCTTATGGAATATCGTCTCAGCTGTGTGACTGGCTTCGTTATTTCCTGTCAGAGAGGTTACAGTTCGTAGTAATTCACGGAAAGTCATCGGGTAAAACAGAAGTGATTTCTGGCGTTCCGAAAGGTGGTGTTATAGGCCCTTTGCTATTCCTTATCTATAGAAACGCTTTGGGGGACAATCTGAACAGCCGTCTTAGGTTGTTTCCAGCTGACGCTGTCGTTTATCGACTAATAAAGTTATCAGGAGATAAAACAAATTGCAAAACGATTTAGAAAAGATATATGTATGGTGCAAAAATTGACAATTGACCCTTAATAACGAAAAGTGTCAGGTCATTCACATGAGTGCTAAAAGGAATCCGCTAAACTTCGATTACACGATAAATCAGTCAAATCTAAAGGCCGTAAATACAACTAAATACCTAGGAATTAAAATTACGAACAAATTAAATTGAAAGGAACACGTAGAAAATATTGTGGGGAATGCTAACCAAAGATTGCGTTTTATTGGCAGGACAGCTAGAAAATGTACCAGACCTACTAACGAGAATGCCTACACTACGCTAGTCCGTCCTCTTTTAGAATACTGCTACCCGGTGTGGGATCCTTACCAGATAGGATTGACTGAGTACATCGAAAATGTTCAAAGGAGGGCAGCACGTTTTGTATTATTGCGAAATAGCTGAGAGAGTGTCACTGAAATGATACAGGATTTGGGATGGACATCATTAAACCAACTGCGTTTTACATTGCGGCGGAACCTTCTCGCGAAATTCCAAACAGCAAATTTCTCCTCGGAATGCGAAAATATTTTGTTGACGAAAACTCACATACGGAGAAAAATGATAACCATGATAAGGAAATCAAGCTCATACGGAAAGATATAGGCGTTCGTTCTTTCCGCGCGTTATACGAGACTGGAATAATAGAGAATTGTGAAGGTGGTTCGCCGAACCCACTGCCAGGCACTTAAATGTGATTTGCAGAGTATCCATGTAGATGTTGATGTAGATGAAATAAGAAAAAACTGTCCAGTAAACATTGGGGCTAAATGCATATTTTTGGGGGCTATGAGCACTGGTTCAGTAGCACAGGTGTGTTTCAAAGTAGCGAAAAGATGGTTGAGATAGCTCTGAGCACTATGGGACTTAACAACAGAGGTCATCAGTCCCCTAGAACTTAGAACTACTTAAACCTAACTAACCTAAGGACATCACACACATCCACGCCCGAGGCAGGATTCGAACCTGCGACCGTAGCGGTCGTGCTGTTCCAAACTGAAGCGCCTAGAACCGCTCGGCCACACCGGCCAGCAGCGTAGAAGAACAAGGGCTTACAGTTCTTAAGGAATGCATTTTAGATCCCATGTTTACAGGACAATTTTTTTCTTGTTTTGCCCTATACTCCGCTTATCTTAGTGAATCTAGGTAGCATCTGTGCAAAAGGTGTTAGAGGATATGAGCAGGATATAACCAACAGAGATAAACAAGCCACTTAAACAGCAACAAAAGGTATGATCTTTCTCAGAGAAATGGATTGCCAGTTTCGCCCCTTTCAGAGATTTGATCTGAAGTGATAATATGAGATTATACTAACAAATCTCTGCATGGAGAGAGTGCTGCCCTTGATCCAGCATCGAGTTTGCTGTCTGGTTTGACGACAAATATTAAACTGCTAAGTGAAGAAGTAGTGTACAGAACCACAACCAAAGCCTAAGATGTATGTGATTCTACATCCATCCTATGCAGTTTTGTCTTAGAAGTTTGAGAAAGGTGAAGAAGCACATATAATCAGAGATGAGGAACTATTTGAGCTATAGTGCATTTAACAGAACAGTAAGTGAAATGGAAGACAGATCTCACGTGTATGACACCATTTCATCCTACATTAATTTCTTGTTAGGAAACGTCTTAAATGAAGGTTGCGTATCCTATACTGAAAAATGTTTACCTGGCTCTGCAGGCAAATATAGCACAGATTTTGATACAGCGGAGTTAGTTGGCGGAAGAGCTGCTTTCAGGTTCCAAGTGCTTCACCCAGAGCAAGAAAATGTAAAGCAAAATTTAAAAGGCTGTCCCTAGAAACGTATGTTTCACCAACTCTTAATTTCAGTCCTTTTTTTTGTTTTCAATTAATAATGAATTCAATATTAAAAATGTGCGAAAAAAATAAAATCTGTTCTATATTATACATTGTACCTAAAACAATCTACAGTAGTTGACATGAAGAATATGATATACGTTTTCCTTTTACTTTCAACTTTTTTATAAAGTTTACACCGTTTTGTAATTCATTTACTAGAATGATATATTTAATGTGTTGTGGGCAGTTTACCTATAAAACGTCCGCGGCTCGTGGTCTTCCGGTAGCGTTCTCGCTTCCCGCGCACGGGGTCCCGGGTTCAATTCCCGGCGGCGTCAGGGATTTTCTTTGCCTCGAGATGACTGGGTATTGTGTGTCTTTCATTCTCATTCACTCGCAAGTCGCCGTGGTGGCGTTAAAGAACTTGTGGAGCGGCGGCCGAATCGCCCCGCGAGGGGTCTCCCGGCCACCAATACCATACGCTCATTATTACTGTAAAATTTTCTAAATCTGCGTAGAAGAAATTGCGGAAAGATACTTTGACGGAGGGAGGATGGTTTGTAATTTTAACATTTCTGCTTGGTTGCGAATCATCTCTGCGCCCATTGTCTAGAGACCACAAACGCCGAGAACGTACGTTAATGTGGTGGACGGCAAAATATTGAGCTGCCGGAGCAATACCGGTTCAGGATGCCCTGGTCGTTACACGTGTTCTGGATATTACCGTGGTGTCTGCAATCTCGCGATCTAAAGAGTAACGAAAAGTGTGATTCTTGCAGGCGCTGCTGAGACCGACGTATATGTCATCTCAAGGGTACCGAGCGCAATCTAAACAGGAACTTTCTCATAGCAGATTTTCAGCCTGAACGCTGTCGTTCTTTTATGCAAGATGTTGCAACGTAACACAGCTACCGATGGTACTGATAAAATTCTACCAGGTAGGATGTTTACAGTTGCTTATCGTGTCCTAATGCTTCCGCAAGCTACCCTCTGTAGTACTGGTTTGCAAAACTCGTGTGCTTCACGAAATTACAGGCCCCTGCGAGTTCCTGCTGGGGTATTAACAATTTTTAATGGGTGGGTTTAACTTATCCGTAAAACTGGGAAGGCAACGGATAACGCAATCTTTATAACCACTAAAGAAGGCACGTATGTAGGGCTTAATAGGGAGCACAGAGCATTAATTATTTTTGTTTGTTGACCCAGCATGCGAAGGATGTAGGGACTAGTTTGTAGGGTTTGGCTGCCATACAGAAGGGATAGTTTATCAATTCCTATTTCCCATTTTCTAGTGAGGTTGCTATATGTTAGGTTTTACCTATTCTTTAAGTTGTTAATGATAAAGGGACGAAATAATCAGTAGAGGATCTCGATTAATTGATATTTATTGACTACCTGTAGAATTTGAACAATTAGACATGTATCCATTGGAACTAGTTACTGCCCATTCTTACGCAACAGCAGCGGCTCTCATATTATACATAATGACAAATGGTCTCTCTAATAAAAAGGATTTACTTTCACCACGTAATTATGGAAAGGGAGAATGGAGCGCAGACCTGACTTCAGTGGAATTTTATCCAGACACACAATTATACCTAAGCCCACGCCTTCTATTGATATTAGATTTAATTACTATAGTTCACGCCGAACAAGTTCAGCAAAAGACACCACATGTGAACTCTGTCAGGGCGGAAGAGTACCTGCCTAATTATTTCAAACTTCATTAAATCAAAATGGTTCAAATGGCTCTGAGCGCTATGGGACTTAACTGCTGTGGTTATCAGTCCCCTAGAACTTAGAACTACTTAAACCTAACTAACCTAAGGACATCACACACATCCATGCCCGAGGCAGGATTCGAACCTGCAACCGTAGCGGTCGCGCGGTTCCAGAATGTAGCGCCTAGAACCGCTCGGCCACTCTGGCCGGCAAACTTCATTAAAAAGTGCGCCAAAGACGGGGTAGCAAATGGTCCACTTGACTCGGAATGGCAATTTGGTTTAATCTTCCTTTCCGAAACAACACCCCGTTACTGAACTGGGTGTGCAAAAACATTTACTATCATGTGGCGGGAAAAGTTAGCAAGTCTCCATCCCAACAGAATAAATGTCAATAAAATCGCAACCTTCTGCGATACAATAGTTTACCCTGAATGTTTGGTAGGATACTTCATTGTATTTAAATCAAAGTAGTTACGGGGGCACAAGAAACACTATCAAACGGCAGGACAAATTACACAAGGTCACATTTCATCAATAGGCATTATAATCGGAACTTTTCATAGACACAATAGTTTAACTCGCATATTTTATGTAATACACTTCATTATAAGCAAATTAAATAGTTATGGGGGGTACAAGAAACATTTACTATCAAACGGCGGGAAAAATTATGCAAGTCTTTATTTCAGCAAGAGGCGTTAAAATCGGGATTTTTCAGTGACACAATAGTTTAACGCTAGTATTTTATGTAATACACTTCATTACAAGTGAATCTAATAGTTATAGGTGGGCACAAGACACATTTACTAATTATCACCTTGATACTAGTTCAGACACATGGCCAAGTTGGGATTGCCAACAAAAATGCAAAACTTCGGACACACGAGATTATTTCTGTCGTATCTTCCACTCACGCACTACGGCATAATCATTTACTCGTAGCTTGTATCAATTGATCTGGCCCATCTTCCTACTAACGACCGTTGGCACAGTTTCACGCCAAAGTGAATACGTGCACATTTCATGGTTTAGAGTTCTAATTCTCTGCACAACTTTACTATTTCGGAATTGAGCTACAAGGAACTGTGGTGAAGCTACTGTACATTTTTGGAACGAAACTACACTTTACTGATGTGGCGCTTGGTCAACCGACCACATGGCGGGAAACTAAGTACACAAAGAAAACGTATCAGAAATCAAAAAAATCCCCCAAAATATCACAGTGAAAGAAACGCCACATTAAAATATATTAAATGAATTTACTTCTGTTACGCTCAGAGCAATAATACGAGCGTGTCCTTAAGGCCCATGGTGCGTGAATGACCAAGGCACAAACGCAAAGTTTTTACTGAATCAAATTACGAAAATAATCTCCCTTATGGGGGTTTCGCGGTAATCTCACACTTTATTTCAACACCTGGACCTTAGTAAAAATGTTTCAAATGGCTCTGAGCACTATGGGACTTAACAGCTGTGGTCATCAGTCCCCTAGAACTTAGAACTACTTAAACCTAACTAACCTAAGGACATCACACACATCCATGCCCCGGGCAAGATTCGAACCTGCGACCGTAGCAGTCGCGCGGTTCCGGACTGAGCGCCTAGAACCGATCGGCCACCGCGGCCGGCGGACCTTAGTAACGAACAGATTTGAAACGTTCTAATACCTTTGATAATATTACCATAAAATCGAGAGCTAAGTCTTTAACGTCAGCACGGCTCTGCTACCAAGGAACCGGAGTCCTGCGGGCCACATCGCCTAACCGTTGTACGTTCAAAAGCGGGATTGGATGGGGTGGTTCGCCAGCCTGAGAGAGGCAATACTCGTGCCATCGCGACCACTCCGACCTGACTTACACACTTTGTCTTTGCCAAACTTGTTCGCGCTTCCGTGTTGGTACTGTCCTACCACAAAACCACTCTACTCATGCTATGTTACAACCTCTGATTAAAACTTTCTGCTACTTCACATTATTTCTCATTCATATAGACTAGGTTGCACAAGCGAAAGGTTGCAGGGAAACGTGGCAAACACAAAATAAAATGAATAAATAAATTTAAAAAAAACGCTATTTGGTCCATTATCTCCTGTTTGTTACCAGCTGATTTATTACTACAGAGAAAAACCCTCTCGCTCTTTATTTTCTTGTACCGGAAATTTAACTAGCAAAATGTGCAACAGTAGAACAAGCTCCTTTTCAGTGTCACGCACCATACCTGCTGGACCAAGAGTCGGGCGATGTCAGCCTGTTTTGAGTCATTGGAACAGTAATCCATATGAAATTTAAAAATAGTGTAATAATGTAGACGATGATCACAGCAAGGAAAATGACGTACTTGGAACTGGAACTAATTAACAGCGTGTGAGAAAAGATTGTGACTGTAAGTTATTCAAGAAGTACCGTCGTGGTTAAGAGTAGGTCAAGTAATTGACATGGGAGGAATTTTCGAATCAATTTATTTTTCATTTGCCTGTGCATACTTCAGCAAAAAAGTGCTATTTTCTGTTTTATCATTATATCTCGCGTAAAGCTATCAGTTATTTTCTGCTGATAATGTCATATGCAATATGCTATATCTGGTTTGTTATTAGTACACGGTTGTACTGTCTTGTTTGGCACTGGATTAGACGTGTCAAGGCACTTATTATGTTCGCTATTGCTTTAAAGTATTGCGCAAGCAGTTTATTTTATTCCATTAACAAAAACAAAATGCTTCTGCAGTCGGCATATATGTTGTTGTAGCTGTATAAAAAAAGAATTAAATGCGTCTTGCATAAGGCGATATTTCTCTCCAGTTTTTCAAGTTAAGCATGGAAATGAACGAGAACTACAACACTGAAAAAATTATTAAGCTCAGCAATTGTGACTGAATAGTAAGAAACAATAATTTGTCACATATTGTGTTTCAACGACATTTTGCCTGTTAAATGGTGTGTGTTTAAAGCAAGACGAAGAGGAAACGAGTTTCTGTTAATAGAAGGTGACAGTTATTGAATTATACGAAATAACATCGTCATAACTTCTGAACGGTTTGGGATAGGACGTTCAAACTGCACGGTTGGCTGCGGAGCTTGATGGGAATCAGGATGCGCTCTATGGTTTGGTTTAACGACAAAGGCCGATTTCATTTGCATGGGTTCGTCAATAAGCAAAATTGACGCATTTTGGGGGACTGAGAATTCGCGTTTTACGATCGAGAAGTCTCTTCACCCTCAACGGGTGACTGTTTTGTGCAAAGTTCAGTCACGGAATAATCGGTGCGATATTCCTTCATGGCACGGTGATTACCGAATGGTACGTGAAAGGTTTTGGAAAATGATTTCATTCCCATTATCCAAAGTGACCCTGATTTCGACAAGATGTAATTCATGCAAGCCGGAGCTCGACCCCGTCGAAGCAGGAGAGTATTTGATGTTCTGAGGGAGCACTTTGGGGATCGCACTGGCATGGGCCTCGATATTCTCCGGATCTGGACACATGCGACTCCTTTTTGAGAGGCTATATTAAAGACAAAGGTGTACAATAATAACTCCCAAAACCATTGCTGAGTTGAAAACAGCCATGCAGGAGGTTATAGACAGCATCGATGTTCCGAAACTTCAGCGGGTCATGCAGAATTTCGCTATTCGTCTGCGCCGCACCATCGCCAAATATGGCAGGTATATCGAACATGTCATGATCTAAAACCGAATTTCCGTAGTGACGTTTAAATGTTGAATAAAATTTTGTACACGCCTAGGGTTTTCAACCATTTACTTTTTTTCTCATGTACTTCAATAATTGTCACCCTGTAAACATAACACTTCAGAATGACAAAGTGAATGATGAATTAACAGTAACAATACTGAGAGTGCCAGTGCGAAATTGAACTTCGAAGTTTGAAATTTCGCATTTGTCAAATAAACAGCGACCTCCGCAATTTTGTTGCTGACAAGGTGCACGGCATTTATTTTAAATTTATTTGAGTGCTCATTCAGTACCTTTAAAAAAAGTTCGAGCTCGAAAATCACGTCGTTATCATTATGGAAATGCTTGCCACGCAACAGTTTCATCATCTGAGGAAAGAGGTAAAGTTGACCGGGTGCTATGTTTGCAGAACACGGAAGGCGAGGCAAAATGTGACAGCCCAAGGAACAAGCACGTGTGACGGGATCCTGTGGGGATCGTGGAGTAAAAACACTCCCCTTCAACAGATTCTCGCGACGCTTCGTCTTGACAGACCCCATAACCTCCTCAGGAGATTGCGGTACTAACATACTGTGAAGGTTTGCCCCTTACGAGAATATCTGTTAATATTACACCATGGCAGCTCACAACAGCAATCAGCAGCAGTGTGTCCAGTGCGTTTTCGTCTTTTCGGCGATGGAGACTCCACATGTTCCCACTGCTAGCTTTGTTCCGTACTCTTGTGGTCATAGTGACACACGTATAACTCATCCAAGGTGATCAGACTGCTCAATAAGTTGTCTGGATTGGCCCGATACAGCTGCTATATTTTCATTGCTCCTCTGTTCGCTGGGCATTTTGAATGGTTGTGAAGAGTCGCGGAACCCAGCGGGCGGCTACCGTTGTCGTGTTAAAAAAGCGGTTGCGATACGCCACTCTTTGAGAACCAGGGCCTCTGTTTCTCTTTCCATTCCCGGTTGTCCATAGACAGAACGTCTGTGCCATTATTCTTCGTCAGTCACCCTTGTTTGACCACTTTGGAATCGTCTGCACCACATAACCATTTGGTCATATGAGGGTGCATTGTTGCTGTACGCTTCCATCAACTCAGCATGGGTTGTTGCAGGGTTGTTCTCCTTGAAATGTGCAAAACTATTTTTTCTTATATATTTGTCCCCTAAATGGTTTGATGCAGACCACCATGATTTCCTCTTCTGTGCTAACCTCTTCATCTCAGAGTAGCACTTGTAGCCTACGTTCTCAATTATATTATTTGCTGGACGTATTCTCGTTTTTGTGTCCTCTGTAGTTTTTACCCTCTACAGCTCCCTCTGGTACTATTGAAGCTACTCGCTGATGTCTTGCCAGATGTCGTGTAGGGAAGCAGCCTACTCACGCTGTAGTAAATTCACATCAGTCTTTCCATTGTGTGCCAGCCAGTCTGCTGTAACTAGCTCTGACGTCATAAATGTTGCGCAATACTTTAAAAATCAAGCAAAGAACCTAAAACTTTTCTGGCATGTCAGAAGTAATACTAAATTAATATGTGTTGAATATCAGTTCGAAAACTTTAACCATTTTCGAAATTTGGACGTTTTTCTGTAAAAATCATTGGCGCAACAGAAAAGAGCTAGAGACTTCAAAATTTATATTTAGATTCATCTTTCATAATGATTTAATAAAAACAGTACTTTGGATTTCACAAATTAAGATTTTAGTGGAAATTCATAATTTTGTGGTTTTCGTCTCAAAACTGAAGGAAGCAAGATAGATTAAGTAGGCTAATAAATAAGGCTAGGATGTTTAGATTTAAATAGGTTGGAGGTCCGCTATGACTATGAAGATGTGAAAAGTTTCTTTTGAATACCTATAAAATTATAGCGATAGCGGATCTCAAAAGGGCCAGTTCAGAGCTCATCTACTGCGTGCAGTGTAATTAAATTAATTCTCTCGCCCAAAATATTTAACTTAGCCACGTCAAAATTTTATTATCAATACTTACCTGCGTGCTGAGTGCACATTTAAATTAAGAGCTTCATCGGCCATCAGCAAGAGAAGCTATGAATTATTATGTATCTTAATGTGGTACATTACTAGCCCAGCGGCTAGTCGGGAGAGCCGATTTGATCAGGCGTTCTCTCAGTCGTCCGCACCGCGGCTTTATATATAAGAATGCTGTGCGAGGAAGGAAGGCCCCAGTTCTCTCCAGATGCTGAATAACACGCCATCTGTGTCGGGAGTCGCGTCGCGTCGGTATCACTGCTACTAACAGCCTCGGATGCCGTATTAAGTTACTCGAGATGCGCGTAGCCAGGAAATCATTTTCAAGTGAAGTATTAATTCTGGGATGATTTTCATTATCTAGCTTCAGTTTGCGTATTGTCGTATTTTCACGTGCCGTCGCGGGACAGACATTCTACCAATTATTTAGCGTGGCGTTTGATGAAATATTCTCATCAAATTATGGCGAGCATTCATTTTAACATTTAATTCGGACATTTATAGTTGCATCAGCGCATTAGACTCTGAACTGCTCTGTTAGTTGGGTTGTATGGATACTTTTGTTTTTTATCAGTGACTTTCAGAATATACTCAAATATTTTGGAAAATCGTTTTTGATTATAAATCCCGGACAAACTCCTAATTCCTCAGAGCTATAAGCTGCAGCTATAATTGTATTCTCAGATGAAGTGGGCACTAGGAATTCTAATTACAGGCTTCACGTTTTGTTAAATCACTTTCTGGTTGCTAAAAGTAATTAGAGAGCCAGTGTTGAGAACGGCGAAAGACAGCATTAATAACATTCTAAAAGCCAGAAACTGATTCAACATTCAAACTTTTATACAGCAATCATTATTTTCTCAAAAAACCGCCGCCCCACAGTCGTATCACCCTGTGCCCTCTTCTTCTCAGTGTTTCACATATATTCCTTTCCTCGCCAAATCTCCGAAGAACTTCCTCATTCCTTATCTTCTCAGTCCACCAAATTTTCAACATTCTTCTGCAGCATCACATCCCAAAAACTTCGATACTCTTCCATTCCTGTTATCCCATAGTCAATTTTCACTACCATACAATGCTTTGCTCCTAACGTACATTCTCAGTAATTTCTTACACAAATTAAGACCTATATTTCTAACAAGCAGACTTGGCCGGGGATGGCATTTTTACCAGTACCAGTCCGCTTCTTATGCCCTCCTTGCTTCGTCCGTCACTAGTAATTCGGCTTCGAACGTAGTACACTTCCTTAGCTTCGTCTGCTTCGTGATCACCAATCCTGATCTTAAATTTCTCACTGTTCTAATTTTAGCTACTTTTCATTACCTTCATTTTTCTTCGCTTTGCTCTCAGTCCATATACTGTACTCACTATAGTGTTCATTCCACTCAAAACATCCTGTAAGTCTTCTTCATTTCCACTGAGGATATCAATGTCAGCAAAACTTTTCATTGATATCCTTTCACTTTTAATTTTAATCCCACTCTAAAAACTTTATTTCATTTCCGTCATTACTTCTGCGACATAAAGATTGAACAGCAGGGGCGAAAGACTAAATCTCTGTCTTACACCCTTTCTAATCAAGCACTTCGTTCTTGGTCTGCCAGTCTCATTGTTCCGTCTTGGTTCTTGCACATATTGTATATGACCCGTCTTTCCCTACAGCTTACCCCTATTTATCTCAGAATTTCTAGACCTTGTATCATTTTACATTGTCTAACGCTATTTCTATGTCGACGAATGCTATGACTGTGGTTTGAGTTTTCTTCATTCTTGCTTTCAATATCAACCGCAACATCAGATCTGCCTCTGTGGTCTCTTTACCTTTTCTAAAGCCAAACTGATCATCATTTAACAGGTCCTTCCTCTTTTTACGTTCTTCTGTATATTGTTCTTGTCAACGACTTGGGTGCATGATGTGTTAAGCTGATTGTGCGGTGATTCTCGTACTTATCAGCTCTTAGTATTTTCGGAATTGTGTATATCGCCAGTCTTAGACTTTTTTTTTTTTTTGCTACTTCCCCAATGATTTTAGAAATTCCAATGGAATGTTATCCACCCCTTTTGCCTTATTTGTTCTTAAGTCATCCAAAGCTCTTTCAAATTCCGAGTCTAATACTTGCTAATACTTGATCCCAATCTCTTCCCTGTTAACTCCTGTTTCTTTTTCTAATACGCCGTCATGCAAGTCCTCCCACTCATAGAAGGGGAGCAACTACCGCACGATATTCCACTTTATCGATGGTTTTCCTGATTTTGTTTTGGCTCCTTTAGTGGCGTTGCTTGATACTATAATTCGTGACGTTTACATGTATGTCAGGACTGCAGATACATACCTACAGAAACAAAGAATACATCAATTGCGTAGCATTTTTCTCGAGGTGCTGGTAAATCTTTATGGCTACCTTTCGTAAACGTAGACGTGGACGCTGATTACACGTAGTGGCAGCAAAGGTTCCGTCATCAAAGCTTTCAAAGAAGTTGCAGTCTCCATTTGTTCATCCAGCGGTGAAAAACAGCCTGATAGCTGACGATGGGGGGAGGGGGGGGGGGCGTCTGTCCGATTTGACAAAGCTGATCCTTCGGCAAACACACTCCCACAGCGATGCTGGTATTTTTGTCTTTTTTTGTCACGAATTAGCCCCGCCCCACTCCCTTGCAAAGGAGAGTACGGACATTTTGAATTAACAGAGAAACCATAGGAAGAGATTGTGGCGAGAAATAACGAATCCTAAATTACGAATTATTTGAAATGTGAGTGAGCTGATGCAATAAGAAGTTTTAAAAAGAAAAAGACTTGTATTAAATGGAGACCTGTATTTTGTAAATGTTACATAAGAAGTCATTTTTTTTTTTTTGCATATTTTCATTCATTTATGTCATAGAGGACGATATTCTGGGATAATAACTCACTCAGACAGAAAATACTCATTGCACGAAGGAAAGCAGAATTATGTATGGAATTCACAGACGTACATCTTGCAGATACCTCTTTAAGCAGCTGGGAATATTAAGCACAGTTTCACGGCACTTTTATTCAGTTATGAAATTTACTGCCAACAATCCATCTAAGTATGGGAGTACCAGAATTATTGACAAGTACAGCACTAGAAGGATGAAAGATCTGATTTACCGTTTAATGAACCTAACTCTAGAAGAGAAAGGGGTGGCATATGACTCTATAAAACTCCTTGACCGTCTACCTATGGAAATATGAGTAGCGTTCAACCAATAAAGCAACGCATTTTCGTTCTCGGTTAATTTAGGGTGAAAAAATGTGTAATTTCTTGTGGGACATAGTGGAATATTTCCCAGACCCTATGGTTTCATGAAGTTCCGATAGGTGGCAGCGCTATACGTAGCCTTCAGAATGGCATGTTTAACGGAGTTCCGTTCCGAGCAGAGACCTGTCATTACGTTTCTTTTGCTGCAAAACCAGATCATCGCAGATATTTATAGGCGCTTCCAGAATGTCTACGAGGACCTGGTAGTGAACAAAAGCCGCTCGCGCACAGCAGTGATTCCTGCAATGTTGCAACGTGAGTACAATGATCGACGTGACATAGTCAAACACCTCGTTGCACAACTGGACGTCTCTGTTGGTAGTACTGACACATTCGTCCACCAGTTAGGGTACTCAAAGGAGTGTGCCTGCTGAGTTCCTTGCCCCCTAACCGTGTCACAATTTTTTGTCTAACATCGTCACAGGCGATGAAACATAGATTCTTCGAGTCGAAAAAAAAAACGGCAATCCTTGGCGTCTCACTAATTCTCTTCCGATGAAAAAGTTCAAACCTCCACCCTCAGCCGATAAAGTCATGGCGACGGTCTTCTGGTACTCTGAATGGATTTTTCTCTTTATGCAACGATCGGCTCTGAAGTCTATCGTGCTACCCTCCGTAAGTTGAAGAAATTACTTCAGCATGTTCGCTGCCGCAGAAATGCAAACGAACTTCTTCTTTTCCATGACAGCGCAAGGCCTCACACAAATCTACGCATCCGAGAGGAGATCACAAAAATCTACTGGGTTATTCTCCCTCGTGCTCCCTGCAACCTGGATCTCGCACTTTCCGGCTTCCATCTTATTTGGCCAGTGAAGGATATGGTCCCTAGGAAACAGTATGTGGATGACGGGAAGGTTATCGACGCGACAAGACATTAGCCCCGACGTCGGCCAGTGGAGTGGTTCCATGCGGGCATACAGGACCTGCAAGTAACGCCGGAGATCATGTTGAAAAATAGTGTTTTGTAGCCAAAAGAATAGGGAATACCACTGTGTATCGGAATCCTGAATACAACGAACCTTCTTTCAAACAAGAATGAGTTGCGTTAGTTGATGAACTCTCTCGACGTTTTATCATGGTGTCAATAGTTTGTGGTCAGGACTACTGTAAATAATAAAATATCAAGACAAAATTTAAATTGTAACCAAAGAAAATTGGACTGGTTGTGGTTTCCCTTGTATTGTGATATCACACAAGTAAAGACTGTACGAAGCACATTCCATTATCTTTCCTTCTCCCGGTAAGGTGGCGCAACGCCGTCGCATTGCCTGGTGATTATGTTGAAAAATACATTTTTTTTAGCCAAGAGAGTGGGGAATAATATGGTGTATTGGAAATCAGATTAAAACCAGCTTGCTTTCAAAAAAATGTATTGCATTACTTATTGAACGCCCCTCGTAAAATGTCTGACACATAGTGGAAATGTTTTCAAATGTGTATTAAAGATATTAATCCTTAAAAAAAACCTTTACACTATAGAGTAATTCTTGATTAAAGACAATTTGTCATAGAAAACATGCACGCAGCCATAAAAATATTATTTTTTATTTATTTGTGTATAAATGTTCTGTGTTGGTTCCGTTGACACGTTTCAGGTCATAACGTTTATCGTGAATTTGTTCTACGGATAAGCCAACTAACTAACAAGTGAAGGTGGCCTGCATTGTGGTGGGAAATTTGGTGCGATTGGCTGAATTTAAAATAATTCAGTCTACTGTATGGGGACACTAGCTTGCTTAAGCTTGAAGTGACACATATAGTAGTTTTAGGATTAGCTATCCAGACAGTTTGCAATTTATTTATCTACTTGTTCTATTATTTCTAATTTTTTGTCTATAGATGTAAATAAAGTCATTAAAGCACATGTTGATGAGTGTTTACTTTTGTGCCCACGAAAGTGCCATGACAGCTTGTAAGTTCCGCCATTTAATAGCAGAACTTACTTCTGCCTTTTCCAGTAGTAAGAACCGTGCGACTGCTACGGTCGCAGGTTCGAATCCTGCCTCGGGCATGGATGTGTGTGATGTCCTTAGGTTAGTTAGGTTTAAGTGGTTCTAAGTTATAGGGGACTGATAACCACAGCAGTTGAGTCCCACAGTGCTCAGAGCCATTTGAACCATTTTTTCCAGTAGTAAATAATAGTAGCGACCCTGTTAATCACTGTTTAATTATTTTTCTTATACAGGGTGTTTGTAAGTTAGTTATCCAAAAGTAACCTTTAATTACGAGAACAATAAATAGCTTACGAAATGTTCTACACAGCACTGAATGCAGCACATCATCAAGTTCTATTTACAAATATTCAGTGTGGCTGACTTTTGTAACGCGACAAATGTTGTCCCGTCTATAATCAGTTTCCTGATAAATCCTGTGAGGCAAGTCTTAACGTATGGTGCCAACTGCCTGTGTTATCCGTTGTCACAGAACGTCACATTTCTCGGAAGAAGATGAACAAAAACTTTGTCTTTAATGCAACCGCATACACAGAAGTCCTTGCGGTTAAATCAGGTGATCGTTGTGTCAGGGTATTGTTCCACCACGTCAAATCCAAAGTGGCACATTTCTACGGAGATACTTGACAACTTCACGATGATAATGTGGTGGGGCTCCATCTTGCTGGAAAATAAGTTCTGTGCCTATACCAGATTGTAATTGAGCCATTAGATGATATTCAAGCATGCCGCTCAAAGTTGACTCGACAGAAATAAGGAAGCGTTAACCTTGTTACAGCTTACAGTCCAAAAACCTTTACCTTAAGTTCCATTACGTGACGTGCTTTCTGCTCATCCCATATCCAAACATTATGCCGATTCACTTTACCACAGATATGGGAGGTGACTTCGTCGCTGAACACAGTTTTACGAAGAAAATCATCTTTATTCTGCAGTTTGTTTGACATCTCTACATAAAATTCAGCTCTTTTTCTTCACTTTCTCTTAAAGCTTGCAGCAATTGCAATTTGTAGGGTTTGAATGACAGGCGTCTCCGTAATATCATCCACACTATAACGCTAGGCATATTCAATTCTAAGGTGGTTCTAAGTTATAGGGGACTGATAACCACAGCATAAGAGATGCTTAGCTAATAAAGGAGCTCTTACTGTGAAGAACAGTACATAAACAACCACCCAGAAAATACGGTTAACCCGACACTGAGGAGCTCACATTACGTATGTCTATATGGCCGGACTACGAATGTAAGACTACCGAATCCGCTCAAATGCTGCGTCAGAGACTGCTGGCCGACACTTACCCGGCGTCCTATGTGATTCACAGCCAGTTTCGGTGAAACAATTGTACCAATTAATAACAATTTGTCTTTGAAGTGATGAGTTGCGATATTTAGTCCTGGATTGTCTCTGAAATCTATTAGCGGATTTGGATTCACGAAATCAGAAACAACACTGCACACGCCCTGCACCGTTATACGTCTCCATTACGATTGTTGGAATAACCATTCGTGCATTCCACCTAGCGGGAACGTCGGGAACAGTGTTGGGCGGGAATAAAACTTGAAGAAATACTGTATTCAGTGCTGCATCACACATTTCTGTAAGTTATTTACCCTTTTCACTATAAAAGGTTACTTTTGTGTAACTAATATACAAACCTTTGCATTTCAGAGTTACTAGTTGACTTGCAACGGGCCCTTAGTTAAACTATAACAACAAGCTGTAGTACTATGTGTCAAAGCATAAGAGATGCTTAGCTAATAAAGGAGCTCTTACTGTGAAGAACAGTACATAAACAACCACCCAGAAAATACGGTTAACCCGACACTGAGGAGCTCACATTACGTATGTCTGACACAAAAAGTTAAAACAAATGATAAGTTGTTTTGTGAAATGCTTTTTCTCGAAGATGAAATAAAAAAGATTAGAGAAAAATTTGACGGTCCTTTGAATGATGCTCTAAATCATGTACAGAAAATGAGGTGCCGATTGATAATTTAAACTTCAATAATCTCCAGGTACGACCATTCTCGGAGCGATTGATTAGTAGTGTACTTCAGGGTGTTTTGCCCAATGGTTGTTTTCTTTTCATTCACAGTAAGTCTCCGAAAGCCGGGTACTTATAGTATTCCATGCGGATTTGGCATTTATTAGGTGGAGCTGACTATCAGAACAGTCGAGGAGACATGCTAGGAACGTCAACGAAATACCCCATTAAAACAACCAAGCAAATTAGCTGTCACAGAGCACTGCGTCCACTATAATCGTGATTTGAAATACAATTAGACCAGTATCGTGGTGCCAATGCCAAGTTCCTGGGACAGCATAATTAAGGAATCAATCGAAATAAAGACGTCCTCAAAGGTAATAAACAGGGATGGCAGTTTCAGGTTGAATAACTTTGGCGCTCCGGCATTCAGTTTATTTAAGTCTCGCCAGCTATCACATCCACCATAGTTGGAAAAGGTGAGAGTATTTGCGTTTCACGGAGTATCAGCGAGAGCTCTGAAAAACAAAAGAGCATGAAAGAGCGTAGTGGGTGTTGGGAATCTAACTCGGCTATAAATAGTTTTGTGATACCGACAATAGTTCAGAGTCTGGTTGGAATCAGACAGCTAATACACACATCGGCAAATCAAGCAGACGACTGTGTTGATCGTCGAAGTATTGTGCATAAGATGGAAAAAACAATTCTGCAGAACACCCTGAAGCTCACTATTAAAGTTCAATGTTTGTCTTACAGTCTTAGAGTTTTAAAGAGTACTAGAGGATATTGATTTTAAATGATTTAGAGCATCATTCAATGGTTCGTCAAATGTTTTTGTAATCTGTTTTGTTTCTTACTTTTAGACAATTGTTTGATAAAACATTTGACTGTCTTTTTTCAGTTTTCCTTTTATTTTCAAGTTTCATTCAGAAAGTATGAAATATAATAACATAAGATAGTGCGAGATGAATCATTTCAACTTCCTGGGCCCAAAAGGGGTAGTACATATGTTACTACGCATGATAAATTGTTATGATGATTAAATGATAGTTGTAAGTTTCGTATGATAAACATAGATTGCTTCAAGATCTATTCTTCCTCACTGTAAATAGCAAAATTTAAAATGTTGTAAGTTCCGTATGATAAAGATAGATTGCTTCAAGATCTATTCTTCCTCACTGCAAATAGCAAAATTTAAAATGATGAAACAATACAAAAATTAAAAAGTTTGTGGGGCTATTTGAATAGTAAATGGGGTTATCTGGATCACTGTAAAGTCCCATACAGTTATACATAATACGGAAGATAGCACTTTTTAACTATTGTAGCAGCTGTTAGATGCATTTCCACACTGAAATTGTCTACCATCAGCTACCCCTCTACCACCCCCGCCCACTGCCCCACCCCCACTCCCCCACCCCGCACACACACACATACGCACACACACATACGCACACACACACACAAACACACACACACACACACACAAATTTTGGGAAACCACACCTTTCACATATCATACCTGATCCATTTCCCTTTCTTCACAGATCTAGTGTCATAATATTTGATGTTTTAGAATTCAGAAGGAACGTTTTCTTCCACCAATCCAGATTCAGATGATGGAGACGAATTCTCTTCTGCATTTGAAGGTTTCTCTTCACTGCAACCCTTGAGCTTCTTTCCTTTGAAGTTTTCAAAATACAATTTTCTCTTCCCTGCTGTAATAATGAGATGAACGAGTGAAGTCAGATGGCAATTTTCGTGTTTATTCGAGGATTAGGACTTATAGGGTCTGAGATTCTAATTCTGTGGTTACAGAACGACACTCATCATTCAGGAATGTGTATGAAGGAAAAAAATTGTGTGATGGTATTTAGCTACAATTGGAGGGGAAAATTCCTGTCCACTCAAATCCCTTAACTGCACTTGACCAGACAGCGCAGTTCACCAAAAACGAATTTTGTAATGGAGAACTGAGGGGTTATTGACTACCTGAATATTTGAATAAAGAATATATAATAGATATTGTATTCCGATTCAGAAAGTCCCACGAAGACTGGTTCACATAGCCCTACTCTTTTATTATTTTTTAAACGTAAGTAGTTGCTCAAATGCATAACAGATGCCGCTAGGTGTAGTGTTGACCGATCTGATGAATCCGATACAACTGCTAGAGGAAAGATTTATAACTAGTATAAGGTGTCAGGCAAATCCTACACCTTCCATGAAAACCCTGACATGATAAGCAAATGCAGTAGTATATAACATAGCTCCGAATAATTCGTGACATTAAATTAACCAAAGTAATACGAGTAACGAGTGAGCAAATGGAATACCACAGACTAACACAAGAATGCCTAAATGCATGTCATACCTTCCCACCGTGAGACAGACGGAGTTCCGAGGGGAGAAACGAGAACAGAAGCCGAGAGCAGAACCGTGTTAAGCTAGAAGACCCTACGATAAGGGACGGACACCCACGTCGCCAGCTAACCACCAGGACCACCCCCCAGCCCATGTTAAAAGCTAGAGCCCTCCAGAAGAACAGTATAGATCTTACGATAACACTAAAAGGGCAACACCAGCCGCAAGTTTTAGCGTGAAACTTTTTCGCGTCTCTGTTACGTTGCAAACGTTAAAAACATTGCCCCACCACGAAAAGTAACCATCAGGACCACCCCCCAGCCCATGTTAAAAGATAGAGCCCTCCAGAAGAACAGTATAGATCTTACGATAACACTAAAAGGGCCACACCAGTTACAAGTTTTAGCGTGAGACTTTTTCGCGTCTCTGTTACGTTGCAAACGTTAAAAACATTGCCCCACCACGAAAAGTATAACGTTTCTCATTGGATAGGCAGAATTTTTGTAGGGGAGGCTTAACGTTAACATGGAGACCCTGATTGGTCAGATGAAAACACAGCCAGACAGTTTTTTTTTTTTTTTAACCAACTTCGGTAAATTGTAGTAAGGAGAAGTTAGGAGAGAGTTGCTTCCGAGACGGCGAGCTGTGTGGAGCTGCGTCGCCCGCCGCCCTCTGACGCTGCATAACCAACGACAAGGTAATGAACGCACGTGATGCCGAATCTTTGAGCGCATAAGGCTTCACTCAGAACTGCAGAAGTCTCATCTGTTACATCCCCGTTTCGCGTAATACCAGTGTCGATCGTCAATTAAAGCTCATGGTATTCACATTTGCTACGTGAAGTAAAAATCTGAAACGCGATAATTTTTCTGTTATATAATTATTGAGAAGCCACATCAGCCACTGTAATTTATGACAAGTTAGATAAGTAATTAAAGATAATTCAGGGTCACTGTAGACCATTTTGATAGTTTTCTCTTTTGTGAAACTTAATTTAAACCTAGATTATAGATGTGATGTGGCATAGGTCATCCTTCGATCCATTGTAGAACTTGGAAACCCGTTCAGGGAATATTCGTTCACATTTTTGTTGAACGCAGTTGGTTTTTATCATCCTATATTAAAACATTTCCTTTTATCAATAGTGCAATTTATAAACAATGTTTTGTGAGTAGAATAAAATTTCCAATGGTAAACTTAACTGCTTTTTCGACGTTATTTTTACCAGCTAACTAAAAATAGGAAAGCCTTGAACCCCTTCCACTAAATTTGGTTAGTATTAAGATTCTTTTACAGGGAGTGCAGTGGAGCTGACGCTGAAATCATTAAGTATTTGATTATATCATCGCTAGTCTCACTGAACTCTTCTGAACTCTACATGTCATGTGTGGTCTGGCGTCTCCTTACCAGCAACAGGTCCCAGGTTCGAACTAGTCAATTCCCTAAAAAACACGCTCACAGCGTCGTTGCGCGAAAGTGGTAGGGAGACACGACATAGAACAACAGAAACCACGCAGAATGTTAGACCAGTATTCATGCATTTCAACAAGAGACCTTATTTTACTCTGACTTCATATTCCGTGGCCAAGAGCATTGTCGCAGTGGTAATATCGGTTCCCGTCACATCACCGAAGTTAAGCGCTGTCGGGCTGGGCTAACTCTTGGATGGGTGACCATCCGGTCTGCCGAGTGCTGTTGGCAAGCGGGGTGCACTCAGCCCTTGTGAGGCAAACTTAGGAGCTACTTGACTGAGAAGTAGCGGCTCCGGTCTGGAGAGCGGTATACTGACCACATGCCCGTCCATATCCGCATCCAGTGACGCCTGTGGGCTGAGAATGACATGGCGGCCAGTTTGTACCTTCGGGCCTCCATGGCCCGTGCGGGTGGAGTTTAGTTTGGTTTTAATATTCCATGGCACATTTTTATGAACAATAGTGCCTTATCTCTACCATTTCCTTCTGTGTTATTGCTGTCTGGATCAAAGATACTAAGAAAAAGTTTTTTGCCGCTTGTGCACGTCTTGTCTTCGAATGGCCCTGTAACGTAATGGTATCCGAGGTGCGCACTCGGGCTGAGCAGTAGAATATCTTCTTATTTCTATCAACATAGCTTCCTGACTGAAAAAGCCCCACCCTACCCCTATTTAAATATCGCTCGGAAGTCTATAATTTTCTTAATTAGTCTGATTACTTCCAATCAATAACACCCTTTTTTTCAAAACTAGAGCTCTCGCTGGCCAATATTTATGTGCCATTTGTCCATTCCCCACTCTCCGTTTGGCTACGAAAATCCACTGTGTAATTTCTACGGAGTTTCTCTAGGCTCAAACACTTGACCAAAACTTCCAGTCGAATCTCAGCCTGAGCTAGTTGTCTACCGAGTTCCAGCTGCACCTAGATGGACTCCTACTGCCAGCTGCAGGTGTTCGGCACGCTCGCCGCTCTTCCACTCGCGCCCGACTGCCGACTGCCGGCCCCGAGTTCATTCGTATTCCGCTGCCTCGGCGTGCTGGATGCGACGTGTGGCTTGCGCAACCTCGGGAAGTGGCTCCGCTCCCGAGTCACGGCACCGCCACAAAGCCCGCCCGTTTCATACGCGTCACGTAGCACACCGCACCACGCACGGTCCGGTACTGGCTAGCTATTTGAAACAGGAACATTCTCGGCGAGTCACAGTCCACGCTGATTTATAGTCAGCATTCTAGTTCGAGGTACACTACGGAAGGAACGTAATACGGCCAAGAACTGCCGCACGTTTCCCCTAACGTATTTGACATTCGCTATGACCGCAGCACGAATACAACCACTGCAGCCATCAGTTAAGACTCTACTAAACGTCTATAAACTTTACAGCTCTGCAAACATGTTTTCCAGCTCCACGACCGTCTTTATAATAATCAGGCTTGTGCTCGTCCCCTTTATGAAAATGTAAATGTAGGAGCCTCTGAAATGTCCCGGCTCAGTTCGTCGGGAGGGGGGGCGGGGGGAAACGGCGCCACAGTTTGCTACTGTCCCTCCTGCAACAAGCCATAGACGCTTACGATTTGAATAAGAATAATAACAATGCAATATATAAGATATTATTATTAATATCTTCTTCGAGATGTAGTCCGTCTATTCATCTTAACCAAAGGCTGTCTTGTGAGAACTGCGGCTTTACTGCAATTGTCTGGTTCATAATTCACATTTATATATTTTGGCCTACAGTACAAAAATAGTACTGCTTCTTTTTCACATTATAACGGAAAAGTCAATAGAATATATAATAATATAGAATGCAACTTAATGTTCGATATTTGTACTCAGATACATCACTGTAAGAACAAGAGAAAAAAAACATGTTTCATTGTGTTTTTGCACCTTACTCAGTTTTCATCATGTAATGGCCATGTTCAATATTTGTTCTATTCAATGCAGAAATATTTTATTTCATCACATTGGAACACTTGTCAACATTTCAGTATTTATAAATATGTAGTGAACCTAGCAGTGCTACACAATTGCTAAATATGTATGGAAATTAAACTCCTTCTCGATCTTCTTTATCTCCATCTCATTCTCCTCCTCCCTCTCTCTTTGTCCTTCACATGCGCAGCCGTCTCTAACTCCTCCTGCCCTCATCTCCTCTGACTTCCTATCCACTTCCTAACTCCTCTCTGCCCCTCTCTCCTCATCCTTCCTTTCTCTGGCCATCAACCTCTTTATTGTCGTTGCAAACAAATATTCTGTGAAAAAAATTGCACTTTGCCGGGTACACAATGACAAAGAATACATACGCGAGAAACAGTTTGTCTGACTGTGAGAAAGAAAACAAAACCGCACATTTTCTGGGCAGAGCGCAGCACAGAAGTTTCTTTCTCGAAGTCAATTTTAACAGTAAACCTGTAAATTGTTGTTTAAAACAAAATGTAGCCTACGTCCGTCAGAATGACTATTTGACTACAATGTAAAAGTGCAAAGTAAATTGATCAACAAATTTTCAGGAATTTTAGCAACAACGTTACCCCTACACTTATTAAATATACACTTTTATGTTAAAAAAATATACACAGCCTGCCAGAATGTTCATTAGAGAATTGCGTAAAAATTTTAAGTAATTCTGAAAAGAACTATTCGAAATCTTTGGTAACAACTTGTGTCGCCTCTGGCGCAAAACGCCCTATCTTTGACTGTGATCTCTTTGAACTGCTTTGTTCTATGTCACTCTCGGCGCACAATTTGTGTACTACCATGCTTTTTTCTTCTTGCGTCGTGTCTATTAAATACATTTACGATATTTAAAGTGTGTTATTACTGATGAGACTTACGTGATAACCACAGTGGTGACTCCGACATCGTCGTCGTATAATTGCGAGTTATTTTGTGATTTTCTTCGTCATAAATGGACTGCATGTGCCAGCCCACATTGTCTTCAGAACAATGGATCTACCGGTGTCTTTCAGTGCTAGTGCCACGCATCGTATTAACTGTGCTTGTGAACACAAGTGGCCAAGTGTACCTAATGCGTGTTTGGTTAAAAGTGAACAATTATCTACGTCCGGCCACGCTGAGGGCCACTTAACCGTAACCGGCCCAACATGGCCACCGTCAAGTGCAACAGCTCAACAACGGCCACAACATGGACAGTGCATGCCACCTAATGACATCATGGACGATCACCCAGTTATGGACGTTGTGGTTTAACCCTCAGCTATGCAGCCTCCTATATCTAGTGTCGCAGCCCAACGTCGTCGTCGTCCCCCCCCCCCCCCCCCTCCGCATGCTGTCTCGGTTGCAGCGATCGCATCGACCGTGCTTGTTTCGGCCACTGTCGCTCCATGGTTACACCATGACCAACTTCCGCCTGCTTTTGTAATGGCACCGGCCGTTCCGCCCGCGCCAGTTACCAGGTCAGCTCCCCCCCTCCCGCCCCCCTCCCCATGGCTGCACTTCAACCGCCTTCCGCCTGCTGTTGCAACAGCACTGGCCATTACACCCTAGCCGTGTTCATTATCAGCCCTGTAGCTGGGACACACCATGCTAACTTTTGCACCTGCACACACTGCACCATGTGCTACATTAGGCCGCCTCCCCCTCCCCCCACACAGACCTCGGACGACACACCATCCACCACTACTACACTCCCAGTGTCAGGGGCTTCCTGCTCTACTCGCACGGATCTCCGTCTGCTGGTGCTGCATCAACATGTGTTACCGAGCAGGTTTCCTAAGCTGCCTGCTTTGCAAAAAGATAACCCAAGGACTTGGTTCGTGTTAGTGTATCACCTACTGGATATCCTCGGTATTTTGGACGATAATGCACGTTTTGTCTGCCTGGTGAGTCGCCTCCACACTCATCCAGACCTCATCAGCTATCTGCTTCTCTCATTGCCTGCCTCACACAAGTATTCGACAGTGAAAGCACTGCTCAATGAGCGCCTTTCTCGCCCTCCCGTGGAGGCTCTCCAGCACATTATTCACGACGAGTATCTTGTAGCCCGCACCCCTTCACTTTGTCGGTGCCTCTATGTATTAATTAATGATCAAGCATTACCTTGGACATTGTGGATGGTCAAAATCTACAACTTCATCTGCTGTCTTACGTCGCTGACCCGCTCGAGGTTCGTCTACGCATGGCTGATCGAGCTTACGCTATCATTCGTCACCGACACCACTGTCACGGATGAATTCTCCATCCCTGTCAGTTAGCATGCCTGCACCTTCGGTTCCACACCCTGCTGGCAGAGGCCAGCGTGCTCGCCTCGGCACTTCAGCTGCCAGTCAGGAGCTGCCACCTAGCGACCTACAGGAGGTACTGCCTGCAGCCTCCCAACAGCCGCCGATCTTGCCCGAGCAGCTACTAGCCCCAATGCAGAAAGCTGCAGCCCCCTCCCTCTCCACATCGCCTCGCCTCCCAGCCTACCCACTGTGCTGGTACCAAGCAACTTATGGGGACACTGCACGTAACTGCTGCGCGCCTTGCGCCTACCCAAACGATTCCAGCGGGCACGTTTAGGCACACCCCACCACGTTCCTTCTCAGCACCTACCATCCGACGCCGTACCACCCACTTCAGCAGCGCGACGCCTCTACGTCACTGACTCGTCATTGGGCAGTCACTTTCTCTTCAATAATGGCGCCGACGTCAGTGTTATTCCGGCCAAGCACGCGGGCAACTTACTTTCACCTACTAACCTCGCTTTTATCGCCGCCATTCATTCTCCTATTGCGGTCCTTGGCTGCATCAAGATGTCGCTTCACCTATCACCAGTCCACACCTTCCCTTGGACTTTCCACAATGCCGACGTGGATGAACCTGTGATCGGGTTGAACTTTCTACACCATTACGAACTTGCACCAGACCTGCAGGCCGCTATGCTCTGCCACGTGTCTGGTTATACTGTTCCGTGCTCAGACGAGTTCAGCACCACTTCTCTCCGCCTCCTTGGCTACGCTTTCCACGTGTATATCTCTGCTCGAGCGCATTACTACATGGCTCTCTGATTTGCCGGATGTCCGCACACATATCGACGAACTCTGCACCCAGAACAATGCATTATGCGCCCACATTGCCTCTGCCTCTGCTGAATTGTCACATGCACTGCATACGATATGTCGCCTATCTGCAGAACACCAACGAGGAAACCCATCACACGCCTCTACTGCGTGTTCTCCCGAATCTGCTCATGTGTCGAGCATTCCACCGCCTGCTGCCGTTTTCGCATCGCCGCAGACGAATGTCCAGGATGCACCTGCTCGCGCTGCTTCAGATTCCTCAAACCGCATGGCTGCTGCCCAATGCCTTCCTTCATCGACTACAGCCGATCCCTCCGATGTTTCCTACAGACCCCCCCGCCCTGGTACTGCTGAGCAAGGGGGAGGGAAGCATCATCGCTCGAAATCGTAGTCGTCGTGCCAGCGCGGCGGATGTAGCGGCGGCCGGTGCGAGAAGTAGGCGCGCCGGAAATTGCGTTGCAAGAGTTCCATGCTGCCAACTGCTGCGTAGGCGGAGAGGCGTCGGTCAAAGGCCGGTCGGCGGCGTCGGAAAGCGGAGCGGCAACGACGGAGGGCAGACCAGAAGCGTTGGAAGGCAGCTCGGAGAGTGACTACGCCGGTTTCAGGCGATTAACAGACACTGTCTGTGGTCAGCCATGTATATGAATTACGAATGTCGTCACACATCGACGCAACACTCGGTGAGGACCCGAATATGGTCGCTGCAAGGCCGTTCGCACGGAGTCGTCACACAGCATCACAAATTCACAAGATGCAAGGTCTTTGTGGAAGAAAACAGGTGGTGTGGAATGAAGACGTGGCAGAGGTAGGGGGGGGGGGGGGGGGGGGGCGATGCAGAGGCGTACGACGTGCACACGAACCCATTTGACCAGAACTGGAAGGTCCATAGTATAGGCCAATGGTGACTCCTCCACGAACTCTGCTGGAAGGAGAAAGGGCTTTCCATCTATAATCTCAGCAAGTGATGTGTTCAAGTCTTCATGTGCCGAGCGGATGCCCAGCAGGACTTAAGGGAGGGCCTCGGACCATAAGCCACCATGGGTACATAAGCGTGGCCTTGAGGGTGCGGTGCCACAATTCGACCAGGCCGTTCGCCTGTGGGTGGTAGGCTGTGGTGTGGAATTTAGCAACACTGCGGAGTTCTCACAGTGGTGCAAGGAGGACAGACTCGATCTGTCGTCCCTGGTCAGTTGTGAGGGAACGGGGACAACCGAATTACGCGACCCATGTGGATACAAAAGAACGAGCGATGGTCTCGGCCATAATTTCGGCAAGAGGGATCGCCTCTACCCAGCGGGTTACGCGGTCGACAATTGATAAAATGAATCTGTACCCCTTGGAAGGGGGGAGGGAACAACGGTGTCGATGTGGACATGCCGAAGACGTCCTCTTGAAATTTCGAACTTGCCTAATGGAGGTTGACCGTGTCCGTCGACCTTGCTATGCTGGCAAGGTACACATGTGCGCGTCCAAGTGCGGAAGTCGTGCTTCATGCTGGGCCAGACGAAGTGCTCAGTAACCAGCGTCGTCGTGGCTCGCATTCCTGGGTTGGCCAAGCCGTGCAAATCAGTAAAGACTCCGTCCGAAAGAGCAGTAGGGACCAGGGGGCAGGGAGTGCCCGTAGAGATGTTGTAAAGGACCGGGGTCGTCAACCTGTGTAAGATGTGGTGTTGGACAGAGCGATGACTCGTTGTCTGAAATTAATCGCTTTATATCGTCGTCTTCAGCCTGAAGTCGGGCGAGCTCTTTCAATTTCAAGGGTGCGATTAGCGCTCAGATGCGGGATAGGTAGTCTACCACAACATTCTCCACGCTGCGGATATAGCATGCGTTGGAAGAGTGCTGACAGTTGTAGTCCATACTGCAGGGATCGCCTCGTCGGAAGTTCGTTAACCAGGTTATGAATAGCGTCCACGAGAGACTTGTGATCTGAGTATATCGTGAAAGGTCGCCCCTCCAGGTCACTAAGGAAGTGCTTAATCGCCTCATACACACCGAGAAGCTCACGATCGAAAGCCAACCACTTACATTGGTTTTTAGTCAGTTTCTGGTGGAAAAGAAGCAGAGCGGTTGGGTTGAGTCAGCGGGGTGCTGTTGCAAAAGAACGTCCATCGCTGAGTCACAGGCATCAATCGTGATCGAAACACGGGCCACAGGGTCAGGATGGCCGAGTGTAACGGCTCTGGCGAGGGCATTTTTAAGGTTACCAAATGTGTCGAGTATGGGTTTGGTCAAGTCCAGCCGGCCGCGGCGGCCGAGCGGTTCTAGGTGCTTCAGTCCGGAACCACGCGGCTGGTACGGTCGCAGGTTCGAATCCTGCCTCAGGCATGGATGTGTGTGATGTCCTTAGGTTAGTTAGGTTTAAGTAATTCTAAGTCTTGGGGACTGATGACCTCAGATGTTAAGTCCCTAAGTGCTTATGGCCATTTGAACGATTTCTGGTCCTGTCCAACTTCCGTTTCCCCATTCTGTTTTTGTCGGTGAGGGCCAATTGGACGGAGGCAGCCTGAGGAATATGGTGGCGCTAAAAGTTTGCCATACCCAGAAAACGACGGAGCTGAGCGTAATCTTCAGGAAGACGGAGATCAAGTATGGTTTCGGCACGAGAACTCATCGGTCGGAGGCCATTGGCAGAGACAGTATGGCCTATGAACGTATCAGATGTGGAACAGAGTTGAGATTTATCATGGTTGATCACCACGCAATTGGCAGCGAGGGCCGAACGGACTGCATCGAGGTGAACTTGATGTTCCTCAGCAGAGGAGGAAAAGATCAGTATATCATCTAAGTAAGCATAGGCAAATGGCAGAGGTAGCAAAATGGAATCAATGAACCTCTGCCACGTCTGCGCAGCATTTTTCAATCCATAAGGCATGTTACAGTATTCAAATAAGCTGAAGGGTGTGATGATGGCCGTCTTCGGAATGTCCGATGGATGCATAGGGATTTGATTTTACGCCTTGGAACAACCTAAAACAGAGAAATAACCATGTAGTAATTGTGTGAAATCCTGGATATGAGCAATAGGGTAGTTATCGATAATGGCGCGAGGATTAAGGGACCTATAGTCCCTGCACATGCGTAAGGTGTCGTCCTCTTTAGGAACAAGGTGGATAAGTGAAGACCAGTTGCTATCACAGGGGTGGGGGTGGGGGTGAAGTTTGGTGGCAGGTGTGCTGCAAACTCCTAGATCCAGACTTTCGCGTGCCCCCTAAATTTTGGAGGGTATGATCATTCCTGTCCCAAAACCAAAAGGAGGGTGCAGACCGCAAGACTTCCGGCCGTTGGCGTTAGTGAATTCGGATTACAAGCTGTTCGTCCGCATTCTTCGTGCTCGCCTCCTCGTTACTGTCAAAGATGACATTCATGCCGACCAAACATGTCTGGGAGGTGGCAGTAATAAACACACGGCGTTAAGCTCTTATAGAGATGTGGTGGCACTCATGTCGGCATGCCGCTTAGAAGGCGCCGTCGTGGCAGTTGACATAGACCAGGTATTTGACCAAGTTGAACACCATTTCTTTGCAGGCTATCTAGAGACGATGGGACTTTCCCCAGTATCGGCAGACGTGGTTCGGCGTCTCATCCACGGAGCCCCTTCCACAGTTCTGGTCAATGTCTACCGCTCGCCACCGTTCACTACTGAGCGCTCAGTGCGGCAAGGATGCCCTCTGTCAGACTTTCTCTTAGCCGTCGCCCTCGAGCCTGCACTTCATGGTCTACGACGGCGTTTGGAAGAGTTTCGCTTCCGCAATATGCATTCTAACAAATAAAATATATTACAAGTATTTTACCTCTTCCTTTATCCTTTTCTTTTTTTTAACAAAACGTTCAGAGGCGTATTTATTTTTTGATTAGGAGCTGAGCCTGAAGTGGTGGCAAACAAACTTCCTAGTAAGCTTTTAGGGTGAAAGTGGCTGTGTCACTAGCTTTGTTTTCGTTTTTAGATTAGATAGGTTTTTGGGGGTAGTATGGGTGATAGGGGCCAACACCTGAAGTGGAAATCATTAAAAATTAAAATTAAAATAAATAATGGTAAGATGACCGCTCGCGATAAGCAGGCAATTTGGGTTCTAGTCCTTGTCCGACACAAATTTTCGTTGTTATCATTCCATTATACATCTGATGGTTGTCCATATTCGCAGCCACGAGTACATTTCATCTGGTTGCATATTAACGATGTAAAATCAGAATTTCTAGTATTTGTTGTTAACGCTTTCATTTTCTTCTTTCCTTTCTGACAATAACCAGAAAAAATTAAAAAAAAAACATAATCGACTGTAACTTTATATTACTTACAAATAAGTGTTATTGTACTGTAGCGTCACGTGTCAAACAAAGGCGCACTGCATCTGCAATGCATTGCGCTCATATGTCGACGGCGACACCTACGAAAAGGAAGATGAAAATGCGAGTGTTAAGAACGAATTTTAGACCTACTACATGTTTTATGTAATAACCTATGTGAGCAACTTCCGTAAATAGATGTGAAAACATGCGAAATCAATAAACGGCAATAAAGTAACTTTTATAACATAAATAATGACCTTTTGCAAGAGTCTCATCCACTGTAATAACGAACAACGTGTACGTCGCTTGAATCGACGATGATACTCTATTTTCTTTCGTAGCTACTTTCTAACATGGCTGTTGAGCCACAGCGGATCCACTCTATCCTTCATCCCTCACAATGTTGCTCGACGCACATTTGCTTAAGGCGTATTGTAGAATGGTTTGAATATCATGCATTTGCGCTCTATGACCTCCTCCACGCTTTTGTGCTTTATAACCTCCTTCATGGAACCGAATATTTCATGTTGATCCTCAGATACAAAAATGTTCAAATGTGTGTGAGTTCCTAAGGGACCAAACTGCTTAGGTTATCGGTCCCTAGACTTACACACTACTTGAACTAACTTATGCTAACAACAACACACACACCCATGCCCGAGGGAGGCCTCGAACCTCCGGCGGGATGGGGGATCCTCAGATACACTGCAATTTATTTCCTGTCCCTCGTACTAAGAAAAAACATGGAAGTCAGCCTCTATTACAACATCCTGGTCAGTAAATATATTCGTAATACTCTGCAAGTTTTCCCTACCGCTACGGTTCCTTGAGCAGATGGTCTATAAAAGCATCCCAATGTCGTGTTTGACCCGCCTTTGATGCTAATCCTTACACAGATTATTTCACATTCGGTTCAAAAATGGTTCTGAGCACTATGGGACTCAACTGCTGAGGTCATTAGTCCCCTAGAACTTAGAACTACTGAAACCTAACTAACCTAAGGACATCACAAACATCCATGCCCGAAGCAGGATTCGAACCTGCGACCGTAGCGGTCTTGCGGTTCCAGACTGCAGCGCCTTTAACCGCACGGCCACTTCGGCCGGCCTCACATTCGGAATCTGTGGTAACTTCACTAGGTGCTACCAGTTTATTTACCACAATAACTAGGCCGGCTAAATTAGCGTGTAACCTATCTGAACGTAGAGTTCCAGTCAGCTTTCTTTTCCTAATATTATACAGGCTTCACCAACTTTAATAAGACTTGCCATGTCATTCGGACCTCCTGATTTAGATTTTCCGTGATTTCCCTAAATCGCTCCAGGCAAATGCCGGGATGGTACCTTTGAAAGGGCACGGCCGACTTCCTTCCCCGTCCTTCCGTAAGCCGATGAGACCGATGACCTCGCTGTCTGGTCTCCTCCCCAAACAACCCAATCCAACTTGGCATGTATGCCCCTCCCGTTTACTAAAACGACATAAACATTTTTCTTTCTGATCTGCATGAGCGAACGGTTGAAATGTTGCTTTTTGAATAATTAATAGAATATGCCCCAAACGTTTAATTCAGGCTAAATACATTAAGAATAAAGTTTCTCTGTGTACCTGAATCTGTTAAGTAAGGATAAAAGGACACGATTTAACATATGAGATATACTTTTTGCTGCTCCGATGAAGAATGTTCCAGAGGAGTGATTATATCTCGGTACTTAACGCTCTGTAAAATAAGTTGAAGGCACTTGCCGTAATTTATTTTGGACTATATAAAAGCAGGAGCTGTGAGCTCTCTCTCTCTCTCTCTCTCTCTCTCTCTCTCTCTCTCTCTCTCTCTCGTTTGTTCTCGATGGCTGTTTCATAAAACATAAGTATCGCTCTCGTATTTGTAACTTTTGGTTAAATAATTACTTTAATTTTAGTATAAAACCGTGTTTGAATTAAGAACCTACTTTCTTCTTCCGTTACTGTCACCTCTCAATTTATTATGTTGCACATTCAAATAACTTACGGGTTTGCTGCCGGGTGACGTCGTCGACAACCGCCGATATTTCGACAGGAGCACACCCTGCCATTTTCAAGGCACAACTGTATCGTTGCTTGCGGAGGTTGGATAAACTTCGCAGCAGTAGAGTAAGGTTAGAATGTGCATTATCGTTTTTATTGGAGTGTCGAAATCATAGTGTGGTTCCAACGTTTGCTAATGTTGTGCATCATATTAATTCTCCTGCCGCCAGTCGCAACAAGCAACGTGCTGGTGGTGGTGGTGGTTAGTGTTTAAAGTCCCGTCGACAACGAGGTCATTAGAGACGGAGCGCAAGCTCGGGTTAGGGAAGGATTGGGAAGGAAATCGGCCGTGCCCTTTTTTTTAAAGGAACCATCCCGGCATTTGCCTGAAACGATTTAGGGAAATCACGGAAAACCTAAATCAGGATGGCTGGAGACGGGATTGAACCGTCGTCCTCCCGAATGCGAGTCCAGTGTGCTAACCACTGCGCCACCTCGTTCGGTGCAACGTGCTTGTTTAGCTCTTGTTCATGAAAGGACTATACTCGCCGTCAATTAGATTTTGTTTCTAAGGAATTATTTCAGCTTTATTTAATGATGGCATCTAACGTTGCTGAATTTTCTTGGGATTGGGTGGACTGTGCCTCTTGGTCGCAGTCTGACAGCCGGCCGAAGTGGCCGTGCGGTTAAAGGCGCTGCAGTCTGGAACCGCAAGACCGCTACGGTCGCAGGTTCGAATCCTGCCTCGGGCATGGATGTTTGTGATGTCCGTAGGTTAGTTAGGTTTAACTAGTTCTAAGTTCTAGGGGACTAATGACCACAGAAGTTGAGTCCCATAGTGCTCAGAGCCATTTGAACCATTTTTGAGCAGTCTGACTGGAAAGTACAATCTGTAACTGCTCGTCATTCGGTGAAGTTTGAACTTTTCCTTGGCTCAGTGCCTAATTCTAATTTTAATTCTCGACGTTCTGTGATCAATCTCACGGAGAAAACGTTTGACGACGCAGCTTCGTCTGTGCTGGGAAAAGGTTTGAATTTCGCACCGATGCCTAAGAGTTTTCCAGTCGTTGATTTTATTAGTTCTATTGAACAGGCTGTTTATAAACTACCTTCCCAGGCTGCGGAAGAGGTCCGGAGGGAAGATTCTGGTGTGTTGACTGGGGACCGTCCACCCAAGTCTAACATGACAGCAGCTGAGGCGGCTGCTTTACTTTCACTCAGAATGGATCCTGATATTGTTATTTTACCTGCGGACAAGGGAAATGCCACGGTTTTGTTAAACAAACACGATTACATTCAAAAGATGCAGTGTCTACTTACGGTAGTTGTGTCTTGAGAATGGCAGGATGTGCACCTACCGAAATATTGGCGGTGGTCGACGACGTCACCCGAAAGCAGACCCGTAGGTTATTTGAACATTCAAACCGCCAGGAAAAGTTAATCTCTCATATTATGTTGCATTTTAGAAGTTTTTCAGGCTGCAGAGAAGAAAAGTGGCCGACGAATTGTATGGTGGCCACAGCCGAACGCTACTGTGTTCAGTCGACATTTACTTTATCAAGCTTTTGTTTCTGCGTCCATGAGATCTATTTAAACGATCTTTTTTATTAGTATCCGGACAAGCTAATTACGCAAAGTGCGTAATTTTGAGATCGGTCACTGGCCTCTAAACAATGCCGTCGGTCAACGTTTTCATCGGTCTGTAGTGAATCTGATGCTGGATGGCGTAATGAAAATTTATTACATAGCAAGTAAAAATTTTCTGTGCACCATTTTAACCTTCCATAAGCTTTTCCACCTGCAGAAGTGATAAATATAATATTATTTTTTAATATCAGTTATATTATACGGTCTCGTTAGAGAGTAATATGAATTATTTCTATCCAACTGCGGCAGCTAACTCATCCTTAACCCTAAGGGGACGTTCCTCTAAACCAACATTTTATTTTCCAGAAATTTTGCATCAAAGGTGCCTTTAATACAAAGGGCGAAAGACGTCTGGAATGTTATGAACATTATATTGCAGTAAGAGAAAGGTAGAAAACGAATATTTCTCAGGTGTTTTTGCTTTATACAGAGTGAACATTGATAAAATCGACAAAATGCAGGGACGGATTCCTGGCTGGAAATGAAGGAAAAAAGGTCCCACGAAGATGTGTCTGGAAATGGACGGTGTGTGTGCAACGACAACAAATCGTCCCGGAACACAGCAAAGAGGTGCTCCGCGTCGACTTTGCAACAGATGTTCAGAGTAGCCGGACTGCAGGTGACAGGGATGGCTTGAAAGGTTATGTGATGTGGTTGGAGTCTCTGAGGCTACTTTGTTTGGTATAGCTATGCTGCCTCTTGGCAATTTCCTTCTGCTTGGCCGTAAAAAAAAACACCATCGCAGCTTGTTCCCGACATGAATGCGGACCATTCTACTGCTTACAGTACGCCGCGTCAATCATGCAGTCTGCAACACACAAGGAACACACAGCACCTGGTCAGAGGAACTGCCATCTACCGTGGCAACTATACATTTCACGGCACATGTTTTACTCAATTTCCAGTCAGGAATCCGTCCCTGCAATTCGTCAGTTTTATTAATGTTCACGCTGTATTTAATGTAATTTAATTTTTATTAGTTTTGCATCTTCTGTGCTACTGGAGTATAAGTTTAAAGGACTTCGAAGTATGCACACCACCTGGTACTGAGTTACTTTAATTTCTTTGTTTTGACTATTTCGAAAAGAGCTTAACTCGCTTGCGCACGGCGTTGCTAAACAAGCGACACGTTCGCTATCAGTAAAAATGACGATATAGAATAACAGCAAGTTTTTAATATCGAAATGATGACTAATTGCTAGAATAAAAACCCTTAAAGAGTAATCTGGATCATTCATTACGGCTTACGGAGAGGACGATATCTGTACAATACATCGATGGTTTTTCAAGATATTTACTTGTCAGACACACCATGTTAGCGTAGCCCAAGACTTCCTCACTATTTTATTCCTGTTTCTAGTTTTAAAGTGTTGCTGAAACGCCGGCCGAAGTGGCCGTGCGGTTAAAGGCGCTGCAGTCTGGAACCGCAAGACCGCTACGGTCGCAGGTTCGAATCCTGCCTCGGGCATGGTTGTTTGTGATGTCCTTAGGTTAGTTAGGTTTAACTAGTTCTAAGTTCTAGGGGACTAATGACCTCAGCAGTTGAGTCCCATAGTGCTCAGAGCCATTTTTTTGTTGCTGAAACGACGATGATTCGCGCTTATGGAGCAAAGCGCAGTTAGCAGTGTTGCTGGGTCGCGTATTGATTGGTGGGACGTACTGTTCTGGATCAGTCTCGCACGCAGTACCAATATTGAGATGTTTATCGCGTATTATCGGGAAAGCCATTTGTTATCGGGACAAGTGTCGGGGGCGGCGGCGCGCGGCCGCTGTGATATGCTGCGCAGGCCGCCCCGCCACTGTGCGGTACATTGGGACGCGGCCAGCGTGTTTGCACGTCCACCTAGCCTCTGTGACCCATGTCCACGGCAACAGACGGTCTTCTCCACTACTGATATAATCATACACACCTAAATAATATTTCAAATACTGCCATCGAACTCTACACATCACGGTCTTAAACGAAAGGTATCTGTGAGAAGGAAAGCTATAAACGTCCTTTTGCAAAAAAAAGTATTGGTATTGAGCTGTTCTGAACAATTTCTAAAAAAAAAAAAGTAGGTTTATATCTCAAAATTTGAGTGAGTTATCACAAGCTGAATATTGTTAATGGAAAATAGGTGCTTCGAGATAATGCGTTCTAAGGTTTCAGTTTATTACCATCCTGTAATTTGACATAGTTGACATCGTCAAGATACAAATTCTACTTATATATTGTAAGGTGGCAACGATCTTGCACCTTACATGAGTCCATTTAACGTGATACTTTAGGTTTTGTTGGAGTAATACTCTAAATTACGGTGTAGGAAATCTATGTGGAAACGCATCAGCAAACGGGAATTCCGCGATTTTGTAATTATAAGATTTTACAGAAAGGCAGTACGCGAGACAGAGCTCGACTACCTCCCCGCCTAGCCACCGAAGGCCACAGCCTAACGGTATGAATGGTGAACTGGGGGATTTCTGTAATCCGTTTAGAGAGGCCACAGCGGTCGCCAACCTCTGAAGGACGTGCGGCTGCAGGTGTTCAAGTGTTAACCAAAACAGAGCAGTGGATAGCTGGACGGGCTTTCCTGTGCGTGCTCTCGCCTCTCGCCTATGTGCCACTAATTTTACGCCTTCAAGTAATTTAAGTGAGGCAGGCCAGGAGTTCCGAATAACAAACTTTCAATGCAAGGATCTGTGTTCGCTACGACGAGGAATCTTGCCGGGAAAATCTCGAGTGGTCTCTTGGGAGAAAACTTCCAGTAAATGTGTTATTGCTCACAGCTGTGGTTCTTCCCAGCCGGCGAGGGAGGAGTTTACTTGTGAAATTTTGTAGAAATAAAAGAATGGTGGAAAAGAGTTCTGTTCCCAGGCCGTACATTGGTCGACACTGGCAAACTGGGTATTTTGAGAGCTTCTAGTGATGTGTTTCGCTCGGTAAAAGTTGAGGGGAGAAAACAAAGTGAAGAGCGATCTTGCTGGTCTCTCGGTAATGGTCTTCGGTTCTGGGCTCTCGTACTGAGAGGACGTTAGCCAAGTCGTCTCCCGTCTTGGTCTTTCGTTCTGAGTGGACGTTAGCCGCGCCAGCTCTTTGCTGCCGGGAAGATCATTGCAAATAGAGAAGTTTATGGACAGCGGTCTCTCGTCCGAGCAGTGTAGGAGTGTACTTTCCGAGACGCCACACGCCAACCGGGCAGCCGCGCCGTCGCCGTCGGAGACCGCCGCTGCAACAGGAACATTACGGTGAGATTTTATTTATTTATTTATTTATTTCTTACACCATGGATCCAACTGTGACAATTTCACATGGATGTAGTGTGTGTCAATTTTTACATTGTCAATGACAAGTACTTGTACACTATGTTTACAGGTAAAGAATATAAAGTTACTTAACCACTACAACGATCCATAACACAATATAATGGAATGAGAATCCTTAGACCTACAGATTACAGGTATAAAACAAAGTAAATTAAACCTGAAAAGGTCATATAACCCAGACTGTTAAATATAAGCAGTTAACACTAAAAGAGTTACATATGTGACAAGAATGTTCAGCTTAATGTTCAATTTATATGATAATACATCTTATTTTAAGGCCGTTTCTCACTGTGTTTCATAAACTCTTCCAAACTGTAAAATGACATGGCTAAAAGAAATTGCCTCAGAAGCTCTTTAAATGTAGATTTGTTGGCAATTTCACATTTGATTTCTGGAGGAAGAGCATTAAATATCTTTATACCAGAGGACTGTACACCCTTCTGCACAATCTTCAAATTTTTACCTTCAGTGTGGAAATCATGTTTCCTCCTTGTGTTATACTGATGGTATTCACTGTTACATTTGTATAAATCAGTGTTTTTACTTATGAAACACATAAGTGAGTATATATATTGAGAAGTAGTTGTAAGAATTCCCAGATTCCGGAATAGGCTTCTGCAGCTGCATCTAGGATCTACACCAGACATCACTCTTACAACACGCTTCTGAGCAATGAATATTTTCTTTGCAAGAGGTTGATTTCCCCAGAAAATAATTCCATATGCCATCAAAGAATGGAAGTAACCATAGTATGCAGCTTTTTTAATGCTTAAGTTTGCACTGACAGAGATAATTCGCATTGCAAAAACTGAAGAGCTGAGTCTCTTGTAAAGATCTAAAATGTGATGGGACCAGTTTACTCTACAGTCAATCTTCACGCCTAGAAACTTTGTTACTTCCACTCTTTCTATGACCTGTGTGGCATATTTAACAGTCATTTCTTCCTCAGTTTTGGCAGTTGGGGTGAACTGAATATAATTAGTCTTACTCAGGTTAAGTGAAAGACCATTTGCAGTAAACCATTTCATTAAATCTATAAGAATAGTATTAACAGACTCTTGAACATTTTCACATTTAAGACCATTAACCATTATGTTAGTATCATCTGCAAAGATGGTAAAATTGCACTGAATCATTGAAGAATAAGGTAAATCATTTATAAATAACAGGAACAGTAAAGGACCAAGAATAGAGCCCTGTGGAACTCCACAATTTATGTCTCTCCATTCCGATGAAATCATTCCACCACACAAATTGTCTGACTTATCTAAGACTACTTTCTGTTTCCTTTCTGTCAGGTATGACTGAAGCCAGTTATTTGCTACACCACTTATTCCTAGATGGTCTGCCTTCAGTAACAGTATTTGGTGGTTCACAGTGTCAAAGGCTTTACATAAATCACAAAATAACCCTGTTGTCACCATTTTCTCATTTAGAGATTCCAAAACCTTATCTATAAAAGCATATATTGCTTGTTCAGTTGACAGACCTTTCCGGAAACCAAACTGATGTTTGCTGAGAATGTTGAATTTATGTAGGTGTTCTAAAATTCTAGAATACATGAGCTTTTCTAGTACCTTTGAAAACACAGACAGGAGAGATATTGGTCTGAAATTTTTAACATCAGTTTTCTCCCCTTTCTTAAAGAGAGGCTTCACGATAGCATACTTTAGTCTATCAGGAACAATTCCTTGCTGCAAAGAGGCATTGAAAATATGACACAGTATATTGCTTACAGAAGTACAACACTGCTTTAACAATTTGCTAGAAATATTGTCTACTCCACAGGAGTTCTTGGTTTTCATGGAGGCAATTGTTCTTTCAATTTCTGATACTGTAACAGGTCTAATATGCATTTGGATGATTTTGTTAGGGAAAGCATTTCGCAAAAAGGTCAGGGCATCATTCACAGAACCCTTGCAGCCTATTTGCTCAGACACTGACAGGAAGTGTTTATTAAAGATTTCAGCTATGATCTCAGGATTTTGCACAAGATTCCCTTCATGTTTGATTATGAAGTTTTCTACAGCTCTTTTTTTATTGTTCCCTGTCTCCTTGTTAACTATTTGCCAGACAGTCTTCATTTTATTATTGGAGTTATCAATTTCTTTTACATAATACAGTGCTTTTGATGTCTGAATAACTTTCTTTAGGATTTTACAATACATGTTATAATGGCTGATTAATTCTCTGTCCCTTGACCCTCTGGTTGCAACATAAAGTTCTCTCTTATATTTACATGACACTCGAATACCCTTTGTGATCCATGGCTTCTTTAAGGACGAGGAAATATTGTTCCTAACAAACTTTTTAGGAAAAGCTTCTTCAAAGTGGGATAGGAATTCATTTATGAATATGTTGAACTTTGTATCAACATCATCTACTCTGCGAACTGAATTCCAATCTTCATGCTGCAGCTTATGGTTAAAAAATTCCAGGGTCTCTTTGTTCATAAGTCTGATTGCCTTCCAGGATGGGACTGCTTTCTTGACAGGTCGGTAGTCATGTAGAGTGAGGAGCTGTCCATCATGGTCTGATATGCCATTTACTATTGCAGTGACAGTGAAGTTCTGGTATAAATTTACATCTAAAAATATATTGTCTATCAGAGATTGACAGTCAGGTGTGATCCTAGTAGGAAAGTCAACCACTGATGTAAGATTGTAGGAACTCAGCAAATTCTGGAGCTCTACTTTGTTGTTGCATTCCATTGCGAAGTTGACATTAAAGTCCCCAAGTCGCTCCCGCTTCGGCCTGTGTTAGGAGTAACGTTAAATACTTGGATCACGTGCAATTGTTGTTTCCACAGAGGTTTCACGGTACCTTGGGGTGTAGTGGTTCTTCGTATTTTACGTTTTGTGTCGATGTCAGTCGGTCAGCCAAGTTATAAGAGATGGCGTTTTGGACCAATTTTAACACAGTTCACTGCCGATGCCAGTCAGGAGGATAATTTGTAAATTGTTCATTGTGTTTTATTCAGCATTGATCTGAAGGTTATAATAAAATTATTGTGATTCAGTAGAGCCTTTACTTTCAGTAGTTGATGCTGAATTCACCCTTTTGCGTTATTTTATTTTTCTGTATGTGTTTGATGTCACTGCACACTCTAAGTGTTCATGATCATTCATGTTTGGAAGTAAAAACAGGTGTGATTCATCGTCAACGCTACCACCGCAGATTAATTAGGGGTGACAGGGCCACATTTAAATCTAGCGTTATCCATTTTTGCGTACAGTTCCACTCCCAATTTCTCTGTAAGTTGTTTGTCAGGGGCGAACACACGCTAAAATCGGACCCTTACATGTCATTTGTCGAACCTTACACACTTTTTAAAGTTATCAGTAAAGTGCTTCACCCTTCAGACCTACAGCAGGTTAAAATATATCAAAATTTCAAACGAAATAAATTGGCCCAAACTGAGAATAATTAGCGTATCCTCCACAGCGAATTTGGCAAAATATTGGTATTTTTACTCTGTGTTATGGCAGCTACTGTACCAAATTTTTTGTTTTGACCAAATTAATGAGATCAAATCCATCGAAAATTCTGAATACACAGAACCCTCAAAAATAGGTTGCTGAGATCCTATATTTTGTATCGACCATTGGATATTTGTGTCTGAAGGTTTAGAGATTGTTCAAAAACGGCGTTCACGCCTCTTCTTCTCTGATTATGGCATATCCGGCTGATCAGATTCATCCTCAAGATCTTCATTGTCACTGACTTGACCTTCTGGTTTAGGTTCTGGTTCTGCTCAGGACACAGAACGCATTTTCATTAGTCTTTGTAATAGTTCCTGATATTTTTTGAAAGATAATCTTTTCGTTGTTTTGCCATCCCTGTTGGAGTTACTGCACCAGTAAACCCAATGGCTTCATTTTCTTCGGGAAAAATGCGTTGCGCAAATTCATTTCCATCAATGTCAATTTCGCAATGTACACAAGGAACTCAAAGTCGATGTTTTTAGTTACGTGAGGTACATTGTTAGCGTTACTATTCTTCAACACGTTCATCCTGTGGTGTGTATTCACAGAAACTTCACTTTTTTCATTTCTGTAACCAACAGCAGATTCGACATGTAGATTCTGTTGCCACAGTAATGTATGCTGTTAGCTGGCATTTTAGGGCCACCAACTCCCAACTGGTAACATCTTTAGGTATTTATAACTATCATAAAAAGAGGCCACTTGTCTTCTTTGACATTATTGTATGTACAAACCGTTCTTCTTTTATACAAAGCTACTCTGAGCTCCTTAAAACGCCTATACACTTTAGAAGATATTATTTTGTGAAGTACTGCAAATGCCTCTGAGAGATGTACATTTACATCGATACTCTGCAAATCATACTTAAGTGCCTGGCAGAGTGTTCATCGGACCTCCTTCACTATAATTCTCTGTTATTACAATCTCGAACAGCGCGCGGTAGAAACGAACACATATATCTTTCCATGCGAGCTCTGATTTCCCTTATTTTGTTATGATGATAGTTTCTTCCTATGTAGGTCGGCGTCAACAAAATATTTTCTCAATAGGAGGAGAAAGTTGGTGATTGGAATTTCGTGAGAAGATTCCACCGCAAGTAAAAACACGTTTGTTTTAATGGTGTCCACTCAAATCGTGCATTATGTCAGTGACACTCTCTCCCCTATTTCGAGATAATTCAAAACGTGCTGCTCTTCTTTGAACTTTCTCCATGTACTACGTCAGTCCTATATGGTAGGAATCCCTCACCGTGCAGCATTACTCCAAAAGAGGACGGACAAGCGTAGTGTAGGCAGTCTCTTTAGTATATCTGTTACATTTTATAACTGTCCTGTCAGTAAAACGCAGTCTCCGGTTTGCCTTACGCAAAACATTTTCTATATGTTCTTTCCAATTTAAGTTGTTCATAATTGCGATTCGCAGGTATTTAGCTGAATTTGCGCTCTTTATATTTGATTGATTTATCGTGTAACTGAAATGTAACGGATTTTTTTAGCACTCATTTGGATGACCTCACACTTTTCTTTACTTAGGGTCAATTGACCATTTTAGCATCATACAGATATCTTTTCTAAATCGTTTTGCAGTTTGTTTTGATCTCCTGATGACTTTAGTACGCGACGAATGATATAATCATCTGCAAATAACCGAAGACGTCTGCTCAGATTGTCCCCCAAATCGTTTTTATAGATAAGGAACAGCAAAGGGCCTATAACACTACCTTGAGGAAGGTGAGAAATCACTTCTGTTTCACTCGATGACTTTCTGTCAGTTACTACGAACTGTGACGTCTCTGACAGGAGATCACGAATCCAGTCACATAACTGAGACGATATTCCATAAGCACGCGATTTCACTACAAGCCGCTTATGCGGCACAGTGTCAAAAGCCTTCCAGAAATCTAGAAATATGGAATCAATTTGAAATCCATTTTCAACAGCGATCAACACTTCGTATGAGTAAAGAACTAGTTGTGTTTCACAGGAACAATGTTTTCTAAATCCTTGTTGACTGTGTGTCAATAGACCATTCTGTTCGAAGTAATTCATAATGAAACTTCCTGGCAGATTAAAACTGTGTGCCCGACCGAGACTCGAACTCGGGACCTTTGCTTTTCGCGGGCAAGTGCTCTACTATCTGAGCTACCGAAGCACGACTCACGCACCGTCCTCACAGCTTTACTTCTGCCAGTATCTCGTCTCCTACCTTCCAAACTTTACAGAAGCTCTCCTGCGAACCTTGCAGAACTAGCACTCCTGAAAGAAAGGATATTGCGGAGACATGGTTAGCCACAGCCTGGGGGATGTTTCTAGAATGAGATTTTCACTCTGCAGCGGAGTGTGCGCCTCTACCATCTGAGCTACCGAATCAGGACTCACGCACGGTCCTCACAGCTTTTCTTCTGCCAGTATCTCGTCTCCTACCTTCCAAACTTTACAGGAGCTCTCCTGCGAACCTTGCAGAAGGTCCCGAGTTCGAGTCTCGGTCGGGCACACAGTTTTAATCTGCCAGGAAGTTTCATATCAGTGCACACTCCGCTGCAGAGTGAAAATCTCATTCTGGAAACATTCCCCAGGCTGTGGCTAAGCCATGTCTCCGCAATATTCTTTCTTTCAGGAGTGCTAGTTCTGCAAGGTTCGTAGGAGAGCTTCTGTAAAGTTTGGAAGGTAGGAGACGAGATACTAGCAGAAGTAAAGCTGTGAGTATCGGGCGTGAGTCGTGCTTGGGTTGCTCAGATGGTAGAGCACTTGCCCGCGAAAAGCAAAGGTCCCGATTTCGAGTCTCGGTCGGGCACACAGTTTTAATCTGCCAGGAAGTTTCATATCAGCGCACACTCTCCTGCAGAGTGAAAATCTCATTCTGGAAACATCCCCCAGGCTGTGGCTAAGCCATGTCTCCGCAAATCCTTTCTTTCAGGAGTGCTAGTTCTGCAAGGTTCGCAGTAGAGCTTGTAGCGTTGCTCTTGGGGGACGAAAATAAAAAGAATTGTTACTTTTTTTTTTAATGTCGAAAAAGTGAATATTTTTGGTGGGCCACTTGGCAACAGAATCAGGGATTTATTACGCTATTATAATAACATGCGTTGACCATTAAATACCTGAATAAGAGCAGCATATTGATATGTATATATATATGAGATCGTTCGGAAGAAACATTATCATTTCTGTGCATTTTTATAGTCGCGATGTAGTCATACCCGGATCAACACTAAGGGACCGGAAGATTTATAGACTTTAAAAGAAATGCAACACTACACAATTAAAAAAAAAAGTTGGTTCAGAAATAATAGGAAAACGATAATGTTCCTTCTGCTTCATGCTGCGTTCGGCCCATCAGCGTGATCGTAATTTCTGGTGATGAAGTAACACAAACAATAATTATCATTCAGAAAGGAGATGGAACCATCAAGGTTAATTTACGAAAATAAGCACACTTATCTTTAACACACGTTTTTTAATGCTACGTACCTTTTCATATTAAATTACAATAGATGACCATTGTGGTTAAATACTTTATACATAACAGTTAAAATGTCCTCTTGATGCTGTCTGTTCGTAATCAGTTACAAGAAACTACATGCTTTCTGATTGAAAAAGAAATAACATTTAGCATTTTCACTCAATATTTACACATAGAATATAAAATACAGTTGCGGAACGCAGCAAGTCCGCGTCCGCCTCTCATGGAATACAAACAGTAAAAGGTGAGGCGCCAAAAGCCTCATTTGTCTTGAAACAACAGAATTCTTTTTTTTACCATTAATCGATACATGTACATAGATTTACTGGCACCGCGCAAGAACGGCAAAGATAAAGAATAATAGATTCTGTCGCTGCTATGCGATGGTTCATTTCTTTTACTTTACAATTGTTCGATAACTTTAGGCCATCAGGCGTTTACTATTGTGCGTATATTAATGTTTGTGAGGCGAAAATTACTAATATTACACTGCCTCCCATGAGGAGGGAAGGAATACCGAAGGTATTACTTTCATCCTCATGCCCATTGGAATATTTGTAATTTTCGGGTGTAACATACAGGTTATTAAAAATTTCATTTCACATTCTTTCCATAATAAAAGAATTAACTTTTCAATTTGTAATTACTGACGGTGGATCATTGTGAATTTGTTCTGTGTTTCTGTCAGTGTTTGTATGGATTCAGTCTTTCTTGATGATTCTTAAAATTAAGGCTATAAGTAAACATATTTACAAAATTTATAAGGAAATAGAGTCACACTTCATTTTTCATCGTTGCAAAAGTAATTTGACTATCACAACTGGTACACAACTTTCTGTTTTGACTGTATTCATTATATTGTCATCGTCTTGTCGATTGATTGCCTTGTCCGTTGTCGCACTTACTTATACATTTATTTTCGTCGCACATACACTATTTATGATAGACTTGGATTGTAGAGCGGCCACTGGTGATGGCTTCGACAAGGAAGTCCATATCTTTCACTTTCAGGGCTCGAGTGTGGCTCTCCGAATTATTTCACGTATGAAACAGATAAAATATCTTATATTAGAATAACTTACAAAACTAATTTTATATACTTGTGGGATGGGATTTAGGAAGGATCGGATCCTTTGACGTATTTTCGTGTGCTTATTTTCATTCGTACCGTGGCCTCTCGTTAAAGTTTACATTTCAACAGTGTTCAGAGGTGACCTTGTGACTTGTCTCTGTGTACAATCAGTCATTATAATAATTACGCTAACTTCTCTATCTTAGAGTCTCTCGGAAGGTTTATGATACATACAAAATGTTTTTCAGTACTGGGTGTGAATGTTTTTGCTACAGAATGTATCGCACAGCAACCGTGTTGGCGGTTGAACGTTTACATTATTTCGTCACGTGGTGGCTGTCAGCCTCCACTGTTGCGAGCAGTCTTGAAATTCAGTCTGTGCGCGCGCACGTGACCGGAGCTTTCTTGCAGAGCGTTGATTTCGCGCTTGAGGTGCCGTGCGTCGCTTTTGTTCGGCGGATCGTGGCTTTGTGGTTTTTTAGATTGCTGGAGGGAGCTTCTGCCACCGAAACTGCCTCACATCACTTCCTGTCCACTATCCAGTTACGGATTCACAGGTAAGTGGTAGCTACCGCTGCAGCTGCATGTGTGGAATGACACTGATTATTACACACTGCACACATCAATGAATTTTTCACACATATGGTGCAGTAGAATACTGCCACTGAAAATCGTCGAACTTTAAAACTTCACTTGCACTGTGGTGAGCGTCTGCGTGAACGATGTATTAAAAGAAATTCTCGCTTCATAACATCACACGGTGTTTACAATTTGATTTACATACTAATATTTACAAGAGTTCATTTAAATCGAGAAATAATCTAATTGACCACTTTGAATAAAAACAATTGTTTCTTAATTAGTCTTTTTTTTATTTATGCCTACGGTCACAGGTTGGCTATTATAAGTCCTTTTTCTTTGACCAAATTCATTCCAATCTCCTTTACAAATTAATTTAATTCATAGTAATCTTTATCACGCTTGCTTATTCATTTTGTAGGCCCAATAAATTAGTGCTCATCTTATTTAGTGACTTGTGAGGGGAGCTTCATTTATGTCAAAAGTTTTTCTCGTATGTGCTTGTCTTTAAAGAAAGTTCGAGGACAGATTTGAAAATAGCAATTCCGCCTCTGAATTTCGTGTAGAAATACAAACAGTCGGAAAAAAAATGGGAAAAGCGGGCCTACTCGCGGATCGTCGACAGAATTTAAATTACTCCTCAACCAGGTCGAAAATTTAATTTACATTGCGCATTACAAAAGCAATATGCGCGTCGCGAACCTACTCATTTTTATACGTAGTGCCCCACTTCCTAAGCACACGTGCATCTTTACAAGTTGATCCTGAGGAGCGGATAGGATCAAGGATCTTAAAGGATTTGCACTTAGGAAAGGGATTCAATAATCACATAATCACAGAGAAAACAATAAATATTGCAGTGCGCACTTAAAATAAAATTATCACTTCAAGCATTTATATCTAATATGTATCTTGCTGCAGCTTGCTTACTACTCTTTGCTCATTTCTTAGACTAAGTCAAGTTTATGCATTACGCATTTGGGTATTAATTATCATTTGTATATATAAGCCTCTCACTAGAGTGTTGTTGTTTGCTGCTGTCGCGACCTGTGAAGCTTGGGCGAGATCCTTATTCTATTTGCTGCTAGCTTGTGAATTTGCAGTATCGCTAATGCTCAATAGTACCGTGAAGTTGGCATAATAAACCATGCTACTCAAATGTTCTTTTACTCAGCTTGTTTATAGTCTGGACTCACCTTACTTTGCGTTATATAATAAACTTCCTTTTTATTCCATCACGCTTTTACTTAAGGTTAACGTCAGGACTTTTTAGAACAATTGCACTGCGTTATCAATTTGTTCATGCTTAATCCTAGGTATCTGTTTACTTCAAAGAGATGTTATTTCATCGCTGGCACAGCACTGTGCTGGAAGTTAAAAGTTAAATCTACCGACTGTTTTGCGCTAACAGGTGGTGCCTTATTTACGTCACATTTGAAAATAGGGAATAACCTCATGGAATCGAATCTTTTCTTTTGTCTGGACGTTTAAGTATTTCCTTTTTAAAACAGGTCATTAATTTGTCCTCGATTAAATTTCACTTACTACTACTAAGCACATATAATCATCATTTTCATATTACTATTTAGTGAGAGAAGTGCATTATTCGCTCCTTCCTGCTCATTCTCAAATTACTGTTTAGCGAGAGAAGTGCATTATTCGCTCCTTCCTCATTCCTCATTTTAGTACCTCGGGGCTAATTAATACCTCTCGAGTACATCATTTTTCTTACATACTAATTTATAACTAAAATTGAAAATCGCCTCTAGGACATGTCCTCCTATTTACACAAAGATTATTCATGTAAATACTTGTCTACAACTTATTCTGTATATTATTTTCCAGACACGTTGTTTTGATACATAAGGTTTCCTTTTAGCACCGGTTAACGTCCGTAGTCAGTTCAGTTCAGTTCTTGTTACTCATTGGTTAATCCTGATCTCCAATACCTTAGAATTTACTTACAGCTTAAATTAACTTAATTCCTGGCGTTATAAAATTTTCTTAAATCATGATGGTGGAACAATCCTTTGATTTTATTCGTGGCAGGGTCAGATAACAAATAGCTACCAATGTGTGGTTTCCTCATTATCACAAAGGGACCTTCATAAATGTGTTGCCACTTACGATTCTTCTTTAACAACAGGGATGGTTTAAAGTGAGTCCTGACTAATACCTTTTCTCCTTCTTTGAAATCTATAACTCTGTTTACCTTCTTATCAAATGCCTTTTTTCGGAGGTTAGCATACGTTGTCAATGATATGAGAGCTTGCCTGATTTTTGCGTCTAGGTCCAATTCGTTGTCTTGTAACTTTGGAAGGGGGTCTATCCATTCAAACCTGCAGCATCCTCTAGGAGGCTCAAAAGTGCTGCTTTTAATTTTCCGCTCGACGCTTACTTTCCTGGTGATTTATATTTCTTAAAGTTTCTTCCGTCTGGAACTGGTGTTGGTTTTGTGGTACAAACTCGGTTGGAAATGGATCTTGTTGTCCTGGCGTATTCGCTTGCGCATAATAAATTTGCGTATTATGCGGGCGTTTAGGCTTCAGACTTCCCGAAGGTCCGTTCGCTTGTTGCGTGAAGTGTATATTTTGTGGCTGAAAGGTATTTTGCTGTGGCTTGTGTTGATTGTAACCGTTACTGAAAGGTGTACATTGGTCTCCACCTTGATTATGCTATTTATTTCTTTTCCACTGACGATTTGAATCGTAAGACTGATCGTTTTGATAATTACCGTTGATCGGTTGCGTGTTTCCATATTGCTGGTGCTGTGTATTATAAAGTGCATTTCCGTACTGAGGTGGTGACGAATTATATATTGGATTGTATCTCTGGCCGTTATTGTACTTATTTTTGTATTTGCTGTTGGAGTACGTATTGTGTTTATTTTTGAAACCGTTGTGGGGTTGGTACTGGCTGTCGCTGTGACGCGCTTTCGCTCGGCCACCATTGTTGCCTGCATATTCTGTATTGTGCTGGCCGCCTGCACTGAAGTGAGCGTTGCCAACATCAACTCTAGCGTCCTCGTAAATCAGATCTAACGAGTCTAACACAGATAGGAAAGTGTCCGTATCGTCCTCAGACACGTTTACTAACTTTTCTCTGATCGCAATCGGTAGCGTAGTTTTTAGAATCATAATAACGTCTTTGGCGGTGATCGGCGAATCCCAGAACTTGATTTTTGCTAAATACTTTTCAAAATATCTTCTCAAACTACCGCGCTCACTGTTAAACACTTCGGCGTTGTAAACCTCTTTTCTCAGGCGCTGCTGCACACCAGAACTCCAGAATGTAGCTAAAAACATCTGTTCAAACTCTTTGTAACTCTTACAAGAGTCGATCATTTCGGTTCCCCATAAGGCAGCATCGCCTACGATAAATCCACTAACGAATTGAATTCGCTGGCGGTCACTCCAGCTACTCGGGAAAATTCCTGAAAAATTTCGGAGGAACACTATAGGATGAATTTCTCTTTTCTGTGGGTGAAAGGTCGGAAAAATGCGATGTTTGATCACGCTTTCCTCCTGCATCAAACTGACAAAAGTGGGTGGGCTGGTACTCTGGTTAACTTGTGCTTCTATAGAACTTTGAGTTTGAGCGTTATCTAATGGTGAACGGTAATGTACCTGCTGTTGTTCATTACATCGTGGTGAATTATTCCACTCTCCTGACACGGAAGGTGGGGAATTTTCAACTTGAAATTTTAGTGTACGAACTTCATCAACTATCTGTTGACGCCATTCAGGTAAATCTTGAGCTAACGTTCGTCTTATCTGGCCTAATTCTGACATTACCGTGTCTCCTGTTTTTCCAGGGGCTGCCAATATTTCAAAGGTCACGTTTTTGACCGTTTCCCTGAGTTCGTTCTTGACCTTGTTTTCTATGACTCCGTCTTTGTTTTTAATCCACTCTTGGTAGTGGTCGGACAATGCTTCAGCATGTGCCTTAACAGTATTCTTTATTTGATCCTCTACATTAAGAGTCTCAGTCTGTTTGGAAAGATCATCAACAACATTCTCGATCGTGTCTACTGCGGTTTTAACTCCTTTGACCTCATCAGAGATTGCAGTATAATCTTCTTTTAAGGTCGCAGCTTGTTTTTGATATTCCATCACTTTTGAATTTATTTCTCCCTTGGCTGCTTCAATTTTTTCATCTAACCGTTTTGAAATATCCTCTATTTTTGACTCTACTTGTGTGTCAATTTCTAGCCTCATGGTCGTGATCTGACTACTGATTTGGCTTTGGACATTACCCAACAGGGTATTTAAATCAGCTGTTATGTCTGCCTTTAGTTCGGCCTTTACCGAATTTAACCGTGTATTTAGGTCATTTATCTCCGTTTGCAGATCTGTTTTTACTGAATTAATGTCTGTTTTTACTGAATTTATGTCTGCTTTTACTGAGTTGCACAGATTTGTAAGGACCTGATTTTTATTATGCCGTCTTTCGGCCTTCTCTTTTTCTTCGCGGGCCTTTTCATCTAATCTTTCCTGTTTTTGGCTTTCGAACTTGCGTTCCATTATTGCTTCGATCATTGCGGCCAAGTCATTTTTTTCAAAAGCGGGAATAGTTTGTACACTAGGACCGGCTTCTAAAACTTCGGTCGAGGCTGTTTCTGCCTCCGCTCGTGTACCTATCGCGCGTGATCGTAATGGATAGTGAGGTCCATTCGCATCACCGCTGTCGTCTGGTGTTGTTTGTGTCCGCTGTTTACCGTCAGCCATGTTCATTAATTATTTGACAAACGTCAAAATGCTACAGATATTGTTTGTCACTGCCGTCAGTCGTTTGTCTGTGACGTAGTGCTATGGCTTACTGGGACCTAAGATGAAATTTTAACTCTGGGTAACAACTGACGTTCATGTACGCCAAGAAGACAAGATGGTTCCTACTAATTACAAACAAATGAAATATCACACGTTTTACCAGTTTTGAGCGTAGTTATCCGCCATATCGTAATTTTTTTTATGCACTGACAACAATGGTACACTTTCACTGAATTTAACTACATAAGAATGGACTATGGACAAATTGAAATAAAGCTGTTTCAAGGCAAGGAAAGACAGGTTTACGTTCTGATCAACTCGAAAGATGCAACGTCACTACGAAAGCTTGGCTACTGCGTATAAAAATTTCACTTACTATGGCTGTCTTGATGGTGATACGGATGAATACTCGCGTTTTTTGGTAATTTCATCAATCGTTCTTCTGAATTAATTAAAAGGTTTTCCCACTTGTCTTTCTCGGTTGAATTGCATCCACATCAAAAAATGAAACAATTATTAGAACAAGCACTGAAAATTTTTTAAGCACATACATGAAATGATTTTTTTGATCAAGTCCCTGTTCGGGCGCCAAGTGTAGCGTTGCTCTTGGGGGACGAAAATAAAAAGAATTGTTACTTTTTTTTTAATGTCGAAAAAGTGAATATTTTTGGTGGGCCACTTGGCAACAGAATCAGGGATTTATTACGCTATTATAATAACATGCGTTGACCATTAAATACCTGAATAAGAGCAGCATATTGATATGTATATATATATGAGATCGTTCGGAAGAAACATTATCATTTCTGTGCATTTTTATAGTCGCGATGTAGTCACATCCGGATCAACACTAAGGGACCGGAAGATTTATAGACTTTAAAAGAAATGCAACACTACACAATTAAAAAAAAAGTTGGTTCAGAAATAATAGGAAAACGGTAATGTTCCTTCTGCTTCATGCTGCGTTCGGCCCATCAGCGTGATCGTAATTTCTGGTGATGAAGTAACACAAACAATAATTATCATTCAGAAAGGAGATGGAACCATCAAGGTTAATTTACGAAAATAAGCACACTTATCTTTAACACACGTTTTTTAATGCTACGTACCTTTTCATATTAAATTACAATAGATGACCATTGTGGTTAAATACTTTATACATAACAGTTAAAATGTCCTCTTGATGCTGTCTGTTCGTAATCAGTTACAAGAAACTACATGCTTTCTGATTGAAAAAGAAATAACATTTAGCATTTTCACTCAATATTTACACATAGAATATAAAATACAGTTGCGGAACGCAGCAAGTCCGCGTCCGCCTCTCATGGAATACAAACAGTAAAAGGTGAGGCGCCAAAAGCCTCATTTGTCTTGAAACAACAGAATTCTTTTTTTTACCATTAATCGATACATGTTGTAACCTCCCCACAACACATTCTAATAATATAACTATATTTATTAGTAATGGTGCCACAGCTAAGTGTGAACTCCCACAGAAATTTTAAAAACAATATTTATTAGAAATGCTGCCATAGCTAAGTATAAACTCCCACAAGAATATTAATGGCAAAGACAATTAAATGAAAGCTCGCTATCTGGCTCAAGTACAAGTTCCCATTAAATAATGAACGCTAATCCTATGATAATGAAACTGTAATGATAACCTAAACTCAATTCAACCGAAAAGTCGGTGTTTGCCCTGTGCGAAACGAGAATAAATTTCTTACCTTAGTGAAACTGCATGTCAAAATTCTGCTCTTATTGTTCTCTGGCGCTTGCATGAAAAGCATTGGAAGTACCTTTTAAAAATCTTTGTTAAAAGGAAATGGAAGGAAATTTGAATGATTGTCTCTAAAATTGCTTTTAAATCAAAATTATTATTGGGGGCGATTTTTGAAAGTTAAATTACAATGACTGTTCGTTACATTATCTGATGAGCGCAAAGCTGCATGATTATTTATTTAAATAAATTATACCTCGTCCTGAATCTCGACCATTGCGATGCCGACGCCCGCCGACTGCTCTCCGCTACTGCTAGCAACCGACTCCAAGCACTACTGAGGACTGACTACTGCAGACTGGCTGACTGCTCGCTACTGCGAGTCGAGCGCAACTGCTCTGGTCAGAGATTCTACAATGTCTCAGCATCGCTGCCGCACAACATACGTGTTTCATAACCCTCCACTGGGGGGGCAAAAATTTGGCAGCGATGGTGAGTCATTTGGACTTGCCATCGTAACAAATTTTTCCTTTAATTAACAAAATATTTAGATGTATCACATGAATTAAATGTTGTGCGCATGCACCGATTACAAAACATTACAGACAAGACAAAATATAAGTACAAAACAAATCAGGAAAAATGTATATACAAATTATTTGACAGATAACAAAGTGTACACACACTAAAAAATTCTTTAGCAGTTTCATAACAGGCAAAAAAAAAAAAAATCATGTTGACAAGTGTCATGAGTGCACATGCACTGCAGTGGAGAACATATCAGTAAAAGACGAAATGTATATACAAGAGTAACAAATGACATAAATCATAAAAGGTATACAGAATGAACACAAATCATATCGAAAATTGAGAAGAGTGCACAGGCACTGTAGTTCAGTTGAAAACATATTCACATAAGTGCACATGCACTGAAAACTTTTGAACATTTTTATAACAAATAAACGCAAGAGTAGAAAAAATCATCAAATCACAAAAAGTATATACAATATAGATGACAAGAGTGCACACATACTGCACTTCAAAACAAATCGAGAATGTCTTTAGTATTTTGACAACAAATGGCAAAAATCATGTCGACAAGTGACACAAGTGTACTCGCACTAGAGTTGAACAAATCGAGAAAAAAAATGTATAGGCCATGAACATAAATGGTGTTAGTAAAAAATGATTTTCACTATTAGGATAGGAAAGGAAGGATTGCATCATGGTTGTAGCACTTTAGTTTGCACATAGCTGCACTGAAAGTCCATATCTTTCCACAGAATCACAACTAAGTGATACAATCTGCAGTTCTGTTCCCAGAAGTATTTATCAGCGTATCAAGACAGTGAAACGTCGTAGTAGTATTCCATACTATCATTTGGCAGTATACCAGGTACACCAAACAGTGGGACCAGAATAACGTCTTCATCGCTTACGGTGGTGGACAGCATGTCGTGTCAACACCACGCTCTTAAGAGGCGGCACACAGTGCTCCATAACAAAGTCTTGATTAGTGATTACATAAGTAGTTTCTTCGCCTACAGTGGTGGACAGCATGTCGTGTCAACACCACGCTTTTAAGAGGCGGCACACCAACGTAGAATTAGTGCAAAAACCAAATATAGTGCTCCATGATAATGAGGATGGACAAGACAAATGGATGTTACAATAATTTCAGGTAGTTAGGTCAGAAGGTGAAGGACATTAACTAACACACAAGTCTTGATTAGTGATTACATAAGTAGTTTGCGGTATCCATACTCTAGTCATTGAACATTTCTGTACCATGAATGTAGTATTACAGAAAAATGTTCATTAATTAATTTAAAGACAAGAGTGGTAATCAATCGCCATCAAGTATTGAGTATTACAAAACATTTTTCCTCATTCAAATGACATATTTACAAGTAACTATTAACACTCAGTGGCCTAGCAACTTTCGATTAGTACTAAATATTTATCATCATTCAGTATTAATATGGGAAGTCATCATTGAAAACACTAACAAAACGTTAAGTTACATTAATTATTGGCACTCAGTGGCCAGCAAGTATTGAATAGTATAAAACATTATTCATCATTCAGTATTATTCATATCATTAAGAAATCATTATTAAAAATCAGTTAATTACAGTCATAGCCTTAATAATCATGGGCATAATAAGTAATTACATTAATTATGGGCACTCAGTGGCCAGCAAGTATTGAATAGTATAAAACATTATTCATCATTCAGTATTATTCATATCATTAAGAAATCATTATTAAAAATCAGTTAATTACAGTCATAGCCTTAATAATCATGGGCATAATAAGTAATTACATTAATTATGGGCACTCAGTGGCCAGCAAGTATTGAATAGTATAAAACATTATTCATCATTCAGTATTATTCATATCATTAAGAAATCATTATTAGAAAAATCAGTTAATTACAGTCATAGCATTAATAATCATGGGCATAATAAGTAATTACATTAATTATGGGCACTCAGTGGCCAGCAAGTATTAAATAGTATAAAACATTATTCATCATTCAGTATTATTCATATCATTAAGAAATCATTATTAGAAAAATCAGTTAATTACAGTCATAGTATGAATAATCATGGGCATAATAAGTAATTACATTAATTATGGGCACTCAGTGGCCAGCAAGTATTGAGTAGTATAAAACATTAGTAGCATTAATAAGCATGGGCATTATAAGTTACATTAATTATGGGCACTCAGTGGCCAGCAAGTACTGAATAGTACAAAACATTAGTAGCATTAATAAGCATGGGCATAATAAGTACTCTCATTACAATAGATAGTGGCAATTATGTTTAGGTATCATTAAGAAGTCATTATTCAAGTGACATACTATTCAGAGCTGATCAGTGTTATTCAGAATTATCATAAACTAGTGACATTATCTGGGACTGTTAATACATTTTGTTTTTTTTTTTTGCTAGCAATGCATTGCTTTGGGTAATTATAAGGGAAAGCAAGAAGAAATAAGAGAAAAAATTGCTTCTAGGTTGTTCCTATAAATGAAAAGATTGTGTAACGTCATTCGTCATGAGTCAGCTGTAGCAAGGTTATCACATTTATAAATGATAGACACAAGTGGGTAAGAAAAATGCAAGTACTAGAACAGGTATAATAAGTAACAAGTTTAGTAAGTATCATAAAAAGCTTCTCCTGAAAGAAAAATACAAAATGGATTATTGAACTGAAAGAAGAAATGCAGACTATGCTGAAAAGTAGTGAACTTCGAATTAACAGGTAGTGAAATGTGTATAAAAAATGTGTTCCATAGCTGTCCTTTCCAAAACCTTCAGTCATCCTACTACGCAATATAACACCTGCTGTCAAAGTAAACTGCAACAAATACTTAAATAACTACATAGCATAAATACATAACTTCAACATTATCCTCATCTGTAAAGAAAAACTTCATTATTCATATCATCATAACTCCATCATTATCATCACCTGTAAACAAAAACTTCATTATTCATAGTACCATATTCTTCATCATTGTTCATTATCAGCATTCATTATCATCTGCAAAAATCATTTCATTATTCATCACACAACTATTCCTAATCCCTAGCATATTTCATCACTTAAAACTAAAATGTGTAGTTCTGTCTGACAGCTTGCATCAATCGCTTTGTATTCTGAAAGAAAAAATTAGTTAAGACTGCTATTCTGCGATGTGTATAATATATTCTGGTTAATGCTTGTTAATTCTGATCCATTTACTCGTCCTCATTAGCTTATTGCATCTTCTTTCGTTTATTCCATAGGTGAAATTCCCACTTCTGTTTAATTCATTTCCTGTACGCATCATTTATTTCTGAAATTGATGAACAAAGATTAATGTCTTGCATTTAAATCATATACCCATTAAATAGTGACTGGTTAATGGTGACTCAATTAAGCATACAACATAACATGACAGAAAACGTAATATCTCAAAGCACAGACAGTGTTTAAAGGCAAAAAGTGTACAGAGAATATCGTAATGCAGCAGCAAAAAAAGGAAAATGTAAAACAGTCATGATGTTGAGATATCACAAGGCAAAATGTCAAAGTCAAATGGTGTGTGTTATACCTTAACTAGTTCACAGTGCATACAAACAAAACATAAAAACAATCGTACATACATAAGAAAGACAAAATGTGACATTCGTTGTGTTCAGCTTATATGTAGTGTAGTTAATAGATGCGATAATTAAAGACTTCAATGGAGAGAGAATTTGATAAAATTAATGCGTCATTATAGAGAATTGCATAATTATTCATAAAATGCGTAAGTTCATCTGAAAAAATGCATGGTCTAGTGTGTAACGACAAGAAGAGCGACCTGCTAACCTTACCTTGCCGGGCACTTGCCAAGAAAAAATATGATAATCATCAATAGGTAGTCACATAAATGTAATTGCATAAGTGGTCACAAAATGTGTAAGTTCATCTGGAAAATATGCACGGTCTGATGTGTAACGACAAGAAAAGCGACCTGCTAACCTTACCTTGCCGGGCACTTGCCAAGAAAAATACGATAATCATCAGTAATTAGTAATGTCAATATAATTGCATAAGTGGTCATAAAATGTGTAAGTTCATCTGAAAAAATGTGCACGGTCTGATGTGTAACGACAAGAAAAGCGACCTGCTAACCTTACCTTGCCGGGCACTTGCCAAGAAAAAATACGATAATCATCAGTAATTAGTCATGTGAATATAATTGCATAAGTGGTCATAAAATGTGTAAACGGCCTCATAGCATGTTACATCGTAAAGTGGTTTCATTCGATAAAGGGTTTAATGTTTGACACATGATGGTTGCCTTTCGATTTTCTGGTTCTCAGAGTTTCGACGTGTACAACATTGGGGTGAGGAATGCTGCGAATCCGATATGGACCTGCGTATAGAAGTTCAAATTTACTGCACTTACCTTTTAATTTGCTGGATAAATAGTGTGTACGTACTAATATCTTCTGTCCAACGTGAAAATCTCGGTGTCTACAAACCTGTTTTTGCTGTCTTCTCCGGCGCTCTGCGGCACGTTTGATGTTGTTCAGCGCAATGTCAATTATTTCGTGGTGTCGTAATCGACGAGATGTAGGAAATGTTACTAATTCTTTGATTTTGTTTGGTGGTTCAACGTTTTTCAGTATAACAGACGGAGGTAGCATAGTGGATTCATTTGGAATGGAATTAATTACATCTTGAAATGAGTGTACGTGTGTGTCCCAATTAACATGTCTTTTGTGGCAGTATATTCTACACAGTTTACCAATTTCTTTCATTAGTCGTTCACAAGGGTTCGAAGAGGCGTGGTACTTGGATATATAAATCGGAGAAATGTTTCTAGCTCGTAACATGCGTGTCCATATGACAGAACGAAATTGTGATCCATTGTCAGAAATTACTTTCATCACATGCCCTACATGAAATAAGAAATGCTTTACAAATGCTTTCGAAACAGTTTTAGCAGTAGCTTTGCGTAACGGAGTGAAGGTAACAAATTTTGAAGTGAGTTCAACAGCGACAAAGATGTAGCAAAAACCTCTATTAGTTCTCGGAATTGGACCAAAAATGTCTACTGCGGCCATATGTCTTAATTTAACAGGTACAATGGGATATAATGGAGGAATGTGTGAAGTGGTGTCAGACTTAGCTTTCTGGCAAATTTTGCATGACGCTAAAACTCGTCGTATACGTTTTTCCATGTTTGAAAAATAACAGTTCTGTCTCAGTATCAGAAAACATTTTCTTGCTCCATAATGTGCGTAGCTTAAATGGGTGTACCATATTAATTTGTTAACCAGTTCGTCAGGAATGCATAATAACCAATTGTTACTGTCTGGATGAGAGCGGCGAAACAGAATGTCATTGCGTACAGTGTAGTGGTTTCTAATCGTAACATTATTCTTATCTTGCCAAAGGTGTTTAATTTCTTTCCACACATTGTCTTTGCTTTGCTCTCGTGCTATGTCCTGTAATGACGATGAAATAAAATTTTCAAATGCAACTTGTTGAATGTACATGACGCTGAAATTTGCTTTGCAGAAGTTGGTTGCTACGTCTTGCTGATTGTTGCTGAGAGAACGAGAAAGTGCGTCTGCTATAACATTTTGTGTGCCGGGAATGTGAACAATCGTAAAATTAAATTCCTGTAAATACAGTTTCCATCTGCTTAATCTGTCGTGAGTAAATTTAGCTGAAAGTAAAAATTGTATAGCTCTGTGATCTGTGTAAACGGTGGTATGTCTGCCATAAAGAAAGTGCCGAAATCTCGTAAAAGCCCATACAACACACAATGTTTCTAGTTCAGTAACGGAATAATTTCGTTCAGTAGGTGACAAAATGCGGCTTGCAAATGCGATGTTTTTAATTACTATTGAGCCATCTTCTTCAATTTCCTGAAAAATGTGTACGCCTAAAGCTGTGTTGGAACTGTCGGTGGCAATAGAAAAATTTCTAGTAAGGTCTGGGTGCGATAAAAGTGGTGCATTCAACAAAGCATATTTCAAATAACATTCTCGTGAACAAAATTCTGCGTGTCAATAAGTATTGCTTACGTTACTGGAATAGACTACCTGTACTGTGTCTCGTCAAATTCTGTCATACGTGCTGTTATTTACGGGACGATGCTGTGGTATTTTGACTATTTAAACTGTACTATTATTTCTTCCTGACATGTTACGCTATAGATGACACCTATTGTCTGTTTCATTCATGATTATATGTTGTTGCTGACATTCTTGCTGCTGAAAAGATCGACTGTAATGAAATGTACGCTGAAAATTGTGCTCGTTAATTTTACGTCTGTCATAATAGTCACTTCTATACGGCGCATTTGCGATAGGAATTGAAATAGTGTGTTTCTATACGTAGTTGTTTCTTTGCTGCCGTGAGTTACTATTTGTTGTAGCTGGGACTATACGTGCACGCGGCGAAACATTAAAGTTTGTACATTACATTGTTGGTTACGTACGCTAAGCGGCTGACTTTCATGCTATTGTGGTGAAAAAACATCTATTGTTACCAAAAAAATGCGTTTGCTGTTAATGAAAATTTTGTACGTACTGATGATTAAAATCTTATCTGATTTTAAAATTACGCTGGTAGTTCTGGAGTACCTAATGAAAATTGTCACATTCGGTAAAAATTGTCATATCCGGTGTTCAGTACATATTCTTAATTCTAGGTAGAGCAAAAGTTAAAGAGCTGTTTTGATAGATATAAAGGATAGTAGAAGAGAAGGCAGCAGTGCAGAAAACTAAAGATGAAACAGCACTACTACAGCTCGGGGCCCTATGCTCGCTACGGCACATATTCATTAAAGCGTAATGAATCCCCTGAGGTCTATTACGCACTGCAAATAAATTTTAACTTTTGCGTCACAGGCAATGGCGGTATAAATTCAGAAGAAAATTGTAGTATCCATGCTAATTCCACTTTCTGCATTATAGGCAATACTGATGAAAGTACAATAGCAAATTGTCGTAACAGGTTCAAAGCTCGTTTCTGCATTACAGGTAATAATGGTGAAAGTACAAAAATAAATCGACGTAACCAGTTCAAATCGTGTACCTGTGCTCTGTCATTATTAAATTCCTTAGATTTTCTTACAAATGCAAATTGCTCGTAATGTACATTCTCGTCACTGAATTTAAGAAAACGTTCAGGTTTGTGCGAGAATCTGTTTGTCTGTGTCATTTCGGATTTCAAGTTGCGTATCCTTTCAGGTTTTAAGTCGCGTAGCTTTTCGGATTTTAAGTCGCGTAGTCTCTGTAAATTGCTCACATTATACGCGCTGCGTGACTCTGACAAATGCTCGCAATGTGGCGGATCCTGTAACCTATTGGTGACGGCAATAGTTTTCAATTCTGTTACTTTAATACTCTCGTCATTTTGGTTGTTATGTGGTTCACTTTTACTATCGACTTCCGTATTCAGAGTGTGTTTAACTTCCAGTGACTCTAAATTAAACTCGTCGTGTATCTGTACTGCGTTTTTAGGGCATTGTTCAGTGACTGCATTAATTTCGTGTATCTGTGTTGCGTTTGCTGAACATTGTTCAGTGACTGCATTAACTTCGTCTTTATGTGATTCTGTTGTGCCTACACATGCACTACTTAATTCTTGTGCAACAGTGCCAACTTCTTTATTACTGTTTTTAGCACAAGCCTTAGTATTCACACGTAATGGTTCTTTAATGTCCTGACATTGCACGGTAACAGCTGTACTCTGTTCACTAACTTGTTTGTTCCGTTCGTTAAGGTTGTCTTGTTTTTCGTTCGCCAGATTGAAACTTTCATTAATTGTTTCGCTAAGTTGTTTGAAGTGGTTGTCGAAACTTTCATTAAGTCTGTCGTACGTTTCATTCGTCTGTTTGAAACTTTCATTAAGTTTGTCGTATGTTTCACTCGTCTTTTTGAAACTTTCATTAAGTTGATTAAACATTTGTTGCAAGAATGCTATATGTTCAGCAGTAAGACAAGTGGTTGAAACGCACTGACTGTTAGTGAACGCAGGATTATCATCCTTACACTGCGTGTCACTGGTACTATTGATGAAGTCATTTAATTCGGTTGTTTCGTTCATAATACCTCGCGATACACTATTCACAGTCTTTCGCGGCATTTTCACAATAGTTACAATAAATCACAAAACAAATAAACACAATGCAAAAGCAACAAACAAAATACAACAGAGCAACAAATTGCCGATGATCTAAGGAGAGAAAGTCACAAATTAGTAAAAGCGTTGCGCCAAATCCTAATTATATCTAAGAAATAAGAGCAGATATCTGACTGTTTTCAAAAGATTCACACGAAATACGATCCTGGACCGGGTGTCGCCAAGTGTAACCTCCCCACAACACATTCTAAAAATATATCTATTAGTAATGGTGCCACAGCTAAGTGTGAACTCCCACAGAAATTTTAAAAACAATATTTATTAGAAATGCTGCCATAGCTAAGTATAAACTCCCACAAGAATATTAATGGCAAAGACAATTAAATGAAAGCTCGCTATCTGGCTCAAGTACAAGTTCCCATTAAATAATGAACGCTAATCCTATGATAATGAAACTGTAATGATAACCTAAACTCAATTCAACCGAAAAGTCGGTGTTTGCCCTGTGCGAAACGAGAATAAATTTCTTACCTTAGTGAAACTGCATGTCAAAATTCTGCTCTTATTGTTCTCTGGCGCTTGCATGAAAAGCATTGGAAGTACCTTTTAAAAATCTTTGTTAAAAGGAAATGGAAGGAAATTTGAATGATTGTCTCTAAAATTGCTTTTAAATCAAAATTATTATTGGGGGCGATTTTTGAAAGTTAAATTACAATGACTGTTCGTTACATTATCTGATGAGCGCAAAGCTGCATGATTATTTATTTAAATAAATTATACCTCGTCCTGAATCTCGACCATTGCGATGCCGACGCCCGCCGACTGCTCTCCGCTACTGCTAGCAACCGACTCCAAGCACTACTGAGGACTGACTACTGCAGACTGGCTGACTGCTCGCTACTGCGAGTCGAGCGCAACTGCTCTGGTCAGAGATTCTACAATGTCTCAGCATCGCTGCCGCACAACATACGTGTTTCAATGTACATAGATTTACTGGCACCGCGCAAGAACGGCAAAGATAAAGAATAATAGATTCTGTCGCTGCTATGCGATGGTTCACTTCTTTTACTTTACAATTGTTCGATAACTTTAGGCCATCAGGCGTTTACTATTGTGCGTATATTAATGTTTGTGAGGCGAAAATTACTAATATTACAAGCTTCTGTAAAGTTTGGAAGGTAGGAGACGAGATACTAGCAGAAGTAAAGCTGTGAGTACCGGGCGTGAGTCGTGCTTGGGTAGCTCAGATGGTAGAGTACTTGCCCGCGAAAAGCAAAGGTCCCGAGTTCGAGTCTCGGTCGGGCACACATTTTTAATCTGGCAGGAAGTTTCATATCAGCGCACACTCCGCTGCAGAGTGAAAATCTCATTCTAATTCATAATGTTCGAACACAATATATGTTCTAAAATCCTGCTGTATATCGACGTGAATGATATGGGCCTGTAATTTAGTGGATTACTTCTACTAACTTTCTTGAAATTTTGTGTGACTCGTGCAACTTTCCAATTTTTGGGGTACGGATCCTTTGTCGAGTGAGCGGCTGTATATGATAGTTAAGTATGGAGCTGTTGTATCACATGCTCAGGGAGGAACCTAACTGGTATAAAATCTGGACCAGAATAGTTGCTTTTACTAAATGATTTAAGTTACTTCACTACTCTGAGGCTATCTATTTCCAACTTACTCATGTTGGTAGCTGTTCTTGATTCGAATTTTTGAATATTTACTTCGTCTTCTTCGGTGAAAGAATTTCGGAACGCTGTGTTAGTAACTCTGCTTTGTCAGCACTGTCGTCGATAGTATTTGCACTGCTATCACGCAAAGGAGGCATTGACTGTGTCTTGCCGCTAGCTTACTTTACATAAGACTAGAATCTCTTTAGATTTTCTGCCAGGTTTCGAGACAAAGTTTCGTTGAGGAAGCTGTTATAAGCATCACGCATAGAAATTGGTGCTAAATTTCGAGCTTCTTTAAAGATTCTCAATCTTGGAGGTTTTGTGTTCGTTTAAATGTTACATGCTTTTTCCGTTGTTTCTGCAACAGTTTTCTGACCCATTTTGTGTACCAAGGTATATAAGAAAAGGGGCTGCTTGTCGAGCCTGTGTTATTTCGCTGTAATGACTATGGGTCCCTTTTCAGAGGACTGACATCGACTGCTTTTAATAATGTTATTGAGTACTATTGGACTCAAAGAACATTTAAATCGACATGAGCGTGTGCAGACTGAAGTAAATTACTACAACATACAAAGAAACAATAGATACTTTGGACATTATCGAACGTTTTTGCTTGTCCTGAAAATTTTACTTCTCCGAAAAGATCCCTTTTCGCTTTCCCTTCCACATCTAGCGATTCGATAGAGGTAAAGGCCATTCACATTTTCGAGGAAGGTCGTTCGACAGATTCGCATAATCCTATGCCTCCCCATCAGTCCGAATATTTTGGAGACCGGATCAATGCAAACTTGAGAAACTTTACGTTGGTGATATAACGCTCGCGAAATTGCCAAAATGAGGAAGTTGGGGCTGATACGAAGCTTTACTGCCGACGTGCCGTTCGTACGTGGAACAGGGATGGGTGGATAAGGTAATGGTACTACAACAACTCTCCGCCACACTCCTTAAGGCTGCTTCTAGAGTGTACTTATAGATTTAGATGTATTTAATGAAAAAAGACATTTGTGTTGTTCGGATCCCCATCATTAAATTACAAAAGCTCAGAGGAAATAGTGTTACAACAAGTGTCATAACGGTTCTACGCGCCTACGACAAGCTACCAAAGAAACAAGGGCCACTTGGCTAAAGGATTCCAAAGCTGGCAATCAAACCTTACTCATCAGAGCCAAACTCATTACCTTTATACCCATGTTTCTACACAGCTCCTAGTGTTCCCTCAATTACTTTTCGTATCCTGTAAGCAGCGTAATTAAAAACACTGTGCCGAAGGCTGCCTCCGGTTTTTCAATCAATCGATAACTGAAGATTTCTGTGCTTCATTATATTCAACATACTGAAAAGCAAGAAATTTCTTGGAATGTAGGAAGGGTTGATTTCGAAGTCACGACACTGAAGTTACTGTTTGAAAAACTGTCAACAGAATTTTAGAAAGTCTGAACAGTTCGGATCATTGTCGCAAATATAAGTAATTCAAAAGCTCAGCTTCCCATGTTCTTAGTTCCGTGTAAGGGGTCGCTTCAAAATAACGAGATTCTTTAGATGTAATTAATGTTCCTTACTCAATGAAATTCACAAAGAGCACGCCGGAAAGGGATCAAAATTCAGACTCACCATGATTTCCAGATTGTATTTTCATGAATCACGACACAACATCAAATGCTGTTCAGACGACATGAAGGAATAAACCCGAGTTTTCTCAGGAGTGTTGATAACGTAACATTATTTTCACAGCCGCTTTCCTCCTCTGTTAAGCCCAGAAACAGGAAAATTTAAAAAAATTTGTCTGCTGGCGTATGTTTGATCTTTACTTGCTGATTTTTAGATCAGGCCGCTCATATGGAGCCCATTGCTCTTCTCCAAACTTTAGTATTTGAGAATCTGGGTGTTCTTCTCTACTAATGTTTTGTACTTATCACCTGTGTCGCTGATTTCCAGAATCATTAGAAACGTGTACCTGGGCCCCGCTCAGTTCTCATCAACTTTATCGAAAAGCAAACAATTTCGAATCTGGAGCCATCTTGTTAGAAAATATACATTTTCTGTATTAATGATAATCGAAAATCCGCCGCAGATCCTACATACAAATACTATTTTGCTTTATTCAGCGTTATGTAATAGGAAAAGTGAACTGAAGGCCTGACCAGAACAGAAACAAGCTCAAATTTACACCAGAGAGAGAAGCATAAGGGGAAAGTATTCTTATTCGTGGAACATTGCAACACGTCACGTATCTGGTCGTCCCATTGAAAAAAAATCCCTTTTGAAGAAAATCTGATCCACGGAGTGCTCTTTTCTTAACTTACGGATTCGCTAAACTTCGCTGGCATGGAAATTGCCGTTCGCGATTATGTCACTACACGCACCAGCAATATCTGACGTCCGTCACCTGTCTCTCCAGTCACAGACGATGATGACTGTAGTGTCGGCAGACTTGCCAACACTACGCACACTAATTGAAAGAGGCGGCCAAGATGCACGCGCTAACTCACGAAGGATGGAGTGAGGTCTGAAACAGGAGACTTAATGAATGCTATAAAGAAAATACGTAACTTCTGGACTACTTAACTTTTAATCCTTCCTTTGTATACATCGTTCTTGATGAGACATCGGGAGATTGTGGCGATACAAGTGCGACTCTTTAGATACAAGCTATCTAAGGCTAATGGCGCCTTGCTAGGTCGTAGACATTAACTTAGCTGAAGGCTATTCTATCTGTCTCTCGGCAAATGAGAGCAAAGGCTTCGTCCGTATAGTCGCTAGCAACGTTGTCGTACAACTGGGGCTAGTTCTCGTACGTCTCTCGAGACCTGCCGTGTGGTGGCGCTCGGTCTGCGATCACACAGTGGCGACACGCGGGTCCGACATGCACTAATGGACCGCGGCCGATTTAAGCTACCACCTAGCAAGTGTGGTGTCTGGCAGTGACACCACAATGACGACAGTTTCTTTCAATTCACAACGACTGATATTGTCTTATTTCCCATTGTTGTTGTTGTTGTGGTCTTCAGTCCTGAGACTGGTTTGATGCAGCTCTCCATGCTACTCTATCCTGTGCAAGCTTCTTCATCTCCCAGTACCTACTGCAACCTACATCCTTCTGAATCTGCTTAGTGTATGCATCTCTTGGTCTCCCCCTACGATTTTTACCCTCCACGCTGCCCTCCAATACTAAATTGGTGATCCCTTGATGCCTCAGAACATGTCCTACCAACCGATCCCTTCTTCTGGTCAAGTTGTGCCACAAACTCCTCTTCCCCCCAATCCTATTCAGTACCTCCTCATTAGTTATGTGATCTACCCATCTAATCTTCAGCATTCTTCTGTAGCACCACATTTCGAAAGCTTCTATTCTCTTCTTGTCCAAACTATTTACCGTCCATGTTTCACTTCCATACATAGCTACACTCCATACAAATACTTTCAGGAATGACTTCCTGACACTTAAATCTATATTCGATGTTAACAAATTTCTCTTCTTCAGAAACGCTTTCCTTGCCATTGCCAGTCTACATTTTATATCCTCTCTACTTCTACCATCATCAGTTATTTTGCTCCCCAAATAGCAAAACTCATTCACTACTTCAAGTGTCTCATTTCCTAATCTAATACCCTCAACATCACCCGACTTAATTCGACTACATTCCATTATCCTCGTTTTGCTTTTGTTGATGTTCATCTTATATCCTCCCTTCAAGACACCATCCATTCCGTTCAACTGCACTTCCAAGTCCTTTGCTGTCTCTGACAGAATTACAATGTCATCGGCGAACCTCAAGGTTTTTATTTCTTCTCCATGGATTTTAATACCTATTCCGAATTTTTCTTTTGTTTCCTTTACTGCTTGCTCAATATACAGATTGAATAACATCGGGGAGAGGCTACAACCCAGTCTTACTCCCTTCCCAACCACTGCTTCCCTTTCATGTCCCTCGACTCTTATAACTGCCATCTGGTTTCTGTACAAATTGTAAATAGCCTTTCGCTCCCTGTATTTTACCCTTGCCACCTTTAGAATTTGAAAGAGAGTATTCCAGTCAACATTGTCAAAAGCTTTCTCTAAATCTACAAATGCTAGAAACGTAGGTTTGCCTTTCCTTAATCTTTCTTCTAAGGTAAGTCGTAAGGTCAGAATTGCCTCACGTGTTCCAGTATTTCTATGGAATCCAAACTGATCTTCCCCGAGGTCGGCTTCTACTAGTTTTTCCATTCGTCTGTAAAGAATTCGTGTTAGTATTTTGCAGCTGTGGCTTATTAAACTGATTGTTCGGTAATTCTCACATTTCCCATATTGTCGTTCAAAAAGCATCTCTCCTCCAACAACCGCCACGTACTATTTCTGCGTGACGCGCGGCATTCTTTCAGTCTTCTAAGTAACAGCCCAAATGTTAGCCGTTTTTTTCTGTGTTCGTGGCTCACACCCATGTCCTTCACACATTGCAGCTACTTATCCTACTTTCTACAACTACAGATCAGTTTCATGGTACTTAGATGTGAATGATATGATATTAGTCAGAGGGAAACAAATCCAGTTTCGAGTAAAATTTTACGAAAAACGAATTAATGCCGGTGTTCCCTAACTAATAAATAAAGTACTTCTTAGATGTGACTAATAAATCAGATGTTTACATGCCAGAAAAGACTCTGTTTCATTTTAATGTGAGCTACTGAAATTTTGTACATTTTCTGCTTCTTTTGATGCTGAGTTAATCCTGGAGGCAACAGCTGGAACATAATCTAGCTGGACGCATAACCAGCTCGTTAACACTACGCTGAATCTGCCGCAAATTAATACAGTATAATAATTATTGAACTACATGAAAGAAATGTAAATTAATTACAAACTACGGCCTGCACACACGTTGCTCAACACGTAAACTTCACTACAGTTATTCGGATTTAGGTTAAGACATGTTCGAAATGCCTGCCATCATTGGAGATAATGTGGCTCAGACGATTAGCGAAATTCTGTACGACACGTCCAAGTGTCGGAATATCGATGCTGTCGATGAGCTCCTCAGAGGCTGCACTCAACTCAGCAATGGTGTTGCGGTTGTTGCTGTTCACCTTGTCTTTAATATAGGACCACAAAAAGGTCGAGCTACGTCTTGTATGAACCACATCGTGTCGAAATCAAGATAACTTTAGATAATGGGGATGAAAACTGTGGTGTCACAGCCAGACACCACACGTGCTAGGTGGTAGCTTAAATCGGCCGCGGTCCTGTAGTACACGTCGGACCCGCGTGTCGCCACTGTGTGATCGCAAACCTAGCGCCACCACAAGGCAGGTCTCGAGAGACTGACTCGAACTCAGCCCAGTTGTACGGACGACAGAGCTAGCGACTAGACGTACGAAGCCTTTCTCTCTCATTAGCCGAGAGACAGAATAGCCTTCAGCTAAGTTAATGGCTACGAACTAGCAAGGCGCCATTAGCCTTACAGTGATTGTAATTAGAGTCTCACTTGTGTTCACCATAGAGATGTACAAGAAGACATTAAAGATAAGTATATGAGAAGCTCCGTTCTTTTCTTCATAGCATTAATTACGTATCCTGTTCCAGTACTTCACGCCCGTCTGCGTTAGTCTCGCGTGCCCTTTAAGCCCCTCTATCTACAAGGTGTTGGCCCAGCTGCCGACACATCAAAAACATCTTCCAAAACCGTCACGTATCCTTCGGTAGTCACCGTGCCATCAAGGAATATCGCAAGGATTATTTCATGACAGGACATTGCACATCACACAGTCAGCCGTTGAAGGTGAAGAGACTTCTCGATCGCCAAATCTGGATTCTCAGTCCCCCAATTGCCCCAGTTTTGCTTATTGACGGACCCATACTAGGAAAGTGGGCTTCGTCGCTAAACCAAGCCACATTCACATCAAAGACCTGTTCGTAGTTCTATGGACAATAGTGCTGTGAAACACAACCGTAGTTCCGTGGCCCTGGGGCTTCTTAAATAGGTGATGGGTTTTAATTTTGTATGGAAAGAGATGCAGTTCTTCAACAACAATTTGTCGCAATGTCTCCCGGTTGATTCCCACCTGTCGTGCAGCTCGTCTGATCGATTTCCTGGGGCTACCCTGAAAAACAGCATATGTGTCCTCGATGTTTTCAGGCGTTCTCACGCTTTTTGGACGACTAACGTTACCAACACTATCATCACGAGCACTACCCGTTCTCTCAAACTTGCGAATCAAAGTCTTGATTCTTAGCACACTTGGAGCGATTGTCCTTAGCTTGAACTCGGACGCCAACTTCCTTTGAGCCGCAGTTCTGCTGTCACTGCTCACGTAGTAGGCCTTCACAAGTGCTATACGCTCAGGCACATTGCACCGTGACATTTTCCCGTGCAAATGGCCGACAACAATAAGGGGCGTACGCAGGCGCATACTAATTCCCATCATGCTCCACGGCCAACCGTGCAGCTTGAACGTCCTAACTCAAATCGTTCAGAATTTATGACGATTTTATTTCATATAGACACTTTCAATGATGTTTCTGGTCAGCGGAGTAACTGAACCCGATTGTTCCTCAAGAGCCGAAACCAGAGGAGGTAATGATGTTAGATGCTGGCTCCTAGAGCGCAGAAGTGTTCCACTGGGTTCTGGGCAGTCAATCCCATTGTAGGAATGTTATTGTCCACGAACCACTGCCTCACAGATGCTGCTTTACGACAGGGTGCATTATCATCCCATTATCGTCTCCGAACTGTTTCTCTACTGTACTCAGTGCACAATGCTTTAAAATATGTTCATACTATTCCGCATTCAGCGTTTTCTTCAGCACGATAGAAGGACGATACCCCAATCATGAAAACTACTTCCATACCGTAACGCCACCTTCTCTGTGCTTCCCTGTTGTCTCTACACATGATGGCAGGGACCGTTCTCCAGGCATTTGACAAACTCGAAGCATTCCATCGGATTGACACAGGATCCAGCATGATTCATCACTCTAAATTACTCGTTTCCAATCATCTTCTGTCCAGTTGCGTCGCTCTATACACGATCTCTAGCACTGCCTAGCACTGAATACAGAAATTTGTGCCTATGAGGAATTGCTAGGCGTTTGTACCCCACTCTTTTCAGCTCCCTAGCACAGTCTTTGTGTTAGCTGGACTGCTGATAGCACTCTGAAACTCACTAGTTATTCCTTCCGCTGACTTCATGCGGATTTTTACCTCCACAAAGATCGTCGGCCCCAGTCCGTCAGTACAAGAGGTCTGCCATGTCTTGGTTTTGCTGCGCCTCTTCCTTCACATTTCTACTTCACAGTCACACCACCAGCAATCGATATGGAAGCTTTAGAAGGGTGGAAATGTTCCCAAAGGGTTTGTGACTCAGTGACATCAATTCACTGTCCACGTTCGAAGTCAGTGAGGTCTCATGACCGACCCATTGTGCTGTTACTCTCTTCACCGATTAGCTCCATACCTAAAAATATGTATATACATGTTTACGTGATTATTTATGTTCAAAATTATCTGTAACGGGACCTAGAGAAATGTGAGAGTAGCGATGAGCGTAGCAATATGGTACTTTGTCGTTCAGAAGGGAACACATAAAACTACACGTGCGCTCAGTAACAATAACATGTGGAAGACTAAGAACGGGGTCTTACAGCTCATGTTATCCTCCTGTCTTGGGAAGAAACACAAATTAAAGAAGCAGCAAAAGCATTCTGCTTACATTGCATGTTATGTACCTACCGAATAATCTTCTGTTCTCTTACTACCTCTGTCATCGTTACATACTGACACTTCCCTAAATCGATTAAATGGTTCAAATCGCTCTGAGCACTATGGGACATAACATCTGAGGTCATCAGTCCCCTAGAACTTAGAACTACTTAAACCTAACTAACCTAAGGACATCACACACGTCCAAGCTCGAGGCAGGATTCGAACCTGCGACCGTAGCGGTAACGTGGCTCCGGACTGAAGCGCCTAGAACCACTCGGCCACACCGGCCGGCTACTTTCCTAAACATTTGTTGTTTATTTTAAAGGGGGCGTAAAGGAAATTCATTTTAAACATGTTCACTAAGCTTTTATTTATCCGTGTTAAAGTTGATTGATCTATGTCGCTATGCATTTAATTACTCGAAGAAATGCAGCAACCCGCCTCTTTTTGTACGGTTTTATTTATGCCAAGATGCGTTAAGGGATATTATCGACTGCATTTTGAACGCTGCCACTATCATTTGCTCTGAAATTCGTAGCACGTTTCTCCGGCTTTATAAACACTTTTAAGTTCATTGATGCAGTTATAACCATCCTATCCTTCGGTGACGAAAGGAACATATGGAAAACACTGACATGAAGGGACAAGATGATAGGACATGTGGTGAGATATCAAGAATAACTTCCATAGTATTGGACGGAATTGTAGTGGGTAAAAACTGTGTAATTGGTGACCAAGGTGCAAGTGCTACTCTGACGTGACAAGGGTCGCACAAAAGAATAACCTGTGGCCATCCACATCAAATCAGTGAGGAAAAAATAAATAAAATAAAAAGGCTGTAACATTTTCCTTCCTAACCCACCCCATCCCCATAAGTGCTCTCTACAACCGCCTCCATCTGTCCCTATTCCTCCCCCTTCATATATGCCCACATCCCAGTCTTCAACCCCATTTCTACTTTCTATTGCCCACACTACCTCCCTACCCTGTTCTCATCTCTGCTGAACCACTTTGTTTGTAACTACACTCAACGTCCAATCTTTCCTCCCTTAATTATCCTTTAATCATACAGGTTCTGTCGCTGTCAGTGAAAGAGGAGCTCTTCTTTTTGAAATCCTCGCCTTTCTGTGCCATCATTTTATCTTTATCTTTACTAAAGTATGTTAACTTTTAATTTGCAAACAAAAAACAACTTTTTCTTTAACGCTATCCACGAAAATCATTTTTTTAATAGTTTTACAAACTGCTGTGATGCGCTCTCTACTAATGTTGAGCTACGTTACTGTTATGTTGTGACTCATTATCTGCTGTGGCTCTAATAGCCACACTGCTGTAGGGTGACGATAGCACCAACTTGCCTTCTGAAACCTCTATAAAAATAAATTAGTCTAAGTGCAATAATTCTTATTTATTACATCTCACAAAGTACCTTGACACGAATTCTGGTACACGAATATTCAATACAGAGTAGTATATGACGATTTAAAACTCCCAGCAGTAACTGTCCTCTAGAGACTAAGTACACATCTACAATACAGCACGATGGATGTGATGGTTCTAAAAACAAGTCTCTTTACTGCAAATGGTTCAAATCTCTCTGAGCACTGTGAGACTCAAAAAATGGTTCAAATGGCTCTGAGCACTATGGAACTTAACATCTGAGGTCATCAGTCCCCTACAACTTAGAACTACTCAAACCTAACTAACCTAAGGACATCACACACATCCATGCCCGAGGCAGGATTCGAACCTGCGACCGTAACAGTCACGCGGTTCCGGACTGAAGCGCCTAGAACCGCTCGGCCGACAGTCTCTTTACTAATACAGCATATTCCAGTTCGGCAGCCCTCAGTAGCTTACAGCATCTGCTAAGCAACTTCGCAACTGTACCTACAACTCGATACTGAGTAGAACTGCAACTGCCCTGCAGCTCTCGGACCCTAGGTCGTAATACAGTGCGATTCCATACGACTGCCTTCCACTGTTGGAGGCAACGAACCCCTCACCCATTGGCTCTTCTGGCCAAATGATGTCATTTTAGTTCCTGGTTGGCGTCCTTGGTGAGTGTGGCAAGGTACTCCCATCCCCTGTAGGCGACATCTCTGAACTGTCGGTGCTCATGACCTCGCCTGCGAGGCATGGAACACAGAATACAAAGGTGAAGGAAGGGATGTCCTTCGGATAGAGGGAAGCTGGAGAGAGCAACAAATTTAAATGTAAATGTCTCATTTTTTAATTACATTAGGTTGATTTTATGTGTTTTAAAATATTTAGGCCGTGGAGGGAATTGTTTATACCGTTGACAGCGTACTTTGGTGCCTCATGGAACGCGGTTGATGAAACACTAGCAAAGAATAAACAGTTTTCTTTCAGAGATTTGGCCTTTAAATATTTTAGGTTAGACGACCATGTCACCTGCTTATAGTTTTCTAAAAATTTATGTGTTTCCTCATTTTAATTGTAGCTGGATCAAAAACGCGGTTTTAGGCTAAAATTTACACACACACACATTCTCTCTCTCTCCCTCTCTCTCTCCCTCTCTGTCGCTCCCTTGACACATACACGCACAGACAAACACACAAACGTACGTGTACATGTATACACTAACTATTCTTAGACCTCTCCTACAAAATTCGCATCATTCCTGACAAGGACGGAAACTGAGTTCAGCCCATGGTCAGCACTGCCTTGCAGTCTGTGTTGACCAAACACGTACCGGTACGTTGCACTAACATACGTAGGAGATAGAAAACTCGGATTGTTTCCTGTACGGTTTCGAAGCAGCTTTCAATGTATTCGCCTGTATCATTGTATTACATTAAGGTGACAAAAGTCATAGGATACCTCCTAATATCGATCTCCTTTTGCCAGGGTAGTGAAGCAACTCGAAGCGGCATGAAGTCAACAAGTCGCTTGAAGTTCTCTGTAGAAAGAGCCATGTTGCCTCTACACCCGTCCATAACTGCGAAAACATTGCCGGTGCATCACTCTGTTCACGAACAGACTTCTCGGTTATGTCCCATGAAAGTTCATTCGCTCGAATTGTCCAGAATGTTCTTCAAACCAATCGCGAACAATTGTGGCCCGGTGGCATGGCGCGTTGTCGTTAATAAAAATTCCATCGTGTTTGGAAACAAGTAGTCGAACATAACCACCCCCAAACAATGATCGTTTAAGCTAGACCAAAGACGCAAGTCCATTCCATGTAAACACAACCCACACCATCATGGAGTCACCACCAGCTTGCACAGTGCCTTGTTGACAACCTGGTTCCAACGTTTCGTGGGGCCTGTACCACATTCGAAACCTGTCATCAACTCTTACTAAGTGAAATCGGGACTCATCTGACCAGGCCATGGTTTCCCAGTCGTCTAGATTACAACCGATATGGTCACGAGTCCAGAAGAGGTGCGAGGCAAACTCGTGCTGTTCGAAGGCACTGGCGTTGGTCACCTTCTGCCATAGATCCTTAGCTCCAACTCTCACCATACTGTCCGAATGTATACATTCATCGTAAGTCCCGCATTGGTTTCTGCGATCGTTTCTCGGAGAGTTGCTTTTCTGTTAGCACTGACTACGCAAATGACGCTCCTCTCGGTTGTTAAGTAAAGGTCGCCTGCCATAGCATTGTCCGTATTGAGAGGGAGTGCCTGAAATCTGGTATTCTCGGTACACTCATGAAATGTTTATCTCAAAATATTGAATTTCCAAACGATTTCCGAAATGGAATGTCCCCTTCGTCTAACTCCAACGAAAATTCCGCGTTCAAGGTCTGTTAATTCCCATCGTGTGTCCATATTCACGTCGGAAACCGTTTCACTCGAAGCACCTGAGTACAAATGACAACTCCGCCAATGCACTGTCCTTTTATACCTTGTGTACTAGAGACTATCACCATCTGTATATGTGCTATCCCATGACCTTTGTCACCTCAATGTATGTTTGTATTTAGAATCATACCTAAAAACGTCTTCTGCATATGCCTTTCTCTAAGCGGCATCAGTCCTGAACAGCCTAACAACTTATCATTTCTCAAAAGTTGGAGGCAAAGCTACTGACAAACTTAATAGGTATTACTAATCTCATTATAAGTCTCATTTATAAGAATATCTCAGAGTTCGAGTTAGTTTTAAAACCAAATACATTCTGGCGCTCCTTTGGATATGTTTTCCATAAATGCTTCCCTCACACAATGAATTTCATTCGAAATTTACATCCAAAACCGTCCGTTTCGTGAAAAAGTTGAATGAACGCTTAGAACTACGATCCTATTCTCGTCAGAACAGTACATAACGCTCAGCTGTCACACAAGCCCCTATACCAACAGCATCTTAAATATCAGCACTAATCGCCACCAACAATTAATATTTATAGGTCTACTACTTAGAATTCACATCATCTCGCTCCCCACTGAAGCTCTGTAGACGTTTTAATGGGAGGCGGAGGGATGTAGATGTGGGAGAGTAGTGGAGTCTCTTTGTGAGGTAGTCAGATGACAGAGCAACTGCATCACGAACTGTAATTACATTTCGAATCCCTCAATGAATAGCAGATACGCTGGTCGTAATTGGCTAGCATTCTGCCCCAACAACTAAGCGAAATTGGCTATAGTATCCAGGGCACACGACTCGTGGCACGTCAAGCAGTGTGTTACCTTGAGGTGAACATAATGCTAAACAAGTAGTTCAGTGATTTGGTAGTGACACAACACGCGAGAGTTACTTTCGACCTTAAGTTTTACGCACCAGTGTATATATCCTACCCAGTTTATTTTCCTTCACTCTTCACTCTCAATAACTCTCTCTCTTCTCCCAGCCTTCTCAGCACCTCCTTATCTTTCATCTCGTCCATCCAACTGACTTTTCCATCCTCCACCACGTGTACCTCTCAATGGTTCCAATTTCTCTCTGTCTTTCTTTCTCCATTGTCCAATTTTCAGCACCATGCAGGAAAACAATCTGTACCAAACCCTTCATCAGACTTTTCCACAAACTTTTGTCTATATTGCTGAAAAAAACTTTGCTTTCCCTATAAAATGCCTCTTCTGTCATTGCTATACTTGTTTCAGTTTCCGCACTGCACTTACAGTTGCTTCCCATTTCACTTCCTATATATTTAAGGCTTTGCACATATACTAATGTGTTTTCATTCAGCATTACGTTTACTGTTTTATTCACTCGTAGTGTTACTACCTTTACTTTCTTTGTATCGATTTTCGTTGCGTAGCTCTTTCGTTTAGCTTCAATGGCGTCCACCCTTTCACACAACCTTTTTCGTCCGTTTATAGAAGGACCATGTCCTCTACACATCTTCGTCCTCCAGTTTTTACCCACTTGCCACCTAGTCATCAGGGCTCATTTAAATTCTTTAAGTACAGGTTGAAACAATAGAACACAGACAGCACCCTTGTCTTAATCCTTTTCCTCATTTAGTCAAGTTCATACTTTATCTTCTTACTCCCTTTTTTAGTTAAATGTAACGTTTTTTCCATTCCAGTCTCTCTTTCCCTGATTTGAGTTGTAAGCTTAGCCCGAGTCATATTCCAAAATTCGTTTTTCACGTCTATAAAACAGACGTATAAATCTGTTGCTTTCTCAGTAAGTCTTTTTCCCATGCTTGGCAAGAATGTTACTGTGTCCCTTGTGCCTTTATTCCTTGTAAAGTCAAATTGCTCCTGAGACATGTTCACTCATCACTGGTGAGAAACACCAAAAACATCCAGAGTGCTTATTCGCATCCACGCGACGGTTGCATACTACCTTGTGGAGCGAAAGTGAGTGTTGGAACTAGTTTCGAGACTGAACTAGGGCATCTTCCTTACATACCACCAAAGCATTTCAAACTTACTCATCTGTGTCTTTTTCCTACTGGATCTCTTTACGTTTTTTTCTTATGTCTACAACCTCCGTAAGTTAACAGTAATTCCAACACCACGCAAAAACTTAGTTTCGGGTTATCATATTTTGTGGCCTCAGTAGACAAACTTCTATAACAGATTCATTACTTTCAAGTGGCTTAAAATTGTTATTTTGTCCCTTGAATCCGGTATTACTGTTACTCTTACTGATTTCAATGTACACACATCAAAAAAAAATTTGCATCACCCTAGTTCCAAAAATCCTGAAGTAGGTCGTTAACTGTGGATATTGTATCACAGACACAGTCCCTTTGAGTGTTCAGAGATGTCACTAAACCCGCCCAGGGATGTAAACAACCATGCATGAGCAGCGCCTATTAGACGGAGGGGGTCCGACAGCCGATCAGTTCCAGTCATTTCACAAGAAAGGAGGTACACTGCTCGTATTGTCTGTAGTTCAACCATGCCTAAACGCTCAGTACCGCGTTTCGCTCACGTCCGACTTGTTAGTTTGTGCCAGGAAGGTCTCTCAACAGGGGAAGTGCCCGGGCGTCTCGGAGTGACCCAAAGCGATGTTTTTCAGACATGGAGGAGATTCAGAGAGACAGGGACTGTCGATGACATGCCTCGCTCAGGCCGCCCAAGGGCTACTACTGCAGTGAAAGACCACGCTAAGGATTATGGCTTGGAGGAACCCTGACAGCAACGCCACCATTTCGAATAATGCTTTTTGTGCAGGCACAGGACGTCATGTTACGAGTAGGCTGCATGATGTGCAACTTCATTCCCGACGTCCATGGCGAGGTCCATCTTTGCAACCACGACACCAAGCAGCGTGGTACAGATGGGCCCAAAAACTTGCCGAAGGGACGGCTCAGGATTGGAATTACGTTCTCTTGACGGATGAGTGTCGCATATGCCTTCAACCAGACAATCGTCAGAGACGTGTTTGAAGGTAACCCGGTGAGGCTGAAGGCTTTAAGCAGTGTCCAGCGAGTGCAGCAAGGTGGAGGTTCCCTGCTGTTTTGGGGTGGCATTATGTGGGGCCGACGTACGCCGCTGGTGGTCATGGAAGGCGCCGTAACGGCTGTACGATACGTGAGTGCCATCCTCCGACCGATAGTGCAACCATATCGGCAGCATACTGGGGAGGCATTCGTCATCATGGACGACAATTGACGCCATCATGCACAACTTGTGAATGACTTCCTTCAGGATAACGACATCGCTCGACTAGAGTGGCCGGCATGTTCTCCAGACATGAACCCTAGCGAACACGTCTGGGATAGGTTGAAAAGGACTGTTAATGGACGACGTGACTCACCAACCACTCTGAGGGATCTACGCCGAATCGCCGTTGAGGAGTGGGACAATCTGGACCAGCAGTGGCTTGATGAACTTGTGGATAGTATGCCACGAGGAATACAGGCATGCATCAATGCAAGACGACGTGCTACAGGGTGTTAGAGGTATCGAAGTGTACATCACTCTAGACCGCCACCTCTGAAGGTCTCGCTGTATAGTGCTACAATATGCAATGTATGGTTTTCATGAGCAATAAAAAGGGCGGAAATGATGTTTAAGTTGATCTCTATTCCAATTTTCTGTATTGGTTCCGGAACTATCGGAACCGAGGTGATGCAAAACTTTTTTTTATGTGTGTACATCTGACCTGAAATGCCAAGACTCCAATGCGCTTGCCGTGACTGGCTCATGTCGCTGCTTCAAATATTTAGCTCATCTTTCTTGTTAGTGTCGATCTCGTGTTTTCTTAAAACTACGATAAAGTAATGAGAGGTTATTTTTAGGATACGGAAAAAACTTTTTTCTTACTAGCTTATTTCTTGCGAATAACTCAAAATCTTATAGGAAGCAACGCTCTGTAGAGGAATAAGGAAGATATCTTATCCACAGACGATGTATGTCAGCTTCTTGAAATGTGTGCCTTATTTTCTGTAAATGAGAAACCAACGGAGAACCTGAGAATACCTCCTACATTTCATTACAACAGATTAGCGTACAATATAAACATTTGTGTTGCAGTGTACAGTTTAGAAATACGAACTTCACATGAAATGTAGCTTGTTAAGGCGTCTTCTCTCACTCAATGTACACTCCGGAATACGTCATATGAAATTTAAAATCAGATATTCACTGATCTCATAGTCATTATGCCACATTACTGACAACGAGATGAGAAGAAAGAACAATCTCCAAAAAAATATTCCGTAATGTTTTAAAGCTGTCTAAGGAAGAGACAAAAGTAAGATTACGTTTTCCAACGTCCCTTCGAAGATAAAGTCATTAAAGACGAGCACGAGTTCATATAAAACAAGACAAAGGAAAGAAGTTGGTTATTTTGAAAGGAATCATCCCGGCATAAGTTTCCGTCGATTTAGGTAAATCAAGGAAATGTATTGTGATTTGACCACAGAAGTCCCCACATGAATGTCTGGTGGCGTAGTCAGAGTGCCACCTCACTCCGTGGTACCTATAATCCAAACGGGAAAATAAAGGAACACGAATACTCAGTGCTTTTGTTGCCCGTTGGATGTCATTGATTCATCATATTCCCACGGCTAAAATCACTCTAATCGTACGAAACTGCTAGAGAAGCATCAAATATTTCTTTTCCTCAGGCTTATTTTTAGTGCGTTATCTTGGATAATAAGGATGCATCCAACAGCATTTTGAGATATTTAACTAAATGTATATGCCTTTGAATGTTCGATACTATCAGTAGAAGTGTTTCTTAATGGGTTCAAATGGCACTGAGCACTATGGGACTTAACAAATGAGGTCATCAGTCCCATAGAACTTTGAACTACTTAAACCTAACTAACCTAAGGCCTTGTATCACTAGCAGTCGAGATGACAGGCATTTTATCCGCATGGTTGTAACGGATCGTGCAGCCACGTCTCGATCCCCGAGTCAACAGATGGGGACGTTTGCAAGACAACAACCATATGCACGAACAGTTCAACGACGTCTGCAGCAGCATGGACTATCAGCTCGGTTACCCTTGATGCTGTATCACAGACAGGAGAGCCTGCGATGGTGTACTCAACGACGAATCTGGGTGCACGAATGGCAAAACGTCATTTTTTCGGATGAATCCAGTTTCTGTATACAGCATCATGATGGTCGCATACGTGTTTGGCGACATCGCGGCGAACGCGCGTATTCGTCATCGCCATACTGGCGCATCACCCGGCGTGATGGTATGGGATGCCATTGGTTACACGTCTCGATCGCACTTTGAACAGCGGACGTTACATTTCAGATGTGATACGACTAGTGGCTCTACCCTTCATTCGATCCCTGCGAAACCCTGCATTTCAGCAGGATAATGCACGACCGCATGTCGCAGGTCCTGTACGGGCGTTTCTGGATACATAAAATGTTCGACTGCTGCCCTGGTCAGCACATTCTCCAGATCTCTCACCAATTGAAAACGTCTGGTCAATGCTGGCCGAGCAGCTGGCTCGTCACAATACGCCAGTGACTACTCTTGAGGAACAGTGGTATCGTGTTGAAGCTGCATGGGCAGCTGTACCTGTACACGCCATCCAAGCTCTGTTTGACTCAATGCCCAGGCGTATCAAGGCCGTTATTACGGCCAGAGGTGGTTGTTCTGGGTACTGATTTCTCAGGATCTATGCTCCCAAATTGCGTGAAAATGTAATCACATGTCAGTTCTGGTATAATATATTTGTCCAATGAATACCCGTTCATCATCTGCATTTCTTCTTGGTGTAGCAATTTTAATGGCCAGTAGTGTAATTAGAAGGAAGCGTTACCAAGGGAGGCTGAATCTTCTCAAACAAATCAAATGATTTAAATATCAAGATGTTAAGTAGAGGGTATCGGCTTCCTCAGAGGCCCGCCCAGTTAACGAGCTTTACCCAAATTAGCACACGTTGCAAGACACTCGGCTGGCATTACGTGTCGTAATTGTAATGACAACAGCGCTGCTGCACTGCTAAATGTAAGCAACTACTTGAAAGCTCCTCACCTGGTATTAATGGAGAGGCGTAATCAAGCCCCTTGCGGACCCGTGGCGTTACATAGAGTAGAACTCTGGCACGTACGGCGGTGTGCAGTACCAGTCCTTATGCCGCAGTGGAAAAGGCCCCTCTTCCCGAGATACCACTAGCTTTATGGAAACGCGGCCCGCTCGCCGGCCATATCGTCGAAAGCACAGCCGCCAACGCGGGACCGCTCCGTACGCCCCACGACCTTTCCAGGTAAGAACCGTCTGCCTCTTTTGCTGACTGAGAGATGGAACTCCTCAGAGACCTCTTAGAAGTCGGCCACGGAAGCCCTCTAGGCAAAGATTAGCGAACACGAAAGACTGTGGCAGTCGGTCCATTCGCGACACGGCTCGGTCACATTACAAAACACTGGGCAGTACCGCACGCCCTTTTGAATATCAGCGGTATGAAAAAGACTCATCCGATTTAAGAAGACTAAATCTTCTTCTGGAATTAAGATAAAGTTTCGGAGTAGGTTTTATTTTGCGAATCGAAACTAAGTAGTAAGTTCATGCGTTGCCAGTAGGGGTCTTCGAGGGCACCTATTTCTCCCCTTTGTCCTCTCGGTCACTCGCCTGTTAATCAGACTTCTCCCACTAGCTCTGATCATGCTGTGCGACTTACAATGTTGAGTGTGAACAGAAAACTCGTTTGTCATAACAAGCACAAGAATATTGCATTTGCACGATCGATACAGGTATTCGTTTCAGAGATGGGATCAGTATACCACCGAATATTGTTGGTGTTTTACCATCGCTGTCACTAAGCTCTAACAGAAAATCGCATCAAACTAATTTAAGACTTCTATAGCGACTGAACACGTAAAATTAAACATTTTACTTTGATTCACATCTAAAACGCTGCACGTCGTCTGTATCTGCAACGGTACTGTAAATATATTTTATACAACTCTTTTGTTAGGCCTCTGGATGCGTGTTTTCTTGTAATTTATTTAGCTTTGTTTATTTTTAGTGGAAAACCAACATATCTATTGCAACAGCATGTTAATCTTCATACCGAATGTCCAACAAATTATATAAAATGCAGGCAACATATAATATCCAGTGATAAAAATTCAAATACTGGTGTCAACTCACTTTGGTTTCGATTTAAAGTGAATAAAGTTTATTAAGATCCTTTTCGTGGTTTAATTAACCCAATACAATTAAAGCTTTTTAAGTAACTTGATGAGAGGAGCTTTCCGAGTTAACTATCAAGTAGTTCCGGTAGGCTACCAAAATTATTCTGTGTAACCGATTAATGTTCCACGCTAGGTAACCCAAGTGAAATTATTCAGTCTTACTCATGCTAAGCCAGTGAAATAATCTAAGCTGAAACTGTCCGAGTTGCAACAAGCTATTTCAAGTCTGAACACCGCGTTAACTCGTGGAAATTTTATGAGTTCTGCTCTGTCCAGCTTGTGAGAATTACCAAAATTCCAAACACCGGCTAGAAATTTTACAAGGCCCCACGTATCTTTCTCAAGAGTTTTAAGTTTTCACCACCAACAAGCTAGAATGCCACATGACCCCACATTCGTACTTAGAAATATTCCGAACACTTCTAGTTGTGACGCACTGTTCGTCAGAACGTATATCTGCTCTGTTCCTGGTCTCCAGAACGATTGATCTAGGCCAAGATGGCTGCCGTCTATTTATGCCCTCAGTCTGTCACTGAGGAAATTTTCGTACAATATTTTCCATACATCTTAACAAAAGTTTATCTAATATTAAACATATTACAATATATCAAACAAAACCAAAATTTTCTCAGCTTTCTTACAATGTCTTCAGTTTCTTGCTGCGTATTTTAGATATCTCAAAAATTACAATTTCGTCAGTGAATAATTCATCTACAATATCACGCCGCTAAAAATTATAGACATATAGAGAAGAATACATTTATAGATAAATTCCTTTGCATAATTACAATTCTGCCGCTACTTTTAGCCATTTATTATTTACGTTTTTATACCTTGGGATACATATTCTGGCATATAGTTCAAATTACAGAATATTTACAATAACTGTGTTGGTATGCTTTGATGGAGCTCCTCGAGCTCTATCTGTTAATGCGTAGTTTATCTCAATCATCCAAGGCGTTACAAATGAAGTAATTCTTGAAGTTCATTTTACCTGCAAGAATTTGGTATCTACACTACTGGCCATTAAAATTGTTACACAAAGAAGAAATGCAGATGATAAACGGGTATTCATTGGACAAATATATTATACTAGAACTGGCATGTGATTACATTTTCACGCAATTTGGGTGTATAGATCCTGAGAAATCAGTACCCAGAACAACCACCTCTTGCCGTAATAACGGCCTTGATACGCCAGGGCATTGAGTCAAACACAGCTTGGATGGGGTGTACAGGTACACCTGCCCATGCAGCTTCGACATGATACCACAGTTCATCAAGAGTTGGGACTGGCGTATTGTGACGAGCCATTTGCTCGGCCACCATTGACCAGACGTTTTCAATTGGTGAGAGATCTGGAGAATGTAGTGGCCAGGGCAGCAGTCGAACATTTTCTGTATCCAGAAAGGCCCATACAGAACCTGCAACATGCGGTCGTGCATTATCCTGCTGGAACGTAGGGTTTCGCAGGGATCGAATGAAGGGTAGAGCCACGGGTCGTAACACATCTGAAATGTAGCGTCCCTCTACAAAGTGCCGTCAATGCGAACAAGAGGTGACTGAGACGTGTAACCAGTGACACACCATACCATCACGCCGGGTGATGCGCCAGTATGGCGATGGCGAATACACTCTTCCAATGTGCGTTCACCGCGATGTCGCCTAACACGGATGCGACCATCATGATGCTGTAAACAGAACCTGGATTCATCGGAAAAAATGACGTTTTGCCATTCCTGCACCCAGGTTCGTCGTTGAGTACACCATCGCAGGCACTCCAGCCTGTGATGCAGCATCAAGGGTAACCGCAGCCATGGTCTCCGAGCTGATAGTCCATGCTGCTGCAGACGTCGTTGAACTGTTCATGGAGACGGTTGTTGTCTTGCGTACGTCCACATCTGTTGACTCAGAGATCGAGACGTGGCTGCACGATCCGTGACAGCCATGCGGATAAGATGCCTGTCATTTCTACTGCTAGTGATACGAGGCCATTGGGATCCAGCATGGCATTTTGTATGACCCTCCTGAACCCACCGATTGCATATTCTGCTAACAGTCATTGGATCTCGACCAACGCGAGCAGCAATGTCGCGATACCATAAACCGCAATCACGATAGGCTACAATGCGACCTTTATCAAAGTCGGAAACGTGATGGTACCCATTGCTCCTCCGTACACGAGGCATCACAACAACGTTTCACCCGGCAACGTCGATCAATTGCTATTTGTGTATGAGACATCGGTTGGAAACTTTTCTCATGTCGGCACGTTGTAGGTGTCGCCACCGGCGTCAACCTTGTATGAATGCTCTGAAAAGCTAATCATTTGCATATCACAGCATCTTCTTCCTGTCGGTTAAATTTAGCGTCTGTAGCACGTCATCTTCGTGGTGTGGCAATTTTAATGGCCAGTAGTGTAATACCACAATAACTATTGGGCCAATTGAGGGCGCTTTTACGCGCACTCACTCGTGTTATATTTTCCTTTCTGTAGATGTGCTTGGTTATCTTACAGCTCTCCTGGATCTAGTTTTACGTAATTTTCGTCTGTTTAGTAAGTATAGCAGTCTAGTTTCCGCCATGGCAACGAGTCCAGTCGTGCTCGTTTCGAACAGCCAAATGGACCGTGTTTTCCAGCCGCTGAGCCAAATCACCGGTTTGCTGCTGCCAACATGTAGCCGCAGTATTTGTCATTGTGTCGTTGAAGTCAGTCCCGGAGAATGAACTCTGTCGTCTGTTGAGGTAAGTGATTCAAACCTACCACCATCTACTGGCGAACGCAGTGACTCTCGCACGAACAGCCTCTGAGTCCTGCTTAGCACGGCCAGCAGGCCCCCTCATTTGTCAAATATAAGAAAATAGTGCCGCCTTTCTCCGTCACAACAAAGAGTATAGGCATAGCTTTTTTTTAATGTTCTGGCGTTGAGCCATTTCTTGTTGTAACTTCAAGCTCGTACATGCAACAACAAAAACTGAAACTTTTCGAGAAGCGCAGCTCATTCTCTTAGTAAATTTCCTGATTAATGTAACAGGACTAATATAGTTTGGTACAAGTTACAGTTTGTGAAGTACGAGTTTGCAGCAGTGCATGCTATCGTCAGTAACAATCTTTGGATGCCCACAATTCAAGATTCTCATTAATTAAAATTTTTATAAAATGGAACCACTTCTGACAGAAATATTTCAGTGAATCACTTGTGCGTATGTTAGTTCTGTTCTCAGTGAAAATGTGATACAGTTGCATGTTAAATTGGTACGTATTAGGATTTGCGGACATTACTCCACTTCCATGCAGTGAAATTTGTATAATTTGATCTGCTGTCAGTGAAACATTTACCAGAAACAATTTTTCAATTTGTGTTGAGGGAGTAAATTGCCATAACGGAGATTCATTCGACGTGTGTCACCTTAAATCTTCAATTTCAATTACAGCTGAGGTAGCTACAGAAAATAAACTTCAGGAACCTACTGCAGCAGTACATGGTCAACCCACACAATGAGGAAACCACGGCTAATAATAACACATATAGATTTTCCCCGACCTCTTGGTAAGATACCAGGTAGTTTAAAATGTTCAATTGTGTGTGAAATCTTATGGGATTTAACTGCTAAGGTCATCAGTCCCTAAGCTTACACACTACTTAACTTAAATTATCCTAAGGTCAAATACACACGCCCATGCCCGAGGGAGGACTCGAACCTCCGCCGGGACCAGCCGCACAGTCCATGACTGCAGCGCCTCAGACCGCTCGGCTAATCCCGCGCGGCCACCAGGCAGTTGATATACTCCAGGGTGTAATATTTTACCAGAAGTCGGCTATTACAATATAACACATTTAGAGATAGACCAGTTTCCTGAACTTTGAGGGCAATTATACAATTTCTCGACCAGAACAGAGATGATACTAATGTTAAAAAGTTCTTTCATGTTACGAAATAACGTAAAACCTAGTGCCCGCTTCATCTGCTAAATATTTTATATGTTCTTTTTAAATAGCAGTGTTTTGCGTCTTTCGTTGAAATAAATAAACTGACTGTCATACCCTAAAAACATTTATTACCCTCACGATTAGTTGCGCGCTTAGACCATTATCAAGTTGAACCTGTAAACTTTTAGCACGTTGCGTTCTAATCTAAATAGACTAAGTATGAAACTAATCGTGCGAGCAATAAATATACGTACTTGAGGAGGCACAAACTGTTCATTACCCTACAAAGAAGCACATATGATGGGACTAGTCAACGCTACTCACCAGATTTGGAAGTCTTTAACTTACACTTATTCGCCCACCTTTAGAAAATTTTGTAGACCTGCTGGAAATGTGCCCAAGCATCATTCGCTCATTGACTAATATTTGTGTAAGTCCATTGGCGAACGAGGAACGTTACAAAAAAGTACATTTACAACCTAAGAAAAGCAGTCCTTCTCCGTCGTTCCGTTAAACTAGTAGGGAATCCCTCGTAATCTAAAGGGCTCGTTTGCTAGGTGTTGGACGCCATTAACAGAGTAAAGCTGGCGGGAGGGGGATGTGTTCTGCATCAGGTACCTGAGGCACTCGAGCGCTTCCTCATGTTGACACAGCACTACAGCGCGCACGACCATTACGTTCTGGCTCCTGTCCACAGACCGCGGGCGCCATCCGAATTAGTGGTCCGGAGCACTTGTGTATAATTTCACTTTAAACTTAGTTACACTGCGGTACACCGACAGGCAATTCGATGGAGTTTCTTCTACGTCCATGCAAATCGGCGAATTGCTGAGAGACTATTTCATTGATGAACAACCGTTAGACAAGCTGTTTCAGCTGAGATAGTAAATATTTTAGGAGGTGTTAGTGTGAATCAAAAAGATTAAAACATTCCATGTTAGAATGCAACCCAAAGGAACACTCACAGTGGGTTTTAAGGCCCAGAGGTTGCCAACCTTTGCGAGACCATTGCCCCTAAGTGAAACCTTATATTAACTAGTACGTCCTCCACATCTTCAACAACATGAGTGCCTAACAAAACTTAAGAATAAAAAAGTTTTTTTGAACACTTACGTTTTTAAAGTGATGAAAGCTAAATGATATGTAATTTTTGCAACTGTTTTATTAAACGACGAACTAGTCAATGAGTGAATGAGACAACTGGTACAGCATATTTCTATAAACTTTTGTTTTAAATTGATGAAGCAGTTCTCAGTGCATTGAGAGTGCTACCTACAGCTCCTTCGCATAATATAAAGACGACTATTTACATTGAGCGCAGATACTTATTAAAAAACATGCTTCCTCTGAACCATTCTTCTCCATAGCCACACTTGTTTCATCCACACACTGCGCCCCATTTAAAATCAACAAATCTACAAGTGCGCGCTATACTTAGGCCTACCGTTTCTGGACTTCTTACTTATGAAATGGCAGAAACCGGAAGACTTCGGGCTGACAATGCATTGTGTTTGATCACTGTCACACATAATAATAATAACAGTGTATACAGCAATATAGTTAACTCATGCAGATAATGTTCTTTCATGCTGTCACTTAATTCTTTCATTTGTTCTGTAGTGAGTACTTCGCCTCTCAACCACCCATTCCTTGTTGTTTACAATTACTGCATCATGGGAAGCGGAGCTGGGGGATGCAGACGTGAGCTCTACCCAACTTGGGGAGCCCTGACTCCTGAAAACTCATTACATAAAGAATATGCATCAATATATTATTCGCATTGATTTGAATTTCGTGTCGTGAGATCCTTCCTCCCCAGCATAGCCTGATTCTTTTTCCCATTAATTTTTTGTGGGAGGAGTGAGGAGGGAGGGGCGAGGGGATAGGGGTGGGGTGTCCTCTGATGGTGGTATTGTGCACTAGCTCAGTCAATTCCTACATGTCAACGTGAGCACATGCATAAAAATTTTCCAACAAGACAACAACTCCAATCTGCAGCAGTGTAATTATGTAATTAGGACATGTAGTTCCTGTATTTGAGTTTTTCCTGCCAGATAAAGAGATTCAGTCCCTGAACATTTAATTTTATAAATAAACAATATGCTGTGTAACTATTTTGACTTCAATTTCGTTTCATGAGACCCTTCCTCTCCAGCTCATACTGAGTCCTTTTCCTGCCAATTTCTTCATGGAGGAGGGGAGTGGGAGTGGGAAAGAGGTCAGAAGAGGGGGTAGGGGATTTTCCAGAGGGGAGTAAGGATTAATTAATTCATAGATGTAAATAGCTAGTCAATTAATTTGATATCAAAAGTGTGCTTGTATTGGGGAGGTGGGAGGGATTGGGAATTTCCCAAGGGGTGGGAGTCAAGGAGGGGGGCAGAAGTGAGGGGTTTCTCAGAAGGGCAGATTATCTCCAGGGGTCATAAATCAACCCTCAGGGGGTCATAAATCAACCCTCAGGGGGTCATAAACCACTTAGCAAACAATAGGTTAAGGGAAGATAGAGGGCGAGCAGATCACAGTTAAGTCAAGTTTGCCCCTGAATGTATGCTTGCCCCTGATGTACGCAATCTGCACTAACAAACTGTGCAGACACCGCCATTGTCCCACAAACCAAGATACACATACTGGCTTATAACACAGATGGGTAGAAGAAGGTTTTATGCTCAAGTTCAATTTATTGCAAACCTGGGACTTTCCCCCAAAAATCTCTCACTTGTGGAGAGCCCTCAATGGCTATGTTGTCCACTCTCTCACAAAGCAAGAGCTCTTAATTAACTGATAAATAGTACTGCCAATGGTGGATTAATATTATGGAATAAACTACAGATCCAATGACAGTAATCATAAGTTGATTACATTAACACTTAAGTAATCGAAATAGTTAACAGGCAGATTTGTACTACATTATCAATTTTCTTTTGCCTTCTCAACCAACGATTTGTTGTCTAGACACACGATCATCGAATGGTAGAGTGAATTAATTTTAATAGCTGATGATCAGTTAATTTATGAAAGCCACAGGCTTCCAAAAATGAGTAGAGTCTCGATATTACATTCAAATAGTAGCAATAGAAGTGCCAGAGCGGAAGGAGATCTTTTTATGGTGGAAGACGCATGTATGGCGCCATCAAAGAATATCTACCTGAACGGAAGAAACTCTTCTGCAGCCCTCTGGCTAAAAGACGCTGCTGTAACTGTCAGTGCTGCCCTCACTCTCCTCCAAGGACAACTACAGGAACTACTTTTTCTCGATGCAGACACCCAATGTGTGCGCTCTGAAACAATAATACCATGGAGTGCGCATTCCAATCCCCGTTTGGTTGCAGATTCCTGATGGAGGTGACTGATCAAGAAATACACTGAAGGAAAAAATTCGCAATATTAAGAAGGAGCTATGCGACATAGACGAAAGTTGATCGGTGAGTTTCTATATCTGAAAGATGTCTATTCAAATCCAACTTAATATATGGTGCTTGATCTCTGTTGGCGACACTTTCAATGCCGTTTCAGTTTCACGCCAGTCGCATAAGAGTAGAGCTAGTAGTGCCAGTAAGAGGAAACAGTTCAAGTTTGCTTTACATACACATTGTAACGGTAGTGGGCGTAAGTTTCCTTTGTGGCATTGCAAGACTACACTACTCTTGCGGTATGCTTTGGAAGACGACAGCTGACTTTGAGTTACTGCCTCACAGCAATCATTTTAACTAGTAAACCTCCCACTTAACTATCTGCCCCATGCATCTACTAAAATGATTTTGCCCTCTACCTGTGTTTGTTGTTGATAACCTGCATTAGAGGTTAACACAGTTATCAGAATCTAAATGAACTTGAATGCTTGGATAGTATTAATTAAATGGAGGCCCCAGCATTATTTTTGTCAATTCTTGATGGGTGATTAATATATCAACATGGGATTGATTTTTTATAAAAGTAATGGCACAAGTTTATTGATTAAAAATTGAACAAAAATATATGTTAATCGTGATGACAAAAAAAATTTATGGCAGAACAAACATACATTCAACAGTTAACAACCCTGTGTGGCCGCTGGTTGGCTAAAGACTAAGGTTTATCTGATTGAACTATTTACTTTAGGTCAAAATATGGATAACACAATCTGAAATTTTCCAACACTGAATAAACCCTGGTGTATTTGTTGTACACAGAAGTTATACTATATTTGTACAGCTGAGAGCAAGTAGCGAGATTGTGATCTTGTTTGCCCTAATAAGCCACAACAGCAATACAATATCCCTTTTCTCAATGCATTGCAGCGTCTCAGGTGACGGTCGTGGCTCAAGCGTCTTAAAAATAGCTATGTACGGCGCCTGTAGTTCCCTATCACGATCACGAAATATGAAAATTCAATGTTGGCGATCTATAAGACGGATCACAATCGATCTCCAACGGAGACTTGATATCTCAGCAGATTCCAGCTTGTGACACTCCCGTTAGCCGGTCGTATGATGGAACAATTTGTCTCACTTATACAGCAGTGGGCACACGGAGATTAAACATTAGAGCAGCAGACCCATCACGAATAAGATTGCCCTTGGCGCAGCGGATTGTCCAAGATGACTGCGCTCTAAACTGTCGGCACAGCTAAGTCCTCGCCACAGGCTTCCTTGTCAAGACTAGTGCTAGTGTGGAGTGATGCTCTGGACAAGTGTCCCAAATGTATCCCACTCATAACAAAAGACAAGTTAAGTGAAGTATCCCCACCAGACTGGATTCTAAATGAGAAGACCCATTCCCGACAGAAGTCTTAATCAAAAAATAAAGTATCATCTCTCCTCACATTCCCTCAAACCTCAATAAACTCCACAAAACTCTCCTGCAACCATCACCACAAGCGTCTCATGCCAATCACAAGAATCCACAAATTCCATGTTTCCCCTCTAACTCGTCTGCTCTAATCATCAGCCAATCCTAATCAAAAACAACATTCTTCTCTCACCAGAAGAAGCAGACAAACCTGACTCCCAAATTCCCACACACAGAGGAGGAGATATTGTGCTCCCGACTTGTTTTTCTTTTCCACCGTCACTTTAGGCAGCGTCTTATTTTGAGTTTCCATAAAGCTCTAAGTGAACAATACATTTCTGATGTAGATCATTAGCTGGATGGTCTGAATGTTACCCCATGTCCTACCAGGGGCCCCAGCTAAACCAAGAGAAGTGTTCTTGTGTCCCAACATAGATCATTTCAGAGCTGCCATAAATGTTTTGTTCCTTCTAAAATTGTTTTGAAGGTCTGAGGCTTCCCAGAAAACTCTGCTGGCCGAAGGGCGACACCAACTGATGATTCCCTCGATAGCGTCTGGTTCACACTGAACATGGAAACGCCAGTTTTTATTGTCACCATTCCTATTTAAAAAGGTCATTCATGACGTTGTCGTGACGTGTCGGCAGGGCGACCTAGACTTCTCTCACACCCCCCGCCGTTTGCTGCGGCGAGAGGTGCCTGGGTCCAGCATTCTGTTCCTAGCAAATTCTTCAGGACATTCCTTTCTCTAATAGCTGCACGTCCCTTTCAATCGCCAAACGCCTACTGCAAGGTTTACTGTTAAATGAGAAAATTATCTGCTTGTTCTCAACTCCACGAAAGTACTATTTGAGGGAGAGCCACCATAAACATACCGCTTGCATTAACTCTGTACACGCCTCCATCAATGCTTGCTCTTGCTGATAACTTCCTGTCATCTCACAAACACGATGTCTTGGGTGGAAAATCAACATTGAACTGTACCTTTGAATATGGAGAATAGTGAGAGTGCTTTATCCTCTCTCACCGGCCCCCACCATGATTGATTTACGCACGTGAAGTGTCTCACTTCAAAATGTCACAGTATTACATGGAACAGAGGAAATCGTCAAATACTATTAAAATCTCACAATAATGACATGAGTGGGGGAGCGACTTTGCCAAAGAAGTCCACACATAAGAAAATGTCCGAACTTGAGCTCATTCACCTCAGATGTCACTCATTCACATAAAGCTGCATGCCTGCAAGTTGTATAGGTGAACAATGCTGACTGTAGTACGATTCACAAGGACCCAAGGGTCGTTGCTACACCCCAGCCTTCAGATAGATAATTACTGAGCGGTTAAAAGGCTTTGCAACAGGATATTTTACTCACACATACAATTTACACAATTTCTGAGGTCAGAGATGACTAATGTCCCTAGTCATAACACATTTCCATGGACTTTGCACTGTTCTCTGCCTCAGTGATTTATCCCTACTCAAGGTTTCAGTCATCCATCATATATAAACAGACAATAATTGACTCAGAAATTCACCCAATCTCAAAATCTAAACAAATAAATGGCATGTGTCATCTGTCATGCTTATTTGCTAGAGCAGTGTAATATTGATTATTCTATCTACTAGACCTTTGAAAATCACTTTCCTTAAATTACTTAACAGTCACTAGGAAAAATTATTCATCCTAGATTATGTGTAAAAATTAGTTTCACAGGAAAGTATACTGGATTACATGAATGTCTGAAACATGATACATACTGTTTCTCCCTCCACAAGGGTTCCTGGGGAGACATGTTACATTTACAAAGACACACAGATAGAACATGGCACTAAACGCAAACATATGGTCCCTGGACTGACTGAATCATCAAGGTCCAGGAAGGTTTCACCAGTCAGGGGTGCTCTTCACTTATCACTTGAAGTAGGAGCAGCATAAGGTGACTCTGGTCACTGATCCGATCCATGGCAGCATCAGTGAGGAGGCAGGGCTGTTGGTATCATCTCGACCTGGTAGTGACTGGCGGTCTCTCAGGTAGTGAAGTCTCAACCTCAGTCTCATCTCTCGATACAGTAGCTGAAAGTGTGCGGTCTCCCCTTGGATTAAGTGGTGAGACGGCATTGCATTTTGCTTGAAACCCATTGCCTAGTGAGAATTTCCTCTCTCCTACTGAGCCAGCAGGTAACTCATGATGTCTCCACCACTGCCGGTGACCATCTTTGTCATGATACACAGCAGCTAGAGCAACTCATCCGGATCGTGGTCATCTGGTTCTATAGCCCGTCTGAATATATGTCCACATGAGGAACTCCTCTGGGCCTTGTTGTGGCGCCAGCTCATCTGCAGGTCATTTGAAGGCGTGTTGTGGCGTTAGAGACGAGTCTACAGTCTCTCAGCCCCATTCACAACCACTCAGTGGGTGTCTGCTGCTACCTCTCATTTACTAGGTGCCCAGCCCATCCACCAGGCCCTCAACGAAGTGATGTGGCATCATTGGCAGATCACCTGTCTGAAAGACACCTCATTCACAGCCAGCTGGCTTACAGCGGCCATATTGTGTGATGTAGCTCCCCCTCTTATCTCACTTGCACTAGGTTGGTCAGGTGGCTGACAGACACCCAGCTGTCGCAGTACTCATTCAGCACTGACTTAAGTCCTGCGCTTGGCAGATATCTAGGCTAAGCTGCCTCTGATGTTCTCCTTCAGGCTGCCACATGGTCACTGTAGCCAGCCACAGGGTATTGCCTTGCAGTGCCCCACAGGATGTCTTTCTGGTGACTTTGAGAGCTCCTGAAATCTTCACAGTCCTTGTAGTACATTCCAGTGCCAATATTTCACAAAGTTCTACATGCATAGTTACTTGCACCTAAGATACCAACACAAAAATAAGTTCTATGAATGAACACATTATGAGCCCCTATGTAATTAGCTTGTGTGATCTGAATAACAAAAAGAATGAAAAGAAGTATGTGTTCTCATTTAGACTATACTTGTCCTAAATATATGAGGTGTCTCAGGTCTGTGTGAGAGTTGTGTTAGCTACCTTTCCCATAATGCATTACCCCTAAGTTAGGCCAGCACTGCGTCCACTTTTCACCCCCATATGCTCTTTCCACACACCTCTTAGCATTAACTTATTCTCTTTACCCAACACCTCTCTAAGCTCTGCCTACTCGGCACTATCAGAAGCCCTGTCACCCAATGCCGATGTGATCTGAAACCATGCTCCCATTCTTCTGCACAGATGCTCCGTCTGTTGACCCCTGATCCCACATTCACACATCTGAATCTTACAAATGTCACTGGTTCCTGCTTACTTGTTTTTCCACATGTTACAAGAATACCTGAAATTTCCTCTCATTGAATCACTGTTGCAATAAAATCGAAGGTTAATTTCTCTAATTTAGGTTAGACCTCATCCTCACCAATGGCTCCCTAATTGCTGCTGCCCTCCTTTTCCTGAACCTGAGGTAGGTACGTCACAGCACCGTGACTCGCATTGTACATGCTTATTCCTCACAGTGTACTTTGCCTAGGGCACTCTCCAGGCGCTAGCAAAACACAGACTTCAAGAATGCCTTCATTGCATGTCTGGCGATGGCCTAGAATCCCAACAAACTTAGTGTCTCCACCCACCTAGAGTGTGGGCAGCTAATACCACTCATAACACACCCACAAATCCAAACAAACATGAACAGAAGTACTGCTGCAATCTCGTCATCGCTAAACAGCGGAAAGCAACATACACCTGCCACTTGGGCAAAGCATAAAATATCGCAAAAAAGGGGCAGAAATACTCTCACAGACCATAGTGATCTTATGGAAGATACTACTACAACTAAATTTAATGTTCATAATTCAGTCGTTTCTTAACTAACATTCTTATATTCATTGGCGCGTGATAAACGACAACAACAGTGTAGTCCGAAGACCTTATGGCTATTTTTCATAGAGGTAAATAAACATCAGTCACTGGGATTAGATCAGCCAATGTGCAGAATTTATCACGCCGTTGAGAGGTGTCAGTTAATAGGAAGAGCTGTCAGTTATGACGAATTTCTAAATAATCCTGACTTTGATTTTCAAGCAGGCAGTGAATGCTTTGATACAATGATGTAAGAGCCAGGCTACTCAATTGACCACGTTCCTCAAGGAGTCGTACCGTAAGCTAACAAATGACTATCACAAACATATCAATTTCAGAAATTCTATAAATGAATAATGCAGACCACGCAACACAGTATCATCTAGGATTTGCTAATCTCCCCTGATGATCTGTGTACAAATTGATTCTAACCTAACTGAACTACTGTAAACGCCTATTGTATAAATGGTTTCACTTGGCAGATGTGATTTTAAGGTTTCGAGTTCCAGTGTGTTTGTGTGAGCGATCCTGCTGATTCAGACAGGTCCACCGTAGACAGATTAGAATGTGACACAACTGTTTCTGATTGTTAGGTAGTCGGAAACTTTTAATCAAAACCTTTTGACCAATGCAGAATTCTCTTACGTGTGCCTTTCTACTCCAGATCTCTTTCCTTTTCACTCCCGCCTCACGCAGCCCTGCCGAGTGCCAGGTCAACAACTGGCTCGTGTTGTACTCGGGTTCTCGGGGGGAAGTCTATTACTTAACGGATTAGATCTCTGCCTTGCCTGTCCTTGAGAACAGTCACTGGTGCTGTCTTAGTGACTCTATGTGGCAACTCGTTCACCACGTTCTGGAAGTTGCGCAGGAACACATCCCAGGTGGCGTGCCGTTTCACGCAGTATATACAGCAAAGGGTTCCCAGGCTTTTCATTCTCCTTTTTGCCAGGGACGATTGGAGATGCAATATAGATGTGTATATCTGTTTAATCCTGTGTTTCTTTAATATAGCTTTCCATTTCTCTGACCGGAATTGGGATCCATTGTTGCAGATAATCGTATCTACGTGGCCTCCCTGGGTGAGGAAATCTTTGCAGAAGGCTCTGCAGACTGCTTGTGCTGCTGCTGCCTCTTTTAGAAGTCTTAAGATGGCGTACTTAGATGTCAGCTCCACAACTAATATATTCTCTACCTGTGTGCACAAGAGGGCCCATTAAGTCTGTTTCAACGACATGTTTTAGTATGGTTGTAATTACGGGATGCAAAGGTGTCTGCATTGCCATAGTATCATGCTTTGATTTCTGGCAGGCTTTACACATCGCCAAGACCTTACGAATTCGTCTGTCCACATTTTCAAAGTGGAACAGTGTGTGTAATTTGAGGTAGCATTTCCTGGCTCCAAAATGTGCATAGCTGAGGTGAGTGTGCCAGATAACCTTCTTCACAAGTTCATCTACACTCCTGGAAATGGAAAAAAGAACACATTGACACCGGTGTGTCAGACCCACCATACTTGCTCCGGACACTGCGAGAGGGCTGTACAAGCAATGATCACACGCACGGCACAGCGGACACACCAGGAACCGCGGTGTTGGCCGTCGAATGGCGCTAGCTGCGCAGCATTTGTGCACCGCCGCCGTCAGTGTCAGCCAGTTTGCCGTGGCATACGGAGCTCCATCGCAGCCTTTAACACTGGTAGCATGCCGCGACAGCGTGGACGTGAACCGTATGTGCAGTTGACGGACTTTGAGCGAGGGCGTATAGTGGGCATGCGGGAGGCCGGGTGGACGTACCGCCGAATTGCTCAACACGTGGGGCGTGAGGTCTCCATAGTACATCGATGTTGTCGCCAGTGGTCGGCGGAAGGTGCACGTGCCCGTCGACCTGGGACCGGACCGCAGCGACGCACGGATGCACGCCAAGACCGTAGGATCCTACGCAGTGCCGTAGGGGACCGCACCGCCACTTCCCAGCAAATTAGGGACACTGTTGCTCCTGGGGTATCGGCGAGGACCATTCGCAACCGTCTCCATGAAGCTGGGCTACGGTCCCGCACACCGTTAGGCCGTCTTCCGCTCACGCCCCAACATCGTGCAGCCCGCCTCCAGTGGTGTCGCGACAGGCGTGAATGGAGGGACGAATGGAGACGTGTCGTCTTCAGCGATGAGAGTCGCTTCCGCCTTGGTGCCAATGATGGTCGTATGCGTGTTTGGCGCCGTGCAGGTGAGCGCCACAATCAGGACTGCATACGACCGAGGCACACAGGGCCAACACCCGGCATCATGGTGTGGGGAGCGATCTCCTACACTGGCCGTACACCACTGGTGATCGTCGAGGGGACACTGAATAGTGCACGGTACATCCAAACCGTCATCGAACCCATCGTTCTACCATTCCTAGACCGGCAAGGGAACTTGCTTTTCCAACAGGACAATGCACGTCCGCATGTATCCCGTGCCACCCAACGTGCTCTAGAAGGTGTAAGTCAACTACCCTGGCCAGCAAGATCTCCGGATCTGTCCCCCATTGAGCATGTTTGGGACTGGATGAAGCGTCGTCTCACGCGGTCTGCACGTCCAGCACGAACGCTGGTCCAACTGAGGCGCCAGGTGGAAATGGCATGGCAAGCCGTTCCACAGGACTACATCCAGCATCTCTACGATCGTCTCCATGGGAGAATAGCAGCCTGCATTGCTGCGAAAGGTGGATATACACTGTACTAGTGCCGACATTGTGCATGCTCTGTTGCCTGTGTCTATGTGCCTGTGGTTCTGTCAGTGTGATCGTGTGATGTATCTGACCCCAGGAATGTGTCAATAAAGTTTCCCCTTCCTGGGACAATGAATTCACGGTGTTCTTATTTCAATTTCCAGGAGTGTATGAATGCTTGCTCACTAGAAACAAGGCACGTTAGCTGAAAGTGGTGAGAATATACGAATCTCGTCACAAATGCATCATTGTCAGACCGGTAGTACTAGTAAGGAGAAAGTTGCGGAGAATTCCCAGTAGCAGCTGACCTTGTAGATACGAGTATATCGAACGCAGTATTTTCTGATTATGACGAAGAACTCCAGTGAGACAACGGAACCGCAGAAAAGCGCTGAGTAAAATGTACAGGCATGGCACGACGTACCGGTAGTGGGAGTGGCAGATCAGATTCACGAACAGTAGTCACCGAGCGATAGACTCACGTTCGTCTTGTCTGACGTGTTAGCGGAGGATCTCTATTTGAGGCCTCTATGTAATTCACGCAGGAAGTAGAGAAGAAGAGACAGCAGAGAGAGAAGTTAGCCACGAAGGAGATAAGGGAAATAGTCACTAAGGAGACGAAGGAGATACTGGTGGTAGCTGAACAGCTCGTTAAGGAGAAAATCGCTGGTGTTAAAGAAGAGTTAGAAAGCATCAAATAAACATTAACCGAGACGCGAGAGGTAGTGAACGAGGCAAAATGCGATGTTAGGGAGGCAAGATTAGCAGACCAAGGTGCACGCAAGGAAGCTTTGCTAGCTAAAGAACAAGAAAAACAGGCGAAAAAACAGGTGAAAAAAAATAGTTCTGGCCACGCTCCAAAAATGAGGAAGATAGATCGTACAGGAAACACAAGAAGAAATTAGCGATAACATGAAGCGCATCGATCAGATCGAGAGCAAACAGGCAGAACTATCAGAGGTTGAAGAAGAGCAGGCTCGGATACCTCACAGCAAAACGAGATAGCAAAAGAGTCCATTCAGGGTCCTGGCAGCCGTCACCAAATTGCAAGATTAAGCTGTACTTGCGGTATGTTTTACAGGGCTATAGGCGACTCTGAGTTACCACCCTGACAGCAATCTCTTTAACTAGTAAACCTGACACTTAATTACCTGCCCCATGCTTCTACTAAACGAATTTGCCCAGCACCTGTGTTTGTTGTTGACAGTATTAATTAGAGGTTAGCACAGTTATCGGAATCTAAATGAATTTGAATGCTGAAATAGTATTAATTAATTGGTGGCCATCTCAATAGTTTTCGCAATTATTGTTGGGTCATTAATGTGTCAACACGGGATTGATCTCTTATTATAGTAATGGCACAACCGTATTGATTTAAAATTGGACAAGAGTACATGGTAAGCGTAATGACAATAAATAAAACATGATGGCAGTACAAATTTGCAACGAACAGATAACGGAGAAATTCTTGGGCCCAGCATTATGTCTCCAGTAAGTGCTTCGAGATGTTCCTTTCCCTAATAGCTACACATGGCTTCAAGCCCAAATGTCCACTCCAAGATTTTCTGTTAGATGACCAAACTGCGTGCTCGTTCTCAACTCCACAAAAGCTCTATTCGAAGGAACTCACCATAATGATTCCACATGCCTTAAGAATGCACAGTCTTTCATCAATGCCTGCTCATGGTGATAACTTCCTGTTGTCTTATAAAAACGATGTCTTGCGTGAAAACTCTACATCAAATTGTGGCCTTGAGTATGGAGGATAATGAGAAAGTGAATCGCCCTCTCTCAATTGGACGTAAGTAGCGCTTGTTCGTCAAGAATGCCTTTTAAGGTCAGAAAGATCTCATTATCAACACCTCACTGAGTTTGAACGAGATCGTGTAGTAGGGCTATGAGAAGTTGGATGTTCCTTCTGTTTTGAAACTGCAGAAAGACTTTCCAGGAATGTAGCCAATGTACATGATTGCTGGCAGCGGTCGTCACGTTTATGTAAGGTCGCTGCAAGACCGAACTCCAGATAGCCACGTGGCACTACCGAGAGTGAAGACCATCATGTTCTGCGTATGTCTCTGTCACATTGTACAGCATCTGCAGCGTTAATCTGAGCAGCAGCTGGCACCACAGTGACACAACGAACTGTTAACAACCGGTTACTTTAAGGACAGCTCCGTTCCAGACGTCCTGTAGCGTGCACTCCACTGACGCCAAACCATCGTCACTTGCGACTTCAGTGGTAACAAGTGAGAGCTCATTGGGGAGCAGGGTGGAGGTCTATTGTACTTTCTACTGAAAGCTGATTCTGCCTCGGTGCCAGTGATAGCCTTGTTTTGGTTAGAAGGAGGCCAGTTGAGGGCATGCAGTCAACCTGTTTGCGTGCTAGAAACACTGGACATCCACCTGGAGTTATCGTCTGCGGTGCTATTTCGTATGACAGCAGGAGCACTCTCGTGAGTCCCCCACGCATCCTGATTGCAAGTTCGTACGTCAGTCGTCGAGCACATATGGGACACCATCAGACATCAATTCCGGTGCCATCCACAAACAGCATTGACCATTCCTGTATTGACGAATCAGGTGCAACCGGGATAGAACTGACACCCGGCAACTGTACAAGACGATGCATGCGCATTTGTATGCTTGCATTCAACAGTCTGGCTGTTACACCGGTCATTAATATACTAACATTTCAAATTTGCAATCGCTTAACTCACGCATACATTAATCTATGATTGCGCAATTTAATCAGTTAAATATGTTACCTAGAGAAATCTATTCCCGAATTATATATAAACTTTTTTTGAGTCATCAGTCTTCTGACTGGTTTGACGCGGGCCGCCACGAATTAGTCTGCTGTGTCAGCCTCTTCATCTCAGAGTAGCACTTGCAACCTACGTCCCAGTTATTTCCTGTATGTATTCCAATCTTTGTCTTCCTCTACAGTTTTTGCCCTTTACAGATCCCTCTGGCACCATAGAAGTCATTCCTCGAAGTCTTAAAAGATGTCCTATCATCCTTTCCCGGCCCCTCCCGCCGGAGGTTCGAGTCCTCCCTCGAGCATTGGTGTGTATTGTTCTTAGAATAGGTTAGTTTAAGTAGTCTGTAAGCCTAGGGACCGATAACCTCTGCAGTTTGGTCCCTTAAGAACTCACATACTTATTTGAACTATTTCATCCTGTCCCTTCCCCTTGTCAGTGTTTACCACATGGTCCTTTCCTCTCCCATTCTGCTCAGAACCTCCTCATTCCTTACCGTATCAGTCTACCTAATTTTCAACTTTCATCTGTAGCATCACATCTCAAATGTTTCGATTCTCTTCTATTCCTGTTTTCCCACGGTCCATGATGTTTCACTACATACAATGCTGTGCTCCAAACATATTTTCTCAGAAATTTCTTCCTCAAATTAATGCCTATGTTTGATACTAGTAGACTTCTCTTGGCCAGGAATGGCCTTTTCGCCAGTGATAGTCTACTTTTGATGTCCTCCTTGCCCCGTCCGTCATTGGTTATTTTTCTGCAGAGGTAGTAGATTTCCTTAACTTCATTTAATTCATGACCATCAATCCTGATGTTAAGTATCTCGCTGTTCACATTTCTTCTGCTTCTCATTACTTTCGTCTCTCTTCAATATACTCTCAATCCATACTCTGTACTCATCAGACTGTTCATTCCATTCAACAGATCTAGTAATTCTTCTTCACTTTCACTCTGATAGCAATGGCATCAGCGAATCGTACCATTGATATCCTTTCTCCTTGAATTTTGATTACACTGCCGAACTTTTCTTTTATTTCCATACATTGCTTCTTTTATGTACAGATTAAACACTAGGTGCGAAAGACTATATGCATGTTTGACACTCTTTTTAATGCGAGCACTTCGTTCTTGGTCGTCCAATCTTATTGTCCCCTCTTGGCTCTTGTACCTCTTGCTTGTGACCCCTCTCTCCCTACAGCTTACTCCTAGTTTTCTCTGAATTTCGAAAATCTTGCACGATTTGACATTGTCGAACGCTTTTTCCAGGTCGACAAATCCTGTGAACGTGTCTTGGTTTTTCCTCAGTCTTGCTTCCATTATGAACTGCAACGTCAGAATTGCAACTCTGATGCCTTCACCTTTCCTAAAACCAAAGTGATCGTGATCTAACAGACCCTAAATTTTCTTTTCCATTCTTCTGTATACTATTCTTGCCAGCAATTTAGATGTATGAGCTGTTAAGGTGATTGTGCGATAATTCTGTCACTTGTCAGCTCTTGCAATCTTCGGAATTGTGTGAATGATATTTCTCCGAAAGTCAGATGGTAAATCGTCATACTCATAGATTCTACATACCAATGTGAACAGTCGTTTCGTTGCCACTTTCCCCAATGATTTTAGAAATTCTCGTGGAATGTTATCTACACATTCTGCCTTGTTTGCTATTAAGCTCTCCAAAGCTCTTTTAAATTCTGATCCCAATGCTGGAACCCCTGTCTCTTCTAATTCGACTCCTGCTTCTTCTTCTATCACGTCATTAAACAAGTCTTCCCCCTCACAGAGTCCTTCTGTGTACTCTTTCCACCCACTCGCTCTCTCCTCCAAAGTTAACGGTGGAATTCCCATTGGAATCCAAATGTTACCAACCTTCCTTTTAACTTCACCGAAGGTTGTTTTGACTTTTCGATTTGGTGAGTCAGTCCTTTCAACAATCATTTCTTTTTCGATTTCTTCACGCTTTTCCTGCAGCCTTTCGTCTTAGCTCCCCTGCACTTCCTGTTTATTTCATTCCTCAGTGACTTGTATTTCCGTACTCCCGTACTTCTCTGAAATTTTTTGTACTTCCGTCTTTCATCGATCAACCGAAGTATTTCTTCTGTTATCCATGGTTTCTCCGCAGTTTCTTCTTTGTACCTATGTTTTTCTTTCCAACTTCTGTGATTGCCCTTTTTAGAGATATCCATTCCTCAGGTTTACAAATCTGACAGGGCCCGAATAACAGGGAATTAACATGCGTTGATACTATGAAATAGTGCATGGATAATGGCTAGGCACTAGCCTAAATTTACATTTGCCAAAAAAAACTGTAAAAAAGGAGGACTGATTGCTGTGCTCCAACATTTGTAAAAGATATCCATTCCTTTTCAACTGTACTGTCTACTGAGCTATTCCTTATTGCGGTATCTATTGCCTTAGATAACTTCAAGCGCATCTCGTCATTCCTTAGTACTTCTGTATCCTACTTCTTTGCGTATTGATTCTTCCTGACTAATCTGTTAAACTTCAGCCTACTCTTCATCATTATCACTTTGTGATCTGAGTCTACATCTGCTCATAGGTACGCCTTACAATCCAGTATCTGATTTTGGAATCTCTGTCTGACCATGTTGTAATATAACTGAAACCTTTTCCAAGGTCTTTTCCAAGTATACCTCCTCCTCATGTGATCCTTGAACTCTACATATATTTTTTTCTGGTGTTGCTATTTTGTTTCGGTCAGTATATTTGATGGAGCAACTCATGCTCAGACTCATTCCGGTCGTCCATGTACTCGTTTTCATTACTTCGGAAACAGTCATGTGCTAAATCACATAGGTAGATTTTTGGTTTTGTGCATGCAGCTTGCACCACAAGCCGTCTGCACCAAACAAACAATGCTCATGGAGTAGGTGTCGTGACGAACCATTATACCTCATCCAAGTTGTTTCCGAATATTTCTCTCATTCTAGGGGCTAGGTAACCTTACAATTGTTGTTAAGTTGTTTTTACCGTGTTACTTGCTTTTCCTACTGAGAACCAGGAGTCGAACGAGTAATCCAGAATTGTGAATCGATGTCGATTATATTGTAACAATGCTAACTTATAGTTAAGTGTGTTTCTAAAAGTCCATTATATAAGTATGCTGTGCACGTGTAACATGCTTGGCACTCAGTAAACGACTGTAACTGCCCTCTGTCCCGTTGCTGTGACAATGGAGGAAGCCTCCCCGCAAGAGCGTGCGCGAGCAGCAGTGGTCGGAGATTTAGGGGCGTGCTCTGCAGCCAAGAGTGGCAGCGGTGTGGAGAGTTGGAGGCCTGGGACGCAGATTTAATTTGATTTTTGTTTCCATGGAACTGGGTAGCGCAGCTTGGTTGCTTGCGTAAGAAAGCCCGCACTTTCTGTCAATCTTTTTCTGTTAACTTAGTTGTATACTACTTTTCTGCCGTATTGCCTATTCAGTGTTCGCCAGCCTTCTTTAATTCATTGGTATTTTGTATTTTATTGGAAAAGTGTATAATGCACTCACTGTTGAGGTTACCTGTAAGCTACTTTTCTGGCGCATTACCTATTAAGTGCTTGCATCCTTATTTTATTCATTGCCGCTTTGTATTTTATTAGAACGGTGTGTTACGGGACAGATTACTGAATTCAGGAGCGAACCCAGAAAAGGACCTCGCTGATTGCTTCGGTTGGTCTTGTGGCATTCACCAAATTATTTTGTAATGTAAATTCAGAAAAGGCGTCTACTTTGATAAGAAAACTGGCCAGCTGATTCTAGTAAATCCGCATTATTTGTATTGGCTGTTTACCGAACTAGCCGCTTGAGTAATAATTATCTTATGATCTGTTTGTTTGCCGCTTCTCTCCGCAGCGCCGGGCTCAGCTGATCCCTTCCATACGAGTATATTTGGTCGTTACAGCCCTTGTGTGCTTGCCTGTATCCTCTGAGATCAAGCATCTGCCTTACTTCGATGTTATGCATTTCAGTTTCTATAGTACCGATAAGGGGGCTATTATTTTATAACTGGCTCCCTTGTGATTTGATGCAAGTGATTTCTTCCAAATCCCCTAGACTGGCGAAGTTTTACAGAAGCTCGAAATTTAGCACGAACTTCAATGCGAGACACTTTTAATAGTTTCCATAGTGAAACGCTATCTCGAAATCTGACAAAAATCCCAAAGAGATTCTAGTGGTGTGTAAAGTACACCAGTGGCACTGTCTTCACTACGCGACAACAACGATGATTTTATTGGTGACAGTGTGCCTAATGCAGTGTTACTAAACACGAAAGTAAATACTCCATCTTTCGAATGAAGACCAACTGCCAACATGAATAACTTAGAAGTAGATATCCTCGGCGCAACGAAGCAGCTTAAAGCACTTAAGAAAAGCAAGGCTTCCGGTCCAGATTGTTTGAGAGTGTGCTGAGTATACTTATCAATCATATACAACTGCTCGCTTGTAGTAAGATTCGTACCCAAAGACTGGAAAAATTGCACGAGTCACACCAACATCAAGAAAAGAAATAGCAGTAATCTTGCTGAGTTATAGACCCAGACAACTAACGTCGATTTGCAATAAGATTTTGAAACATATGCTATGCTCGAACATCATGAATCACCTCGAAGAAAATGATTTATTCACAAATAACCAACACGGATTCAGGAAATATCGTTCTTGTGAAACACAACTGGCTCTTCATTCTCACGAACTAATGAGAACTATCAACAGCGTGCGTCCAGAAGGCTTTTGAAAACTTTCCTCATAAGCGATTTCTAATTAAATTGCGTGCCTGTGAAGTAACGTCTCGTTTGAGTGACAGGATTCCTGATTTCCTGTCAGAAACATCATAGTTCCTAATAACTGATGGAAAGTCATCGACTGAAGCAGAAGTAATATCTGGCGTTCCCCAAGGAGATGTTATAGGCTCCCAGTTATTGAGGATCTACATAAACGATATAGGCGACAATCTGTGCATCCCTCTTAGATTGTTTGCATTTGATGCTGTTCAAAAAATGGTTCAAATGGCTCCGAGCACTATGGGACTTAACATCTGAGGTCATCAGTCCCCTAGACCTAGAACTACTTAAACCTAACTAACCTAATGACATCACGCACATCCATGCACGAGGCAGGATTCGAACCTGCGACCGTAGCAGCAGCGCGGTTCCGGACTGAAGCGCTTAGACCACTCGGCCACAGCGGCCGGCTTTGATGCTGTTATTTACAGCCATGTAAAGTCATCAGATGATCAAAAAGAGTTGCAAAATGGTTTAGAGAAGCTATTTATATGGTACAAAAAGTGCCAATTGTCTCTAAATCATGAAAAGCGTGAAATCATCCACATGAGCACTAAAAAGAATCCGATAAATTTCAGTTATACGGCAAATCACATAAATCCGAAGGCTGTAAACTCAACTGATTGATTAGGGATTACAGTTACGAATAACTTAAATTGGAATGATCACATAGATAATGCGATGAGGAAAGCAGACCAAAGACTGCGATTTATTGGCAGAACACTTAGACAATGTAACAGTTGTACTAAAGAGACTGCTTACACTGCACTTGTCCGCTCACTTCTGGAATATTGCTGTAGTGCGTGGGATTCGCATCAGAAAGTATTGACGGAGGACTTCGGAAAAGTTCAAAGAAAGGCAGCTCGTTCTCTGTTATTGCGAAACAGGGGAGAGAGTGTCACCGATACGATACAAGAATTGGGTTGGCAGTCACTAAAACAAAGGTTTTTTCCGCTGCGACAGCACCACCTTCTCATGAAATTTCAGTCACCAACTTTCTTTTTTTTGTTTTGTTTTCGCTCCCACCTACATAGGGGGAAATTGTTATCGTAGTAAAATAAGAAAAATCACACCACGCACGGAAATCTTTAGTGCTCATACTTCCTACCCGCTGTTCCAGAGTGGAACCGCAGGAAAAGTGGCTTCACGGTGGTTCTATGAACCCTCTGCCAGGCAGTTGACTGTGAATTACAGAGTAATCATGTAGATGTAGATGTTAAGTAAATTTGAGTAACAGTGTCTAGAGGTAGGCCTTAGTGAAAGCTCGACTCGCGCATTTGTGGCACCCAGTATGTTCTAATCGATTCGCCGCGAAACTCTCACGACCTTCATGCCTTGTACCTACTGCTGTGATCGGCCATTGCGCCATGAAGCTCAGTGTGTTTATAAGCCTGATAACTGCCTGCCCGCGGAGCCCTGTTCAGACGTAACCTTAAAATCCCTCGAAATAGTCACTAATGGTTGTCTTGTATTTTAACCAAATTTCCCGTAAATCTTATAGCTCCTTCACCAATTGTAAATCCTGTCTGCATGGCTGCTGGCCCCGATGATTCAGTTATCCTGTATTCTGCTTAAAAACTATTAAAGTTCTTGGTAGTGAAATTCTGTTCATTTGAGATTGGTCAGTGTTACTGAAAACTTGTCTTTATCGCCGAGCCATCGTGTTTTTTAACAAAATTTGTATATAAAATTTAACCACTACTATCGTTTCGCCGTGGTAGGCGTTTTATCATTGGGCCTTAAGGCGTTTGTGGAGCTGCTAAGTGTAGTTATTTGTTTGATAAACTGACGCTCTTTACTTGTCATGGTCTGTTAACAAGTAACTCCGTGTGGCAATTAGTAAATCTTGCTGGTACTGTTTAGTGCTTTAAATTATTTTGGTAATTTCGTTTTGGGTCCACCAACGTTCTGCATTCTTGGTTGTTTCTTTTTCTTCTTTTGGTCAATTGTCAGCCGGTCACAGTTAATGCTCCAAAAAAAAAGAAGCTTTGCGAAAGAAGCGGCGAAACTTTCTGTGCAACCCACCCATCATTTTGCACGACAATGTGCGGGCGCATACAGCGCAAGCTGTGGCTGCTCTGTTCAATCGATGGGACTGGGGCGTACTGTACCATCCACCATACTCCCCGGACTTAAGTCCTTATGACTTTGATTTGACTCCGAAGATGAAGGAACCATTCGCTTCAGAACTGTTCCAGAGATTCGACAGGCAGTAGACCGCTCCATTCGCACCAACAACAGAACAGGCTCCTACGCCTTCCACATCGCTAGCAACGGATTCTACACAACGCTGGTGACTACTTTGAAGGACAGTAACAGGTGCAAACATATAACTCAAAAAATGGTTCAAATGGCTCTGAGCACTATGGAACTTAACATCTGAGGTCATCAGTCCCCTAGAACTTAGAACTACTTAAACCTAACTAACCTAAGGACATCACACACATCCACGCCCGAGGCAGGATTCGAACCTGCGACCGTAGTGGTCGCGCGGTCCCAGACTGAAGCGCCTAGAACCGCTCGGCCACACCGGCCGGCCATGTAACTCTTTTATACCAGTTGTGAATAAATAGTTGCCACCATTTCAGTTCCAACCCTCGTATAATACGTATGCGATGCTCACCACGCATTTTAAGAATGTTGTCAAGTATGGCGGGCAACGGCCTTGCCGCAGTGGATACACCGGTTCCCGTGAAATCACCGAAGTTAAGCACTGTCGGGTGTGGCCGGCACTTGGATGGGTGACCATCCAGGCCGCCATGCGTTGTGGCATTTTTCGGGGTGCACTCAGCCTCGTGATGCCAATTGAGGAGCTACTAGACTGAACAGTAGCAGCTCCAGTCACAGAAAACCATCATAACGACCAGGGGAGCGGTGTGCTGACCATACGCCCCTCCTACCCACATCCTCAGCTGAGGATGTCACGACGGTCGGATGGTCCCGATAGGCCACTTGTGGCCTGAAGACGGAGTGCTTCTTTTTTTTTTTTTTTTTCAAGTATGCCACAGTAACTCATTTACAATACGTGTGTTGTGGTGGAATTCAAAAACATACTCGTATAGCTCGAGCTACAAAATCACATAGACCACAACAAAAGATATCACCATCTACTGGAACGTATGTAAGTGAACACAACTATTTTAGGTCATTTGTATAAATGCAAGCACTTTAGCTTATTTTTATTAACGAATCATATGATAAAGTGGCATTAAATACTCAAATATTCTCGTGCAGTGTGGAGGAAACGGCATGCTGTTGACCTAGACATCTGAAGAAGGCCATGGTAGCCCGAAACCGGTAATGGCACTATAATAAAACGTTTAAAAAGTAATTATGGCTGGTTGTGTCATTTACCAACTACCGGAGTTTGCATGATCCAACATGAAAAAAAGAATATTTCAAGAAATGTGTTTGTTAATATGGTGAGCATTGGCTGTAATCCCATTACTATACTACTCCCCAACCAGCTCCTTCAATGATCCATTAATTAAGTGCTCGCCTGTTACTGGTTTTTGGTCTTCCCACTGTTCCTTTGTACATCACCTATTCTGGTAGAAAAAAACTGCATTAGGGTCGTGATCTGATGCTGCCACTGTAAGGGGACAGAAGATCTGCTGGTGATGTTTCTTTTATCTGGTAATAGGGAAGTTGTGTCAGATAGGACAGCTAATCACCTCTTACGTCATTCGTCACATTCTCAGATACTACAGTGTCATCCCATGAATGCCGAGGATAAATGAGTAGAATCTCACGAAACGGCATATAGCATTCTCTATTACTTTATGGATCATTTCCATGAACTAAATCAGGGACGAACCGTGTTGCCCAGAACACTGAAAGTACCAGGCTTCAATCACATCGTTCTGGTTTTACAACTGCTGGTAAGAGCACTAAGAATTATACAAGGAACCTGTGAAGCAAGAAATGATGTTATCCACTCCATTTTCTACGTTTTTCGATTGAAATAATAACACGACGACGTCTGGTGCACTATAGAATGTCAGCACGGCGATCAGTGCTGCGGCTAAGCTTCACGCAACAGTAGAAAGAGGCGCGCCTACATGGTGTGGTTGGTTGGTTGGTTTTGGGGAAGGAGACCAAACAGCGCGGTCATCGGTCTCATCGGAGAAGGGAAGGACGGGGAAGGAAGTCGGCCGTGCCCTTTGAAAGGAACCATCCCGGCATTTGCCTGGAGCGATTTAGGGAAATCACTACATGGTGTGGCCCACGACTAGACCGCCACGCAGGAGTGAGACTGTGTTGCACTTTCAGACGACTCGCGGTTCTGCGCACAGCATCTCTGTGGACGTACCCACGTGTGAAGGCTCCGAGGGGAACGAACGTTGCCACACTGCGATTGTCATCACCGTACTCGTCCAGCACCTTGACTGATAGTGTGGAGTGTCACTGGATGCTCAACACGATCATCTCTTACTCGCATGGCTGGATAACAAGTTATTCTGTACCGACGTCTGAAGGTCGGTAGCTGTGCCGTATCTTCGAGGACTCAGTGACATTAACTTCCAACAAGATAACGTACGACTGCATTTTCCTGCGCTGTCTCATCCTACCTCGATGCTGAGGCATTCGACTATAACTAATGAATCTTGGAACTTCATTATTTAAATTTTCTGCTTATTTAAACTGAAATAACTGAGAAGGTGAAACTACTTAATAAAATTTTTACTTAAACTGCAGAGTGCAATTGAATGCAAGTGAACCTGCTTAAAATGCTGAGTGAAACTGAACGTTCTGAGCCTACTTTCTGTTTACTTATTCTCATCATCTCAAAACTGACCCAGAATATTCTGACGCAACGCAATCTGATTGCTCAAAAGTGATAACCTGACTTCAAATAATTAATACAAAAGAATGGCCCTGAATTAGAAGAAATCCTAACAATAACCCATACATTTCGTAAGTCACTTACCTCACAAACATCTTCATTACCCGAACTACAGCAATGCCGCAAGCATCAATACTGCCAGCTAAATAAAAGGTTCTAACTATTGAAGGCTGTAACTACTGATAGGCGTGTGGTCAGCAAAGGAAAGATTTTGTTGCAGAGCAAACAATGTATTTTTACCTTAATAATGTGACATCCAGTACAAAAAAATATATAATCGTCCGTCACATCCAGTTCCAAAAATTATATAATCATAAATAATATTCAGTCTCCAAGTCGGACACGTCCAGATCGTCCGCTTGCAGTACTACTTTAACCTCCATCACCGGTGGCTACTCACTCCCAACTTCCATCACTGCTGGCAGTTCACCTCCAACTGCAAGTCCGACCAGCCACAGAGAGTCTCTTAAAGAGTGCGCACAGCGCTGTCAGAGTTATTAATGCAAAGCGCTACATAGCGCTGCCAACATACAAACACATAAACAGGCTACTTACAATCTTCTTCCCTAATTTTCTTTCTTTTCTCTCTCTCTCTCTCTCTCTCTTTCTCACTCACACACCACACACACACACACAGAGAGAGAGAGAGAGAGAGAGAGAGAGAGAGAGAGAGAGAGAGGAAGGGAGGGAGGGGGGGAGGGATAGAGAGAGAAAATGGTTAAAATGGCTCTGAGCACTATGGGACTTAACATCTGAGGTCATCAGTCCCCTAAACTTAGACCTACTTAAACCTAACTAACCTAAGGACATCACACACATCCATCCCCGAGGCAGGATTCGAACCCACGACCGTATCAGCAGCGCGGTTCCGGACTGAAGCGCCTGGAACCGCTCGGCTACAATGGCCGGCACATAGAGAGAGAGAGGGAGAGAGAGAGAACAAATGAGAAATATCAAATCACACACACAACGCAAAAACAAAAGATGAAACATAAAGCGATAATTGGCAACACGCCAATCTGTAAACACATACACGGTGATTGCGAAATGAAATGTGTAATTGATGTGTTAAAATGTGGGTGAAAAAACGCCGGAAATCGGCCAGAAGGAGCATAAGGCTCGAATAAACACATCTCCAGGACGGGACATATGGACTAACTACATAATGTGTTTTTATGATATGTCTAAAAAAAAAACATTTTAAACAGGCCAATGAAAATGCTTCATAAATGAAAGAAGTGAGACACATTTGGCAAAAAACGAATTGTCTTTCAGTTAGTTGCATAGACGGAACATACCTCCATGAATCTGGTAGTCGGTTGCCGACACGCCACTACTGTGTTTGTTAAGCTGCAGCATGGAATCTTTTCGCCATGGAAATTACATTGACAAAATCAAATACGCCATCGCATCATGAACTATACACCTTGCACTACTTTTCGATGTAGTCACCACCAACAATGAGGCGTTTGTCATGGTGAGCAATCAGTCTGAAGCACCCACTCTAGTAAAACTCTGTGCCCTGCGATGCAAGGAACTGTCACACAGCCAGCTCCAACACGGCGTTTGTTAGTGGATGTGCAGGGACGCCCATTTCGACATCCATGCTCCATACTCTGCCTTCTTTCTCTGACCCCAACCGTCTGAAGAGACACAACCTCTTCACCATACACGGTCTGCAGGCGTTCATGGATGATGGGCACACTGGTCCCAAGTGCCCATTTATACGGACTAACGGCAAGCACTTCAAATGGAGACCATATTCTCAGTACACGTCGTCTTCCATCGTGATGCGTACTCGAATAACCTCGGTCACGCCGGTCTCTCTTATTCTACGCTCTGCTCATCAGTCATTCCTCCTCCGTTGAATCTCCTTCCGTCGTTGAACCAGCAACGGGTGTGGATTCATAAGGAATTTTCTTGTGTCACTTTCAAAAACAAGGCGAAAACTTACTTTCGGAACGTCTCATTAGTCATCGCAGCTCAATTTGATTTCATGCCAAGGCGGGCTGGAGTCATTGTTGCAGTTAGAGGCAGAAACTCTGTGTTCGTAATTCTGCAATCTGTATATCCCAAATCACCTACCATTTCAATTATGTATTCTTTGCGCTATACCATATACGCAGAATAAGTGGAGTTTAGTTATTTTCTGTCTTCCCTCGTGACGGAATTTTAATGGCCAGCAATGTAGTCTGCCGAGTATCTAATATTCAGTTGTTGTTCTACATTTACATCTATTCGGATAAACTGCAGATCACATTTAAGTTCCTGGCAGAGGATTCATCGAGCAATCATCACAATAATTCCTATTATTCCACACTCTAACATCGCGCGATAGAAACGAACACCTATATCTTTCCGTGCAAGATCTGACTTCCCTTATTTTATTATGTTGATCAATTCACGTTATATAGGTCGGGTCGACAAAATAATTTCGCGTTCGGAAGAGTAAGTTGGTGATTGAAATTTGTGAGGAGATTACGCCACAAAGAAAAGATTCCTTTGTTTTAATGGTGTCCATCCCAAATCCTGAATCATGTACGTGAGAGTCTCTTCCCTATTTCTCGATAATATACAACGTGCGGATCTTTATTGAACTTTCCCAATGTACTCCGTTAATTCTATCTGGTAAGGATATCAGACAGAGCAACAGTACTCCAAAGGAAGACGGACAAGCTTAGTGTAGACTCACTTTCTAAATGTTCTGCCAACGAAACGCAGTCTCCGGTTACCCTTCCTAACATCATTTTCTATGTGATCTTTCCAATTTAAATTGTTCATAACTGCAATTCCTAGGTATTCCGTTAAATTTACGGCCTTTATATTTGACAGATTTAACGTGTGACCGAAATTTAACGAATTTCTTTCAGCATTCATGTGGATGAAATCACAATTTTCATTATTTAGGTCAACTACCAATTTTCGCATCATTCAGATATCTTTTCTGTGACATTTTGCAATTTTTTTTTAACTTTTCGTGCGTTTAAATAGAGGCTAAACGACAGCATCATATGGAAACAACCTAAGACGGGTGCTCAGATTGTGTCCTAAATCGTTTATGTAGATAAGGAATAGCAGAGATCCTATAATACTACCTTGGGGAACGCGAAAAAATCACTTCTGTTTTACTAGATGACTTTCCGTCAGTTACTACAAACTGTGGCCTCTTTAACAGGAAATCACGGAAACAGTCACATAACTGAGACAATTTTCAATAAACACGCAATTTCACTACCAGCCGCTTGTGTGATAGAGTGTCAAAAGCATTTTGGAAATCTAGAAGCACGGAATCAATTTGAAATCCCTTGGCAACAGCGTGCAACACTTCGTGTATGTAAACAAATAGTTGTGTTTCACAAGAACGATGATTTCTAAATCCGTGTCGACTGTGTGTCTTCGAAGTAATTCATAATGTCCGAATACAATATATACTACTGGCCATTAAAATTGCTACACCACGACGATGATGTGCTACAGACGCAAAATTTAACCGACAGGAAGAAGATGCTGTAATATGCAAATGAGTAGCTTTTCAGACAATTCACACAAGGTTGGCGCCGGTGGCGACACCTACAACTTGCTGACATGAGGAAAGTTTCCAACCGATTTCTCATACACAAACACCAGTTGACCGGCGTTGCCTGCTGAAACATTGTTGTGATGTCTCGTGTAAGGAGGTGAAATGCGTACCATCACGTTTCCGACTTTAATAAAGGTCGGATTGTAGCCTATCGCGATTGCGGTTAGCGTATCGCGACATTGCTGCTCGGGTTGGTCGAGATCCAATGACTGTTAGCAAAATATGGAATCGGTGGATTCATGAGGGTAATACGGAACGCCATGCTGGATCCCAACGGCCTCGTATCACTAGCAGTCGAAATGACAGGCATCTTATCCGCATGCAGCAGCATGGACTATCAGCTCGGAGACCATGGCCGCGGTTACCCTTGACGCTGCATCACAGACAGGAGCGCCTGCGATGGTGTACTCAATGACGAACCTGGGTGCACGAATGGCAAAACGTCCTTTTTTTCGGATGAATCCAGGTTCTGTTTGCAGCATCATGATGGTCGCATCCGTGTTTGGTGACATCGCGGTGAACGCACTTTGGAAGCGTCTATTCGTCATCGCCATACTGGCGTATCACCCGGCGTGATGGTATGGGGTGCCATTGGTTACACTTCTCGGTAACTTCTTGTTCGCATTGACGGCACTTTGAGCAGTGGACGTTACATTTCAGATGTGTTACGACCCGTGGCTCTACTCTTCATTCGATCCCTGCGAAACCCTACGTTCCAGCAGGATAATTCACGACCGCATGTTGCAGGTCCTATACGGGCCTTTCTGGATACAGAAAATGTTCGACTGCCACCCTGGCCAGCACATTCTCCAGATCTCTCACCAATTGAAAACGTCTGGTCAATGGTGGCCGAGCAACTGGCTCGTCACAATACGCCAGTCACTACTCTTGATGAACTGTGGTATCGTGTTGAATCTGCATGGGCAGCTGTACCTGTACACGCCATCCGAGCTCTGTTTGACTCAATGCCCAGGCGTATCAAGGCCGTTATTACGGCCAGAGGTGGTTGTTCTGGGTACTGATTTCTCAGGATTTATACACCCAAATTACGTGAAAATGTAATCACATGTCAGTTCTAGTACAATATATTTGCCCAATGAATACTCGTTAATCATCTGCATTTCTTCTTGGTGTAGCAATTTTAATTGGCAGTAGTGTATGTTCCCAAATCTTGCTGCATATCTTCGTTAATGATATTGACCATTAATTTAATGAATTAATCCTACTACGTTTCTTGAATATTGGTATGACTTGTGCAGCTTTCCAGTCTTTGGGTACGGACCTCTCGTCGAGCGAGCAGTTGTATATGATTGTTAAGTATGGAGCTGTTGCATCTGCATACTCTGAAAGGAGCCTGATTGGTATACAGTCAGGAACAGAAGACTTGTTTTTATTAGGTCATTTAAGTTGCCTCACTACTCCGAAGATATCTACTTCTAAGTTACTCATGTTGGCAGTTGTTCTTAGTTCGAGATCTGGAATATTTACTTCGTCTACTTAGGTGAAGGAAGGAAGGCTGCGATTAGTAACTCTGCTTCCACAGCGCTGTCGTCGATAGTATTTCCACTGCTATCACGCAGAGAAGGCATTGATTGGGTCTTGCCGCTAGCATATTTTGCATAAGATTTCTGCCAGGTTACGACATAAAGTTTCGTTGTGCAAACTATATGGTGTCGGCGCTAAATTTCGAGCTTCAGCAAAAGATCACCAATCTTGAATATTTTGCTTTCGTTTATATTTTACATGCTTTTTATTTCTTTCTGCAATTGTGTTCTGACCCGTTTTGTGTACCAATAGGGATTATCCCAGTCGTTTGTTAATTTATCAGGTATAAAACTCTCAATTTCAGTAGATACTATTTCTTTGAATTCAAGCCACATCTGGTCTACACTTACACTGTTAATTTGGAATGAGTGGAATTTGTCTCTCAGGAAAACGTCAAGTGGATTTTTATCTGCTTTTTTGAATAGCTATATTTTTCGTTTATTTTTGGAGGATTTGGTGATTTCAACTTTAAGTCTTGCCACGGCAGGCCTGTGTTCACTAATCCCTCTATCCGTTTTGATGCTGGTTATTACCTCAGGATTAATTGTAACTAAGAGGTCAAGTATGTTTTCACAGCCGTTCACTATTCGCGTGGGCTCATGAACCAACTGCTCGAAATAATTTTCAGATAAAGCGTTTAGCACAATTTCAGATGGTGTTTTATGCGTGCCTCCGGGTTTAAACATGTATTTCGCCAACATATCGAGGGTAAATTAGTCGCCACTAACTACAATTTTATGGGCCGGGTACGTGTTTGAAATCAAACTCAAGTTTTCTTTGAACATTTCAGCAGTTCTTAGATTTCAGTTAGAAACGACCAATGATATTAATCACTATGCAGTGTCTTACGTCAACGCTAACGTGCTAATTCTGCAGCGCACAATGTAAACAAATAGACGTGATCAGGAATCAACAGGTAAAAAAAATTAATTGGATATATATATTACATTTGTAGATTATTGTTGATTTCTGCCTTCCTTTATAACAAGACAGGGAAATATTTGAAATAATGATAGGCAAATAATTGTAGGCTATTGTTGGCACCAGCTAGTGACAGAGTAATAGCGGGCTCATCTGCAAACTGTTTTGTACGTCAGGATTAAAATGGGTGTTCCTGCAACGCACAGACTTCATCATAATAGCATACGACATCGCTTGTGTTCCAGAAACTGACGAATGAAAACATTAAGACCACTGTCCGCCGCGAGACAGAATGTCGCCTCATTGTGTTACAGGCACGTGACGCGGCAAATAAAGTATAAGGGGCGATCAAAAAGTTTCCGTCGAAGGCCGTACAGTCCAGAATCGGTAAGCAAATCTGGCAAAATAGCAGTAAGTACCGAGGAAACCATCCCACAGAGGCACCAGGTTGAAGATACCCGTTTGGTAAAATACTGTCTCGTGCTGCGAGATGATGTCCGTAACTGCTTCCTGCACGTCCTCGTCCGACAGGAATCGTCGACCTTTCAAGTCCTTTTCTGACGTACCGGACACGTGATTATCGCGTGGGCAGAGATCAGGACCGTAGGATCGGTGATCGACTCTCTCCCACTTGACTTCGCGTAACTTCCCTGGCAGATCGACCAGCGTCTCGTTTCGAATTGCGACCAGTTTGGAGCTTGTGCAACATCGATGGTTTTCGACAGTCGTACTGCCCCATACATAATCTCCACTCTCCCGTGGATGTCTGCCCTTTGTTTGTCCTTCGGTAGCCAAGTAAAGAATAAGCACGTTGGTCCTGTTTCGACGCGTATGGCAATAACGTCGCCATAATTCACGTTTCCGCGTTTACCACACGCACTTCAGAAAGACACGAATGCCACACTATTCCCTTGCTGAATCGTGGTCGATCCACGCTGCATATACGCTAGAGCAACGTCCTCAAACGGAACCTTTTTCATTGCCTCTTACACAGGGTGTTTCCGCAAGAGCGTGCAGCAATTTAACAGGACACAGAGGATGCTCCAATGAACAATTTGAAGTTAGGAACTTGGGGTTGGAGAAGGAAGCTTAAGGAGATACTATAAATAAAATCACATTACTGTGTACCTTTTATTTACGTTAGTTACAGTTAACTGCTAATACCATCACTGAGACAATGAACGTACCATTTACACTGAATCTTACAAAATGTGCTGAACCTGACGGCCATCAACCTCAATGCAAGCATGAAATCGGCGAACGAGATTGTGAAGCACGCTGACAAATATCCCTGGTGCGTCTCGAATCTCATACACAAATCACTTTGGCCGGCCGAAATGGCCGTGCGGTTCTAGGCGCTGCAGTCTGGAACCGCGAGACCGCTACGGTCGCAGGTTCGAATCCTGCCTCGGGCATGGATGTGTGTGATGTCCTTAGGTTAGTTAGGTTTAACTAGTTCTAGGGGACTAATGACCTCAGAAGTTGAATCCCATAGTGCTCTGAACCATTTGAACCATTTTTGAACACAAATGACTTGTAGGGGGACAACCTTCGTGTCACCCCAAAGTACCGTTATCCAAGATGGCTGCCGTGACGTATGTTTATGACGTCATCCAAGATGGCGGCGGTGAAGTCGGCTGATAACGTCATCTAAGATGGCGCCTGTGACGTCGTCAGCTGACGTCACGGTCGCCATCTTGGATAACGGAACTTTGAGGTCACACGAAGGTTGTTCCCCTACTCATACGTTCCATCCCCATCGCATCTCTCCCTGTCAAGAACTACGTAATGATTGAGAGAACCGTATTAACGTCTGCACATAGGCATTAAGACAGGATGCTAATGATGTATAATGTATCATGCTTAGTGATGAAACAACATCTATCAATCATAGCCAAGTAAACAGCGAAACACACACTACTGCTCTGTTGACAATCTCCGCTCGCTTCGTCAGTGCCCATGAGTGTAAACGTTTAGTGTGGGATAGTGAACCATCAGCTCATAGCCCTGTTTATCATAGACGGAACACTGAACGTATGCAAGTATCGCAGCCTCCTAACAGACCATCTTCCACAGGTGCTAGAAGACGTACCTCTGCAGACCAGCAGTCACATGTGGTACCAAAATGATGGCTGTCCAGGCACAGCGCACGAAGTATACAACATATCTTCACAATTTTTTTCCAAATCGTTGAATTGGATGCAAACGACCTGTACCCTGGCCAGCACATTCCCCAGTTTCGACGCTTGGGGAAAGCTGAAAGACGCTGTTTACAAGAGATACCAACTTCATCCGATGATATGGAATGACGTATTACTGCAGCCTGTTAGCACATACCCACTGAAATGTTAGCACGTGCGCAGCAGTCGTTCCATACCAGACTGGAAGGGTGTATTGTCGTTGCCGGTGGTGCACAAACTTTTGTTGTTCTTTAATGTGTGCTCCCCTGGTATCGCAGAAGTTCGATGTGGGAACTTTTCGAAATACGATGTCTCGTAAACGACTAGTACTAGAATCCTGCAACAAGCATCACTGACGTTCCAGTCTACCCTAATTTTAGTCTGTTGTCAAATTGGCATTGTACTATTTAAAAAAATGTACTTTTGCACAAAAAATCTGTTAATTGGCTAACAATCAAGCCCTTGACTACCAATCATCCTGTGAAAACCCGGACATCAATAGCACTTTCCATTTCTGCAATATCTGCAGTGCAAGCTGTAGGTAATTCACCCTGTGTAAGAACCAAACTTTTCTCATTCCTCAGATAGCAAAGAAAATACCCTGAGGAAGGCCACACGCAATAGAGGCCGAAACATCGGAAATTTTACACATTTCCCCTGAAGAATTTTATTGACATATTTATTACTGCTGTTAATTAGGCTACATCACTCTGAGATATTGATTTCAGACGAGTTCAATTTCGAACATATGCCCTTTGACTGGAACCATATTCACAACAAAATGCTTTACACGTTAGTTGCAGTTATTACAGTTTTTAATTCGTTTTTTGAGGCCTTTATACAAGCACTAAAATTCGTATTGTGTAATAAATTTCGTGTTGTGTAGTAACTTGAACTTCGCTGCTGCTGCAACTGTTGTCTTGCAACAGAACGTTTCGTCACTAAAGTGACGAATCTTGTGAAATGGTAGTAAATTCATTGTTTTTTTGAGAAGTTTTTCAGCAGACACTCATTTCACCGTGCTTGCGAGGAAACATGTTCATTTCTAACAGTAGTTGTTTCCTGTGTGACAAATCCAGCTAAACTTAACGGGCGTCGATCCTACAACAAAATGTTGGTCGAATAACAGATGTACTGCTTACGCGCGTTGAGATACAAACCGCGCAGCGGCCGGCCTGCTTTGCCTTTGCGGCGCTCTGCCGCGGATTTATGTCACATATCCGGATACTTTTTGATTACACCGCATAATTACGGCCGGGAAGTGCATAATCTGAAATATTCCCCGAGCGCCCGGCGTAGGAAATTGAATTTCCTGCCGCCGGTTGCCGCCGCTGCCGCAGCGTCGCCCGCCCGCTCGCCCCACATCGCTTTCTAATATGGCTCACGGCGACTGGCGGCGCGCGGCCAAATCGAGTCGCACATTTTATCCCGCGCGCGCGCTTTACGTGTTTCCACGAACGGGAACGGGGAAACAGAGCAGAGGAGAAGAACGCAATGAAATGCAGAGCGGCTCGGTCGACCGTGCTCTTTCTGTATGCGCTTTCCGTGTTTCCGTGCGTCGACTGGATTAGGGATGGCCAAAGCGACGTCCTATGCTGCGCCACACCAGGCGGCAGGAGAAGAACGCTCTCCTGTCCGTGTAACGTCCGTGTCGAGGTACACGTGGTTCCGTTGTAAAACGTCCAACAAAGGAAAGCGTGAGAGGGCAGGTACGCAGTATTTTCTGCGGACTATATTGCGGCAACTCAAACAGTAGATGTCAAGGATTTTCACCTGCCTCGAGATGAGTGGGTGTTTGTGTTGTCCTCATCATTTCATCACCATTCATGAAAGTGGCGAGTTTGGACTAAGTGAAGGTTGGGAATTTCTACGGGCGCTGATAACAGAGCAGTCGAGCGCCCCACAAAACAAACATCATCATCATCATCAAACAGTAGACGGTGTTGGCTCAGCCTAAGAAGCCCAAAGTTTCTTTCTAGACACCGTTAGGAGCACCACTTTTCGTTTATTTGGTAATTTGTTCTTCTTCTTAGTCTGTACGTAATATTCCCCAATTACGCATATTATTTTCTTCATAATTTTTTTGCTAAAATGCAACTACAGTTAACCATTTTATACCTATTATCCCCACAATCATAATTTTTACCAAGATGTTAGCAAAAGGAAGGGCGGAATAAGTACCCTTATGAGATCTGTTGCTAAAAATTGAAGTTTTTCTCTAAGGACGGGTAAAACCTAACGGTTAAAACCAGTACCGGTATTTTAATTTTGAATAACTTACACTTTTCGGTATTTTTTAGGTCTCGCTTATAACAGGATATTTTTTTGATTTTTTTGCTCAATACTGGGAAAAAGAATGGAGTATCATTTTGGTTTTCATACGAACCGCTTTTTAGAAATAATTATATTTTATTCGTACAGTTTCCACTTCTTCGAAATACTGAGTTATTACAGAAAACGGGGAAAGTGATCGGTGTTGTTTCGATAGCAACACCGATAGTTAGAAACTAGCAAGAATCATTTAGCTTTGCTGAAACAATAACGTACGTGCAACACTTGTTCCAACCTGATCAGTATGGTTTTCACTCACTGACGTCACTGGATATTGGTTGTATTGCAGAACGACAGTACCTCTAGTTTGGAAGCACTTTACGAAGTGTGGTAGCAACGAAGTACCATGCTTCATTTGCTATAAGAGATTAATGGAGGGAGGGGGCACAACAAATCTGCGACATTTCATAAGGAGAAAGTATCCACGACATCCCTTGGAAGGGAAGGTGAATGCGACACACATACCTATAATTTGATGTGCTATAAACTTGGAATGGTTAAAGAATCCTTAATTTCACGGTGAAAAACTGATACCGTCAAAAGGCGACGATGCAAGAAAGTTATCAATTCGTGACCTTTTGCCTTCACCTCCGCCGCGCCGGCACCTTCACCTTCGTCATCTCTACTGGAGACACTGAGACTGATTTCTGCCACCGCCTCAGCCTCACATCGATCGAGGTCTCCTACTCCTTCACCGTCATTAGAATGTTTTTGAATTGTTTCAAATTTGCGTTTATTGGTGGAAATGATAGCAAAAAAAAAACGATATTCGTTATTTCAGAATGCGACTATTTTGAGTGGTTTTACCACCCAAGTTAAACTGGAGACGATGTTGTTGTTGTTGTGGTCTTCAGTCCAGAGACTGGTTTGATGCAGCTCTTCATGCTACTCTATCCTGTGCAACCTTCTTCATCTCCCAGTACCTACTGCAACCTACATCCTTCTGAATCTGTTTAGTGTATTCATCTCTTGGTCTCCCTCTACGATTTTTACCCTCCACGCTGCCCTCCAGTACCAAATTGCTGATCCCTTGATGCCTCAGAACATGTCCTACCAACCGATCCATTCTTCTAGTCAAGTTGTGCCACAAATTTATCTTCTCTCCAATTCTATTCAGTAGCTCCTCATTAGTTATGTGATCTACCCATCTAATCTTCAGCATCCTTCTGTAGCACGAAATTTCGAAAGCTTCTATTCTCTTTTTGTCTAAACTATTTATCGTCCACGTTTCACTTCCATACATGGCTACACTCCATACAAATACTTTCAGAAACGACTTCCTGACACTTAAATCTATACTCGATGTTAACAATTTTCACTTCTTCAGAAACGCTTTTCTTGCCATTGCCAGACTAAATTTTATATCCTCTCTACTTCGACCATCATTAGTTATTTTGCTCCTCAAATAGCAAAACTCATTTACTACTTTAAGCGTCTCATTTTCTAATATAATACCCTCAGCATCACCCGATTTAATTCGACTACATCCCATTATCCTCGTTTTGCTTTTGTTGATGTTCATCTCATATCTTTCTTTCAAGACACTGTCCATTACGTTCAACTGCTCTTCCAAGTCCTTTGCTGTCTCTGACAGAATTACAATGTCATCGGCGAACCTCAAAGTTTTTATTTCTTCTCCATGGATTTTAATTCCTACTCGGAATTTTTCTTTTGTTTCCTTTACTGCTTGCTCAATACACAGATTGAATAACATCGAGGATAGGCTACAACCCTGTCTCACTCCCTTCCCAACCACTGCTTCCCTTTCATGCCCCTCGGTTCTTGGCCGAGCGGTTCTAGGCGCTACGATCTGGAACCGCGCGACCGCTACGGTCGCAGTTTCGAATCCTGCCTCGGGCGTCGATGTGTGTGATGTCCTTAGGTTAGTTAGGTTTAAGTAGTTCTAAGGTCTAGGGGACTGATGACCTTAGAAGTTAAGTCCCATAGTGCTCAGAGTCATTTGAACCATTTTGACCCCCTCGACTCATATAACTGCCATCTGGTTTCTGTACAAATTGTAAATGGCCTTTCGCTGCCAGCATTTTACCCCTGCCACCGATATAATTGAAAAGCGGTTGTTTCAGCTACAAACATCGTCACTATTGTTCATTCCGTCTTGAATTCCGCATATCAAATACCCTGGGCGTAAAAAAACCTATGTACGCAAAATTTTAGAGTGTTAAGATGGGATAAAAAAGAAACACTTCTTACGGGAGGAAAAAGTTATAGAGCATCGAAATTTTGACGTTAGTGATGTTCAGAAACGGTGCTCAAACTGCCGTCTAACGAATATTGTTTCAGAGATGTTGCTGAAAATTTCGTCCGTTTACATTAATGCCCAACGGGTACCTGGCTGCTACCGATTGCCTAATATGCTCAAGACGCGTTCCACGAATAATCGCTGCGGGTTCTACCAAACGAACAGCCAGCTCTTCAGAAGTGTCTGTCGATGTCTCAAACACCAAAAGTTTCATCTGCCCTCTTCAAAAAGAAATTCATAGGAGGTCAAATGGTCCAAATGGCTCTGAGCACTATGGGACTTAACTTCTAAGGTCATCAGTCCCCTAGAAGTTAGAACTACTGAAACCTAACTAACCTAAGGACAGCACACACATCCATGCCCGAGGCAGGATTCGAACCTGCGACCGTAGCGGTCGCGCGGTTCCAGACTGTAGATCCTAGAACCGCTCGGCCACCCTGGCCAGCCTAGGAGGTCAACGACAGCTCTAAATCAACATTAGCCGTACCACCTCTGATCATCAGTAGTGTTTGGTCATTACACTCGGATGAGTCTCAATAGCCATGACGCCGCCCCTGCAAGAGCAGCTAGCGGGACTCTCACCAAGGCGAAAGGGGAGAGAGTTGTGAATGGACTCCCGGTGCCCACGCGGCTCCTAAGGTAAAAGGTGAATATGTATATTTTCTTTGTGTGAGATTGTTGTCACTAATTAGTGCAGCTCTACGTATGTTGACATTCTGTGCAATCCTAGTGGATCCGAGCCATTATACAGTCCTTTAAAATCCTGGTCCTCTGGTAAAACTGAAAATTCAGATTTCCGTCTGCGGACTATAGCAACCATTGTCAAAATCTTCTCGGGGAACGAGGAACTTGTAAGATTTTTGTCAGGTAAAGAAGTTTCTTTTTATCTCATCTAAACATTCTAACATTTTATACCAGTAGATTCTTATACGTTTTATATTAAAGCTCTGACGCTATGTGGAAGTGAAGTGCTAATATCCACATAAGTATTTCTGTTAGAGTTTGCTTGCAAGCTAGCGATACGCATGATTGTGGGAGTAATTAGAGCAACACCACTTTCTTTCCTCCACATCGTTACAGCTAAGAAAGTTACATTATACGATATCAAAAGAATACCTATTTTAGAAAAAGTTCAAATGTGTGTGAATTTCTAAGGGACCAAACTGCTTAGGTCATCGGTCCCTAGACTTACACGCTACTTAAAATAACTTAGTGCTAAGAACAATACGCACACCCATGCCCGAGAGAGGACTCGAACCTCCAGAGGAAATTTGTTAGATCACCGTAAGGTAGTAATAGGTCGGATTATAAGATTTTCAGTGTCACTGAATACACAAAAATAGTTTTCAAAAATACTTAATGTAAAAGATGATTACTCACCATCCGCAGAGAAACATAACTTTATATCGCCGGTTTTCCAGTCATGTACACTGATGTCACCATTAAAGTTAATTTAACAGAAATTCTCACAGGAAAACATTCAGTTTGATATGTTCAGAACCATCTCCACAGACACTATTACAACGTAGTACCCAGTCTAAGACTAACTCCTTGTTATACAGACTAGCAGGAAAAGATGGAACTCCAAGTATAGGAGTACACAGACAAGACTCCCGCCTTCTCTCATAATCTTGACAGATATTAAACACGTCTTGATGCTGAATTCCTAATCATAAATGTTGCAATACACCTTTTCTTGTTCGGAAAATCGAGTTCGATAATGTGGTGGTAATGCATGATGTAACATCTGCCCTTTAAGCTTGACTTTCATACGAACACCGGAAAAACTTTGACTATCGTCAAAATTAGATCTAGTGTACTAGACACATTATTAAAGAAAGGAAAAAGAGCAATATTTTAACGGATGCTATCATAGAATCCGTGATAATAATGTAGCAGAGCAGGTAGCCAGAAAGAGTACTTCTTTTAGTATGAGAAACAGAACATAAATACAAGATATCTTACATAAACTAAAAATTAATCCAGAAATACCAACGGAACTAAACAGCGGCAACGCTACCAATACTACGTTGCTGAGCACTCCCATCGAATTACTGTACACAGATCTCTCAAAAATGTTATTTGTGATAAAGATGATTCTGGTACGAGGTGGTATCATGGGCTCCTTGTGAAGAATTGCAGCAGTATAAAACATTACTAGCTGGAACAGTGTGCTGATAAGTCCAGAATCAAATGACTGTGCATCAGTGTCGAGGGCATTAAATAAGTTATTATTTATACAACAATTTCACAACTAAGTTTCCTTTAATTTACGTCTATTGTCACAAACTTTTTGTTAACAGATTACCGGTTTCGGTCTACAATGACCATCGTCAGAACTGAAGCAAAAAATGGGAAAAACATAAATACACTCGCAGATTGTCTACAGCTTAAAAACAATAAATAGACCATAATGAAAAGTGCTACTGACATAAATGTGCATTTGTGCGCTTTAAGTATGAAGAGGCATACCTGTTTTATAAAAGCAAAGTCCTAATGTACTGCAGCCATAGTGGCATCGTCAACATTCGGGAAACATCCCCAAGGCTGTGGCTAAGCCATGTCTCCGCAATATCCTTTCTTTCAGTAGTGCTAGTTCTGCAAGGTTCGCAGGAGAGCTTCTGTAAAGTTTGGAAGGTAGGAGACAAGGCAGAAGTAAAGCTGTGAGGACAGGTCGTGAGTCGTGCTTGGGTAGCTCAGTTGGTAGAGCACTTGCCCGCGAAAGGTAAAGGTCCCGAGTTCGAGTCTCGGTCCGGCACACAATTTCAATCTGCCAGGAAGTTTCATATCAGCGCACACTCCGTTGCAGAGTGAAAATCTCATTCTGTCGAACGATGTTATCTGGAAACCTCTGGCGTCGCCGTCTGACGACCGTTGTCGGTGATGCTGTAAACACAGATTAAGACGGACGAACGGTCGATGCTTAGTATCCGCCGGTGTAGGAGGAGCAGCTTCTAGAGGTGGACAGAGCATCGAGGAGGAAGCAAACCTACCTGGTCAAGACAGAAGAGGGAAAAACTCAAAGGCGGTTTTAAAGAATACGTTTGAAGTGGGACGATTGAGAAAGCTTGAAAGGAAGCACGTTGCTTTCAGCGTGACGTTAATTTCTATAGGTGTAACAGAGCTACGTACAATATTGGTACATCATTCTACTCTCGTAAAGGAGGGAAATTCAGCTACTTCGTGAGACGATCTGCCGACAATTTCTAACGTAGTTAGAGCGCAAATTAAGACTGACAATCATTCATCGCTTATAAAACGTCAGTTACCTACAAACGCAGACGGAGACATACAACGCATGAAGTGGAAGATAATGTTCATCACTATGAGTGACTAAAATTCCATATCAAAATAGTTTGTTGTTCTAGTACTACGGCAATAATTATCTTCAATATGTAAACATGCCTATAATGCTGATTGTTTTATATTTACACTCTATATGACAACAGCATGCGATAAATTGACAAATTTCGTTATCCCATACATGTAAAATAGTTGGTGTTAGCACATATTTAGTGAATAAATGCAAACTGTTTAAAAACAAGCATCGTTTAGGTGTGCCTGATGTAAATGGTGAAGACAACATGACAAACGGCCATTCAAAATGCTTTAGTTGCTTACGCCGTTTTTTTATTATTTTATTTTTGCATATAGTCTGTTTTTGTTAAGTACCTCATGTGTAAACGTCATTCATTTTCTTTATGCTAATGCACATGCATGAGTGAGGACTCAGACTGACCGGTGTTTTTTAAATACAACCCGCTTGAAATGCATTGAGGCGCGGGAATGGTGGGAATGCAGCTGCGGTTTTGTATGTGTGTGACACGATGTACTGTATTTGACGGTGGGTGATTAATTATGGTCGCGATCTGCGTTTGATTTGCACGCACAGTAGCGCAAACTCTATGCGACCGCACCTCTGGCAGTTAATTAACCTGTGAGGCACTTTTTCACTGAACTTTAATTTTTAAAAATCTGCGAATTAAATACAAGACGCCTCACAATTAGCAAGGCAGTTTGTGTTCTCGGGCGTAATTACACACCATATCCAACATTTAGTTCGTAATATTTATATTTTTATTGTGTTTTTCAGTTCATTGTTTATTAATACGGATAGTTTTGCCCGTAACTTGAAAACTAATAAAGCTATCTTAATTTTTGTGATACAGAAATCATGAACTGGTTTTTAGCATTGTAACAAAATTTTGCATTGTTTAACATTAAATTTTTGGCGAACTGCTGCACGTGGAATGAAGTATGAAGTGCCAGTTTTGTTTAGAATTTTAGCAAGTAGCTAATGGGGAATACAGATTTTTGATATTTTTCATGTGCAAAATGTTGTGACTTAGTCCGGTAATAGTATGAACTCATTAAACGGCGTAGATTTAGGGTGATTCTATGAAGAGGTAAGTGAAGCGTCTTCACAGTTTCGAATAAGGCTGAGGCAGCAAGATGAATGCTTGTATGAGCGGTGATCCAGCCCCACACTGTTGTGTCTAGGAATCCTGCGTACTCAGCTCGCTAGACGAACAATCAAACAACTCGTATTAATGAGTTTTATTACAACAAGACAAGCAAAAATACTTTGACCTGAGAATTCTTGTAGTCCTTTATGCATGATCAACCACAAGTGCAATTACACGGATGTGTCGCAAACAAAAGGCGCCACTATTCTTCAGAATAGTCAAACACAACTAACACTTCTAGTCCTAATGACCGCTACTAGCAAAAGTATGTCAACTGAACTGCAGTGGCTGCTTATTTCTAACTGTGCTACGTAGAGATTGCTAATGGAGAGGCTACGATGAGTCGGCTAATGAAGTGGCTAACGTTGAAGCTGCTGTCGAAGAGAGCTGAGACCAGTCGGTGGCGGCGCTTATGTCGTCTTCACATAGGGGCCGCTGCTGTCGCGTTGTCGTCCTGGAGGGATGACTGTCAGCGAGCGATTCGCTGACCTCTTCTCACAGCCTTCTTCTCTTCTCTCTCGTTCCCGACTGGCGTGCCGGCTGCTGCTCCGGTCGCAGGTTCGAATCCTGCCTCGGGCATGGATGTGTGTGATGTCCTTAGGTTAGTTAGGTTTAAATAGTTCTAAGTCTTGGGGACTGATGACCTCAGATGTTAAGTCCCACAGTGCTCAGAACCATCTGAATCATGCTGATTGGTCAGCTACGGCAACAGCAACCTCGTCAATTAGTTCCACCTGGATAGGACGCTTTCCTCTTACTGATGCCGCACCAAGCTCACTCGTGTTTTCAAATTTCATTATCACCTTCTGGTAAACCATTTAATAATTTGGGCCTCTCCTCAGACCTTTGAATCGGCGACGCACTCTCGGTATAGCATTGTAATTGCCACCGTTCACAAAAGACGGTTTCACTAACAGCACACGGTCTCTCTTCTTAATAGCCGTGCTGTTCGCTCACGTTGTGGCTTGTCGAATGACAGCGTGTATGTCATACCGTCATATAAACAGTGTACAACGCCAAAATTGAACCTGGTGGGCCGCCCGGAGTGGCCGTGCAGTTCTAGGCGCTACAGTCTGGAACCGAGCGACCGCTACGGTCGCAGGTTCGAATCCTGCCTCGGGCATGGATGTGTGTGATGTCCTTAGGTTAGTTAGGTTTAATTAGTTCTAAGTTCTAGGCGACTGATGACCTCAGAAGTTAAGTCACATAGCGCTCAGAGCCATTTGAACCATTTTTGAACCTGGTGGCCAAAATTGGAAGTAACTCTTCTCCAATTTAGATCGGTTCCGCATTAGCGCTTTAGCACATCTGCCAAGTTTCGCTGTCATACGATAGTTATAGCCGACACTGGATCTCCATGACTAGCTGCACTTCAATTACAACCACTTGGTATTCATGTTGCGAACTGGTCTGCCCGTAATTAAATCAACGGTGCTCACGGAAGAGTGTCGTCGCTGCCAGATATAAGGGATTTGCAACTAGGATTAGAACGTCAATCGTAATGCAACTGGATGTGTTTTTATCATTCCTAAAGGTGAAACACGTGTTTACTGCCGGGACACAAGACACACCGACACTGCTTGAATCACTGTCCTGGTGATTAACAACTTTCTTCAATGCTGTGTCCTGGTCACTTCCTATCTGTAATGACAGTGTCCCCTACAGAAGAATAAAACCGTCTCTCCCTACCAGAGTGCTCGGGAAATGGTAGTTCGAGCTTAGTCAATTTCGCTTCACGTAAAGGTATTAGTGTGATTTCAGTCCTTCGTTTTGTAACTGATGAGTACCTGAGAACACAAAATAGGCCCTCCAATGTCGTCTTACCATCCTTTTGTGCACCGCAGTGAAAAAGAGACTCTGGCCTCTGTGTTATAAAAGTACCAGCCAGGCGGCTAGGACCTCTGAAAAGCCTTCCCCACACACGTCTTCTCATTCGCATTGAGGAGCCATTGAAATGCTGTGCAATTAAATGCACGAATCCTGAACGCTAATGAGTTGGTTGCCTGTGCTCTTCAAAAATGGTTCAAATGGCTCTGAGCACTATGGGACTTAACATCTGTGGTCATCAGTCCCCTAGAACTTAGAACTACTTAAACCTAACTAACCTACGGACATCACACACATCCATGCCCGAGGCAGGATTCGAACCTGCGACCGTAGCAGTCGCGCGGTTCCGGACTGAGCGCCTAGAACCGCTAGACCACCGCGGCCGGCGCCTGTGCTCTTCCTGGGGCTTTTACATCAGCGCGACTCGTAATCATCCACCACGTCTGTTCCATTTTGTGAAACGGGAGAATACTAAACAAGTAGGTGATGTACAACTCTTCGTACTTTGCCGACTACGAGGAAAGCCTGTAATAAATAGCGAACAAGTACGAACAGCAGTTTCTTGATTCGCCTGCTACGCGTAGACTCAACCGCGTCTCCGGGCCATGCGTACTTTACCTAATTTATGCAACTAACGACTGCGATAACACTCCTCGACGTAACATGCGGCCCAGTGAAATAAACTGCCGCTCAAAGTTACAGAACATGCGAGCCGCCCGCCACGAACAGTTAACACTCTCCTGGAACGGCCCCTGATAGTGCCTCGCGAAGTACTGTCAGTGAAATCTGTTATTATTCGTAGCCTAATGAAAAGAAGCCATTTACAAACATGTGGTGTTAAAGATTTATGTAGTCTTCAGAACTGTATAGAGAATTATGAAAGACATCATTTAGTTCAGTGACCGTAACACTTTCTTTATTTCATGATTCCAATTTCGGCCTTAGGCCGTTATCAAGCGCAGATTTTTGTGGCTTTTACGCACCATCGTAGCGAATACATATGCATCAAAATAGGAAATGTAAAAAAGTTACTAAACTGTGGAGAATATATTCAGCTAACCTTTAATAAATTTATTTTATATATATTTTTTACTGATATTTCTGTAAAAAATTTCAAAATTTTGACTTTATCTTGTCGTTTGGAGACCGTATATAAGTGAATTTAAAGGTATATATTCAAATAATTTTTTTGCATCCTTCTCCATTTTGTGCTTTACACAAGTTTTTTTTTCTTTTTCTTCCTTTATAGATAAGTAGATTCATTTTTAATCGTTCGTCGCACTGACTCCCATATAGAGAACATAGTAACAGGCATCCCTGGAGTACAGAAGCAACTAAAGGAGATGAAAACAAGTAAGTCGCCAGGTCCTGATGGAATCTCAGTCGCCCAGCACAAAGTCCCAAGTGACTGAAAAAAACGCAAGTGACTCCTCCATATAACAAGAATAAAATAATGGACCCGAAAAATTACAGACCAATATCCTTAACAGCGTTTTGCTGTAGAATTCTTGAACGTATTCTCAGTTCGAATACAATAAATTTCGTTGAGGCCGAGATGCTTATGTTCACGAATCATCATGGATTTAGAAAGATTCTTTCGTAGAAATTCTTCCACTTTCCTCGCACGATACCCTGAGAACCATGGATGTAAGGCAGCATTCAGAGTCCGTATTCTTAGATTTCCGGAAAGTTTTTGACAACAGAGCAGACCGTAAACGAAGGTACGACCATACTGAATAGGTTCCTAGAGTTGTGAGTGGCTCCAACAGCTATATATATATATTTTTTCATCAGTCTCCTGACTGGTTTGATGCGGCCCGCCACGAATTCTTCTCCTGTGCTAATCTCTTCATCTCAAAGTAGCACTTGCAACCTACGGCCTCTATTATTTGCTGGATGTATTCCAATCTCTCTCTTCCTCTACAGTTTTTGCCTTCCTCTACAGTTTTTGCCTTCTCTAGTAACATGGAAGTCATTCCCTCATGTCTTAACAGATGTCCTATCATCCTGCCCCTTTTCCTTATCACTGTTTTCCACATACACCTTTCCTCTCAGATTCTGCACGCTCCTAAATCCTTGCCTTATCAGTCCACCTAATTTTCAACATTCCTCTGTAGCACCGCCTCTCAATTGCTTCAATTCGCTTCTGTTCCGGTTTTCCAGCAGTCCATGTTTCACTACCATACAATGCTGTACTCCAGACGTACATTCTCAGAAATTTTGTTTCTCAAATTAAGTCCGATATTGTTATTTTACTGCGTGACCATCGATCCTTATATTAAGTTTCCAGCTGTTCTCATTACCTTCGTCTTTCTTCTATTTACTCTCAATCCATACTCTGCACTCATTAGACTGTTCATTCGATTAAGCAGATCATGTAATTCTCCTTCACTTTCACTCAGGATAGCAATGTCATCAGCGAATCGCATCATTGATATCCTTTCACCTTGAACTTTATTACCACTCCTGAACCTTTCTTTTATTTCCATCATTGCTTTTTCGATGTACAGATTGAACAGTAGGGACGAAAGACTGCAACTTGTCTTACATCCTTTTTAATACGAGCACTTCGTTCTTGGTCGTCCACTCTTATTATTCCCTCTTGTATTGTATATGACGCGTCTCTCCCTATAGCTTAGTTCTATTTTTCTCATAATTTCGAACATCAACGCTTTTTCCATGTCGACAGATCCTATGAAAGTGTCTTGATTCTTCTTTAGTCTTACTTCTATTATTAACCGCAACATCAGAATTGCCTCTCTCGTGCCTTTACTTTTCCTAAACCCAAACTCTTCCATTCTCCTGTATATTATTCTTATCAGCAACTTTGATTAATGAACTGTTAAGCTGACTGTGCGAAAATTATCGAAGTTGTCAGCTCTTGCCGTCTTTGGAATTTTGTGGATGATGTTTTTCCGAAAATCAGATAGTATGTGGCCATACTCATATTCTACACACCAACGTTTATAGTCGTTTTGTTGCCACATCGCCCAATGATTTTAGAAATTCTGATGGAATGTCATCTGTCCCTTCTGCCTTATTTGATCTTAAGCCTCCAAAGCTATTTTAAATTCTGATTCTAATACTGGGTCCCCTATCTCTTCTAAATCGACTCCTGTTTCGTCTTCTATCACATTAGACGAATCTTCCCCGTCATAGAGACTTTCAGTGTATTCATTCCACCTATCCGCTCTCTCCTCTGCATTTAACAGTGGACTTCCCATTGCACTCATAATGTTATCACCCTTGCTTTTAATGTCATTGAAGGTTGTTTTCACTTTCCTGCATGATGAGTAAGTCCTACCGACAGTCATTTCCTTTTCGATGTCGTCACATTTTTCGTGCAGCCATTTCGTCTTAGCTTCCCTGTACTTCCTATTTATTTCATTCCTCAGCTACTTGTATTTCTGTATTCAAGAGTCTCCCAGAACGTTTTAGTACTTCCTTCTTTAACGAGCAAATGAAGTATTTCTTCTGTTACCCATGGATTCTTCTCAGTTACCTTCTTTGTACCCACGTTTTCGTTCCCAACTTCTGTTATCGCCCTTTTTAGGGATTTCCATTCCTCTTCAACTGTACTGCCTACTGAGCTATTCCTTATTGCTGTATCTACAACCTTATTTCGTGACCCTTAGTACTTCCGTATCCCACTTCTTTGCTTATTGATTCTTCCTGACTTGTGTCTTAAACTTCAGCCTGTTCTTCATCACAACTATGTTGTGATCTGAGTCTATATCTGCTCCTGGGTACGCCTTAAATCCAGTGTCTGATTTCGGAATATCTGTCTGACCATGACGTAATCTAACTTAAATCTCCCCGTATCACCCGGCCTTTTCCAAGTATACAACTTCCTCTTGTGATTCCTGAGCGGAGTATTCGCTATTACTAGCTGAAGTTTATTACAGAATTCAATTAATGTTTCTCCTCTCTTATTCCTTGTCCCAAGCCCATATTCTCCAGTAACCTTTTCTACTATTCCTTCCCCTACAACTGCATTCCAGTCCCATCTCCCTTCGCATAATGCAATACCCTTTCAATATACTCATACACTTTCTCTATCTCTTCATCTTCGTTGTCGGTGTTGGTTTGCTGTCGATTCTAATAAGAACAACCCTATCACTCAGCTGTTCATAGTAACACACTCTCTGTCCTACCTTCCTATTCATAACGAATCCTACTCCCGTTATACCATTTTCTGCTTCTTGCTTCATGAACTCAAAAGGGACTCCCTGCGCGGAAGACGACGTCCTTCTCGTGAAATAGCATTGAGAAAATTTAGAAAAACGGCATTTGAAGTTGACTGCATAACGATTCTACTACAACCAAATACACGTCGCGTAAGGACCAAGCATTTAACGTAAGAGAAGTAAGGCCTCGTACGGAGAAATATAGATATTTTCACCTAGTGCTATTTGCGAGTCTAATAGAAAGAAATGACTAGCAGCGGAACAAGGTACCGTCCGCCACGCGATATATTACTGCTTGCTGTATATGTATGTCAATACCACATTATAAAGCTATACACAAGTAGAAAAGAGGGACTATGTACAACTGAAAAGAAGTCATTGTCTAATAAAATAGCAACATCTTTTGCAGTTCAAAAGAAAATTAAAATTCTAACTTGGCACATGCTTAGCGTACTACCTCTTAACCGAAGGACACTTAGAAAATGTACCAGATCTACCAAGGAGACTGCCTACACTACGCTTGTCCGTCCTCTTTCAGAATATTGCTGCGCGGTGTGGGATCCTTACCAGATAGGGCTGACGGAGTACATCGAAAAAGTTCAAAGAAGACCGCACATTTCTTATTATCGTGAAAAATGGAGTGTCACTGAAATGATACAGGATTTTGGCTGGGCATCATTAAAAGAAAGGCATTTTTCGTTGCGACGGAATCTTCTCACGAAATTCCAACACCAACTTTCTCCTCCGAATGCGAAAATATTTTGCTGACACCGACCTACATAGGGAGGAACGACCACCACGATAAAATAAGGGAAATCAGAGCTCATACCGAAAGGTATAGGTGCTCGTTCTTTCCGCGCGCTATAAGAGATTGGAATAATAGAGAATTATGAAGGTGGTTCGATGAACCCTCTGCCAGGCACTTAAATGTGATTTGCAGAGTATACATGTAGATGTAAATGTAGAACAAAATGGAAGAAGAAAGAACAATGAATAATGTTTATTAGAATTACTTTGCGATGAGTTTATCGATGACATGTTCTTATAAATACCCAGCACTTGTAAACACATTATTACAAAGCACTTAAAAGATCTCAGTTATTTGCACTGCGCACAGTACATACAACACACTGCCCTGATTTTACAGACGTGCGCTGAAACGATCGTCCTGGTAGCACAGAATATGGCAATGACAACGTAGTAACTGCACCCGCCGACACACGTGACGCGGTGCTGTGCCCTGAAGTGTTTAAGGGTGGCATGCGGTTGTAAACAAACACGACCATGACCGGGCAAGAAGGCGGCCAGGCGTTAACCTCGGCTGCAATGACGGCGAAAGGGATATGTCGCCCACCAGCCATCTAGAATCGGTGCTCCAAATGTTCAAATGTGTGTGAAATCTTATGGGACTTAACTGCTAAGGTTATCAGTCCCTAAGCTTGCATATTACTTAACCTAAATTATCCTAAGGACAAACACACACACCCATGCCCGAGGGAGGACTCGAACCTCTGTCGGGACCAGGCGCACAGTCCATGACTGCAGCGCCCTAAACCGCTCGACTAATCCCGCGCGGCAATCGGTGCTCCGTCGCGCCATATCATAGTATGACACAGTGCCTCCCATAACTGCAGCGGCCGTTACCAGAAACACCACTCGATCATGCACGACGTGAAATCAGACATTTGTTACCCTGGCACTGTGTGACTAAACGCGCGCGTCACTTTCTCGCCGTCTCTGCTATGTAAAATTACGTAGATACAAATAAAACGTTCTTGGTGTCCGGTCCAGTGCGTCTTCTTGCTGTTAAATCAAGGTGGTACATAAACTTAAAGTTCCTTCCACACACTGCTATGACACATGCGACATTCATGTAGCTGCTGTTTAAAGCCAGTCTAATTAACCTATACTCCTCGACACTACGACCCACAGTTCCATACACTGTTTATAAGACCTTGGTAAGGCGAATCTTCTGACAGCATACATTCTGCCCGAATCAGGTTCGATTACTCGTGGAGTGATGCTGTGTGTTAAAAACTTGGTATGAGTTTTACCAATTTTTTCACGACTCAGGACAAATTAATCGGTGTAGACGACGATCTTCAATAATTTACCTCCTAGAACTTCACCGAGAGAACGCATGAAGGCAGTCACAGACACATTCAATCCAATGCTGATTGTTATGCCACTAACATTCAAGTACGACGTTATTATTTGTCACATGTAAAGAATGCAAAGCTTGCAAAATACGACTGTGGAAAGAACTGTTTCACGCAGCTTTGGAATCGGGGGAAGCTGCATCTTGGTGTGCAGATAAACGAGCTGACTCGCAAATCTCTGCAAACGCTCTTTAGATATTTGCATGTAGAAGGGTTTACGTGCTTAATTACTCCTCTTGCTACCAACAGAAGCGAGGCGATAAATTATTTAGCAATGCAGTTTCCCCGTACGCTTAACTATACTCAAATTAAGAGCTTTAAGTGCTTTAAATGCAATGTTGTATCTACAGAAAGTGAAATGAAGTATACTGTAGTTCTACCAGTTCCCTACTTCAGTGGAAGGCATTTTAAATCCCTATTGTAATGAGAAGCTTAGATAGATGCTCGTCCTTCAAATCCGTCTCTGCACTAAAACTATATTGCTGTAATAATTGCAGCCAAGGTTTTTCTTAACTGCACTGTTTCCCTTCATTCGAAAGAGCAGTGGAAATGTTTTTCTTTCGCCACACGTAGATTATGAATCACAGAGGAAAAGATGTACATGTTTTAATTATTATTGAAGGTATTTCGTAGTCACACGTAGTTTATCTACAACAGAGTAAAAAATGAACATGTTTTGATTGTTACTGAACGTTTTTCTATTCCGTCTTTCGTCACCAATAACGATTCATCTTATTGAAATAAAACTTCACCAGTGTTGTATAATGAAAGATATTTAGAATCAGGCACGCTTTCTACATCGAAAAACAGTTCGTTACGAAAGATATAAATTTTGCTTACGGTATTTTATGACCGGTATTCACTCACATCAGGAAACTCCGTCTGCTTGCACGTTATTGAGGTACTCCTTCGTCTGGCACTGTTGATTCTGGTCTAACCGCACACTGATGCGCAGAGCTATTTCTTAATGTGGAACAACACAATGTAACACTACTTCATTTCGTCTGTGTCTTTCTTTCTAAATGTGTCTCGTGTGTTTTGTGAGATACATTCAGTAATTATAAAGCAACTATGGACTATATGACAACACAAATGAAAGATTTAAAGCTTTTATTTGTTTGCAAAATTTCCAAAGCAAATATACAAATGTCCGAACAAGGGCCATTGTAGACTACAACTCTTAAAAGTCAACAAATTATGCTTTTTTTAGAATTTATAGTGTCTTCAGTGTTAAATCACTGTTAAAGCGTTAATTGTAATGGTGTAGCTCAGAAATCCCATCATTTACATTTATTTACTGTTCAGTATACAAATGATGCATATTACTCCGTAAGTTCGAAAATTAGTTTAATGTAAAATTTCAAAACGAAACACAGAAAACTAAATTAGTGTTGTACTGCATCCAAAGGCTCACATATTTCCGGGGAAACGTAACGAACAAAATACACAATGCGCAATACAATTAAATGGTCACTTTTTCGAATCCCTGCATTTGTCTCCGACGCAGAAGTTTGAATTTCGGCTCAAAGGTGCCTATAACCATGCTCTGCAGTTCTAACACAACGCAACCACGCGCTTGTAGCACAATAGGAAGGTCGTCATACCCCTCTCATCGATGTTTGACGCCTCTGCGATGGAAGGCAGAACCGCAACGCACAGCGTTGAAATCACGCTGTTTCGCTCTCTGTTGCCGAGGAAACCATTTCAGATACATCACTCGTCAATATTGAGACTAAGGGGCTCCGAGGAGCGATATGAAGGGCGTCAGTGAAACAATACCTTCCCTCGGGGCGTTGATTACCAGAGATTTTGCGGACGAACACGACAGTTCGTAGCGCGATGAGCAAGAGGACGACATTTTTGGCAACCTCTGTTAATTATGACACCCCCTATGCAATTTTTAAGCACATACTAGGCCTGGGTCTAGTGTAGCAGGGGATACAACCCGTCGGCTTTGAACAATGACGTCACAAGTCGCCAGAGAGCATGTATTACTAAGATGAAAGAGCTGAGGAGAATGTAGAGAAACAAAGGAATGCGAGAGAGATAAACTTTATTTCACATATGTAAGGACCAGTAGTATTTTCACGTTAACGATATCGCGTGTTTGTATCTTAGTATTTCTCCGCAAAATACAATGGAAAGAAATGAATGAAATTACTAGCAAAGAATACATCACGTTACATGTATGTCAGTTGTATCTCGAAAGTCTTTCGAACTGTATTGCTTAACTGCAGTACGGGATACAAGTTCAGTGTAGTCGATTTCTTAGTTTCAACTAGCATTGCTGTCCTGTTGTTCACTTGAACTATGTATCCCCTGCATCACTAAACCGCAAATGAAACACCCGATACAAATTAAAAGCTCATTCGAAGTGTGTTGCTTAAGTACAGTCCGGAATACGAGTTTGTCGTAAGGCGATTTCTTCGTTTTGACTAGCATTACTGTCCTGTTCTTCACCTGAACGATGTATCCTCCGCTTCAGTAAACCCTAAGTGGAACACGGGATACAAATTGTAGATGTGCTGTTTATTTCGTCTCCGCTATTACTAACAGTCTTTTCTTACGTACATATCAGTATTACTGATGACAGAAGGACCTACGTATGTAATATGTGTATACCAGACTTCCATTGACCTCGATATATGTACACTGGTAACGAATAGATGGAAATACACGTACGTTACATTTGCAACCTGTTTCATTTTATATGTTTTGATTGTTTCTTTAATCTTTGTGTTTCACTTGTTGAAAGGGAACTACACATTGATCTTGTCAAAAGCCGAGAAGCGATTCTTCTTAGTGTTGTAGCTCCCTTCAGTAGCTGATAAGTGTTTTTTGGCTTTTTTTTAAAAAAAATCTCACGAGATAGAATAAACTGATCCTACTTCATTAAGCAATCAATAAAAAAACTAAACTAAAACATAACAGAAAAAGCGAAAATTGTAAACTGAAAATAGAATAGATTACGAAGTCTTTTGCTGTTATGTTTTAGTTTAGTCTTTTTGATTGCTTAATGAAGTAGGATCAGTTTATTCTATCTCGTGAGATTTTTTTTAAAAAAAAAGCCAAAAAACACTTATCAGCTACTGAAGCATCTGTATCTTAGGATCAGTTTATTCTATCTCGTGAGATTTTTTTAAGAAAGCCAAAAAACACTTATCAGCTACTGAAGCATATTGGTGGAATAAGAAAGTGAAATATGGCAAAATAATGAAATATAGATAAATGATCGCTTTTAGATTCACATTCAATTATTTTAATGATAGCGCTTATTAGAACACAGAACTGCTTTATTATCTATGCCTCGAAGTGAAGACATTACTATCTATGACTAAGGAATGACGTCATTGTTCAAAGCCGACGGGTTGTATCCCCTGCTTCACTAGACCCCTAGGCCTGTAGCCTCACTGAACATAATCACACCCCTTTCGAATGCAGTGCGACCGCAATTTTTGCCCTGGTATAGAGGGTGGAGGTACATTTATAGATATCTCTCTCTTTACCCTAACAGGCCCCACCAGGCCCTGCTGTTCTGTACGACCGCAGTATCATCCTCAGCCGTTAGACGACACTGGATACGGATACGGAGGGGCAACTGGTCAACGTACCGCTGTCCCGGTCGTTCCCAGTTTTCGAGCTCGGAGCGGCTACTTCTCAATCAAGAAGCTCCTCAATTGGCCTCACAAGAGCTGAGTGCATCTCGCTTGCCAACAGTGCTCGGCAGACTCAAACGGCCACCCACTGAAGCGTTTAACTTCTGCCATCTGACGGGAACTGATGTTATCACAGCCGCAACGCTGTTGGCAGGTATATTTATTAAGTGATAAGGTGCGTTAGTGAAAAAAAATGGCTCTGAGCACTATGGAACTTAACTTCTGAGGTCATCAGTCCCCTAGAACTTAGAATTACTTAAACCTAACTAACCTAACAACACCACACACATCCATGCCCGAGGCAGGATTCGAACCTGCCACCGTAGAGGTCGCGCGGTTCCAGACTGTAGCGACTAGAACCGCTCGGCCATCCCGTCCGGCCCTGCGTTAGTGACACCGAAACTGTTGCCGAATTGGGTGGTCTGAGAGGGACCTTTTGCCGTTTTATTTGCGCATGCGTCATTGTCGCACCAATGATCAATCCACAAGACGGCGCGAAACAGGAGAGCTGAATAAGCATAAACACAGCAAAACATTACCTTTGGAATAAACTGAGATTTGTATCAATTCATATTTTCAGTAATGGATTTTTGTAAAGTTTTTTTCTGTTGATGGAGAGAAGAGAAGTTTGTACCATTTTTATCGACTCATGTTGGTGTAGAATCTATGTCGCTGCTTTATGAATGCCTGTCGCGGAAAACAAATGAACGTCCGCCCTTCAGCTGTCTGAGAAGCTTTTCCTTGTTTTCTTCTTGCGGCTCTGTAAGCTACATGTAAATTAATTCTTTAAGCTAAAATACTTCAACAATTATTGTCATATCACGTATGCAGCCGTGCCTGTCATTTCAATTCCATCACCTACCCGAGTTTTCCTCTTGCACATAATACTCATTGGGCTTTAAGATTTTTATTTTAGGCTCCAAATAAGGTAGGGATTGGTCACGAAATGTCGGACGGCGAACAACCGAACACTAATATCGTTCTCTCGTTACTTGTTTCCTTAAAGGAAACTAACGTGTCCCTGAGATAAATCGTACCAGCAGTTTTCAATAGATGAAGTGATATTTTTGTAATAATTGTAGTAAACTGATCGGTCACCTGCCGTCTAACAAGCGCGTTAATCAGTTTGCACACTGTTCTGGCATAGAAGGTGACGAAAATGGCGCCTTTGAAGTAAAAATTATTAAATCAATGTTAACTACCTCATTCGTATTGAACTGTAAGGTGTATTAATCTTCAATTGATCTTGCTTCCCATAACAAACATAGAAGTTTAAGAACAGGTGCCGTTTCAACACGTCCTGCTTTAGATGACGTTCAAAATTCGTCGAATAGTTTTGAACACTCACAAGATATTCCACTCTGTATACTAGAGCAAAAGTTGAGGTTGTGCTGAATGAAGTTGCAGGACGTCAGTGGCGCTAAACAGGGTGAAAAGTATTTAAACCGACAAACTCTGGGAGGTTGTAAGGGACACCAAAACAAATATTTTTCCCTTTTGTCATTTTTTTCTTTGAGGATCATTTAAACCGGTGGAGGCCGTATTACGCTCTTCAGTTGTTAGAGGCCGTATTACGATCTTCAGTTGTAGGCAACTGCTGTCCACCAGTGTAGTAGTGCATTGTCTCTGTTTACTAATGGAGCGATACACCTGGAGTGAGTACACTGACATGGTTGGAGCGTAATACGTAGCGCACCTCGACGGACGAGCTGCAGAGCAGGTTTATCAACAACAATATCCTAATCGCCGTATCCCGCATCATACGACCTTTCCTGCTGTGTACCAACGTCTGCGTGAGACCGGGTCATTTAGCAGATTACCTGGACAGGGACGCCGTCGCACGGTAAGAACGCTGCAATTTGAGGAAGCTGTCTTGCTGCATGTGGAGCGGAATCCTTCAATCAGCACTCGTGCAATTGCACGCAACATGGGGATGAATCAGACGAATGTAAGAACATTCCTTCGAGAGCAATTGTTACGTCCATTTCACTTACAGCGTGTTCACAACCTGGAACCAGTTGATTATCCACCCAGAGCACAGTTTTCGCAGTGGTACCTGGAACAGTGTGAAATGCATCCTAATTTCCATCCTCCGTGTTGTTTACCAATGAAGCAACGTTCTGGCGTGATGGAGTCTTCAACATGCACAACTCGCATGTTTCGAGTGAAGATAGCCCACATGCCACAGTTACTAGCGCTCATCAAATGCGGTTCTTCGTTAATGTGTGGGTCGGTGTTGTTGAGGACTGTTTAACTGGGCCATATCTGCTACCCAGGCCATTAAATGGCAGGCAGTATTACAATTTTCTCGCCAGAGCATTGCCAGAATTCCTGGAAGACGTCCCGCTTCCTACAAGACAACGCATGTGGTTCCAAAATGACGGGGTGCCGGCACATTTCAGTCGTCGTGTGCGTTGATGGAGGTCAATGGAGGCATTTTTGAAAATCTACTGTAATTTAAATTGGGTTGTGTTAATGTGTTGTCTCTTGGTCATAAAAAATGGAAAAGTGTTTGTTGGTTTTATTAATTTGCCGGCAGATAAATCTTTCTCTACCGGTTTAAATACTCCTCATAGGAAAAAATGACTTTAGGGAAAAATATATGTTTTGATGACCCCTACAGCCTCCCAGAGTTTGTCGGTTTAAATACTTTTCACCCTGTAGAAGGGCTGAATCGTCCAGAGGTTGCCAGCAGTGTCAAAGGCTGTCAAGAACGTCTTCCTGTTGGCCATCGCAAAGCGATCTGTTGCTTTCGACCGCAGAATGTTCGGCAATCAATGCCCCAAGGGAAGGGGTGGTTTCATTAACGCTGTTTATGCCACTCTGTGAGGCCTTTTCGTGTAGATACTGAGCGGTAGTATGTCTGAAATGTTTTCCTCTGCTACCCATAAGAAAACCGCGTGGTTTCAATGCTGGGAGTCGCAGGTCTGACGTCCATCGCAGAGGCGTCGAAATAAGGGGTGAAATGTGGATGAGGGATATCGTGACAAGAATTCCAGCATGTGACACGTTCACGGTGGCTTTGGGCTGGAGCTTGGTGAAATTTGGTGTCAGTGTGACATTATTAACCACCCTTATACCTCACTGAACTGAGTTCTGGCCCTTTTTCCGTATGTGTGGGACATCTACATCTACATTTATACTCCGCAAGCCACCCAACGGTGTGTGGCGGAGGGCACTTTACGTGCCACTGTCATTACCTCCCTTTTCTGTTCCAGCCGCGTATGGTTCGCGGGAAGAACGACTGTCTGAAAGCCTCCGTGCGCGCTCGAATCTCTCTAATTTTACATTCGTGATCTCCTCGGGAGGTATAAATAGGGGGAAGCAATATATTCGATACCTCATCCAGAAACGCACCCTCTCGAAACCTGGCGAGCAAGCTACACCGCGATGCAGGGCGCCTCTCTTGCAGAGTCTGCCACTTGAGTTTGCTAAACATCTCCGTAACGCTATCACGGTTACCAAATAACCCTGTGACGAAACGCGCCGCTCTTCTTTGGATCTTCTCTATCTCCTCCGTCAACCCGATCTGCTACGGATCCCACACTGATGAGCAATACTCAAGTATAGGTCGAACGAGTGTTTTGTAAGCCACCTCCTTTGTTGATGGACTACAATTTCTAAGGACTCTACCAATGAATCTCAACCTGGTACCCGCCTTACCAACAATTAATTTTATATGATCATTCCACTTCAAATCGTACCGCACGCATACTCCCAGATATTTTACAGTAGTAACTGCTACCAGTGTTTGTTCCGCTATCATATAATCGTACAATAAAGGATCCTTCCTTCTATGCATTCACAATACATTACATTTGTCTATGTTAAGGGTCAGTTGCCACTCCCTGCACCAAGTGCCTATCCGCTGCAGGTCTTCCTGCATTTCGCTACAATTTTCTAATGCTGCAACTTCTCTGTATACTACAACATCATCCGCGAAAAGCCGCATGGAATTCCGACACTATCTACTAGGTCATTTATATATATTGTGAAAAGCAATGGTCCCATAACACTCCCCTGTGGCACGCCAGAAGTTACTTTAACGTCTGTAGACGTCTCTCCATTGATAACAACATGCTGTGTTCTGTTTGCTAAAAACTCTTCAATCCAGCCACACAGCTGGTCTTATATTCCGTATGCTCTTACTTTGTTTATCAGGCGACAGTGCGGAACTGTATCGAACGCCTTCCGGAAGTCAAGGAAAATGGCATCTGCCTGGGAGCCTGTATCTAATATTTTCTGGGTCTCATGAACAAATAAAGCGAGTCGGGTCTCACATGATCGCTGTTTCCGGAATCCATGTTGATTCCTACAGAGTAGATTCTGGGTTTCCAAAAACGACATGATACGCGAGCAAAAAACATCTAAAATTCTACAACAGATCGACGTCAGAGATATAGGTCTATAGGTTTGCACATCTGCTCGACGACCTTTCTTGAAGACTGGGACTACCTGTGCTCTTTTTCAATCATTTGGAACCTTCCGTTCCTCTAGAGACTTGCGGTACACGGCTGTTAGAAGGGGGGCAAGTTCTTTCGCGTACTCTGTGTAGAATCGAATTGGTATCCCGTCAGGTCCAGTGGACTTTCCTCTGTTGAGTGATTCCAGTTGCTTTTCTATTCCTTGGACACTTATTTCGATGTCAGACATTTTTTTCGTTTGTGCGAGGATTTAGAGAAGGAACTGCAGTGCGGTCTTCCTCTGTGAAACAGCTTTGGAAAAAGGTGTTTAGTATTTCAGCTTTACGCATGTCATCCTCTGTTTCAATGCCATCATCATCCCGGAGTGTCTGGATATGCTGTTTCGAGCCACTTACTGATTTAACGTAAGACCAGAACTTCCTACGATTTTCTGTCAAGTCGGTACATAGAATTTTACTTTCGAATTCACTGAACGCTTCACGCATAGCCCTCCTTACGCTAACTTTGACATCGTTTAGCTTCTGCTTGTCTGAGAGGTTTTGGCTGCGTTTACACTTGGAGTGAAGCTCTCTTTGCTTTCGCAGTATTTTCCTAACTTTGTTGTTGAACCACGGTGGGTTTTTTCCGACCCTCACAGTTTTACTCGGCACGTACCTGCCTAAAACGCATTTTACGATTGCCTTGAACTTTTTCCATAAACACTCAACATTGTCAGTGTCGGAACAGAAATTTTCGTTTTGATCTGTTAAGTAGTCAGAAATCTGCCTTCTGTTACTCTTGCTAAACAGATAAACCTTCCTCCCTTTTTTTATATTCCTATTAACTTCCATATTCAGGGATGCTGCAACGGCCTTATGATCACTGATTCCCTGTTCTGCACATACAGAGTCGAAAAGTTCGGGTCTGTTTGTTATCAGTAGGTCCAAGATGTTTTCTCCACAAGTCGGTTCTCTGTTTAATTGCTCGAGGTAATTTTCGGATAGTGCACTCAGTATAATGTCACTCGATGCTCTGTCCCTACCACCCGTCCTAAACATCTGAGTGTCCCAGTCTATATCTGGTAAATTGAAATCTCCACCTAAAACTATAACATGCTGAGAAAATGTACGTGAAATGTATTCCAAATTTTCTCTCAGTTGTTCTGCCACTAATGCTGCTGAGTCGGGAGGTCGGTAAAAGGAGCCAATTATTAACCTAGCTCGGTTGTTGAGTGTAACCTCCACCCATAACAATTCACAGGAACTATCCACTTCTACTTCACTACAGGATAAACTACTACTAACAGCGACGAACACTCCACCACCGGTTGCATGCAATCTATCCTTTCTAAACACCGTGTGTGCCTTTGTAAAAATTTCGGCAGAATTTATCACTGGTTTCAGCTAGCTTTCTGTACCTATAACGATTTCAGCTTCGGTGCTTTCTATCAGCGCTTGAAGTTCCGGTAATTTACCAACGCAGCTTCGACAGTTTACAATTACAATACCGATTGCTCCTTGGCCCCTGCATGTCCTGACTTTGCCCCGCACCCTTTGAGGCTGTTGCCCTTTCTGTACTTCCCCGAGGCCATCTAACCTAAAAAACCGCCCAGTCCACGCCACACAACCCCTGCTACCCGTGTAGCAGCTTGCTGCGTGTAGTGGACTGCTGACCTATCCAGTGGAACCCGAAACCCCACCACCCTATGGCGCAAGTCGAGGAATCTGCAGCCCACACGGTCGCAGAACCGTCTCAGCCTCTGATTCAGACCCTCCACTCGGCTCTGTACCAAAGGTCCGCAGTCAGTCCTGTCGACGATGCTGCAGATGGTGAGCTCTGCTTTCATCCCGCTAGCGAGACTGGCAGTCTTCACCAAATCAGATAGCCGCCGGAAGCCAGAGAGGATTTCCTCCGATCCATAGCGACACACATCATTGGTGCCGACATGAGCGACCACCTGCAGATGGGTGCACTCTGTACCCTTCATGGCATCCGGAAGGACCCTTTCCACATCTGGAATGACTCCCCCCGGTATGCACACGGAGTGCACATTGCTTTTCTTCCCCTCTCTTGTTGCCATATCCCTAAGGGGCCCCATTACGCGCCTGACGTTGGAGCTCCCAACTACCAGTAAGCCCACCCTCTGCGACCGCCCGGATCTTGCAGACTGAGGGGCAACCTCTGGAACAGGACAAGCAGCCATGTCCGGGCGAAGATCAGTATCAGCCTGAGACATAGCCTGAAACCGGTTCGTCAGACAAACTGGAGAGGCCTTCCGTTCAGCCCTCTGGAATGTCTTTCGCCCCCTGCCACATCTCGAGACGACCTCCCACTCTACCACAGGTGAGGGATCAGCCTCAATGTGAGCAGTATCCCGGGCAGCCACAGTTGTAGTCCGATCAGGGGATGCGTGGGACGAGCTGGCCGTCCCCGACGACCCCCATCCGGACCCCCACAGTGATGCCCATTGGCAACAGCCTCAAGCTGTGTGACCGAAGCCAACACTGCCTGAAGCTGGGAGCGAAGGGATGCCAACTCAGCCTGCATCCGAACACTGCAGTTTCAGTCTCTATCCATGCTAAAAACTGTGTTTGAAGCATCCCCGAGCCAGAGAATGTCGTCGCAGAGTGCCACGCTTATGCACCACTACAGAGAATGGTTGTAGACATCGAGTGAAATTTCAAACTTCTGCGACGCAATGGGAGAAAATGGCGGGATTTCAAAAAAATGACCCCTTTAATTGTGTTGCGCTATCCCCTTCAGTGTGACTGTTAAAGTCATATGCACTTATCATTTGTTACGTCCATTTCGGTACTAAATGAGGTGACCAAATTGGAACCACACAGGCAAATAAAGAACCCCAAGTGGCACAGAATAACAGGCACTACAGTAATTAGTATTTATTGGGGGCATACGTGCATGTACAGTACGTCTGAATGACACACAAATGACTATTCCTAAATGGTCTCTGTAAGTTCAGCTTTATACAGGTGGGGTTGCGAGACGACTGTTCAGTTTAAAATGTCGAATCAGAACACTTTCAGCCGCCTAAATTTCCAGTTGTTATTTTCCTTGAGCAAACAGTTTCAGCTTGACATTACGCCATCTTCAGGCCCCCTGGCAGACGTATAGGAAGAATCACACATCTGATCCAGTCAGAATAAGGTTATTCTGGTATCCGTAGATTTCTCTTAACACAGTGATCCCTTCGATCATCACTTGCCGACTAGGATGGCTGTGTTAGAAGAACAAATGGAAATTAGACGCCTGAAGGCATTTTGATTCGACATTTTATTTCTGAACAGGTTCCACAACGGAAATAGAAGTCACTGATAAATACGTTCATTACTCGGAATGAATAAACACTTGATTTTGGAAAGTCCTGAGGGACACAAATCATTGACGGCAACTACTTGAAGCCTTATCAATAAGTTCACTACTTAGGAGGTACGGACATTGATATTCAGTGTCATGAGAGACGTAAGTTATTCAAATGGTTCAAATGGCTCTGAGCACTATTGGACTCAACATCGGAGGTCATCAGTCCCCTAGAACTTAGAACTACTTAAACCTAACTAACCTAAGGACATCACACACGTCCCTGCCCAAGGCAGGATTCAAACCTGCGACCGTAGCGGTCGCGCGGTTGCAGACTGAAGCGCCTAGAACCGCTCGACCACAGCGGCCGGCCAGACGTAAGTTATTGATCGCAGTTACCTGAAGTTAGCACAGATTATAAGTTCAGTCATATACTGTCCCTGTATCGCAGACTCCATTGAGGCTACCGTCTGTGAAGAGCAATAGCCTTCGTGGCTACCGCTATGCTGCTGTAGTCGTGCCTCTGTGTAGATCCTCTTGGACCGGTGCTGCGCTGTAATGCCGGCTGCAGCGACGTAAGCGACGCACGTTGTCTTGGGGCCACTCGCAGACTTCCATCAGTAGGTGTTCATACACCGACCGTTGTATATTTGTTGACATGCAGCGTATACCGGTCATTGTTGTGATTGACAAGCTGTGCATGCCGCCACAAGCTGAGAAGCCAGCGGTAAACACCTGCTTTTATGGCAACCGATCCGCCATGTCTGTATTGCAGCGTGACTACTATCCCAGGGAAATCCCAGACACAGGGCTGAAGAATTGCAACAGCTCTGCTTTACAACAAGATCTCTCCGCACTGCCCAAGGTACTTTCGTCATCATCTTTTGCCTTCTTCATTGCCTTCCAATTTTCTCCTGTTTTTTCATCTCTATGTTCAATCTCCACAAATGTTCTAACTTTAGTTTTACTTGCAACTTTTCCCTATATTCTCCTTTTCATCCCGAGTATATAATTCATGAATACTTCAACATTTATCAGACTAATGTCTTTTCTTTTATAAGATTTATTGATAAATACTTCTCCCCATCTATTTATTGCCGTTTCTCTTCATTTGGTCCTTGTTTAGTCCAGATCCGTCTAATGACGTGCTCTAGAGTACAGTTTCTCAAATTTATATCTCAGTCTTCTATCAACGTTTCCTGTGTTACTCGACCTCTACATTTAACAAGCAGGAAGCTAAGGAGACATTTCGAAATGGAATTAAAGTTTTTCAAGAAGAGATAAAATTTTAACTTTTGGTGTGGGCATTGTAAATATGTTGAAGGCAGTAATTGTATTCTGGAAATCAGTTTAACAAATTGGGTATTGTCTTGAAAAGATACTACCCATGAACTTCAATAAAAGTTAATATAGTGTAGCTCATCATCCAGTATGAATATAAATGTTTGAAAGTCTCATTTTTAGGTAACTGTTTGACGAATATCCTCAGATGAACGTGAAAAGAGGATAAACAGCTCAGACAAGAAGACTGAACAAGGTTTCGAAATATGGTGCCACAGAAAAATGCTAAAGCTTAGATGTATCGATCATGCAGCTAATGAAGACGTACTGAATTTATTTGGGGAGAATAGAGATTTACGGTGCTAAAAGGGATAACTTGATACGATGAAGCATGGGACAACAAAGGGGACATAGCTTGGTAGTGGTAGGTAGCATAGGGATAAAAATTGTAGAAGGAGAGCTTGGCTTGGATGCACCAGTAGATTCTAATGGATGTAGGCGCAGTATTTGTAAACATATGAAAATATATGCAAAACATAACATAGCGTGGGGAGCTGCTTCTAACTACCGTCAAACTAATGACATAATCATGAGAAACAACAACTACAGCTGCAACAGCGGCAGCAGCAGTAATAATAATAACACCACACTGTGTGCGGTCCCAAAGGAGAACATAAAGGAACGTTCATCTTGATTACCGCACGCGGCACACTATTACTCTCGCTCGGCAGCAATGGAAGGTTATTTCTGCGAAGACATAATGCATCTAATGGAAATCCTGAAATTTCCGCTCAAAATTCCTCCAAGACGCAATCAAAAGCAAAGGCTGTGACCAGATTTTTTCTTCTACTTCTTCCAACAGACTGACCAGAAATTGTTTTTTTATAGTATGAATGAGGCTTTTGTATACTATTTGCATCGCGAGTGGACTGCACTTCCTCAGGTACTCTGTACGCATACTTTCAAATAACTCCTGAATGTGACTGCTTCCAGTGATTGCTTTAGAATCGTGAACTCACAGATTAATGTATTTTTCCGACTATTTACGCGCAGTACGTTACAGTCGTTTGTGTAGAGCGTCAGCTGCCAATTTTTGCATCAGGCGTTGATGCTCTGCAGATATGCCTACATTTCGCCACAATTTTGTGTCGTTGCGACCTCTCTACACACGGTGTGTCGTTTAGCTTCACTAACACAAGCAAAAAGAAATTTGGCAAAAAGAAATGTATCAAGCAAATGTTTAACCGCCAGGGGGACATTAACCGGCATGATTGTCTTTGTTGTAACTTTGTTCTTTACGAAGATATATATATTTTTAACAGCACACTATATTGTTTTCGCTAATCCACTTCCTCTCCTCAAGTCCTGTTCTTAAGCGTACCAAAATCTATCATTAACGTGAAAATGACGTTATTAAAAACGTAACACAAAACTGACTTAGACTCTACTGTATCAGCAGTCAGTGTTGGTACCCAGGGTAGTGTAACTCTTCCACATGCTGGATATGAGGGTATACAAACGGAAACACAAGGAAAAATGCACATCGGTCATTCAGTCAACCGTCTTCAGTTGAAATATAGTAACATATCTCTGAAACGCCTCAAGCAATTTACACCAAACTTGTCAGACGTATCACCCCATATCTGGAAGAAATTGCTGTGACAGTGAGAGACCCCTATCACCCCTACTTCTGCTGGAACAGTGTAGGGGGTGAAGATAGATGACATAAAAGCATAACTCGGGAACGTCTGGTGCAATTTCAGCCAAGTCAGGTATGTAAATGAGTCATTATTTTTATGAAATTACTGTGAAAGTGACGTGCCCCTACTCTCCCGCGGTAAGGATAGAGATAAAAAGGGGTGACATTTAAAAATGTTAGAAAACGACCTGTTGGTATTTCTTTCCTGTATTTAGTTGACCTGAGATACTTAAGAAGTATGAAGGACAAGCTGTCTTTTGTTCGTGTCGTTCAGTGCGTCAAGCAGGTCATGGGAGTGAGCACTGTAGCAGCCCAATATTTTTCTCAACGACTTTCTGGACTAAAGATCATGCACAAGACTGAATACCTCATATACTTTAAACTTCCTCTGTGGTGTTGCATGGTATAAATCAGCGGAAAATAAGACAGTCTCCTCAGGATTCAGATGAAGTTACAGGCTGAAATTAGATACAGATGTAATCGAAATATTTGTACAAATCTGTAAGAAATAAGTTAAATACACGTGATGTATACGTGCACGGACGAAGACGCAAGCAAAAATCTAGTACAGAATAAAATGCTCCGGCTCAAAACCATGAAAAAACTGTTTTGTCTTCTGGCCTGAAATCTCGTAGAAAACAGACGTGTGTTTCTGTAACGTCCAATTATACACGTAATTTTGTTATATGATCAAAGTCAAATTGATACAAAGGGAATTAAACTTGTGAGTTTCAATTTTACGCGTCAACTACACTATTAATTCTCATCCGAAGTCTCATTACCATACTAGACGGATAAGTCAGCCCGTGTCGCACAATATACAGGGTGTTTCAGAAATACAGCTAGCAGGAAACAGACTGCATGGTGTAAAGTGTGACAACGGGGAACGGGCGGTTTTCAAATGAACTGTAGTATGTTAATTTGTAAGAAAATCTTCTATTTGATTTACACGGGCAGTTATGAAAATTATGACATCCAAGTGGTGGCCATTCTGTCGAATACACATAGTACAGAGTTTATTTAGCTATTTTGCTGAGTTAAAGCAACGAGTTACAATTGTTTAAGTAGAACATTACGTCTTAAATCAGTTTAAACTAAATTTCTGTCCATTTTAGTCAAGAATCCAGAATCGTTAAGTGTTTTAGAAGTGGATGCAGCATGGAGATGATTAAGACACCACGGTTCTCAGGAATGGTCAGCACGGTCGCTCGATTTTACACCACTAAATTTCTGGAAATATCTGAAGAATAGTTGATTTTGTCACCGAACCCACAACCTCTTATGACAACAAACACCGCGTGAAGTACGCTTGTGACTCTGTGACACCAGCCACATCATGTACAACATGTTGCAGCCACTCCTAAAACATTCAATTTTTCAAAGTTCAATTTTCTAGCTCGCTAACTAAAATTGAAAAAAAATTACTTTAAATTTATTTGTAAGCAGTTTGCTTCGATACAAAACTACAAGTTAGATGAAAATGATGTTCCATTTAAAAAATTACTATAACTTCCTGAATAATAACTAAAATAACTAGGTTTATAACTCCGCAGAAAAAGTAACGTTTCTTACGTTTACCTATCAAAATAAATATTTCTTTGACTAATAATTCTGTAAGTTACAGAGGAAAACGTATTTTCTTAAATACTCTGTACATGTCAAGATGCTGGTCATATCCGCAATGGTCTTAAATTACAATTTCTTTTCTTTCGCGCCAACGTTGCCACTAACCCTGTCAGTCTAGAAAGTTTCGACACTAGATTAACAAAACTTCAAAACTTAGAGAAAAGTTAAGATGATGGTTTTAATGCGTCAGGTGTTCTTCATAGTCTCCACCCCCCCCCCCCCCCCACTTAAGTACAACGCACAGAACCTTAATCCAATCACATGACACTTTTACAAAACTCCTCCTTTGGATGTTGTTCAAATGGCTCTTCATATTGGTTTGAATGTCGGTTATGTGTCGGCAAAGCATTGATTCTTCATGTGAATTTCCGCAATGTTTCGTTTTGTGGTACGTTCGTACTCATAACACCAAGTGATAACTTTTTTGCATCTCAGGCAGATAGCGGCAGGCAACCACGAGTCATTGCTTTTGTCCAGGAGTCGAGGCGTCTGTGACCAACTTTTACTCTTTTTTCAGTCATCAGTCTTCTGACTGGCTTGATGCGACCCGCCACGAATTCCTCTCCTGTGTCAACGTCTTCATCTCAGAGTAGCACTTGCAACCAACCTCCACAGTTAGTTGTTGGATGTCTTCCACTCTCTGTCTTCCTCTAAAGATTTTGCCGTCTACAGCTCCTCTAGTACCATGGGAGTCATTCCCTGATGTCTTAACACATGTCCGTTCTCCTCTTCACTGTTTTCCACATTCTCTCCCTTTTTGCGCAGAACCTCCTGATTCCTCACCTTATCAGTCCACCTAATGTTCAACATTCGTCTGTAGTACCACGCCTCAAACGCTTCGATTCTCTTCTGTTCCTGTTTCCTCACAGTCCATGTTTCACTACCATACAATACTAGGCGCCAAACGTACATTCTCGGAAATTTCACCGAGTGTGGTAGCCGCGCGTTCTGAGGCGCCTTGTCACGGTTCGAGCGGCTCCCCCCGTCGGAGGGTCGAGTCCTCCCTCGGGCATGTGTGTGTGTGTGTGTGTGTGTGTGTGTGTGTGTGTGTGTGTGTGTGTTGTACTTAGTGTAAGTTTAAGTTAGCTTAGTTAGTGTGTAAGCTTAGGGACCGATGACCTCAGCAGTTTGCTCCCATAGTACTTACCACAAATTTCCAATTTCGGAAATTTCTTCTTCAAAATAAGGCCTATGTTTGATACTAGTAGACGTCTCTTGTCGGGGAATGCCGTTTTAGGCAGTGCTAAGCTGCTTTTCATGTCCTCCTTGCTCCGTCCGTCATCGGTTATTTGGCTGCCTAAGTAGCAGAATTCCGTAACTTCATCTACTTCATCAGTCCAGATGTTAAGTTTCCCACTGTTCTCATTTCTGCTACTTCTAATTATTTTCGTCTTTCTTCAATGTACTCTAAGTCCATATTATGTACTCATTAGACTGTTCATTCCATTCATAAAATCTTGTAATTCTTCTTCTGTTTCAGTCAAGATAGCAATGTCATCAGCGAATCGTATCACTGATATTGTTTCACCTTTAATATTAATCCCACGGGTGAATCTTTCTTTTATTTTCAACATTTCTTCTTTGATATACAGATTGAACAGTAGGGGTGAAAGACTACATCCCTGTCTTACAATCTTTTTCATGCGAATCCTGCCTCGGGCGTGGATGTGTGTGATGTCCTTAGGTTAGTTAGGTTTAAGTAGTTCTGAGTTCGAGGGAATGATGACCTCAGATGTTAAGTCCCATAGTGCTCAGAACCACTTGAACCACTTTTTTTTTCATCCGAGCACACGTTCTTGGTCGTCCGCCCTTATTATTCCCTCTTGGCTCTTGAACTTTTCCTCTGCATCAACATCTGTACAACATTACACACGCTTTTCTCACCTTTAAAACAGTGTTGAGAATGTCTTGATTTAGAGCTGTTGCTCAACGCTGTTGACACATACTGCCGCACATCCACTGATTAACACTGCCTGCTCGCAACTAACTGGCCGATCTGTTGTTGATTCAAGTTGCCACCGTGGTTACTGAGCAGATGTCGCTTGTACGCAATGAATAAAATCGGTATTGCAACTTTTTTGAACGAAAGAAATTTTTCTCTTGATGTACATCTGCACACACACTCCGAAAGCTAGTCTGTGGTGTACGGCGGTCGGTATTTGTACCACTAATAATCATTTCCTTTTCCCTTCCACTAGCAAAGAGGGCAAGGGAAAAACGACTGTCTATACGCCTCAGTACGAGACCTCATTTCTGTTATCTTATATTCATGACCCTTACACGAATAGCGCGTTGACAGCGGTTGATTCGTTCTGCAGTCAGCTCCAAAAGCCTATTCTCTAAATTTTTTTAATGCTGTTCAACGAAACAATCGTCATCTTCCCTCCAGGGATCGCCATTTGAGTTCACGAAGCACCCCAGCAATACTCGCGTGTTTATCGAACCTACCTGCAAGAAATCTAGCAGCCGCGTTCTGAACTGCTTCGAAGTCTTCCATTAAATTGTTCGGGAGGGTTTCCCAAAAACTCGGGCACTGCTCGAGAGTGGGTTGCACTAGTGCTCTATACGCGGTCTCCTTTACAGATGGACTACTCTTCCCTAAAATTCTCCCAATAAACCTAATTCGACCTTTCACTTTCCCTGCTACTATACTTACGTGCTCGTGCCATTTCATACCACTTTTCAACGTTACCCCTAGACATTTAATAGTCGTGACCAGGTCCAGCAGCATACTATTAATGCTGCATTCAATTTTCACAGGACTTTTTTCCTGCTCATCTGCATTAACTTACATTTTTGTACATTTAGAGCGAGCAGTTATTCATGATACCAATTAGAAATTTTGTGTAAATCATTGTATCCTCTTATTGTCACTCAACAACAGCACTTCTCTGCACACTACAACATTCCCACCAAACTGCCACACTCTGCTGTTCACCCTGTCCGTCGGATCATTAATGTATACAGAGAATAAGAGCGGTCGTATTACATTTCCGGGATTGTTCAGACTCTTGTCTCTGATGAACACTCGTCATCAAGGACAACGTTCGAGGCTCTATTACTCCAAATGTCTTCGAGACACTGACGTACCTGGGAACCAATTCCGTATGCTGGTTCCTTCGATAACAGTCGCAAGTCAGACACCATGTGAAACGCTTTCCGGATATCTAGAAATACGGAATCTGTGCGCTGCCCTTTATCCATGACTGGCAGGCTATCGTGTGAGAAAAGGGTAAGCTGCGGTTCGCAAGTGCAATGCTTTATAAATCAGTGATGATATGTGGACAGAAGCTTTTCTTTGTGAAGGAAGATCCATTCTTTTACGCTTGTTACATACAGAAATCACCTGCGCTTTTTTCAAGTAACTTGCTGTGGGCGAGAGATTCGCGATAAATGTAAGGTAAGTAAGAGGCCAATGCCGTAAAGTGCTCGGTGTAAAACTCAACTGCGAGACCATCCGTACCTGGTAGCTGATCAGTTTTGGTGTTTTTCATTGGCTTCTCTGCGCCAGGGATGCCTATTACTATGTCTTCCACACGGGAGTCTGTGCGATGGTCAAATGACGATACGATTGTACGATCCTCCTGCGTGAACGATTTCTTCTTCTTCTTTATGAACCTCATCCCTTCAGAATTAAGCCCTTCAGCCTGTTTCGGCCTCAGTCTTTCTTTGCCTCACTCTTCCTGGGTCTCTTCAGCCAGTACGTCTGAATGACAGTACCACTTTCTGAATCCTTGTATTGTCCATTCTTTCTAAATGCTCTCCTGACGTGTTTCTATATTGAAATTACAATTAAATCAATACCATTAGATGCTGACGGGCGTTGATATACATCAACGGCAACAGTTGAAAATGTGTGCCCCGACCGGTACTCGAACCCGGGATCTCCTGCTTACATGGCAGACGCTCTGTCCATCTGAGCCACCGAGGGCTCAGAGGATAGTGCGACTGCAGGGACTTATCGCCGGCACGCTCCCCGTGAGACCTACATTCTCAACTTATAGTCCACACACTACATTCGCAGTGCCCCTGCCATTATACCCATTACTCGCAGCAGACAATCCACCGAGCCCCGTAAGAGTTCAGGTAATTCGTGTCCATGCACAATGAAGAAGGTCATCAGCCGGTTAGCCTTAACGATATGAAGATGTCATCCGTTCTTTCGGAAATGTCCGAAAGAACAGATTCGTCCATTTTATCTCGTTCTGAAAAGTTTTTAAAGTGATTCCGTATACTCTAGTTCGTTATTTTATCAAGGCGTATGTCCCGGTAGTGCTCTAACTAATTTCATTTCTGTGACTTCTATGTTGTTGTGGTCTTTCTTACACGCAAAATTTAAAACTTCGGCTTTCCTTCTACTCTCTTCTACTGCCAAACGTGACTCGTCATTGAGTCACTGGATAGAAGCTTTTGGCCTGCTTAGTGGGTTCTCTGGCTTCTTCTTTCTCTGGTGAATTCTACGCAGGATATGCTCCATTCAGCAAGCAATACAGATCTGGCACACAGCGCGCTCCTCCGGACAGACAGCGAGTGGAGAGACGAGCAGGCGCAGGGGATGAGAGCTCACCACCTGTCGTCGAGGGCGGTATTGTCGCGGCTGCCGGCACAGAGAGCTCGGCCCTGGGGGCGCTCTGACGGCTGGAACTCTCGTCAAAGAGCAGCTGCCCCGCCTAGCGGCGCCCCGGGGCTCAACCTGCCGCTGCAGACGCCAGGGAGCAGGCGTCACGTCACGCGGACTGTGGCGGCGGCAGGCACCTCAGCGCGCCTCAGCTGCGCCGCGCTGCCCCTGGCATGTGTAGGCAACCAGTTACAGCTGCGAGGTATTTGTACAAATGCATATTTTTTGCTATCAGCAGTATACAGGGTGGTCCATTGATAGTGACCGGGCCAAATATCTCACGAAATAAGCATCAAACGAAAAAACTACAAAGAACGAAACTCGTCTAGCTTGAAGGGGGAAACCAGATGGCGCTATGGTTTGCCCGCTAGATGCCGCTGCCATAGGTCAAATGGATATCAACTGCGTTTTTTTTTAATAGGAACCCCCATTTTAACACATATTCGTGTAGTACGTAAACAAATATGAATGTTTTAGTTGGACCACTTTTTTCGCTTCGTGACATATGTCGCTGTAATAGTCACAAACGTATAAGTACGTAGTATCACGTAACATTCCGCCAGTGCTGACGGTATTTGCTTCGTGATACATTACCCGTGTTAAAATGGACCGTTTACCAATTGCGGAAAAGGTCGATATCTTGTTGATGTATGGCTACTGTGACCAAAATGCCCAACGGGCGTGTGCTACGTATGCTCCTCGGTATCCTGGACGACATTATCCAAGTGTCCGGACCGTTCGCCGGATAGTTACGTTATTTAAGGAAACAGGAAGCCTAGCCGGCCGCGGTGGCCGTGCGGTTCTAGGCGCTGCAGTCCGGAACCGCGGGACTGCTACGGTCGCAGGTTCGAATCCTGCCTCGGGCATGGATGTGTGTGATGTCCTTAGGTTAGTTAGGTTTAAGTAGTTCCAAGTTCTACGGGACTGATGACCTAAGATGTTAAGTCCCTCAGTGTTGAGAGCCATTTGAACCATTTTGAAACAGGAAGTGTTCATCCACATGTGAAACGTCAACCACGACCTGCAACAAATGATGATGCCCAAGTAGGTGTTTTAGCTGCTGTCGCGGCTAATCCGCACATCGGTAGCAGACAAACTGCGCGAGAATCGGGAATCTCAAAAACGTCGGTGTTGAGAACGCTACATCAACATCGATTGCACCCGTACCGTATTTCTATGCACCAGCAATTGCATGGCAACGACTTTGCACGTCGTGTACAGTTCTGCCACTGGGCACAAGAGAAATTACGGGACGATGACAGATTTTTTGCTCGCGTTCTATTTAGCGACGAAGCGTCATTCACCAACAGCGGCAACGTAAACCGGCATAATATCCGCTATTGGGCAACGTAAAATCCACGATAGCTCCGACAAGTGGAACTTCCGCGATCTTGGCGGGTTAATGTATGGTGCGGCATTATCGGAGGAACGATAATTGGCCCCTATTTTGTCGATGGCAATCTAAATGGTGCAATGTATGCTGATTTCCTACGTAATGTTCTACAGATGTTACTAAAAGATGTTTCACTGCATGACAGAATGACGATGTGCTTCCAACATGATGAATGTCCGCCACATAGATCGCGTGCGGTTTAAGCGGTATTGAATAGCATATTTCATGACAGGTGGATTCGTCGTCGAAGCTCCATACCGCGGCCCGCACGTTCACCGGATCTGACGTCCCCGGATTTCTTTCCGTGGGGAAAACTGCAGGGTATTTGCTGTCGTGATCCACCGACAACGCCTGACAACTTGCGTCAGCGCATTGTCAATGCATGTGCGAACATTACGGAAGGCGAACTACTCGCTGTTGAGAGGAATGTCGTTACACGTATTGCCAAAGGCATTGAGGTTGACGGACATCATTTTGAGCATTTATTGCATTAATGTGGGATTTACAGGTAATCACGCTGTAACTGCATGCGTTCTGAGAAATGATAAGTTCACAAAGGTACATGTATCACATTGGAACAACCGAAATAAAATATCCAAACGTACCTACGTTCTGTATTTTAATTTAAAAAACCTACCTGCTACCAACTGTTCGTCTAAAATTTTGAGCCATATGTTTTTTTACTATTACAGCGCCATCTATCACAAAGCGAAAAAAGTGGTCCAACTAGAACATTCATATTTCTTTACGTACTATACAAATATGTAATAAAAATGGGGGTTCCCATTTTAAAAAACGCAGTTGACATCCGTTTGACCTATGGCAGCACCATCTAGCGGGCCAACCATAGTGCCATCTGGTTTCCCCCTTGAAGCTAGACAAGTTTCGTTCTTTGCAGTTTTTTCGTTTGACGCTTATCTCGTGAGATAATGGACCACCCTGTATATGACTTTTCTTCTTGGTAGGTTTCGGTAAATTAAACCATCATCAAGTGCAACACAGAATAAACAGAAAAAAAAATAAAAGACTGAATGTACATACACCAAGAAATCGAAATATAAGAGTTGTATCTCTGGACATCAACATAAAATACAGTAGACACAAAGGAATTACAGACATTGGCTGCAAGCGGGCAAGGGGCCAATTATCGTTCCTCCGATAATGCCGCACCATACATTAACCCGCCAAGATCGCGGAAGTTCCACTTGTCGGAGCTATCGTGCATTTCACGTTGCCCAATAGCGGATATTATGCCGGTTTACGTTGCCGCTGTTGGTGAATGACGCTTCATCGCTAAATAGAACGCGAGCAAAAAATCTGTCATCGTCCCGTAATGGGCAAAGTGGAAAATTTGTGTTGAACCGAAATTCGATTCGGGTCTCCTGCTTACCAGGCAGATGCTCAGACCACTGAGCCATCCGGACACAGTGGCCATTGCAGCTGTATGGACTACCCTAGCACGCCTCCCGTCTCAACATGTCCGAAATAACACAGGTAAAAATTATTGAACTTTATGAAACAAAATCGGCATAGGACGTTCAAACTGTACCATTGGCCGCAGGGCATGATGGGAATTCGTATTGTTTGATTTAGCGACGAAGCCCACTTTCACATGAATGGGTTCGTCAGTATGCAAAACTGACCCATTTGGGGGACTGAAAATCCACATTGCCTGATCTAGAAGTTTCTTCACCTTCACCAGGTGACTGTATTGTGTAGTGTTCAGTCTCGGAATAATCGGTGCGATGTTCCCTGATGCCGCGGTGACTACCGAACGTTACGTGAAGGTTTTCGAAGGTGATTTCATTCAAAATGGTTCAAATGGCTCTGAGTACTATGCGACTTAACTTCTGCGGTCATGAGTCGCCTAGAACTTAGAACTAATTAAACCTAACTAACCTAAGGACATCACACACATCCATGCCCGAGGCAGGATTCGAACCTGCGACCGTAGCGGCCGCGCGGTTCCAGACTGTAGCGCCTTTAACCGCTTGGCCACCACGGCCGGCCGTGATTTCATTCCCATTATTCAAACTGACCCTGATTTCGACAAGACGTGGTTCATGCGAGACGGAGCTCGATTCCATCGAAACAGGAGAATGTTTCATGTCCTAGAGGAGCACTTTGGGGACCGAATTATGGCTCCGAGGTATTCAGAGGCCACTGGCATGGGCATGGGCCTCTACTGGCCGCCATATTCTCCGGATCTGAACATATACGACTCCTTTTTGTGGGGCTGAATTAAAGATAACGTGTACAGCAATAATCCAAAAACCATGGCTGAGCTGAAAACAGCCATTCAGGAGGTCATTGACAGCATCGATGCTCCGACAGCGGGTCATGCAGAATCTCGCTATTCGTCTGGGCCACATCATCGCCAATGATGGAAGGCATATCGAACATGTCATAACCAAAGTCCGAATATCTGTAGTGGCATTTACATGTTGAATAAAGTGTGTACGAGCCGTAGTTTGTAACGAATTTACGTTCAATAATTGTCACCACAACTTATAAAATTATAACATCTATTGATTTAAAAATGCATATTTCTCATAGAAGGAAGTTGCATATACATGTGACAATGTAACAATAACAAAATGTGGAATGCAACATAACCAGATTTTGACAATATCTTCGAAATTTAGGTAAGCTGCTCATACACTCCTGACAGTTAACAGGCGACTGCCATCTCAGGTCCATGTAACCTCAGATGACCAAAGAGTCATGATAACAAGTTGTATAAGACAGTCATCAGTGAAGTCAGAGAGGGCACTAGTTACAAAGACTAATTTTAGTGTTGACACCATCTGATTATATCGACAAACACCATTCTAAGGGTGCAGCATAAGGAAAACAAGGGCTAAAGAATGCTAACATGCAAAAGATGTCGATAAAGTAAAATGACTATGTGAAAGTAATGTCTTGTAACAGCCATATAATAATATAATAGTGGCGTTGTATTAGCGACACTTGAAAATAGTAACTACGTTAACTGATCTTATCATTCAATGAAGAAATGTCAGGGCTATAAATTTTCATTACGGTATCACGATTCTCTTAATGTTTCCAAGTTGCTGGCAAGAATAATATAGAGTAGAATGGGAAAGAAAATTGAGGATGTGTTAGATGACGATCAGTTCGACTTTAGGAAAGATAAAGGCAGCAGAGAGGCAATTTTGACGTTGTGGTTGATAATGGAATCAAGACAAAAGAAAAATGAAGGCAAGTTCATAAAATTTGTCGACCTGGAAAAAATGTTCGACAATGTAAAATGGTGCAATATGTTCGAAACTCTGATAAAAATAGGGGTAAGCTGTAGAGAGAGACGGGCAATATACAATATGTGCAAGAACCAAGAAATAAAAATAAGTGTGGAAGATTAAGAATGAAGTGCTCGGGTTAAGAAGGGTTTAAGAAATGGATGTTGTTTCGTCCCTGCTGTTCAATCTATACATCAAAGAAGGACTGACGGAAGTAAAACACATGGACAAGAGTGGAATTACAATACAAGGTGAAGGATATCAATAATAAGATTAGCAGAAGACATTGCTGTTGTCGTTATTGTGATCTTCAGTCCGAAGACTGGCTTCATGGAGCTCTCCCTGCTACTCTATCCTGTGCAAGCCTCTTCATCTCCGAATAACTACTACAACCTACATCTTTCTGAATAAGTTTACTGTATTTCTCTCTTGATCTCCCTCTACGATTTTTAACCCCCTACGCTTCCCTCCACTACTAAATTGATGATCCCTTGATGCCTCAGACTGTATCCTACCAACCGGTCCCATCTTTTGGTCGAGTTCTGCCACAAATATCTTGCCTCCTCAATTCTGTTCAGTAATTCCTCATTACTTACATGATCTACCCACCTGATCTTCAGCATTTCTGTGTAGCACCACATTTCGAAAGCTTCTCTTCTCTCTTTATGTAAACTGTTTATCGTCCATGTTTCACTTTAATGCATGGCTACACTCCAGACAAATATCTTCAGAAAAGACTTCTCGGCACTTAAATCCATATTCGATGCTAACAGATTTCTTCAAAAATGCTTTTCTTGCCATTGCCAAAACACTTTTTGTATCCTCTCTACTTCAACCATAATCAGTTATTTTTCTGCCCAAATAGCAAAATTCATCTACTACTTCAACTGTCTCGTTTCCTAATCTGGTTACTCCTGGTTAAATTAGAATACATTTGGTCATCCTCGTTTTGCTTTTGTTGATGCTCATCTTATATCCTCTTTTCAAAACTCTGCCCATTTCCGTCAGCTACTCTTCTAAGTCCTTTGCTGTCTCTTACAGAATTATAATATCATCTTCAGACCTCAGAATTTTTATTTCTTCTCCCTGAGTTTTGATTCCTACTCCATTTTCTTTATTTCCTTTGCTGCTTGTTCAATGTAGGGATTGAAAAACATCGGGGATAGGCTACAAACCTGTCTCACTCCTTCTCAACCACTGCTCCCCACTCTTGCCCCTCGACTCTTTAACATTGCCATCAGGTTTCTGTATGAGTTTTGAACAGCCTTTCGCTCCCTGTATTTTAATTCTGCTACCTTCAGAGTTTCATAGAGAGTATTCCAGTCAGTATCGTCAAATGCTGTAAGTGTAGGTTTGCCTTTCCTTAACCTACTTTTTTTTTAAGATAAGTCGTAGTGTCAAAATTATCTCGCGTGTTCCTACATTTCTCCGGAATCCAAATTGATCATTCCGAGGTCTACTTCTAGCAGTTTTTTTCCATTCTTCTGTAAAGATTTCGAGTTTTCGAGTTATTATTTTGCAACCATGACGTATTAAACTGATAGTTCGCTAATTTTCACACCTGACAGGAACTGCTTTCTGTGGAATTGGAATTATCACATTCTTATTGAAGTGTGAGGGTGTCCCATACATCTTGCACACCAGGTGGAAGAGTTGTGTCGTGGCTGGCTCTCCCAACGCTATCAATAGTTCTGGTGGAACGACGTCTACTCCCGCGGCCTTATTTCGACTGAGATCTTTCAGAGCTTTGTCAAATTCTTTTCCTAGTATCATGTTTCCCATCTCTTCTTCATCTACATCCACTTCCCGTTCAATAAAATTGCTTTCAAGTTCATCTCGCTTGTATAGACCCACTATATCCTCCTACCAACTTTCAGCTTTCCCTTCTTTGCTCAGGACTGGTTTACCATCTCAGTCTTTAGTATTCATACAGTTGCTTCCTTTTTCCTCAAAGACCACTTTAATTTTTCTGTAAGCAGTTAAATTCAATGTCTCTTGTGCTGTCCAAGGATTCCTACCAAGCCTTATATTTTTACCTATTTGATCCTTTGGTACCTTCACTATTTCATCTCTTAAAGTTACCCACTCGTCTTCTACTGTATTCCTTTACCCTGTTGTAGTCAACCGTTGCCTGATGCTCTCTCTGAAGCTATCAACATTCTCCAGGTCTTTCAACTTATCCAGGTCCTATTTCCTTAAGTTCCTACCTTTTTCCAATTTCTTCACTTTTAATCTTCAGTTCATAACCAATAAATTGTGGTCAGACTCGACATCTGCCCCTGGGAAAATCTTACAGTTTAAAATATTGTTCCTTAATCTGTGTCTAACCATTATATAATGAATCTGAAACCTTCCGGTGTCTCCAGTTCTCTTCTAAGTGTACAGCCTTCTTTTACGAGTTTTAAACCGTTGTTAGTGATGCTTAAATTATGCTCTGTTCCAAAGTCAAGCAGGCGGCTTCCTCTCTCATTCCTTTTCCCCCCAGTTCATATTCACCTTCTCTTCCTTTTCCTAGTATCGAATTCCAGTCTCCAATCACAATTAAATTTTCGTCTTCCTTAACTATCTGAATAATTCATTTTACCTCACCATACATTTCTTCAATCTCTTCATCATATGCGCAGCTAGTTGGCACTTGTACTACTGTGGTAGGCGTGGGCTTCGTGTCTGTCTCGGCTACGATAATGCGTTCTCTATGCTGTTCATAGCAACTTATCCGCATTTTTGTTTTCTTGTTCATTATCAAACCCATTCCTGCATTGCCCCTATTTGACTTTGTATTTATAACCCTGTATTCACATAACCCGTCCCGTTCCACCTGCCACCTAACTTCACTAATCCCCACTATATCTAACTTCAACCTATCCACATCCCGTTTTAAACTTTCTAACCTACTTGCCCGGTTAAGGGATCTAACACTCCACGCTCCTATCCGTAGAATACTAGTTTTGTTTCTCCTAATGACGACATCCTCCTGAGTAGCCCCCAGCCGAAGATTGCTATCCTCAGTGAAACTGAGTAAGAATTATTACATTATCTATTGAATGGAATGAACAGTCTAATAAGATCATAGTATGGACTTGGAGTAAATCGAAGGAAAACGAAAGTAATGAGAAGTTGCAGAAATCAGAACAGCGAGAAACAACGTCAGGATTGGTGTTCACGAAACAAATGAAATTCAGGTATTCTACTACCTGGGCAACAAAATAACCCATGATGGACGGAGCAGGGGCGACATAAAAAGTAGACTAGCACTGGCAAAAAGGGAATTCCTGGCCAAGGGAAGTCTATTAGTATCAATAGTAGGTCCTAATTTGAGGAAAAAATTTGTGAGAATGCGCGTTTGGAGCATTGCATTGTGCGGCAGTGAAACATGGACTATGGGAAAACCTGAACAGAGAAGAATCGCACCATTTGAGATGTGGTGCTACAGAAGAATATTGAAAATTAGGTGGACTGATAAAAGAAGGACTAAGGACGTTCTGCGCAGAATGGGCAAGGAAAAGAATTTGTGGAAAACACTGATACGAAGAAGGGACAGTATGGTAGGACATCTGTTAAGACATCATGAAATAACTTCCATGGTAATAGAGGGAGCTGTAGAGGGTAAAAAATCCTCAAATACATCCAGCAAATAATTGAGGGCTTAGGTTAAAAGTGCTACTCTGAGATGAAAAGGTTGGCACAGGAGAGGAATTCATGGCGGACCGCATCAAACGAGTTAGAATACGGCTGATTCAAAAGGAAGAGAAGAGTAGATGGAAGACATTATTGGAAGTATCACATTCCAGTTGTGCAGATACTCACTGCTGGTATCTTTCGTTTTTTCCTATAAGAACGTTCTCCACTGATACGCTAAGGCTTTTTTACTTTTCTTCCTTTCACTCTAGTATTTCGCATGGTTTTATATTTGTGGCAAGTCTCTGCAGTCACCGAGAAAATTCTCAGCTCACAATCGGGCGGCCGCACCCACCTGCGGTTTCAGTTCGTCTGCTGTCACATCCATTGTTCAGATGTCTCGGAGTTTTAATACTTCCGTACATAAATTCCTTCATGAAATTTTTTGTTGAAAACATTCTCTCAGTGAACATTAGCCGGAAACACAAAATGCCTTTGGATAGCACTTCCTTAAGTAATGTACAGAAAGGAGTGCACTATTCAGCTGGTTTCATTTTCAAGAGGTTTCCTATAGAACAGACCAAAAGTGATAAATCCAAGTTGAAAGGTTTTCTTGTGGCAAACTCCTTCTATTCTGTGCAGGAGTTCCTCGTAGTAGTAGAGGGTTATTCTCGGTAATGTGTTATATATTAGTATACTTTGATTCTTCGTGTCTTATTTATTCTTTAATTCCTTTACCATAAATTGACTAACAAATTTGTAACTATGTACTCACAGGGTCCCTGATCAAGCACCTTTGTCTCGCATGGACCGACGGAAACTGACAATTCAATAAATAAAATTATGGGGAAGGCACCACATAAAGCATGTCAAATTACTGAACTTTTGTTCCATTTGGTACTGATGTCCATCATCAACATCAATATCATGTTTGCCCCCATCGGCGCAAAAAAACACTCTTGTATTTGCTGTGGTATGGAAGCAATCATGTAGAGGACTATGTTCTCAAATCAGAAACGCATAATGTGACAATTCATGAAGACGTTTGGCGTGGGGCGACTATAAAGGTGCGCTTGTAGCATCCTACACATGTTCTATGGGTTGCAAATCAGGCAGCCGGGCGGGCTAGTCAATGGTCCGTACATTCCTTAAGGTGAAACTTCCTGGCAGACCAAAACTGCGTGCCCGACCGAGACTCGAACTCGGGACCTTTGCCTTTCGCGGGCAAGTGCTCTACCATCTGAGCTACCGAAGCACGACTCACGCCCGGTACTCACAGCTTCACTTCTGCCAATATCCCGTCTCCTACCTTCCAAATCTCATTCTGGATTCCTTAAGGTGTTTGTGCGTAAACTGCGATATGGGGATCCTGCTTTACCGTGCTAGAGTTGTTGTTAAGGGTACGACGACAAGGTTTACCATTCTTGTCACATATTGGCAAGCATTCAGCCTCCATTCAAGAATTACAAATCAGTCCTGTCGCTGTATCCAATAGTTCACCACAACATGATCCCAGGAGACGGAGACGTATGGGTTCCGAGAATCGCTGCTTCGTGTGACCTTTGACTGTTCGCCGACTACGGCCACATTCGTTTCTCCTAATCGCCACAAAGAAAAGAAAAACTCATCTCTGCACTGCACACAGTACCACTCAATGTACCATTTGTCTCTGCTAGCAGTATTCGATGCATCGTCTTTGACATCCCAAAACCACATTGCAGTTCGTGGTGACCCTCCGCCTGAAACTCACTTCCGAATTTCAGCCGTGTCATCCGCCTATTAGTCAGAGCCAGTCGAATAATTCCACGCGGGGTGCAGTCTATCAGGAGAGTCCGTTGCCCAAACTTCTTGCAGCACATCAGTCCTCAGTTCTATCTCGTAGTCACTCGTTATGCATTCATTCTGCTACAGCCGACTGTCTGCCGGATCTGTCGGTATGTCCCTCAAACCAATGATTCAGAATCCGGAAGATGTTGATAAGCTGCACCTGTACGTTCTCTTGGCATAGTGTGCTACGATCTCCACCTCAGATGTTCTAATAAAGTTAGAAACAGTTAAATTGTCACTTACTCACACCATTTTTCTTCGGTAGGAATGGCTTTTTTCGGTGTACTGAAAATAAGCTCACATAAGCATGAAAGACTAATCAACAATTTCCGTCGGCACGGAAGTACTAGAGTACGAGTATAAGATTGGTAGAGCCGGCCGCTGGTGGCCGAGCGGTTCTGGCGCTACAGTCTGGAACCGCGCGACCCCTACGGTCGCAGGTTCGAATCCTGCCTCGGGCATGGATGTGTGTGTTGTCCTTAGGTTAGTTAGGTTTAAGTAGTTCTAAGTTCTAGGGGACTTATGACCTAAGATGTTGAGTCCCATAGTGCTCAGAGCCATTTCAACCATTTTTTAAGATTGGTAGGGTTCGATTCTGATAAGACGCATAACATTTTCTGTTTCTGTCAGTATAGTTACTAACCGATTATCCGATTGTGTCCTGTAACTTTCGGTTATGTTGCTATTTCAACCCCTTCCTCCTCCCACCCCTCATGCTTAAACCTCAATGTTTTTCCACATAGTGATACATGTACCAAGTTTAGTTGATATTGCTTCGCACACTATGTAAAAATTCTTCTTATGTCAACTCCATCCCATCCCATCCCGACCCCATACCCACTCTCATACTTCAGTTATAATAAGGATTGTAACCAGTCAGCCTAACAATAATAAATACGTGAAATCGATTTTAATATTCGTTGTCGTCATTAGTTTTACGTCATCCCTTCACATCACGCTCCTCCCCCCCCCCCCCCCCTTCTGTCATACCCATATTGGTGAAAGAGCGAAACTGTCACTAATCGGCCTATCGACCAAAAAAATGATTGTTTTGACACTAATGTAAGTACTTTTGGTTACTTTTACATGCCAGCAGCTTGCTACCGTGACCCTTACTCCTTGCAGTGATAGGGTGCCGTATCTCCATAGATTTTTGCTGAAACTGTTTAGTTACAATTTCTATAACCGTATCCATTGAACATCAGCAACAGGGACACTAATTTACCAGCGACTTCGATAAAATATATTTCCTTTTATTTTTACATGTCACAACATAAATACCCACACCCTACCCGTAACGGTGCTTAAGTGCCATTTGAACCCGACAGAATATTTTTCCAGATAGTAAACCACAAACACAACAAGACTGCTTGGAATTGCTTCAGACATTGTAAAGTTATACTTAGATGTATCCACTTCCCTATCACTAGAACCACTAACAGGAGTTTACCAAAGAAAAGTCACCAAACAGCCGTATATATTCAGAAGTTATTTTACTTAGACAACCAGTTTTGGCATCTCATTAAAGCTATCTTCAGGCCCCTATGCACTCCATGTATACAGAATCAAACAGTTCGACAACAATCATGTCAAGGTCCACTAAAAATTCTCGGAATCCACATACTGATGGCTCCAGTTATGCATATGTAGATCTCTCTGATTCTGTATACATGGAGTAAAAATCCGACCAGGCGCAGCCTCGTATCCACGGTGGATCAGTAGAGAACAAATAGGAGTTATTACATCGACTGAAATTGTCTCTTGATCGTAAAGAACCAAACAAATGATTGAAATTTTTGTTACAGCATTTCCAGAGCTGTAGTGGGCGATATATGCACACATCGATTTTTGTGTTATTGCTGTCGTGATCTACAACCGCAAGATGGGTTTATATTCTTCTCCACGCTAGTCGGGCATTTGCAAGTCTTTCAACTCTTCATAGCTTCCACAACCTACATCCATTTGGACCTGCTTACTGTAGTCAAGACTATCCACCTCTACAATTCTTATCCCCCCCCTCCACCCCCTCTTCTGTCCATTACCATACCGACGATTCCTTGATGCTGCAGGATATGTCTTGTCAACTGATGCTTTCTTTTAGTCAAGTTATGCCATAAATTTCTTTTCTCTCCTATTTAAAACCTCCTCTTAGCTGTACGATCTGCCCATCCAAATTTCAGCATTGACATGTAACACCAAATTACAAAAGTTTCTATCCTTTTTAGAGTGTTTATCAACCACGTTTCACTTCCATACAAGGCTACACATCAGACAAATACAAATATTGTACATACATTTTACACATGTAGGTAAATTTTGTTTCCCATTTTGTGTCAGGGTGGCACAGAGAAGGCTGACACTCCTCAGGTGCTGGCGTAAAAGCAACAAAATGTCATATTAAATGTATTGTAGTGAGATACAAAATTGTCAGGAAATGTTCGATGGGGAACTGGTTTGTGCCCTATGAAAATTATGGTTGTGAGTGGTCATTGTAGTACTTGGTACGTTAGCGCTTTGAATATGGATGTGAGGCCAAAAGGATTTCATGTGAGTAAATCTCTGTGGAGTGTACGTTTGGAAAACAAATTACAAATAGCGTATAAGAGAGTTGAAGTGGTCAGAAAAGGTTGGGCTAGGCAAAAGAAGGTGGTTTGGAATCTCTGTTTAATAAGGGGATTTACCATATACTGCAGGTGATAGGATGAGTAGTTATCAGAGTTTAGGAAGGAGACAGATTGTAAGTGCCCTGGAAGCGTACAAGTAGTGTTTAGAAATATATGTTAATATCAGTGAGAAAGCCGGTCAGAGTGTTGGAGAATGGTGACACAGTTCGGTTTGTTGGTTGAAGTTAGAGATATGTGACTAGAAGTGAGCTAGGTATTTGAGGAGAAGTGAAAACCTTGCAAGCGGGACCAGGATAAGTTTGTTGGATGGTAATCTGACCGGCAAAACGAGGCAAAGGGGAGTCGTAAAAAGTAGTAAACCCTGACAAGAAATGAGGTCCACATGACAATGAGTGGATGGTGATGGGAAGAATGAGAGTTTTGTATGCATAGATAATGTTCCTGGAATTTAGACTCCATATTTGGCCATTCAGCGGGTTAAGTCTGTGATCGACTGTCTTTTGGATGGTTATAGGACAGGGTTCCAACGTATTTTTTGATAAGATCTAGTCTTGGTTCCCTTAGGATTTTAGTCATTTATTGCCACAGAGCTGCAAGGAAGATGGAAAAGGGTCACTGGCTATTTATGAGGTGCGATTATCGAGTGACGCGTGCAGGGTAAGATGAACGGTAAGGAAACAGCTTTCATCCTCATATTACAGCAGGTGACCCAGGATGTGAAAGAGAATTTTAGAAATACAGCTGTGTGTAACAGATAAAGGAACAGGGATAGACCAGATCCTTGGTGCACTCAAGCAGTTATGTGGATAAAGTATCTACTTCTGTAGATTATTATTACGCTTGATGAACATTTGATCAGAAGGCAGGCAATTTGGCGGATGTAGCTGATTGGAGGTGATTATCAGTGGAGTGTGAAGATCAGGCCAGAAAGTATATGAGGTCGTCGACAATTTTAGAGTTCGTGAATAGGATGAGGAATGTTCAACTGTTGTTTAGTTATATAATAAGTTGACATGAATGGAAATATCGGATTCAACATAATGTCGGTTCGACAGGAGATTAGTTAAAAGTGAAGTACTAAATCGGACAGCAACGTGGTGAAAGAAAGAGGTCTTTGCCATTCTGGGACGGGGAATTCTACGATTCCCTCTAATAATTTTCAGATATTACTAACGACAAAGGTAAGTGAAATCAGTGGGGGGGAGGGAGGGGGGGGGCAAGGATTTCTACCGTCCTCCTCCCAAACAGGAAGACAGTGTCGTGACAACTACGCCACTTATTTGGGACTTGGGTATGCTTTGTAACAAGTGTCGACAGCAATTTACGATACGAAAATACGATGTGCGCCACTTGCAAAATGTTAAGCTTCATGTTTGAGTGTCTGTCCTGCACACCGTTTCCATGTATGAGGAAGTTTCATTATCAAATAGACTGCACTGCACTGTTAGTGTAGCATGGTGTGTAAGCCAGCCTCTGTGGAATTTGAAAGAGACTGAACGAAATACAAATAGATTAAAATTTTGAGTTTAGTGATAAAACTGTCACGAACTGCTCGGTTGATAATTTCGTGCAAGGTGAAAATTGAGGCTCCTGGCCCAGTCCACAGTCTAAGCTCACACTCAGGGACTTTCATTACGGCATATGTACTGTAACGATTCAACTGCATCTTAATTCACGATTTCTCGGCCGGTTGTGAATCCCCATCACGACAGTACGTTCTGTTTTGTATTTCTGTGCAACACAATGACATGCATTTGAAATACACTCCTGGAAATTGAAATAAGAACACCGTGAATTCATTGTCCCAGGAAGGGGAAACTTTATTGACACATTCCTGGGGTCAGATACATCACATGATCACACTGACAGAACCACAGGCACATAGACACAGGCAACAGAGCATGCACAATGTCGGCACTAGTACAGTGTATATCCACCTTTCGCAGCAATGCAGGCTGCTATTCTCCCATGGAGACGATCGTAGAGATGCTGGATGTAGTCCTGTGGAACGGCTTGCCATGCCATTTCCACCTGGCGCCTCAGTTGGACCAGCGTTCGTGCTGGACGTGCAGACCGCGTGAGACGACGCTTCATCCAGTCCCAAACATGCTCAATGGGGGACAGATCCGGAGATCTTGCTGGCCAGGGTAGTTCACTTACACCTTCTAGAGCACGTTGGGTGGCACGGGATACATGCGGACGTGCATTTTCCTGTTGGAACAGCAAGTTCCCTTGCCGGTCTAGGAATGGTAGAACGATGGGTTCGATGACGGTTTGGATGTACCGTGCACTATTCAGTGTCCCCTCGACGATCACCAGTGGTGTACGGCCAGTGTAGGAGATCGCTCCCCACACCATGATGCCGGGTGTTGGCCCTGTGTGCCTCGGTCGTATGCAGTCCTGATTGTGGCGCTCACCTGCACGGCGCCAAACACGCATACGACCATCATTGGCACCAAGGCAGAAGCGACTCTCATCGCTGAAGACGACACGTCTCCATTCGTCCCTCCATTCACGCCTGTCGCGACACCACTGGAGGCGGGCTGCACGATGTTGGGGCGTGAGCGGAAGACGGCCTAACGGTGTGCGGGACCGTAGCCCAGCTTCATGGAGACGGTTGCGAATGGTCCTCGCCGATACCCCAGGAGCAACAGTGTCCCTAATATGCTGGGAAGTGGCGGTGCGGTCCCCTACGGCACTGCGTAGGATCCTACGGTCGTGGCGTGCATCCGTGCGTCGCTGCGGTCCGGTCCCAGGTCGACGGGCACGTGCACCTTCCGCCGACCACTGGCGACAACATCGATGTACTGTGGAGACCTCGCGCCCCACGTGTTGAGCAATTCGGCGGTACGTCCACCCGGCCTCCCGCATGCCCACTATACGCCCTCGCTCAAAGTCCGTCAACTGCACATACGGTTCACGTCCACGCTGTCGCGGCATGCTACCAGTGTTAAAGACTGCGATGGAGCTCCGTATGCCACGGCAAACTGGCTGACACTGACGGCAGCGGTGCACAAATGCTGCGCAGCTAGCGCCATTCGACGGCCAACACCGCGGTTCCTGGTGTGTCCGCTGTGCCGTGCGTGTGATCATTGCTTGTACAGCCCTCTCGCAGTGTCCGGAGCAAGTATGGTGGGTCTGACACACCGGTGTCAATGTGTTCTTTTTTCCATTTCCAGGAGTGTATCTTCATTGCTTTATGATGACTAGACACGCAAAGTAATTCTGTAGTCGGACTGATTCATTTAATTCATTAAATCGAAATAGTGTGATGGCGTTTCTTTTCTGGATCGTATTTCAATGAAGATCATCTTCAATTAATTTCATTGAAGGGAAAACAATGATTACAGACGGAATTTTTCATTACAATATGAAAACTTACTAACACACTGGCGTCACACATTGCCGTATTAAATATAACAACGAATCACACTAGTAGTTAGACGTTCAGGAATGCTGTAACGACCTACACTTGCACAACTTTCTGTGACAACACAAGAATAAAAATTGATTATTTTGTAAATTATTCTGTACAGCTCTGTGAAGCATTATTACTTAACCGAACGATATCGTGTAGTGACGTCAAGTCAGACGTATTAAAATTGTTGCAAAATTTATTCAATTTTAGGACAGCAGCACTGATTAAATTATTTTATGTAGAATGTTCTGCTCCATGCTGTAATCAAGAACATCATGATCAGTGTAATTAAATATGTGTGTCATTATATCATTACTTCAGCAGATAAGAAATTTAACCATGCCCTAGGATCTATTTTCAATTTATATGCGTTTCTCAGGTGTGGTTCAGACAAAAACAATTCTAAACGCTGTCTTAAAACTGTAGAGGCGATAATATCGCACACCACCTGAACTGTGGACTTGAAGAACAAAGTGAGGTCTCTCGTTCGTTTAAAATAAGCACATCCGGTAATTGTTCATGATGTCGGTGAAATCAGGCAGGAATTCCATCACCCGCTCAGGTGTCAGTCAGTAGAACAACATATTTCTAAATAATTTACAGAGGCGACTAGCAGACCCTGTCTTGCCTAACAGATCTCTGCTGCTGTGTGCGAGTACAACGATCCTATCTTGACCTTCGCGAGAATCCATGTTCCGACAATTCACGTAAACTTGATATTTTTTTATATAAAGACAGTGCTTGTTTAACTTTACGGTATTATCTAAAATGTTTTACTCATTTCTTTATACAAAGAATTAAGAGGTTGAAATTTCTGTCACTTGGGAATACTTGGGTTCTCCGTGATTCTACACGTAACATACGGTTACAGAGAGCTGAATTTCTCACCTCATTGGAGTCATTTGTTTGTTGCACGGCATCCACAAGAATAAAACGTTTCACACAGACTGATAAGCCACACATTACGAGTACTGCCCACCCCTAGATCGTATGCCATCTGGCGGCGTTGTGGTCACGTGATACAGTAAGGAAAACATAGGCAAAGACGAAACCAACGATGGAGGGCACGAGATCATTGAGACTTGAGGGCAATCTATGGAAACGTGTTGCGTCATTGGACGAATCACGTCTCTTGTTACACCACGTCGATGGTCGTGTCCGGACACGCTTCTATCCAAACGAGAAGCTGCTCGAAACATGCTACAGGCCCGTGCGGAAGTATTATGCTATAGAGAACAATCACTTCGCTTCCACGGGTATTTTGGTTGTAATGGAAGGCACCACGACAGCTGTAGACTACGAGAATATTATTGCCAGCCACCAGCATCCCTCCATGTTTGATGCCTTCTCCGATCTTCCAACAGGATAATTTCCTGTACCACGAGGCCAGAATCATGCTATAGTGATTTGAGAACCGTGCTACAGACCTCACGTTGATGCCTTGGCGACCAAGCTGAATCCGATGGATCACTTTCGGGACGCTATAAGGCACACGTTCCACACCCATAAACCACCGGATTGTAATTTAAGGGAAGTTCGTGACCTGTGCGCAGACATGTGGTGCCACATACCCTCAGAAGGGTTCGTCGAATCCAGGCCGCCCAGAACCGCTGCTGTATTGGGTGCCACCGGTGAATCAACTCGGTGATATTATTTTGGCTCATCATTGTATCCCGTTCTTAGTTGGTACACAGAAAAAAAATTACCTTCGCACTTTCGTTAAGTATTTTTGGGTTTTTGTAATTTAATTCGTCGTGTGGCATAAACATGCTCTTCGACTCGTCTCCCAAAGAATTTTGTCTTAATATTGTGATGCACAAACCCTATTTCCCAGCTACTCCCTTGGAGTATCTCGAACTATACTTTGCGCTCCTCGTAGTCGTGAGATGAAACTTTATAACGATGATTTCACCTCTTATGAAAAGCTCTTTTTGTACTCACTCACTCCAGCTTAAAAGTGATATAATGCAGATAAAATCGGTCAAGCAATTTCCCGTTCAGGGAGTGAATTATACGCAGAAGAGCCCAAAAAACTGGTACACCTGCCTAATAGCGTGTAGCGCCCCCGCAAGCACGCAGGAGCGCCGCAACACGACGTAGCACGGACTCGACTGATGCCTGAAGTGCTGGAAGAAACTAACACCATACTGCAGGGCTGTCCGTAAACACGTAAGAGTACGAGGGGATGGAGATCTCTTCTGAATAGCACGTTGCAAGGCATCCCAGATATGCTCATGTCTGGAGACTCTGCTGGCCAGCGGAAGTGTTTAAACTCAGAAGAGTGTTCCTGGAGCCACTCTGTAGCAATTCTGGACGTGTAGAGTGTCCCAATTTCCTGCTGGAATTTCCCAAGTTCGTCGGGAAACACAATGGACATGAATGATGCAGGTGATCAGACAAGATGCTTACGTAGATGTCACCTGCCAGAGTCGTATCTAGACCTATCAGAGGTCCCATATCGGTCTAACTACACCTGTCCCATAGAATTACAGAGCCTCCACCAGCTTGAACAGTCCCCAGCTGACATGCAGAGACCATGGATTCATGAGGTTGTCTCCATATCCGTACACATCCATCCACTCGATACAATTTTAAACGAGACTCGTTCGACCAGGCAACATGTTTCCAGTCATCAATAGTCCAGTGTCGGTATTAATGGACCCAGGCGAGGCGTAAAGCTTTGTGTCGTGCAGTCATCAAGGGTACACGAGTGGGCCTTCGGCCCCGAAAGCCCATCTTTTTCCGGCCGCAGAGATATCGGAGATTTGATGTTTTACCGGCTTCCTGATATTCACGGTACACTCGTGAAATAGTCGTATGGAAAAATTCCCATTTCATAGCTATCTCGGTGATGCTGTGTCCCAGCGCTCGCGCGCCGACTATAACATCGCGTTCAGTTCCACTTACATCTTGATAACCTACCATTGCAGCAGCAGTAACCGATCTGATAACTGCGCCTGACACTTGTTGTCTTATATAGGCGTTGCCAACCGCAACGCGATATTCTGCTTGTTTACATATCGCTGTATATGATTACGAATGCCAATGCCAGTTTCTTTGGCGCTTCAGTGTAAGTAAAAATACTTCTTTACAGAGTTCTTACTGGATATCCCCTCACAATAATACTTTCGTTTCTACTTTTTTCACTCCACAAAAGTTTTGCTAGTCAATTTCAGCGGAGCTAAATTTTCATCAATTTGGTACCCAAGCACACTGTGAGAAAAGTTCAACTTCACAGTTTGGGGACTTGCTCCAAACCAGAATAACATTTCAGCGTCTCTCCGCCATCAATATCCTTGTCTGGAAAGATAACACTGTTCTCATGGCCTTGATACATTTTCTTATGGTTATCGCTCGAACAGCAGTACTCAACCCACAGGTTACTCCTTGTTCAAGGAGCAGACCGTTTCACGAGCTATGCAGCGCTGCATACGTATCAGGCGCATCCATAGTTCACGAACTCTGGAACCTTCGACGTTCTGCATTCGTATTATTTATTCAGAGTGCTCCATCACATTGCGATATCACATGTATAGACGTTCTGGACTGACAAACATAAGGCATTCTCTATTTAGGTATTTCATCAGACAAAAAAGAGGCAGAGGAATGCACATGGTACCGATTCCTTATACAATCTGCTATCATGTTGAAATCTGCCGTATTATACAACTACTGTTCACAAATAATCTCCTCCGTACCTCGAAACCATTGGAATCACAATAATACATTCTCGTCAGGTTTCTCCACCTGATACCTGGTTCGATGGTACAAAAGCGATATCGTCACAGTTTATTTAACAATTTCATAACTCTGTATCCACGTTTCTTTTTGGTTTGTACGAATGAACCGTAACCAATGGTATTAACTCAAAAATATTTGTTCATCGTCAGTTCCCTTCAATATGTGCACCTCTTGTGGCACATGCAACACATAGAACGCATTGCAACTGAGACAGCAAATGGCACATTTTCATTTGTACAGGTAATGTAATGTTGTCGGTTCTGGTCTTCAGATCACCCACGTATTCCAGAAGAGTTAGTTAGACGCTGTTGCAACATAACCCCAGGGCAAAAATGCAGAGACTGCCGCAAGGGGAAGCGAAAAGCGACATAGATAGACTTCCTCTACTATTCAAACGTCCGAAAGAGATGTCATTCAGTAGATGTCACGCTTCAAGAAACATAAGAAAGTTAACCATTTCATTGGAAAAAGGTTGTCTGTTAGTGAACTCCAAATCTTTGGATAGCTCCAACATCTGCCAATACTGTTAACCATTGGCGATGTCTGCTGAAATAAAATTTAAAAAAATGTGATTAATGATACTGGTGCAACACATTAACATTCTGAGATCAAGTACTCTTTGCTGTTTGAGATTGCTTCAGTGGTTCGCGGGCGTCACGTCATAATGTTGTGAAGGCTGCACAATATTTCAACGAGGCAGCTGCTCGTCATCTTCAGGGGCTTACTGACGTGCTGCAGCAGTGGCTCGTCAATGTAAGCGCCGGCTCGTTAGAAAAACGCAGGCACCAAATGATGCGGCTATGGCGTCATCATGGACCAATCACAGAGGTTGTAAACATCCGTAGCCTCCTACCGGAAAAAACGAGCCACGGTCTTCGCATGCGCGACGCAGGAAAAACGCGGCCGCAAACCGCGACCAAGCGCGTGCGAGGGCGAAGTGTTGGCTCCCAGTTTAAGTGTCTGGGGCTAAACTCATCATTTGTGTTGACTCATTGGATTCGTTGGTTTGCGGCCGATGATGCGTTAATATCGCCAATGCTGGTTACCATCATTTGCTAAGTTGAGATCCCGTGTCTCCATTAATCTAGTCGTTACTTATACATATTTCGACTGCTTCTTTAATGATGGAGTTACAGTACGTGGAGGAGGACGAAAGGATCTTTGTCTCTCCAGTTCTGCCACGACTTTGTGGGTTTCCGAAGATCCATAAGGAAGGGGGTTACGCTTTGCCCCATTATGAACAATATAATAGCCCCTAACATATTACCTAGCAAAACATTTTGTTTCCCTTCTGAGCCCTTAGGTAGGAAAATGCGAACAGCATATTCGGAACTCAGAAGATTGTGTACAGCGATTGAAGAATTTTCGTCTCGAACTAGCTGATATATTAGTGAGTTCACATGAGTACAACTCAAAGAAGCTATGCTAGAGAAGCACATCTTATATCTTTTCAGACGTGTGCTTACCTCGACTCACTTTTATATCTAACTGACGGTGTTTCTATGGGTAGCCTTCTGTCTCCCATAGAAATTAACCTTTTTAGGGAAGACTTCGAGGAAAATGCACTTCTGTTGGTGATTTTGAAACGTAAATGTTTTTGGACGACACTTTTGTAGTATGGCCACGTGGGACAGCAACGTTTCCTCTATTTCTTCAACGCCTCAATTCTCTCCATTCGAGCATTTACTTCACCTTGAAAGTGTAGAAAAATGGACTCCAGTTTTCACATATCTAGGTCCGCAGAAAAGAAACAGTTCCTTGGGTCACAGCGTGTTCCGTAAACCAATTCACAGTTACCTATATCTATGAGTTCAGAGCTTCCATCGCCCATCTTAACGCACCGGTGTATTGCAGACTCTCGCTCACAGGGCTAGAGTTATGATCCAGAGAATTTGTCAGCAGAGCTTATCCATCTTCGTTCTGTGTCTGTACAGAACGGGTACTCTGATAAACAGATTAGTAATGTATTTGAACCTGCACGCATTAAATCTCAATAACAGCCAGAAGAAACGGAGAGCTCCACGAAGATGATTTTTCTACCCTATTTTGGTTGCGTGTTCTTTAAGGTCGGCAGGCTGTTCAACAAGAAAATGTATCTTCTGCCCTCCAACGCATGTGAAAACGATGCTGTGTTCTATTAAAGACAGGAGACCAGAGATATATAAAATCCCGTGACAGTGTGGGAGATCATACGTTGGCCAGACGTGTCGCACTGTTAAAGATGAATGCGCTAAACATAGATCCCACACCAGATCGGGTCAGACAGAAAAGTTTTCTGTTTCGTAAGACTATCTTGACTCGGTACATAGCATAAGGTACGCAGAGACAAAGATCCTTTCCTCCGCCTCGATGTACTGGGACTCCATTATTAAAGAAGCACTCGAAATACGAGTACGTACAAGTAACGAAGTGGTTAATAGAATCAAGGGATTTCAACTTTCCAAGGCAAGGGAACCAGCATTGGCGGTACTGAAATATCAGCGGTCACAGACCAACGAAACCAACGTGTCAGCAAAACTGGGAGAATCGGAGTCCACACTCTTAAACTCTGCGCCAACACTATGCCCGCGCCCGCGCTGGGTCGTGATTTGGGGCCGCGCTTTTTCCTGCGTCTCGTATGCTGACTCCATCGGCGGAGGACTCTGGAAGTCGACGTCCTCTGTGATTCGTCTAAAATGACAACATAGCTCCACCCTTTGGCGCCTGCACTTTTCTAGTGAGCTAGCACATACACTGGTTAGTCAATGCAGCAACACGTCAATAGCCATCTGAAGATGACGAGCAGCTGTCTCGCTGAAATACTGCGTGACTTTCACAACATTATCGGACGCGACACCCGTGAACCACTGAACCATCAAATATCCTCTCTGTGCCCCGTGTAAATGAGTCCCAGTTATTGACATTTGTTTGGGAACGGCGAACTTATTTACGAGATGTGCATCCTCCACACGCTAAAGAAATTCCTCATCAGATTGCAAGCACGTGTGTCTATTATTTGTTTCATCGTAGGCGTCAACTACAAGCGATACGATTACTAAAATGGTTCAAATGCCTCTGAGCACTATGGGACTTAACATCTATGGTCATCAGTCCCCTAGAACTACTTAAACCTAACTAACCTAAGGACATGACACAACACCCAGTCATCACGAGGCAGAGAAAATTCCTGACCCCGCCGGGAATCGAATCCGGGAACCCGGGGTGGGAAGCGAGAACGCTACCGCACGACCACGAGCTGCGGACTGATACGATTACTGTTGCAGGTGTTTTAGTGCTGCTATGTGTATAGTCGAACGACCGATTCGCAGTTTCTTTGAGACTCACCTAGCAGACTCTTGTAATGAATGCTGAAAAGTCACTCGTACACGTACGAAGCACTATCAAGACTGTTTCGCAGCGGAGAAAAGTTCAGGACGTACACTTTAAGCGAATAAAAGGTCGTAGCCTTTTATAAGCAGCGATACTAACATTCACCTGAAGTGATGCAGTTAAACAGCGTAAACAAAATCATAACTGGTGCTACACGATTAATTAATGCATCAGTGGTTCTCATTACGTGTGTATCTAAACTGATTTCAAAATAACACGTCGGAGATTACACTTTTTTAGCCACTGACCAGTTTTACCTAGTGTCAACAAGAAATTTTTGCTTGGTACAAGCACAGTTCGTTCTATTTTTATTCGAGAGGATCGCGTTACTGCGACAGGAATTTGTGAAGTAGCTTCTCAAACAAACTGTAATTTCAAATTTATCCAATGGTACCAGACACTTTCGTATTACATATGTACCGGTACTCAAGAAGCAATTACCACAATATTTTTTTCATACCACATAAGAAATATGTGGCGAGTATATCAGCTGGACCAATCACAAAATCTCTGACAGCCTGAACTTTCGTGTAAATATGTAATTGTATTTGATACCTAATATTATTAATGAGCCCAACAGCTTTTACAGATTATAATACAGTGAGCACACTGTTGAAATAAAATATATATTATAAAATTAATTACTCTGATGTTTTTGTATGACGCAACCGAAATCAGAAGCACCACATCAAAGGGTGTATCGCATTCGACAGGAAAAGAAGATCAGGATTTAATATCCCGTCGGCGACGAGTTCGCTAATGACGGAGCACAGATCAGGAAAGGACCAAAGAAGGGGAATCAAATCGGCTGTGTTCTTTTCAAAGGTATCATCCCAGTATTTACCATAAGTGATTTAAGCAAACTGAGGATCTGGGTGGTAGGTCTGACTTTTGAAGCCTGCGCTTTCCGACTGTGAATCTGCTGCCTCAGTCACCACACCTCCTCGCTTTGACGCACAAGACATGCAAGTCACTCGCAACAGAAGAGCTTTCGCTAAGGCATCCCCTAGTTACGGAACAGCAAACGAGGTACAAACAAGAAAAAAGCCACGTTATCGTTTTGAAAGTAAAAAGGAAAAACAAATTATCTAGAAATTGTGAAATAATAAAATTTCAATTACTCCTACTTTTCCCCTATAAAAAATGGAAAATATTGGCAAGCAATGGAACTTTCAAAGACACAATAACATTTCAAAGAATATCTTGCGATAGCAAACACTATTTATTTACACTTCGATAAGTTGCTTCATAATGTTTTTTTTTTAAAAAATGTCCTTAATCATCTCGTTTTTTATCCTTTCCATGCTCATCTCCATACGGAGTAAGCGGAAGTTACATACTCTGATGAGCCAAAACATTACGGCCATCTGCTTAGTAACTTGTTTGTCCGCATCTTGAATGTGTGCCATGGATTGGACGAGACCCTGGTAGGTTTCTCGAGGTATTTTCCACCAGATGTCTACTCACAGGTCTACCAGTTTCCGTAAATTACGGGCTAGTAGTTTGTGGGTGCGGAACGGCGACCGAGAGCAACACAGATGTTTGCCAACAGGTTCAGATCAGGTGATTGTGGTGGCTAAGACTTCAACGTGAGATTATAATTATAATCCTCAAACCACAGTAGCTCGATTCTCGTATTGTGACCGGGACAGATATCCTGATGGAAGATTCCATCACCACTGAGTAAGATAACAGGCATGAAGGGAAGCAGATGTTCTGCAATTATGTTCACGTAGTTCGCAGTTGTTATGGTGCCTCCGATTGCTACTTCAGTCCATGGAAGTCCACGTGAAAATCCCCCATAGCATACTTGTGTCCGTGGCGCAGCACATGTCTCGGGCAGCCGTTCACGTCGACGATGGCGTATATACTTATGAACAACAACCTCGTGAGTTCTCACGATCTAGTCTCTATGGTACCATGCCCACTGCAATCGTAACTCACAATGTCATTGGGTCAACATGGGAACACGAAGGTGTCGTCTGCTGCGGACTCTTACGTTCAACGATGTGCGCTGGGCAGTGTGCTGCGAAACACTTGTACTTGCACCTGTTTCGTAGTCTGTCGTCATATCTCTCACAGATCGCCGCCTATCCTGCTTTAGAGAGCGGCATCCTCCGATTTCCACGTTCTGTGATGTGGCGTGGTCCTCCAACACCTTGTGGCCTACCCATGGTTTCACTGTCATTCAACCACTATCTGTAGATGCTCACGACAACAGCACGTCAACAAGTTAGCAGCATCGCCGTATCCAAGATGTTCATTCCCAGACGTCAGGCTATAACAACCTATCCATTGTCAAATTTGCTCATGTCAATGGGTTTCCCCTTTTGAATTTTGCATGGTCACTAGAATAATCCTGTTTGTCTCTTCTCCTCTTATACATACTTCCTTTACTGCTTTATGTACATGAAACGCCAACACGCAGTACTGAATCTCGTTGATTGTAATGATCATCACGTTTTGACTGATGAACATGGCATATTTTAGAGTACTGTAGTAATTCAAAGCACTCAGAGAGATGAAAAATTATAAGGCATGCGGAGAAGACCAAGTTTTTGCAGAAATGTGGAAATATGCCAGTGATACTGTTCAAACATCCTTACAAATAGCCTTAACAAAAAACTGGATAACAGAAAAGTTTCCCGGACATTGGACCACAGCCATTATCCACCCACTCTACAAAAAACGAGATAAAAGCAACCCAGATAATTAAGAGGTATCTCTCTCTTAGACTGCACGTACAATATTTTCTCCAGAATTCTATGCAAGAGGATCAAAGAGCAACTAGAGGAAGAATTAAGTGACTACCAAGGAGGCTTCAGACCTTGGAGAAGCTGCGCAGAACAGATCATCACTTTAAAATTACCCATAGCATATTACAAGAAACGAAGTAAACCTCTTGTAATAACAATCATGGGCTTTAAAAAAGCATATGACTGTATCCATAGACCTTCAATGTTAAAAATCTTAAGAAATTTCTGGCTCCATACAAAATTAATCCAATTGATAGAACTCACCTTAACCAACACTGTATCAAAAGCCAAGTTCAGGGGCAAACTCTCTGAGCCATTCATCATAAAAACAGGTTTAAGACAAGGAGATTGCTTGGCACCCCAGCTGTTCAACTGTGCTTTAGGATATATCATGAGGGAATGGTACAAGACGAACCCAAAGAACTTCCAAATTGGAATAAATAAGTTTAAATTGTCTAGGATTTGCTGATGACCTTACTCTCTTGTCCAACAGAATTCAGGAAACCAAAGAACAAGTTATCTCAATGCAGGATATAGCACAGAAAATTGGTCTTGGAATATCCTTTGAAAAAACAGTCATCATGTTAACTGACCCACCACTAATAAACAAAATTGCCATAGGAAACCAAGATATCAAAACGGTAGATAAATTTAAATGTCTGGGAGAAATCATAAACCTCAATGAAAAGCCAGCATGGCATAACAGCATAAACAAATTGACTAGAGCGCAATATATCACCAAGAACACCTATAACAAAAAAATACTGTCAATAGCAACAAAATTAAAACACTACAAAACAGTCACTCAACCAGAAATAACATACGCAAGTGAAACCATTTTCATAACAACTAACACTGCACAAATGGACAAAATACTCAAAATAGAGAGAAGAATCATCAGAACGTGCATCAACAAATCGTACCAGAAAGATGGACACTGGAGAGTAGCTACAAATGAAACAGTCTACAAAGAAATAGAACCGGTAATGAGTGCAATCAGGAAGAAACGCATTTCATTTTTCGGACATCTAATCAGAACACCAGAGAACAGTATCATCAGGAGAATAATAGAAAAATTGTGGAATAGTAAGCACAACAATAAGTGGATTACAGAAATCAAAGAAGATATGGATGACCTACAGACTACATTGGAAGAGTTAAGAAAAAAATCTGACAAAACCAGGAAACTCACAGACAAACAAAGCAGACTGCAAACGAGAATCAACATACAGATGATGTTGTTGTTGTTGTGGTCTTCAGTCCTGAGACTGGTTTGATGCAGCTCTCCATGCTACCCTATCCTGTGCAAGCTTCTTCATCTCCCAGTAATTACTGCAACCCACATCCTTCTGAATCTGCTTAGTATATTCATCTCTTGGTCTCCCTCTACGATTTTTACCCTCCACTCTGCCCTCCAGTACTAAATTGGTGATCCCTTGATGCCTCAGAACATGTCCTACTAACCGGTCCCTTCTTCTTGTCAAGTCGTGCCACATACTCCTCTTCTCCCCAATTCTATTCAATACTTCATCATTAGTTATGTGATCTACCCATCTAATCTTCAGCATCCTTCTGTAGCACCACATTTCGAAAGCTTCTATTCTCTTCTTATCCAAACTATTTATCGTCCATGTTTCACTTCCATACATGGCTACACTCCATACAAATACTTTCAGAAACGACTTCCTGACACTTAAATCTATACTCGATGTTAACAAATTTCTCTTCTTCAGAAACGCTTTCCTTGTCATTGCCAGTCTACATTTTATATCTTCTCTACTTCGACCATCGTCAGATAATAGGAAGGGTGATTTCCGATGAAGAAAGAAAGATAAGATCCGAAAGAATGAAGAAGTACTGGGCTGACAGAAAACTGGAAAATTCTTTGTATAAAGTTGACTAGAGTGGTCCAATGAAGGCCATAAAATGTAAATAAATAAATAAATTCATATCTTTTGAGATTTCTATTAAATGGCGTTACTGACGTTGTTTTAACATTAAAGAGTAATAAACATTAGCAGTAACAATACTTTTTGCTGTTATTCATCTAGTTGTATTTAGCTCAGTAGTTATTTAACAAACTGTGCAATACAGTTATTGACCATGTGTTACTAGTTGGTATAGTGTCAAAATGTGGCACATTATTGCCTACTGTAGAAAACTAGATATGGAGTAAAAGAAAAGAAAAGAAATTCCAACTCACCGTTACATTCTGCACGCAGTCGCTACAGGCAAATAAATTACGGAGCTGCACATAGGAATCTACCATATAAGCAGTGAATTGGCATCAGGTAGAGAGAATTCTGTCATGGTAGGGGGGTAGGGGGGAGGGTGTGTGTGGAGAGAGAGAGAGAGGCGAGGGGGGGGGGGGGAGGGCAGGGAAGAGTGGGGAAGTAAGAGGTGAAATAAAACATCCAGTGAAAGGAGACGAAAGCTACATGCGCAGAATTGGTCCTTGGCATCAGTGGCTGTCCTCTAGTTCAGGGGCCGATGTATTTAAGCAGCAGAAGCATACCAGTATAGCTTCTTCTCTCATACCGAAGGCTTTGTGGAAGAGGCGTTGTTTCTGAAGTGGGAGGGGAGGTGGGAGAGCAAGGAAAATTAGCAATGCTAATTCAGGCTATGTAGTTGTGAGCTGATTTGAATTAAATGACGAGAGCGACATCTGTCGTGTGCTCAGTATGTTTATATCTCACACGTATATACTCTTTCAAAGACAAAAGAAAACACCATAGGTAATGTAATATTTGCACAAATCAGGAGTCAACAAACATAAAATTGGTTTGAACCAAAGTAGAGTCTCTTAGTTTTGGTGTTAATACATCCCAGTGGTAAAAATGTCCCTAAAATAAGGTGTCCCTGGTGTTGTTCAGTGTGTATATTGAGAAAACAGTAAAGGAAACCATGAAAAGATTTGGAAAGAGGACTGACTGAAGTTCAGGAAAAATAGATAAAAACTTTAATGTTTGAGATGACTTTGTAGTTCTGTCAGAGATGGGAAATGATTTGGGAGAATAGTTGAACTGTATGGATAGTATCTTGAAAAGAGGCCCGCCCGGTTGGCCGTGCGGTCTCATGCACGGCTTTCCGGGCGGGAAGGAGCGCCTGGTCCCCGGCACGAATCCGCCCGGCGGATTTGTGTCGAGGTCCGGCGAGCCGGCCAGTCTGTGGATGGTTTTTAGGCGGTTTTCCATCTGCCTCGACAAATGCGGGCTGGTTCCCCTTATTCCGCCTGTGCTACACTATGTCGGCGATTGCTGCGCAAACAAGTTCTCCACGTACGCGTACACCACCATTACTCTACCACGCAAACATAGGGGCTACACTCATCTGGTGTGAGACGTTCCCTGCGGGGTCCACTGGGGGCCGAACCGCACAATAACCCTGGTTCGGTGTGGGGCGGCGGAGGGGTGAAGTGGACTGCGGTAGTCGTCGTGGGGTTGTGGACCACTGCGGCTGCGGCGGGGACAGAGCCTCTCCATCGTTTCTAGGTCCCCGGTTAACATAACATAACATAACATCTTGAAAAGAAGTTATAAGAACCTCAAAAAAAAAACAATATAGTCGAATTAAATCAGGCGCTGGTGAGGGAATTAGATAAGGAAAATTATTAGAGGTTTTATTTATTTAGGTAGTAAAATAACTGACGATAGGTGAACTAGAGAGACATAAAACGCAGACTGGCAACACTTAGAAAAATATTTCTGGAAAATGGTTATTTCTTAACTTCGAATACAAATGTTAACGTTAGAGTGTCTTTTCTGAAGGTCTTTGTCTGGAATGTAGCCTCTTACCGTAGCGAGAAGTGGACGATGAATAGTTCTGTCAAGAAGGGAACAGAAACTTTTGAAATTTGGGTAACAGGAGAATGCTGAAGAATAGAGGGGTAGATCGGTTAGCTAATGAGAAGAAGAAGCTCCGTCTTTAGGCCACAAGTGGCCCTTCCGGGACCGTCCGGCCGCCGTGTCATCTTCCGAGGAGGATGCGGATAAGGAGGGGCGTGTGGTCAGCACACCGCACTCCCGACCGTTAGGACGGTATTCTTTGACCGAAGCCGCTACTAATCGGTCGAGTAGCTCCTCAATTGGCATCACGAGGCTGAGTGCACCCCGAAAAATGGCAACAGCACATGGCGGCAGGATGGTGACCCATACAAGCGCCGGCCACGCCCGACAGCGCTTAACTTCGGTGATCTCACGGGAACCGGTGTAGCCACTGCGGCAAGGCCGTTGCCTAGCTAATGAGAACTGGAGCAAAAATAAATTTTGCCATAACTTGACTAAAAGAAGGGATCTGTTTGTAGGACACATTATTAGGCACCAAGGAACCGTCAATTAGGTAATGCAAGGAAATGTGGATGTTAAAAATTGTAGAGGAAGGCCAAGGCTTTCCTATAGTAAGCAGGACGAACTGAATGTAGCTTTCCGCAGTAATACAGAGATAAATCAGCTTGCACAGAAAAACTAATGTGGAGATTGCATCAAATTAGACTTCAGATTGAATATCACATCATCGTCATCATCAATATCAAATAAATGGTTCAAATAGCTCTGAGCACTATGGGACTTAATGTTGAGGTCATCAGTCCCCTAGACTAAGAACTACTTAAACCTAACTAACGTAAGGACATCACACACATCCATGCCCGAGGCAGGATTCGAACCTGCGACCGCAGCAGCAGCGTGGTTCCGGACTGAGGCGCCTAGAACCGCACGGTCACAACGGCCGGTGTTCAACATCATCATCATCATCATCAACAACAGCAAACCTGATAATATCTGACTATCAATTAATAGAACAAAAAAAGTTCCGTCGTTCAGCAATCCTTCCCACCCCATTTTCTTGGAACGACGTGGAGAGGTCTGTTCCAATGCTTAACTGCGTGTACAATTCTTAGCAACAACACTAGCCGTATACTTCGGCACAAGTAAGTTTCTAACCAAATAATCAAACGTGAGACCCTGCAATCATGACGAATTTGAGACCATTCATTTCTTACTCATGATACATGCAACATCGTGCATATGACTGTGACAATGCCTGCACAGAGTGCCAAACATAGGTTATTGAGAGAAGTGTTTTAATACTCTGGGACACATAGTACAGCACGTAATTTCAACATGGTTCTTAAAAGCACCCAGTGATTGCTCAAAATTAGTAACACAGGGTACCCACAAAATCATATACCAAAATAATGTGTGTGAGGTACTGGCAATAATTCACTCCATATGATGATGATGATACAGTATCCTGAATTACGTCGTGGGAACTTTAATGACAGCCATGAGAAATGTGTGTTTCGACTGAACTGATTCCATATTCAGGCAGTCGAGTCCGTTGGATCCCAAATCTCTTTGCCACGGTAGGACGCGGGCAGTCGCTGCGAGCTGAATGCGCGTAAATAGCGACGTTGTTGGCGAATTCGATCACCGAAGTAAGGTGCGACCGAACGATGAAACCGTAAACAGGCTGATCTCCTGCTGGAGCTCCCATTGTGCCAGCAATAAAGTAGGGCGAGAGGCGCGTTTGCAGTGCGTGACCGCTTTGTTCAGAGAGACGCACAACCGGCGATAAACATGTCCGCAGCAGGTGGAGCCGCTAGCTGGCTGGCTTCCAGCGCAGCGCGGTACCGGCAATTTTAATATGCGAATACCCATAACGCGCCTCTCCTAGTGGCTGACTCATTTACGAGTTTCAGATACTTCCATCTCGTGCTGTAATCAAGGGCACGCTATTACATAACGAAACCGCGTCACCAGCAATGCGCAGCTTTCAAAGAGTTTATTGCTCGCAGGAAATCTTTCATAATGCGCACCTGGGTGAGTTCACATCGCTTTACACCGCGACGATGAACGCGATTTCATTTACAATATGTGGCCTTCGACTGAACTTGCTGCACTTCACGAGGGTAATTTACACGAAAGTAATACTGGAGGTTCGGTAGTTAGAGGAATAAAGCATCTTCCCCACCAGCGAACACTCAATGTGCATATCAGCGTCTCTCATCCCGTTTTGCAGCACTGTTGTGTACAACCGACCTAGGAAAGACCTCATCCTGAACCGATACTCTCCCTTTTTTTTCTACCACAATGGCAGATGAACACCAAGCTACCCTTCCTTTAATATTTTAAAAATTATTTTTATTGGTTTCAGACTAAGTCCATGTGACCGGATACAATTAACTAACATAGTGATAAAAACAAGACGTCTGTCGGACTTCTCTACAAAATATGAAACATAACGTATTTCGAAGCCAAATTATATGAAGACAGCGAAGAATCATGTGATATAACTATGTAAGACGTGTATATTTCTATTGTCTATTGTCAAACCACAATTTATGGAAGATGTTTATATTTTATTAATAGGATTAAGTAGGAATTGTTAATAATTGTCATTTTGGAAATAATTGTGGTAGCAGGGAATGTCTGCACCAAAGTATTGTTGGCGGGAGAGACTGCACATTGATATAATTTTAAAAAGGGCGGGAGAGACCGCCTATGGATACATTTTAAGAAAAGAGCGGGAAAGACCGCGCATTGATACATTTTGTAATGGTAGCAGGGATTGTCTGCACCAGAAAGCATTGTTGGCGGGAGAGACCGCAGTTTATCGTTCGTAGGAAGTCAGTAGTAAGCGAGATGTGAAGCGAGTCGGTAGCAGGTCTGAAGCGAGAGGTTGAGAGGAACGGTGTGCCTGCCAGCCACCAGCTATGATTTACAAGAGATTATAAACGGATGTACAGAGACATCAGCTAACTATTATAATAAGAGGAAGTAATATTAATTAATTATTTTTGCTTGGGAAACTCAAGACTACTGAAGGAAAATTTGCGCAAAGCTTGTTGTAAGATTATTGTAAAAAGTAAGTCCCATTTGAACGTTTGTAAAATCATTTCATTGCCAACGGTAAATATTTGAAGAATCGTTTTCAGAATATAATTAATTTTTGCCAGCAATATTGCATTACTGATTATAATCCATCCCAAAAACCATGAACGTAAAACTTTGCAATATTTTACTGTTGTCAAGAAAAAGTTTAACTATGAATTACGTAACTTCAGTCAAATTAATTAAAGAATAACGTCAGCTTTGCTATTAAAGAATAACGTCAGCTTTGGTAATAAATACAGCCACTTATTACGAGAGCCCACCAGCAGCTAATAGAATACAGCAAAACAGAGTAAGTATACTCATGTCGCAGTTCGATGTAGCAGTCAGATGGCGATCCAGTAACAGTAAAAAAGGTAAGGAACAGTTTTGGGTTATTGCAGGTAACGAGTGAGGGCCACGACGACGACACATTCTATGTTTCCTCGAAATAATCAGCAAATCACTTTCAATAAGCAGCATTTAAATTTGTTTGTGAAGAGTGCACTTATTATTATTGAGAAAGAGAATTAATTTCAAAGGGAAGATTTCATTTGTTATTATTAAGCAAGAGATAGAAATCTTAAGGAAAGGTTGCGTAATAAAAGAGATATAGAGGAGACGGGAAGGTTTCGATTAAAGAGCACAGTTGTCGCCTTGGCCCGCTACAATAAAAGACACAAAATTTTAATACAAAGCCTTGGTGATGGGCCGTGCGGCCACGCCTTGCGTGCGTTTGAAAAATCCCGCAACCTGCCATACGGGGCGCTGTCTGTCAGTCTGACGCTCCCTGGCGGCTGTTTGCGTGAGTTCAGACGTGCAGCGGCTTGGTAGTAGGAGATTCTCTCTCGCAACGTTCTTCAGTACAGAACTAGATGCTAGTTTTGGCCGCCTCGTGCTGTTCCGCTCATATTTTCCTAGTTGTGTGGCCGAGGCAGCAGTGCTGTATTTAGTTGCTCATTTGATAGGGATGATATCACGAAGTTATGTGCAGTGTAGTGGACTTTTGTACCGTTTAGTACTCGTTTTGTTAGTTGCGGTCAGCTAACAGTTTGTTCAGCTCTTCAGCCGTGCTACACAACGTCTGGTTCGAAGTGTTCGGTTGGACATTGTCCTAAGAGTTTGGCGAGAAGGTTAGGCATTAGCGGTACAATATGTAGTTGAAAGTCGAAGTGATTTTGGATTGTTCTGTCTGCTGTCACACTATTTGTTGACTTGTTTTGAAATGTGGAAGTGCTGTGTAGCCTCGGTTGGCTTCTACCAGCATCAAAATCAGTTTTCCGAGTCCCAAACAGTTTCATATTTTAAAAACAATCTGGGTTTTCAGACACATAACACTGCTTAACTGGTTGGATTTGTCCTCACCACGGCAATTTATATTGGTTCTGCTCTGCTCCCAGATGCAGCCTTCCGTTCTAGTACTATATTTTACCATATAATTTTCAGAGGAATTTTCCTGATGTGTAGGAATCTCTCTGACTCAAAGCCATCACAGAAAACTATTAAAAAGAGTACCCCATGGTCACTGGAGACCTCACCTGAGAGTCGTAGACACTCAGCTAGATGGAGTTCATACTAGAAGCTGATCGGAGGTGGATCCAGCCGGCTCGCCATTGCCTGCAGCAACTGCGGACAACCCACCGAAATGTTTACTAATCGTCTCATGACAGGAACAGCCACGACTCAACGACCACGTCCTCAGACGCCGCACTTAACTTGTCTACAATTTAAGTTTTTATTTTTGATATCCAAGAAAAGTAATGTAATCTCTGTTCACATTCAATGTGCCATATTTTACTTGTGTAAACCGAATATTTTTCAAACAGTCGATATGTTACGCCACAGAAGTTCTGAGTACAGGCACTGTAAACTTTGGTTGCTAGTAGCATTGCCGTTGCAGAAGGGATTCTAAGAGCAGTCAATGAGGAAGCCAGATGTTGGCAATGTTACTTAGCGAATGGAAATAGCTTGTAGAATGCAGTGATAAAAATGCAGAGCAGGTGAATTGCAAATTATGATTTTGTTAAGATTAATTGGGCAATTGCAGATTGCTTTTGAGGTATATTGTTGCTGCATTGCTTGCTTGCGCGTAATTATGATATGTATGAATAACATAAGGCTCTAGCGGAATCTCTCTCTATTGATTTGGGTTAGTTTGTTTCATTGTTCAGACGATAGTTAATACAGTTTTCTATTCACATGGCTTGCATTCAGAAGTTATAGATTTTATCACTATTTTACCATTTCAGTATATAATTTTGGCAGAGTAAAATTTGTTATAAGGGATAATTTTGTAACGATGATTATTATAGTCAAAAATCTTTTTTTGCAATAAAGCTTTTTTTAATGATCAATTTCCCTTTAATCATTTAACGAGTTCAGATTCCAGTACCGTCTCCCCACGAAAGAATTTTACTTTCTGATTATGTGCGTCGCCGCATTCCACTCTGTGGAACACGGTGGTTAAAGCTTAAACATGATCAGTTTAGAACAGTTACTCGCCTTTGCATTGCTATCCGCTAGGTTTTCTTTCCTCTTTAATTTATGTGCTGCTGCGCTGTTTATTTTGCGTTCATCACTTCGATCTGCACCGAGATTCCAATGCCACAGATAGACCATGTGACATTTGCTACGGCCAGTTTTGCATTACAGTCAAGATAGTTGGATCATTCAGAGCCATGTTTTATTTTCGAAACTCATTATTAGGTCAGTTGAGGCGAGGTTCAGTTCACATTACATTTCACATGCACACAGTTTTATTTTTGCAGTGCAGTGCGTGTGCCTTAATCTGTGTGTAGAAGTTTGTCAGTCAGACTGCGTACGTAAATTCACGCGTCATCTTTAAAGAAATAATTTGTTCATTCAATCTTTCAAAATTCAATTAGTACTTTTATGTAGCATTTTCAGTCTGTCAGATCTCTAGGCTGGAATTGCAAATCATATACTGTGACGTCACGCGTTACAGCATTGCTCACTCCTGTCCAATACACAGTTTCACAGGGCGGTTTATTTAGTTTACAGTTTGGTTTTTTTATTACTTCGTTAATTTAAAAAAAAGTTATACGGTTTTCGGTATGGCGACCCATCTTTTACCTGAAAGCATTTTGGTACTTACATCACTTGTGTTGTTCAGGACAACAACACAGATACACGAATGTAAAGAATAGCAGTTCAGTTCACTCGAGTTTCAGTTCACAAAATTAAAAACAGAAACGTTGCAAAATGGTTCAAATGGCTCTGAGCACTATGGGACTTAACTGCTGAGGTCGTCAGTCCCCTAGGACTTAGAACTACTTAAACCTAACTAACCTAAAGACATCACACACATCCATGCCCGAGGCAGGATCCGAACCTGCGACCGTAGCGGTCTCGTGGTTCCAGACTGTAGCGCCTAGAGCCGCACGGCCACTCCGGCCGGCAGGAACGTTGCAACAACCACTGCTGAGTCGGACACCTAATAACGCATCGCTGTAAAACCGTGTCTCTTCACTCTCCGAAGTGGTGCAAGTGTAACACGAATTCTTGCGGAAATGACGGTGTTGCGATTCCACCTCAGCTAGCCCGGTATTTGGGCGAGGAGAAGAGGCTGAGCTTCCAAGGGAAAGCGCGCTAGCCGAGTTAGGGGCGGCTGCATTAGCTGCACATGCGGCCGCCTCGTAAACAGCCGGACGACAAAGTGGCTGCCCGTGCCGTAATGCTGACACGGCCATAGCTGGAGGAGTGCGCCCGGACGCGCTTCCTCTATGTGTCCCCATGTGGGTCCTGCTTTGCTGGATGTATTAAAAGACCACGTGTGGTCAGCATCTGTTGTAACAGTTGTCGTGAGAATGGGATGGAATTTGTTGAGTTAATTCTGTAGCTAACGAAGCAGTTAACAGCCACGTTAGGAATTGTTAGTAATAAGGATGTATATTTCGTGCTCTGCAGATCGTAAAAATGGTAACTATGCCACCATATCAATGATTAATTACAAAAAAAAGAATTGCAATGAGGCATTTGCGATTAGTATGAGCGCAAATTTTTTCAAAACTTTTTTTCAAATAATATACGATCCGTCGTGGAATGGAAACCAAAATGAAAATCAAAAATGTTTTATTTGCATCATATAGCTGTGAAAGGGGTGCATGACCATAGTCACTGGACGTTGGTGCACTGGTAGAACGTTGCATGGCCTGACTAATCCCGTTACCTCCTTCATCATGCCAATGGTAGAGCGCGAAGCCGTCGTTTTGGAGGAGAATAGCTGATTGATACGTGCTGCAAGACGGAGTCAAGCTGGCGGCGGTTCCATCTGATTTGGGGAACATTGGCGTGGACATCCATGGGTCCAGCGGAGCTCGTGCAAGGCACCATGACGGCCAGGGCGTATTGTCCATTGGTTGCAGACCATGTAAAAATGGCTCTGAGCACTATAGGACTTAACATCTATGGTCATCAGTCCCCTAGAACTTAGAACTACTTAAACCTAACTAACCTAAGGACATCACACAACACCCAGTCATCACGAGGCAGAGAAAATCCCTGACCCCGCCGGGAATCGAACCCGGGAACCCGGGCGCGGGAAGCGAGAACGCTACAGCACGACCACGAGCTGCGGACTGCAGACCATGTACACCCCTTCATGACGATCATGTTTCCCGACGCCAATGGCATTTTTCATCAAGTTAATGTGCCATGTCACGAGGCCAGGTGTGTGATGGAGTGGTTCGAGGGACACAGTGGCGAGTTCCATTTGATGTAGTGACGTCCCAAACCGATAGAGATGTGATTGCACGTAGCGTCTGAGCTCACCCTCCGTCTCCCCGCAATTTCCCACGATCCCTCAAGTGTCCGCACGCAGCCGCCAGAGGCTCGCATTAATGGTTTCTGCTAGCAGCGCAAAGCAATCCATCGTGAAGCTCGGCACTGACCGTGCCGACCGATGGTCATTCACTGTTCACAAAACCAACGAGAAAATGAATCTTCAAGGGATCTCTGGGGTTACCTATGCAGGGTCCAGTCGCATTAATGTGACCACTGCCTATGTTCGACGTCAACGTGCAATAACCACTCATAGATGGCCAGTGGCAGCACTAGCGATGGAGGGTATAACAGCGCGTCGGGCGTCGCGGAAAACAGTGCAGTAGTTGACGTAACGCGCATAATTATTGGCTTTCGGGCCAACGATTGGAAGCATTTCTGAAACCGGTTTGTAAACTGTTCACATGCCGCCATGGTAAAAGAACGCCATGCGTTGCAAAATGGCGCTATCCAAAGCTAGCGCCGAGGCAACTGCGGTGCACCACAGACTGTAGATGACAGAGATGAACGACGGCTGGGGACATGTGTACGGGGAATAGACGTGGAACTGTTGGGCAACCGACCGCCCAAATTAACCAAGGGGTACCAACAGTTGTAACGCTCCTTAAAAAATATAAAAAAATTTTACCATTATGTTGAATGAAATCCGATGTGTGGAATGGATACAGAACTCGAATTGTCGTGTTGCGTGTTGTAACTGCAAGTGGTGTGCTTACTCTGTCTTACTGTTAGCAAAACTTTACGAATCGATTGGGCAATGCAACTCCCAATACCAATAAAGAAATATAGTCATTGCAAAATACATTAAGCCCCTTAAGCACTGAATCCTAAGGCCGGTCCTCTTCGAAACTATATAAGTTTGGTCCCTTTGCACATAGCAAATAAATTAAATTGTCTTACCTCTAGAGCAACAACAGTGGAACGCGATACATTCTGGTCTCTCACAAAAAATATGAATGCTAGCTACAGGCTCAGCAGTATGCAATGCTGGCCATAATACTTGAAATGCACATGAAATTCTTTTGGCTGATGAACGAGAACATTTAAGAAAATTCAACTTCTTTAAAAAATAAATGACCTGGACTGGGAGGCGGTACTGATTTTGGTGAATTACTAACACTCAGTATTTTTAGCAAAATTATATTGCAAGTTAATTTTGGCTTTTCAAAAACATCTGAAGCTACATTACTCACAATTGATTCACAAACAATGAGATTTCAACAGCAAGTATTATCTAACTTTGAAACGTCCCCTTATAAAAAGTTATGAGTGACTGTGCTGATAAACCTCTGACGTTATTTGAGTTTCAAACAGCTGAGCAAAACTGAACGTACTCAGACATTTCTCTCTTTACTTATTCTGATCATCACTAAACTGACACACAATATTTCTAGCGCAACGCAATCTGACTTTCAATAATCCTTACAAAAGAATGGCCCTGACTAACAATAACCTATACCTTTCATGAATCACTTACCTCACAAAAAACTTCGTTACTCGAACTACTGCAATACAGTCAGCGCCAATACTGCCAGCTAAATAAAAGATTCCAACAATTGAAGGCACATTGATAGTCATAGTTAGCAAATGAAAGATTTTGATAGAGAACAAACAATGTATTTACCTTAATAATGTTCAAAAGTCATCATATATACATCTATCAATTCATGACATCCATCTTTACAAATTTCCTTTTTCTGGAGGATACACGTCCAGATCGTCCGCTTACAGTAACCTCTCAAAACTCTGGCATCTCTCTCTCCACATCCACTACAGCTGGCGGCTCACCTCCAACTGCCCAACGCTACACGCTGTTCACATCCAGCTGCCCAACACTACACAAGCGAATATTCCAACAATGAGTCCGCAGCTCGTGGTCTCGCGGTAGCGTTCTCGCTTCCCGAGCACGGGGTCCCGGGTTCGATTCCCGGCGGGATAGGGATTTTTCCTGCCTCGAGATGACTTGGTGCTGTGTCGTCTTCATCATCATCATTCATCCCCATTACCGCCGGAGGAAGGCAATGGCAAACCACCTCCACTAGGACCTTGCCTAGTAAGGCGGCGCGGGTCTCCCGCGTCGCTCCCCTACACTCTGTAAAGGAGTATGGGACTCATCACCATCATCATCATCATCGAGTCCAACCAACCACAGACTGCACACAGCACAGTCTGTGATTTTCATACAGAGCTCTACGTGGTGTTACCAACATAAAAACCTAAACAGCCTACTTACAACTTCATTAATCCAACATAAATGCATATCATCAAGTAGCTCTGTTGACAAATCTTAAAAGCACTAAAAAAATGAAATCTTTAACAAGTCTCTGTATCAAAATCGTTTACGTTCATTCTGGGGTTACTCAACAATTACAAATTATCAGTCAGCTCATTTATACCAAAGCGCTTGCAAAACAGAAATCACAATTATTTATTATTTTTACCTTGGTTGCATGAAGACCTCTGCTTCCTTGTTCAACAATATTGACGTACCTAAATTAATCTAACTCTTGGTGGCTTCACACAGCTCACCCCAAAGACTGCCTACTCCACCGTCTTTCCTCACAGGCAGCTGCCTACAATTAAGCGCCAAGCGCTCTCTTACTCCAACAAAGCAGTACAGTATCTTTGGCTCTGTGGTCTCGCACAGTCAGCGATCCACATTATCGAGCCTATCAGAGACATTCATTGTTTATAGTGTACTAGTTTTATTTAAATTTATTAATATTCTTATCTTATTCTGGTGCCACATACAAGAACGCCCCAGTATACTCATTTCACAGTTTCGCCTCAACGACCGTTTAGCGAACGTTGCGGCGCATGGGCCTAAGCAGCAGGCACCTGGTTCATGCATCTATGCTGACTGCTGTTCATTGGCGGTGAAGGCTGGAATTTGCACACCATACCACAAATGCGTGACCATTGAATGGCGACAGACAGCCTTTTCAGTTGATTCATATTTTATGCTCTATCGTGAAACATCTGAAAGCAAATACCCTACAACAATTATCGGAGGGCCGGCCGCTGTGGCCGAACGGTTTTAGGCGCTCCAGTCCGAAACCGCACTGCTGCTACGGCCGCAGGTTCGAATCCTGCCTCGGGCATGAATGTGTGTGATGTCCTTAGCTTTAAGCAGTTCTACGTCTAGGGGACTGATGACCTCAGATGTTGAGTCCCATAGTGCTCAGAGCCATTTGAGCCAACCATGTCGAGCCCCACACGCAGTTAGCTATTCCTCGGCAAAATGGCATCTAGCAGTGGGACAGTTCTACGTGTCACAGAGCTCGCAGAGTAGGTGCGTGGTTCGAACACCAGCATGACCTTAGCGCACGCCGATGGCTATCAGACTCCCTGGATTTAAACCCACCTCGATCGGAATGTTCGTGGTATGGATCCTCAGCCGCAATATCTAGTGCAGCTACCCATGGCCCTGGAGTCGGCATGGCTCCATATCCCACTCGATACCTTCCAGAGACTCACAGGCTCTCTTCCTGACAGAAAGTCACATTAATGTGACTGGACAGTGTATATTATTGGTGCTGTCGTGTGCGGACCTTGAAACGGAACGACCACTTCTAAACTGTAAGTGAACCTACATCAGTGCTCCGACTTCCCTCTTGACGTTCTAAGTTACTGATAACTTTCCCAATAGCATTCCCACTTTTTTATTCCCGTAGAGCCTTATTTTCTCTTAATAAATATATTTCTTACTATTTTTAAAAGTAGTTTTAAGTGGTCTTTACCCTCTGAACTCTGCATTCAGTCACCTCCGCATCCTTTTTAAATTACATCAAGCTTTTTGAAACTTGGTACAAGGGAATCATTCTCTGGGCGAATATGGCGCTGTAACCTCTACGTTCTGGGTAATATCTAAGTGATGGTTAATCTGTTGACCTCTAGTCAAAAAGTGACATGTCTTTTAAGAACTGCCGGCCGCGGTGGCCGAGCGGTTCTAGGCGTTCAGTCCGGAATCGCGCAGCTGCTACGGTCGCATGCCTCGGGCATGGATGTGTGTGATGTCCTTAGGTTAGTTAGGTTTAAGTAGTTCTAAGTTCTAAGTTCTAAGTTCTAGGGAACTGATGACCTGAGGTGGTAAGTCCCATAGTGCTCAGAGCCATTTGAACCATTTTTTAAGAACTCGAAAATTATTGAAGATATCTTACAGAATATTGCTGCACTACATTTTATATCAAACTACACATACTATAAAAATTTGACCTCTGTGTCTTTAAACCCAGCGGGATGTCAAATTTCGTAAAATACCGATTTTTGTGGAAAATGTATACCTGGTGGTGTTCAAAGTCTGTATTCCTGCTTCTACGTCCTCCCTCAGCACTATGTTAACAAACACGATTAAAACAAAATTTTATTTACGCAGATGAATAACTGTGTGTCAGCATCATGAAGAAGAAGAGTCGTATGGTAAATTTGACCCCCACACCTCTTTCTTAGCTGCATATGTTGTGTTGATTGTAAGTGACAGTTGTAGATAATTTACTTTGTTTCAGGAATCAGAAAGTTAATTTGTACTATATTGTACTTTGAATGTTTTATTTTCAATATAATTACGAGAAATGACAAGAATTAGTTTTATTTTTAGAATTTCCCAACTTGATAAAAATATTCACAATTTAGGTGAGATTTCTTCTATTTTTACTGGAACTTCTCGGAAATATTAAAACCACAAGGGATGTAACAAAAAATGTATTCTTTCGAAACCGGTTAAGGTAAGGTAAAAATAAGATAAGCAACCTTGAATGAAAAAGATAAGACGGATTCCTTTCACTTATTTTTATAAGTAAATGGTGTGTGGTGAATCTTGGGAAAGTGCCAGTTCATTCTAGTGAATGAACAGTTCTGATCATCTGTCTGAAACGAACAGTTTTGCCCATCTCTGGTGAATTGCATTCAGATTGGCAGTCTCGCGATCAAGACCGACTGACCCAAGCTCTGGATGAGTTAAGCCGCGAGAGATGGGCTGAAAGGGCTGGAACCAGCACAGCGCATGACTCCAGCCGCAGCCAGTTTAACAAACAGCATGTACACAACTGATGTCGTTTCCCCGCGATTGACAACAGGAAAATGCGCCCGTCAGAAACCTGCCGTGGATTCATTGTGGACCACCAAGTGCCAGCAAGACGTGAACCCCACGAATAATCTGCTACATATCCCCTCCGTCTGCCCTAACACACAGCAATGTTATTTTAGGGCCAAAAAAAAAATCTAACAAATGTGACGTTGGTGATCTAGTGACACCGTAGGTTATTTTGAGCGCATCGTTTCTCCGATGACTGCATTTGGGGTAACCTGAGCAATGACACGGTTAGGACTCTCACTTTTATTACATAACTTCCGGAACTGCCCTGCTTCCTTCGATGATTGTGTATGCGTTTTGAGCACCAGTATTGTTATGTATCGCTCTCGCTGATTTGTCATGCCTCTTTTTAGACTGCGGAGCTTTTATTTCTAACTGTTCTTTTCGTTTTGTATTTATTGACTCAATTCATTTCCTATAGAGGGATATCTTTAATGATTACGCGTATAACACTGAGCTGTTGTTGATCCAAAGTGTTTCACGTGATGTAAATACTGTTGCTGCACTGTTATTTATAACAGTCTCAAAGTCATTGAAAAACATCCCTCCACTTTGTGTGTTGTTTATGGCACTAGTTACAACACACACAACTCATCTCCTTCATTAATCATTCCGCTGGATTAGATTCAAGTCTTTACTTTGTTGTCAATAATTGTTTTATATGATTGTTTTCTGATATATCTGTCGATTGTGTATTGAACCAGGGACCTAGAAACGACGGAGAGGCTTCGTCCCGTCGTAGCCCTCAGTGGCTCACAACCCCACAACAGGCCACAGCAGTCCATTCATCCCACCGCTGCCCCACACCGAACCCAGGGTTATTGTGCGATTCGGCCCCCAATGGATTTCCCCCCCCCCCCCCCCCCCGGTGGAACGTCTTATTCCAGACGAGTGGAACCCCAAATGTTGGCGTGCTAGAGTAATTATGGTGTATGCGTACGTGGAGACAGTGTTTCTGCAGCAATCGCCGACATAGTGTAACTGAGGCGGAGTAAGGGGAACCAACCTGCATTCGCCGAGTCAGATGGAAAACCGCCTTAAAAAGCATCCACAGGCTGGCCGGCACACGGGACCTCGACACTAATCCACCGGGCGGATTAGCGCCGGGGCCCGCGCGTTAGACCTCGCGGCTAGCCGGGCGGGCTTATCTGTCCATGCTTTGATTGTTAACTGTGGTCGACTGTTGCTCAGGGTGTGGATAGGATGGCAGATATTATTGAGGGAATTCACCTCAATTCTTGGTGTCATAACTTTGCAGTTGACCTTTCTAAGTAGACAGAATTTAACAAATTTGGCAGCAATTTCAAGAAGACCATAATGTGAGTACATTGTCACAAGATGTCACAGGTGTTCCCAATAGGTTGATAGCTATGATGTCCTTTACATGTTCCAGTGTAATCTAGTGCATTAGGCCTTGCCAGTTTATTGTTGAAGTTTTGGGTTTTTGATATAATATTTCACAGTACTGTAACAGCTTGCATGATTTCCTTTCCATTCCGAAAAATACAACCTTTCATCAATTTTGGCACACAATTGTCAACCCCAAAGTGTGCATTGATTAGTTATGTATACTAAATCAAGATTTCAGGTTCGTTTTGTGGGATATAAATTTTTCAATCTTGTCTCCTGATTTCAGTTCGGTGGCCACTGTGGATTATATAATATTGCTGTAACTTTTCGTTATCTGTGAACCCAAAACACATTTTTACACTTTTCAAATGTGAATCTTCTGTCTGCTCACATCTAATGTTCTTTATTTGGGGGGGGAGGGGGGGGGGCAGGGAGGGGAGAGGGGCCTCCAGAGTTTGTACTCTGTTTAGCCAATGTTCTTAAAAGGGTTAACTTCACCCTCATACTGTACATCTTTTATCACTGGAATAAAAATTTCTTTTTCTTGAGGAAATCTTGCGTTGATGTCTTTAAGGCCTTTAGGTAAGCGAAACAATGTGCCTGGAACAGCATTCTGGTTTCCAAGTGCGTGTACAACAACAAAATCGTACTCCACTAAAGCCTAAGCCGATGTGGTCAGCCGAATGTGGTATAGTAACTTAAATTGGAACGATCACGCAGATAATATGGGGGGGGGGGGGGGGAAGCAAACCACAGCTTTTGATTTATTGGCAGAACACTCAGAAAATGCAACAGATGTACTAAAGAAACTGCTTACACTACGCCTGTCCGCTCTCTTCCGGAGTACTGACATGCAGTACGGGATCCGCATCAGAAACAGTCGACGGCTAAGATAAAAAAAAACAAAGTAGAGCTACTCGTTTTGCATTATCACATAATAGGGGACAGAGTGCCACGAATTTGATACACGAATTGGGGTGGCAATCAGTAAAACGAAACCGATTCTCGTTGCGGCAGGACCTTCTCACGAAATTTCAGTTACTGTACCTCCTTTACCCTCAGAGTGTTAATATATTTTTTTGGCGCACACCTCTATAGGGAGGAATGATCATCACAATAAAATAAAAGACATTAGAGCTCTCATGGAAAGATTTAAGAGTTCATTTTTCCCGCTCGCTGTTCGAGATTGGAACGGTAGAGAAATAGCTTGAAGGTAGTGCGATGAACTGCAGAGTAATCACGTAGATGTAGATTGTGTACTGTTCAATAGTAAGGGGACTTTATGATCAGGTGTGAGCTTCGTATGCCTTCCAGCTGTAAGTGGTATCGAAATTTACTGAGTCTCCACAACACAGCTAAAACTTCTTGTTGTGTGATGATTTATTGTCTTTGCCATTTATTCAACGTTCTGCTGGTAGATGCCGTAGTGTCTACGGACTATCTGCGATCCCCGGATAGAGTTGCACTCCTGCTGCCACAGTCCGAGCTATCACATACCAGGCCGAAGTCTTTAGAGAGATCTAGGTGTATTACTATTTCCGGATTTTTCATGGATTTCAAATCATTCTGACAAGGTTGCGTTCAATCAAAATGGCTCTGAGCACTATGGGACTCAACATCTTAGGTCGTAAGTCCCCTAGAACTTAGAACTACTTAAACCTAACTAACCTAAGGACATCACACACACCCATGCCCGAGGCAGGATTCGAACCTGCGACCGCAGCAGTCCCGCGGTTCCGGACTGCAGCACCAGAACCGCTAGACCACCGCGGCCGGCTGCGTTCAATCCTACCTCATCTTATTTTTTTAATAAGTTAGCCAATTGTAGATTACTTAGTAACTGAAACTTCCTGGCAGATTAAAACTGTGTGCCCGACCGAGTCTCGAATTCGGGACCTTTGCCTTTCGCGGGCAAGTGCTCTACCATCTGAGCTACCGAAGCACGACTCACGCCCGGTACTCACAGCTTTACTTCTGCCAGTATCTCGTCTCCTAGTAACTGATCATTTATAAATCTCCTATAGAAGTCAGATCTTAAAAAACTTTCAATGGTTTTCAGCATTGAAGTTTCGGAAACTCTTTAATAGCTTTCAGCTGGTCTTCATCTGGAGGAAGAACTTTTGAGATAATCCTGTGTCCCAAAAAGTTTATTTCAGACTTACCGAATTCGGATATTTCGAAATTGGCTTTCACTCCTGCTCTCTCAACTTCCGCAAGAACTTCGTTTAACATCTGTTCATGTTCGTCCATAAAAAATCGTAATTTTTTAAAATAGTTCTTCCCTAAGCCATGTCCAAAGATCAGATAAAAGCAGCAATCGATGCAATGAGACCGTATTGTAGGACAGTATTGGTAGCTTCTGCCCTCAAATCTACTTGCTGTATACTGTCTTGATTCGAAATGGATTGGTACCTGCTATGTGACCGTATTGCCAGCCCATCTTACTCAAAGTTTGAACACTAAAAATTTAAATAATGTTGCTAATATTTTGTTGCAGTGTGGTATGAATGGAGTGAAGAATCGAACGAAAAAAGTTTGAAGGAAATGTACTGTATTCGCTAACAAATGGCAAGCGTTGCTCGTAGTGTTTGTGTAAAAGTGGACATGAATTATTATAAAGCTATTTGTGAGTGCATCACTGACAAAAAAAATAATTCTGAACTTACTTGTACAAAATGAACAATCAGGAAACATTTGTGGTCACATACATATGATTAACAGCTATCAAATGTAAAGAACACTCGGTTATTTTCATGAAAGGATTTTCAGAATACTTGCGAGTGAATTTATTGGTTAGTGGCACATTACTAGGAACTCGCCTTGCTACCTAAGTAGTGGAAATCATTACAAAGGCAGGGTTCCTAAGAAAGTAGTAGAACAATGTCTGCACCATACATGTGTCGAATTTATTACGAAAGCAGTAGATACATATAAGACATAAACAATAATGACGCAACTGCATAATCTGTTTTATAATACGAGCACCAAAATCAGCCATTTGCATTTACTGGATGGAAACTGGTATGACGTCACTCGCTGTCCTGTTGTGTTACTGCGTTTTAGTACTTTGTCCAGCCTCCGTTCTTGCTAATTCCCTCAAAACTTCTCTTCAGCATTGAAATTGTTATGGCTTGTAGTCATTTTAGTGGAACTGTCGTCCACTCTTCTCATATCGCTCTTTTCAGCTCACATACGGTCTCAGATTGCCTTCCATTGAGATAAACACGTCTTGCAAGAATGAAATTTTCACTCTACAGCGGAGTGTGCGCTGATATTAAACTTCCTGGCAGATTAAAACTGTGTGCCGGACCGAGACTCGAACTCGGGACCTTTGCCTTTCGCGGGCAAGTGCTCTACCGACCTTTTTTTTTTTCGTTTTCAAATTTTATTTTTTTTTACACAAAAATAATCTTATTAATACCAAAATTAAATTTTACTAAATGCTGCAATATCTACAGATTGCACATGGTCTTCAAAATTCTGTATCTCTTCCACAAGCAAATCCACAGAAACTTTTTCATCTTCGACAACACACATGATCTGCAGCTTGTTAATTCCATAACCAACAGGAACCAGTTTGGATGCACCCCATACAAGACCATCCATTGTAATACTTCTAACTTTGTTTTCCATTTCTTTCATATCAGTTTCGTCGTCCCATGGTTTCACATCAAGAACAATACTTGATTTTGCAATAAGTGCTGGCTTCTTTGCTTTCTTTTCTGCATAGGCCTTTAACCTTTCTTCCCTAATCTTTTCTGCCTCAGCATCCTCCTCGTCGTCTGAGCCGAACAGATCTACGTCGTCGTCATCATCGTCTTTTTTGTCTCCGGATGGCGCACTGCCATTCGTTACTGCTCCAGCAAAAGCCGCCGGTGGTTTCTTTTCACCTGGAAATTTCTTGCTGTCAGCTCCATATGATTTAATATGATTGTACCAACGCAATGCATGAGGTGTATCAGCTGATGGAGGCTTTCCTAACGTTTCGAATACGCACACATCTGCCTGTGTTGGTTGAAACCCGTCGACATAGCTTCTGTCTGCAAGGTATGCGTCCAGGGATTTCACACCGTCTGTCGTTTTCAGATCTCCTACAACCATTGTGCTTTATTAATTGAAAAGTAATATATTGGGTCTCCCGCTGGCACCCTACTTGCTGCTACCCAAGCACGACTCTCGCCCCGTCCTCACAGCCTGGAGGAATTAAGGCCGTGAGGAAGGGGCATGAGTCGTGCTTGGGTAGCTCAGTCGGTAGAGCACTTGCCCGAGAAAGGCAAAGGTCCCGAGTTCGAGTCTCGGTCCGCCACACAGTTTTAATCTGCCAGGAAGTTTCACGTCTTGCAAGTATTCCTCAGAGGTTTTCCATGGGGTTCAAATCAGGGCGATGTACAGGCCAGGGCAAGACATGGATATGTTTCTCTTTAGATCATATTTTTGTTGTAGCCTAAACATGCACAGTTGCATTATCTTGTTGAAACTTTAGATTTTCGCCCAAGATCCTCTTACATTCTAATCAGTTCTGGCTCTAGCATCTGAGTGTAGCTGCCTGGGTTCATTCTAGCATTCAGCCACGTGATGCGTGATTTATCTTTAACGCAGAAGGCTACCGAAAACATAACACTCCCACTACTAAAATTGCTGGCCTTTTCTACCTGCTGCTCTGATCTGAGATTATGCCAATAAATATTGAAATCCATCCGACTATCTGAATTGAACTTCTTCTCAAAACTGAGGATCACTTTATCCCATTCTGAAGTCCACGACAAACGGTTTTTCAGCAAACTCCAATCTAGCCTGTTTATGTTATGGCATTAGATCAGATTTCTGTATTCGTTTCTTTAATGCAAAATATTTGTGATGTGACAAAAATTGTCGTACAGGCTTGGCAGTTACTGGAAACTGTAAATCAGCAACAAGCTAGAATAACAATGGTTTGTGGCCGTTGCTTTGCGTAGAAGGTAATTTCCATCCTGTCCATATCGTGCGCCCAGTCTAACGAACTGAACAGTTAGTGTACTTGGCGTTTTCACAATTAGAGAGTTCCTTTTTCATGTACATGACGACTTTTGCTCTTTCCTCATATGATATCTCCCTAATGGTTTAGTCACAATCGTGGTTTATGTACACAACACGCGCTTTCACTAATTTTGTCTGTTTCCTATCTGCAGTAGAGGCTCGCAAGCACACCCTCCACCGCACAGGGTCGGTTGCATTTATACCAAGTTCCATCCTTGAATCGTTGGATTGTTATACGCTGCACTACTGACATCACATGCGATACCATTTTACTGCATTTGTTGGTATACTGGCTCTCGTGCTATTGCTTATACATTGGGCACAACTATTCCAACGGACAATGTTAATTTTCGTACAAATGTCCGTGCACTTATACTGATTGCCACTACGTTATGTAGTTAATACTATGAGGTACGAACTGTTGCAGTGTGGATAGTGAGAAGCTACAGCCTCTGTACAGTCGAAAGGTGAGTGACTGATATAAACTGTCTTGTGCTCTGTTTGGTAATTAGTGAATATATGCACGTTCTATTTTGTAAGAAGCTTTGTACAAATATAAGCAACGGCATCAAATATTAGAATAAAAACTATACTGAAATACCAGTGAAGTACAAGAGGCGCCTGCAAATATGAAGAAATTAAGTGTTTGTGCATAAGAAAAAGTGTAGCAGCACAAAACTTTGAAATAAGTCGCCTTTACTTTGAGCGTAACCCATGGAAATCAAGGTACACAGCCAGTAAGGAGCTACAAACGACGCAACACCAGTTTGACATGTACACAAAATTAAGCTGAATATGAAACAAGCATAATTCAAATATTGCAACAAAATACTACGTCAATCATACGAATTATGCTACAGCAATACTGGCAGCCATGTAGAAAGAAACATTTGCTTCATGTCTCATGATTTTCAGTGAGGAAAACTTCCATGCGTCACCGTGGTTAAGCGGCACAACATTCTTATATGGGGTACATGAAACCCTTCATACATAACTGAGCATCAGCATGACTCACCGGAGATTAGTGTTATCTTTGTGACGTCAGAAGAGAAAAATTTATGGTCCATTACTCTATTCTGAGCTAAGAAATGGAACGGACATTCACCCAGACAAGCCAGAATCGTGCTCGATGCAGCAGCTAGAGACGCATTCCAACAGTAACATTATCATTAAGATTGCGTTCCCCCACACTAGGACATGAAGGTTCGCACATTTCTATATCACCTTCTTCCAATCTGCAGGCTCAGTTGTTCTGAATATGACGATGCTGCGTCGTGCACTCGGCTACCAACATCTCTGGACCTGTCTAACGATACGGTGTCCAATACCCCCAACCCGCGAGCTACATAGCAACAGACGCTAGATGGCGAGCCTCACTTTCTTGAATCTTCTGCAGGCTCCCACCTCTTCCAGCAAGACAGGGCTCTGTCGTGCCGCGACAACAATTCGAGATAGTAGCAAGGCAATAGTGGGGCAGACTCTGTCGAATAAACATGTAATGAAATTGTTGTGTGTCGGAAACTCACGAAGTTAAATTATAATGGGCACTCAAAGGAAAGCGAGACAGATGGTAAAAAGTAAATAAACAGTTTATTATTTCAGAAGTACTCGCTATAACATTTCCTACATTAGTTACACTGTGAGACAAAATAGAAAAATGAAAACGATGGAAAAATGTTTGCTGTTGCCTACGGCACCGCGACTCTACACGGAGGTGCACCTCTTCGCCCGAAGCAAATCGAAAGTTACGTATGTCTTGCTTGAGGGCTCCAAAATTATTGAAATCCCTTGGGGGTTGATTGGGACGGTATGGAGGATGTATAAGGGTACCGCATTAAAATTTACGCAGCGTAGTCGAAATAACCTTGACAAAATGTGGGCCCGACATTTGTTGGGTGGTTGGTCGATTTGGGTGAGGAGATCAGACAGCGAGGTCATCGGTCCCATCACACAGGGAGGAATGGGGAAGGAAATGGGCCATGCCCTTTCAAAAGAACCATGCCGGCATCTGCCTGGAGCGATTCAGGGGAATCGCAGAAAACCTAAATCAGGATGGCCAGACGTGGATTGGAGCCGTCGTCCTCCCGAATGCGAGGGCAGTGTGCTAACCAATGCGTCATCTCGCTCGGTCCCAACATTTGTGGCCGTCGATTTGCTTCCGACGAAGATGTGCACGCCTGAATACAATCATGGTTCCGTATTCAGTCGCAAACATTTCTCCATGAAGGTAATGACTGTCTTGTCTCACAGTGGCATAAGTGTATTAACAGTCATGGCGGTTACTTTTGAAATAATGAACATTTTACGAACTTTTTTTCATTTGACTGCCTCTCATACAAAGTGCTTAGTTGGCATTGAGAGAAATGTTTCGTTGGAATAGGAATGTGGAATCGTCCGTGGTTAATTTGAAGTTGAGGTATGACATGTCATTTTATTGAAAATGTTGGATTACACTCTCGGGCCTTCCAACCTATGAAAGATGTCCATGACATTTAATAAACATTTTTATTTTTAGTTAAGTTTCGGACAACATATTGTAGGAGAAATAATTTACTACTCGTATCACTTGTAGGTAATTCAAGGTGCGTGGGTGCAGGATATCTGCAAGATGGGACGACGAGTTTAGCGTGTCCAACAGCTGAAGGCCGTTTGTTCTTAGACGTCGTGGCCCGGAAGTGTGTTGTGGCCACGGAAGAACGATGCTCACAATAACAACAGTGACGTCGTAGAAGCAAAGCAAAATCAAAAAAGACTTAAAACTCTAATTCTGTCTTACTTTCTTAGTCGTTTTTCTCGTCATAAGTTTCCTGGTTGTTCAGGATATTCGTATCCAAACATTTACGATGCGATTGTAATACTCATACCCAAAGAAAATGAGCTCATTGTAGAGAGAAGCTTAAAATAGATGGTTGTTGAAATACGGAATATTGTTGGTCAATATGTATTACCGAGGATTACAGCTTTCTTTCAGCCTCTAGCACTGAAGACACTGCAAAGGAGAAGTCCTCCAGCAAGAGCAGAAGCACGGTTATCCGCAATTTACTACCTTGTCCATATAGACGTTAATTTTATGGAATAGACGACCACCGTGAATATACACTGAGCTGACAAAAGTCATGGGATAGTGATAAGCGCATCTACAGATGACGTTACTATCGCATACATAGGTAGAAAAGGACAGTTCATTGCCGGAGCTGTCTTTTGAACTCAGGTGACTCATATGAAAGAGTTTTCGGCGTGATCATGGCCGCACGACGGGAATTAACAGACTTTGAGCGCAGAATGGCACTTGGAGCTAGACGCATGGGACATTCCATTTCGGAAGTCGTTAGGGAATTCAGTATTCCGAAATCCACAGTATCAAGAGTGGGCCGGGAATACCAATTCAGGCATTACGTCTCACCATGCAGCATCCGACGGCCTTCACTTAACGGCCAGGAACAGCAGCAAATGCGTAGGGATGTCAGTGATAACAGACCAGCAATAACCACAATGAATACGACGAACGTATCCGTTAAGATAGTGCGTCGAAATTTGGCGTTAATGGGCTATTGCAGCAGATGATCGACGCGAGTACGTTTGCTAACATCACGACATCGGCTGCAGCGCCTCTCCTGGGTTCGTGACCATACCGGTTGGGCCGCAGACGACTGGAAAATCGTGGCCTGGACAGACGAGTCACAATTTCAGCTGGTAAGAGCTGAAGGTAAGATTCTGATGCAGGGCAGATCCAACGAAGCAATAGGTCCAAGTAGTCAACAAGGTGCTGCGGTAGCTGGTGGTGGCTCCATAATGCTGTGGGTTCTGTTAAAATGGAATGTGCAGGGTCCTCTGGTCCAATTGAACCGTTCATTGACTAGAAATGGTTTCTTTCAGCTTCTTGGAAACCATTAATGGACATCATGTTCCCAAACAACGATGAAATTTCTGTGAATCACAATGCATCATTTCAACGGGCCACAGTTGTTCGCGAATGGTTTGGCCATCCATCAAACTTTTATGGAACATAACTGAGAGGGTAGTTCGTGCACAATATCCTGCACCGGCAACGTTTTCACAATTATAGGTCGCTATAGAGGCTTAATATTTCTGCAGGGGATTTCCGACGCATTGTTGAGTCTATGCCACGTCGAGTTGTTGCCTTGCGCCTGGAATAAGCAGGTCCGATACGATATTAGTAGTTATCCCATGATTTTTGTAAGATCAGTGTATTATACAACGAGAAGTAATGAACTCCAAAATAAGGAAATAAAACTACATTTTGGCTCAGTTCCGCGATAGGATTAATGGGACTAATAAGGAAACATCACCAACTCGATCTCGTATTTTAAGAGAAAAAAGCACACGCAACAGGGATGAGGAAAAACGAGGAAGTATGTGACGATGAAGCTTGCTATGAAGATGTGATATCGTCGGATACCACTTTGCTCCCGTTCGTAACAGAGGAGCCTATGAAACGAGCTGTCGCCCTTTGGAAAAGTGGAAAGAAGGGGAATCTGTCTTTCGGGATTTTCAAGAGGAGCTTTGAATTGTTAAAACAAAAAATAACCCACGCTACTACAACAAAAAAGCTGGGTAGTGAGACAGCCATACTTACTGAATATGAAGAGTTTTTCGCTACCATCGGAGCTATAAAGGAAACGTTCGGTAGACAGAATGTGTGCAATATGGATCAGAGCTGTTTCAATTTAGAAATCACATCATGTCTATCTCTTGCCAAGAAAGGGGCAAAGACGTCTACATAGTCGTGCAGTCCATCAATAACAAGACACACACTAGCCAATAATGCCAACTGTATCTGCGGAAGGACACTTGTTGTAACCTCCGTAGTTTTAGCAGAGCCAACCACGACGTCTGGGCTGCGAGTCAAACAGAGCCTGTTTCATGCGAGCAAAATTGTTGCAGTCGCTTCAACTTAGTCGCCGGCCGCGGTGGTCTCGCGGTTCTAGGCGCGCAGCCCGGAACCGTGCGACTGCTACGGTCGCAGGTTCGAATCCTGCCTCGGGCATGGATGTGTGTGATGTCCTTAGGTTAGTTAGGTTTAAGTAGTTCTAAGTTCTAGGGGACTGATGACCACAGCGGTTGAGTCCCATAGTGCTCAGAGCCATTTGAACCATTTGAGCTTCAACTTATGGAAAAGTCAACAAGGAAAGTTTATCTATTTGGCAACATAAGGTTTTTCGAAGATCGTGCAAGATGACAACAGAACAGAGTTAATTGTGGTTTAATTTTCTGGCCACAAAACCTTTACTTTCAACCGCTGGATATATCTGGCTTTCGCATATTCAAGGGATTTGTCCACAGGTTTACCAACTTGACACGACTTTTGGACGCCGATGTGAACTTCGACCAGCGGAACAACATCCTTCAAAAGAAGTCTCTTCTTTACTTGTGTGCACCAGTACTTCGGCCACTCTTCCAGTATATTTGGTATTGAGCCGGCTACATCAGTAACCCGCCAGATTACTTTGAACACCAAATGAAATACCGTTTTGACATTGGTAATGTGCTTTTTTTCCTTTTTGTCAAAGAACGTGGTTCCTGGCATGTAACAGGTGCGAGGGTGTCTTGGTTTTGAACTTCTTTATGCTACGATTCACAGATGCAGTGTAAATGAATGAAACTGATGAGTGTGCCATTGACGAAGCAGCATAGCGCTATTTGGTTATTAACAACGCTGTCGTGTGATATTTTCATTGGATTCTAAAGCTAGGATTGTTAAAATGAAGTACATTTGCAAAAGGTGCGCTATTCTTCAGTGGGAGGCCACTGTCACCCCGCTATGCAGTACTTCGTGCTCGGGAGTTAAGCGGGCGCAGTGGGGCGGAGCGAGTGACAAACAAATATCTGAAATAGTACTGGAGGTAACTGACACCATGAATCCTGTCCATAAATCCTCAAGAGTACGATGGGGTGGAGATCTCTTCTGAACAGCAAGTTGCAAGGCATCCTAGATATGCTCAATAATGTTCATGTCTGGGGAGTTCTGTGGCCAGCGGAAGTGTTTAAACCCAGAAGAGTTCCCTGGAGCCAATCTGCAGCAATTCTGGACGAGTGAGGTATCGTATTGGCCTGCTGGAATTGCCCAAGTCCGTCGGAATCCACAATGGACATGAATGGATGCAGGGGATCAGAGAGGGTGCTTGCGTACATGTAATATGTCAGATTCGTATCTAGACGTATCAGGTGTCCCATATCACTCCAATTGCACGCGCCCCACACCATTACAGAGCCTCCACCAGCTTGAATTGTCCCCTTCTGACATGCAGGGTCCATGAATTCAAGAGGTTGTCTCCATACCCGCTGAGCCGTGTGCGGCTTGCGTTCATGCCGTTTGTTCTTTGGCATTTTGCCTCCTTGAGAGGCAGCAGCAGCGCTTATCGATACTAGTACTGTCGTACTACCTTTGGTGTGACCGCTAGTATTTCCGGGTGGTGGTGGTGTTTGTGGAGTAGAAAAAATGGTTGAAATGGCTCTGAGCACTATGGGACTTAACATCTGAGGTCATCAGTCCCCTAGAACTTAGAACTACTTAAACCTAACTAACCTAAGGACATCACACACATCCATGCCCGAGGCAGGATTCGAACCTGCGACTGTAGCAGTCGCGCTGTTCCAGACTGAAGCACCTAGACCCGCTCGGCCACCGCGGCCGGCTGTGGACTGTGGAGTGAGTCGGTTGGGACGGAGCAGCGAAGAAGTCTCCGTGGCGCGAGGCCAGGCCCAGACTGCTGGTAGTGTGCACGCGCTGTCGGATCGTGAGGCGCTAGCTGCGAGAGTGACAAAGGTCGTTGCCCACCAAAACTGGACGCTGAAGTTGAGTGATCAGTTAACCTGTTGTGAAACCTCAACTATTGTGACATCTCTTCGTTCATTTGCGGGTTGTTGCTCCCTGCACCGTTTGGACTAGCAGCAACGTATGATGTGTTGGAGTCAGCGAAATCTTGCAGCCGTCTTCCTATATTGTGATTAATTATAAAATTGACTATTACTTGCCAGTGAAGTGCACCAGCGGTATTTTCTGCCCTGTGGCCGTTAACGCCCCAGTTACCTGCCCTAGTCGTTAGCATAGTTTTCCGGCAGTGTGCCTTTCCTCGTCGTGTTGATGCTGTCTGGCGTGATGTGTAGTTGCACAGCCTTCTAAGTTGTTTGGTTCATAGTTTGCTTAGAGTGGGCTTTGTTCCCTTGGCTGTTTTTAGACGACAATTTCTGAAGGCGTCGTGCTGTTCGTATCGTCGTCCTCGGCCGATATTTTCCTATCATTGTGCTGTTGGTCGGATGGAAGGGAATTGGTTAAATTGTTGGTCGGTCCTTGGGCCGTCCCTAGTTTGGGTTGTCATCCGATTATTTAACTTCATCTCTTGGTTGCCTTTCTCACCTCACCTTACGTTTTTAGCTACCTTCTCAGGCCAACACTTCTGAGCGCCACTTGTTCTGTTAGTTTTACATTGTGATTTTCATTTTAGTTTGAAGTATTGTGTGAGGCCTTCGGCCGTGTATTAATTCAGTTCCTTTAAATTTTACATGAAGTTCTTCAGCCGTGTTAAATTAAAAATTTTGAAGATTGGTTTTATTAAAAAATTATTTTTTCCTCAAAATTCGGTCTATCTGAAATTGTTTGTAATCCAGGCCCTAAGCCATTAGTTGTTCGATGTGTTATGTGTGGCCTTCAGCCGAGGATTTACGTGAACCCCTTTTAATAAGGCCTTGATCCGTGTGTATTCTTTGTAGGTAATTATTTTTTTTATAAGAAAGAAGGGGTTTATTTTAAATTGTTTGTCTGACCTGTTGTTCAGGCCTTCAGCCGTTGTTTAAATTAGTTTGTGGCCTTCAGCCGTGCAATAAGTTAATATTTCTTTCGGCCATTCTGTTGTAAGTTTAAAAGGAAATTTCATGGTGTAGGCCTTCAGCCGATAATTGTTTTCAATTGCATGTTTTTTTTTTATTTTTACATTCTATTTTTAATTGGTTTGGAATTCGTAGCCAGGCCTTCAGCCGTTCTTGTTTCTGGTGTGGTTTTGGGCCTTCAGCCCAGAAAGCATCTCAAGATTTCTTTAACCAGGCCTTCAGCCGTATTCTCTAATTGTGATCTATTAAAGCAACATGTAACTAACTGGTTCTTAGAAAAATAAAGTTTTGTTTTTGATTGTGCAACTCACAGTAACTGTTTAAACGGCCCCATCCACAATCGTAACCTTATCCTGGGCGCTCTCTGAGTACCTACCAACCAGGTTTCACCCGTAGAAGTTCATCTGCTCGAGACAATTTTAAACGACACTCGTCCGACCAGGTAACATGTTTCCAGTCATCAACAGTCCAATGTCGGTATTGACGGGCCCAAGCGAGACATAAACCTTTATGTAGTGCAGTCATCAAGGGTAGGGTACACGAGTGGACCTTGGTTTCTGAAAGACCATATCCATGATGTTTCGTTGAATGATTCGCACTCTGGCACTTGCTGATGGCCCTGCATTGAAATCTGCACCAATTTGCGGAAGGGTTGCACTTCAGTACTTCAGACACATTCAACGATTCTGTTCGGTCGTTGTTGATCCCTTTCTTGCAGGATCTTTTTCCGGGCGCGGCGATGTTGGCGGTTTGAAGTTTTACCCCATTTCTGATTTAAGTGGAAGGGTCGTGCTGGAAAATCCTCACTTCATCGCTACCTCCGACATGCAATGTCCCATCGCTCGTGCGCCGACTATAACACCACGTTCAAACTCAGTTAAACCTTGATAACCTGCCATTGTAACAGTAGTAACCGATGTAACATCTGCCCCAGACACTTGTTGTCTTAGCCGGCCGGGTTGGCCTAGCGGTTCTAGCCGCTACAGTCTGGAACCGAGCGACCGCTACGGGCTCAGGTTCGAATCCTGCCTCGGGCATGGATGTGTGTGTTGTCCTTAGGTTAGTTAGGTTTAAGTAGTTCTAAGTTCAAGGGGACTGATGACCTCAGAAGTTAAGTCCCATAGTGCTCAGAGCCATTTTGAACTTGTCTTATATAGGCGTTTGCCGAGCGCAGCGCCGCATTCTATCTGTTTACATATCTCTGTATTTGAATACGCATGCGTACGAGGTGTGGCTAGAAAAAAACCGGACTAGTACTGGTGAAACAATAAAACGAATGCAATAAGGCTGAAAGTCGCGTGGCCTGTCACGTGACTCTCGCTCCGCCTACTGCTCGAGTTTCATCTGCCTCCTGCACTCAGTCTGCCCGTGGCGTCTGTTTTAAGTAGTTGACGTTTTGTCTGTGCGTCGGAAAATGTTGAGTGTACAGAAAGAACAGCGTGTTAACATCAAATTTTGTTTCAAACTAGGAAAATCTGCAAGTGAAACGTTTGTAATGTTACAACAAGTGTACGGAGATGATTGTTTATCGCAAACACAAGTGTTTGAGTGGTTTAAACGATTTAAAGATGGCCGCGAAGACACCAGTGATGACACTCGCACTGGCAGACCATTGTCAGCAAAAACTGATGCAAACATTGAAAAAATCGGTAAACTTGTTCGACACTTTCCTTGTCAACTCCTGTTAACTCAGACACTGCTCTGATTGTTAAACGGCGATCTTGTCGAACAAGTTTACCGATTTTTTCAATGTTTGCATCAATTTTTGCTGACAATGGTCTGCCAGTGCGAGTGTCATCACTGGTGTCTTCGCGGCCATCTTTAAATCGTTTAAACCACTCAAACACTTGTGTTCGCGATAAACAATCATCGCTGTACACTTGTTGTAACATTACAAACGTTTCACTTGCAGATTTTCCTAGTTTGAAACAAAATTTGATGTTAACACGCTGTTCTTTCTGTACACTCAACATTTTCCGACGCACAGACAAAACGTCAACTACTTAAAACAGACGCCACGGGCAGACTGAGTGCAGGAGGCAGATGAAACTCGAGCAGTAGGCGGAGCGAGAGTCACGTGACAGGCCACGCGACTTTCAGTCTTATTGCATTCGTTTTATTGTTTACCAGTACTAGTCCGGTTTTTTTCTAGCCACACCTCGTATAACTGTTTCTTTGGCGCTGCAGTGTAGGTCGGTGGTATACTCTATTTTCAAGGGAAGCCGAAATTGCCTGTTATAATAGTCGTAATTTTGTTCATTACGTTTGTACATTTTCTGCCTGCTTCCTCTATATGATGGGCAATGTTAGGACGTTGGAGCAGAAATACTCCTAGGTAAATCGTTAATGCGCTTCTCTTACCGTTACACCATTTAATTATCTTTTAGAGTTTCTTACTCTACGTTGTTTTGTGAGGTGATGCAGGGATGAGCACTTTTCGCGTATGGCGGCCAGTGACCTGTTGACGGCCGCGCTGCGTAATCAGCGGATGGTGTAAACGGCGGGGCGGCGTCCCCGGCGGGTGATCGGCCGCCGCCGGCCGGATTTACGGCCCCATTAAGCCTCCTTGCCAGGTGCGCGGCCAGCCGGCGCTCGGCTCGCGCCACAATGGCCCGGCCCGGCGCTGGCGCTGGCGAGTGGGAACGCTGCCAGGACTCAGCAGCCGCAGCCTCTCCTCGAGTGGAACACACCGGCAGCTCAGCGCCACCGTCACGTCCTTTCTCGACAGCGCTCCGTGTCTCTTCTAAACAGTGGCCACACACAACTACCAATTAACAAAACAGGCTCTGACAGTACAGGCCATTATGAATGAGTATAGAAACTACAAACAGCTACTACACACTGGAGAGCCTAAACATAATGACCACTGCCCGTCGCGAGAACGAGTGCCGGCTGGAATCGCTTTAAGGGCAGATGTAGGCCAAAATGCATACTAACAATAAAACTTCGATATCTCGTACGATATTACCGCAAAATTACTCAGACTACCATGTACAATATAGTGTGCGGATATTCTGTGCGGTTTTTGTTTGATAACTTTCATGGACATTAATTTTGTACGAATTTCTGTATTTATTTACCAGTGTACGTATAACGTACTTTTTTTCATAAATTAATCAAGCGTTAAAGCTCAAACTTTATTTACAGATTAAAACGGTGGCAAAATACGTTTAACAGAGTTTTGTTTAAGTTGATACTTACTTTCAAATGAATTTTTCAGTTTAATGTTAACCGAGACTGCTCTGTTTTTCTCAGACGATAAAGCTGAACTTTCCTCAGACACAAGATAAAGGAAAAGTGTTGCACAGAATTGAAAGATAGGAAGTAGAAATGATAGAGGAATTTACCTGTTTGGGAAACAGGATTACAAGGTATGGTAGAAGCCGCAAGGAAATTGTGAGCGGAATGCCACAGCTCAAAACTGCATTTAATTTAAGAAAGAATTACTCACCAGCGAGAGAATCAGTCTGGAGATAGAATATGAAAGCATTTGTTTCGAGTGTGACCCTGACGGGTGTGAAACTTGTATTATAAGAAAACAAGAGAGAAGATGGCTAGAAGCCCTGGAGATTTCATGTATAGAAGGATCATGAAAATCAGCTGAAGAGATAGAGTTACCAAGGAAGAGGTACTGAGAAGAACATATGACTCTATGGAGGTGGCAGGGATAAAACACACGGAGCGAAAGGCTATTTGCAATTAGTACAGAAACCAGATGGCACTTATAAGAATCGAGAGGCATGAAAGGGAAGCAGTGGTTGGGAAGGGACTGAGATATGGTTGTAGCCTCTCCCCGATGTTATTCAATCAGTATATTGAGCAAGCAGTAAAGGAAACAAAAGAAAAATTTGGAGTAGGAATTAAAATCCATGGAGAAGAAAATTAAAACTTTTGGTTCGCCGATGACATTGTAATTCTGTCAGAGACAGCAAAGGACCTGGAAGAGCAGCTGAACGGAATGGACAGTGTCTTGAAAGGAGGATATAAGATGAACATCAACAAAAGCAAAACGAAAATAATGGAATGTAGTCGAATTAAATCGGGTAATGCTGAGGGAATTAGATTAGGAAATGAGACGCTTAAAGTAGTAAATGAGTATTGCTATTTGGGGAACAAAATAACGGATGATGGTCGAAGTAGAGAGGATATAAAATATAGACTGGGAATGCCAAGGAAAACGTTTGTGAAGAAGAGAAATTTGTTAACATCGAGTATAGATTTAAGTGTCAGGAAGTCGTTTCTGAAAGTATTTGTATGGGGTGTAGCCATGTATGGAAGTGAAACGTGGACGATAAATAGTTTGGACAAGAAGAGAATAGAAGCTTTCGAAATGTGGTGCTACAGAAGAATGCTGAAGATTAGCTGGGTAGATCACATAACTAATCAGGAGGTATGGAATAGAATTGAAGAGAAGAGAAATTTGTGGCACAACTTGACTAGAAGAGGGGATCGGTTGGTAGGGCATATTCTGAGGCGTCAAGGGGTCACCAATTTAGTATTGGAGGGCAGCGTGGAGGGTAAAAATCGTAGAGGGAGACCAAGAGATGAATACACTAAACAGATTCAGAAGGATGTAAATTGCAGTAGGTACTGGGAGATGAAGAACCTTGCACAGGATAGAGTAGCATGGAGAGCTGCATCAAAGCAGTCTCTGGACTGAAGACCACAACAACAACATGGAGGCACATCCAGAGAAGACGACACCGACTCTTAGGATACATTTTAATACACAGTAATATCATTGGAACAATAGCAGAAGGGAAGGAATCGCCGGGAACGACCAAGGATGTCCTACAAGCAGCTTATTATGAATTACGCAGGGTGCACTACATACGCGGAAATAAAGAGAAAGTCAGACAGAAAAAGAGAATGACGTACTACTGCAAACCTACCTCACGGTTGAATACCATAGAGAAACAGAGAGAGAGAGAGAGAGAGAGAGAGAGAGACAAAAGTAGCTTTGACAAAGAACATTTTGTTGTAGCCCGGCGCCTGAGAACCAGAATCTGGCAAACAATGAAGCTAGTTGACTGTTCGTGTGCTGCTTTTCGCAGCATCTATGGAATGTGGTTGAATGACTGTGGAACTACAAGAAGACTACAGGATGCTGGACGCTCAAGCCTCATTACCGAACGTGGATATCAGATCCTTGCCTCCTCTGTAAAGCAGGGTAGGCAGCGGTCTGTGGCAAATACGACGACAGTGTGTAATGCTGGTGTAGGCACAAGTGTCTCGGAGCACACCGTTCAGCGCACATTGTTGGACACGAGACTCAGAAGCAGATGAACCCCATGTGTCTTCATGATGATCGAATGGCACTGCTAATGATGACTACAGTGCGCACGAGACAGGAAAGTGGGTCAATGGAAACACGTTATCTGGCCGGATGGATAGTGTTTTTGTAAAACCAAATCTATGATAGCCTGTGGATGTTCGAAACATGCTGAGGGAAGCAGTATTACGCTACCGGTGAACATTCACCTGGGCTTCGATAGATCTTACACGTCTTGCTACCTACCGGCAGGACATCTATCTGTGCCGCAAGGCTAGAGACGGTACCACAGTGGTTTGAGGAGCGTGATAGAGAATTCTGGCGTAGATATTTTCGCCTCCAAACTCGCCTGATCTGTAACCAATTAAACACATCTGAGACCCTATTGAGCGTCAATTAAGTGCCCACAATTCATCGGCCTGTAATTTACAGGAATTCCATGAACTGTGCGTAGACATTGGTACCATATACTTTCGTAAATCTACCAAGGACTTGTCATATCCATGCCACGTGTAATATCTGCTGTATTGTGTTCCAAAGATAGATCTACAGGCTGTTAAGCATATGGTCATAATATTTTGGTTCAGCAGTGTTACAAAGGTGAACAAAACTCAAGAACGATGATACATTGAAAGAACCTACGGTATAATACGCAAGGTAATCGACAGAAGTATCAATCAGACGAACAGGATGACACTTTTATTCAAAGACAGTAATAAAAATCAAACCACCACTTTTGATAATGACCCCTGGACATTACAAAAGGCGGGACACGGCTCTTAGTAAGCTGAGTGTTGACTACGGCCGGCCGGGGTGGCAGAGCGGTTCTAGGCGCTACAGTCTGGAACCGCGAGACCGCTACGGTCGCAGGTTCTAATCCTGCCTCGGGCATGGATGTGTATGATGTCCTTAGGTTAGTTAGGTTTAACTAGTTCTAAGTTCTAGGGGACTGATGACCTCAGAAGTTAAGTCCCATAGTGCTCAGAGCCATTTGAACCATTTTTGTTGACTACGGACTGCAATGCATGCACTACAAACTGCTCCCATGCTGGCCACAAGATTAAGGAGTTGTTGTGGTAGGACGTACAGTTCCGTTAACGACTATTGGATGCTCGTTAATGGAGGTGAACGTGCTGCAGAACGTCTCACCATTGCATCTCACACATGCTCGATGGGATTAAAGTCGGGGGAACGGGGAGGGCACTCCATTCGTCGAATATCCTCTCGTTCCAAGAGCCCCTACATTTCCGCTGTTCGACGAGGTCACGCATGGTCGTCCATAAAAGTAAGTCAGGACCGAATGCACCCCTGAAAAGACGCAGATCCGTAAGGGGTACAGTTGCAAAAATGGCGTGTGACGAGGGCCTCCCGTCGGGTAGACCGCTGGCCTGGTGCAAGTCTTTCGATTTGACGCCACTTCGGCGACTTACGCGTCGATGGGGATGAAATGGTGATGATTAGGACAACACAACACCCAGTCCCTGAACGGAGAAAATCTCCGACCCGGGAATCGAACCAGGGCCCTTAGAATTGACAGTCGGTCGCGCTGACCGCTCAGCTACGGGGGGCGGACAGTACAGTTACAAATAACGCTGACCAGTGAGTGCACAGCGTTCAAAGATTTAGAGGTTAGAGGTTATTACACCCATACAACATTATGCCTCCCCACAACATACTACCTGGAGCACCAAAACGATCATGTCCCTGGGTGCATTATACGAGGGTGAGTCAAATGAAAACCTTAAATATTTTTTAAAATATTATTTATTGTGCAGAAGTGGTACAAAGCTGTATCACTTTTCAATATAATCCCCCCTACGCTCAATGCAAGTCCTCCAGCGCTTACAAAGTGCATAAATTCCTTTAGAAAAAAATTATTTTGGTAGTCTGCGCAACCACTCATGCACCGCGTGGCATACCTCTTCATCAGAACGGAACTTCTTTCCTCCCATTGCGTCTTTGAGTGCTCCAAACATATGGAAGTCACTTGGCGATGAGAAATGGCTCCATTCCTTGCTCGCTCTCTTCGTTTCCGGTTGGTGGAAGTGAACCCAGGTTTCGTCTCTAGTAACGATTCTTGCAAGGAAGGCATCACTTTCTCGATCAAAGCGCCGAAAAAGTTCTTCACAAGCATCAACACGTTGTTCTCTCATTTCAGGAGTCAGCTGCCGTGGCACCCATCTTTGTGAAACTGGAGCACATCATGCACAATATGGTGTGCTGACCCATGACTGATCTGTAAACATGCTGCAATGTCAATCAGTGTCACTCGGCGGCTTTCCTTCACTATGGCTTCAACTGCTGCAATGTTCTATGGAGTCACAACTTGTTGTGCCTGACCTGGACGAGGAGCATCTTCCATTGAAGTCACACTATTTGCGAACTTCCTACCCCATTCGTAGACGTGCTTCTGTGACAAACATGCATACCGTACTGAAACTTCATTCGTCGATGAATTTCAATAGGTTTCACACCTTCACTACGCAAAAACCGAATAACAGAACGCTGTTCTTCCCTGGTGCAAGTCGCAAGTAGGGCAGCCATCTTTATATTGATACTGCGACGGTATGTGTGCATCGGCATTATGCTGCCACCTGAAGGCCATTCTGCACGCTGTTTGTAGCACACTTACCAACTTACAGGATAACGGCGCAAAATTTCGATTTGTTATTACAAATTTAAGATTTTCATTTGACTCACCCTAGTATGTTCTAACGAGTGCGCACAGGGGCAATGGTAATTATTATTGTTGCCTTAGTAGACATTTCATTATCTGTCTTCTTGAAATGAAAATGCTATTCAGTCCTGTAATATAATGTGGAAGGTTAGTGCAGAGAAGAGTTCCGGCTACTGAGAAGGACTTCGAGAAAGTGGCTGGACGATGGGGTGGGATATAAAGGATATTACTGTGTTGGGAACGGGTGTTTTTAGTGTACGTTGACAAGATATTAGACAAGACAGCAGATATGGAAATGTCTGCGCTTATCTGCACATACATGATGGTGAAATGCGATAGAGAGTCGAACATTGGATATACAACGAACACAGGCCTACATAACGAGTTCCAGGCACCGTGAGCGTTCCTAAGAAAGGCCTTGTAGGATAACACCGCTGTAATCAATAACTGGACATACAGGTGTCTGTACAAGTTTCTTTTTCAGAACAAGAGGGAAGCGCCTTTTAAATTTCTGCAGGACTCAGTCAAATATAGATTTTCCTCTATTATTACTGCTAGACTCTTTGCTGAAGAAGAGAAATTGATACTTGTGCGATTTAGGTTTAAAGATGGTAGGAATTCCCGATATTTCGGGCTAATGAACCTCGAATGACCAACCAGTACCGCTTGAGTTTTTGATGGGTTGATCTTTAACCCTATATCCTGTGTCCATTTTGAAAACGCGCACAGATCGGTATTGAGGTTATCGATAGATGTCTTCATGTTTGTTGGCTTAGTATATTATTTATTCTCTTTAGTGAGTGTTTGGAATACCTGCAACCCTCTGAAGTGTATTTTTAAACTAATTTAAATTTAATGACACTGCATTTAATCACATATGTCTGATTATGAAGAACGTTCCCCGCTCCTGTGGTGCACAAGGACTGCAATGCCATGCTACGTAGAGACGAAACAACAACGAGAAAAGGCGGCAGCCCCTTTGGATCTACGGGGTGGAACTCTTCCTATGGGATGGGTTTTTCTAGCACTCAGGACGAGAATGCGGTCCTGCGCCGATGCCATGTTATCCCGCGTCAACTCCAATACATCAGCCTGGTACGAATTAATTACATTTCTGGTGCTTTTTTCTGCTTTATTTGTGAGTTTGAGAGGAGTAGAAAATGCGCTCTCATCTTCAATCCTTAGCCTATGTTAATGAATCGTTGGTCCGATAAATAGAGCCATAGCTGCACCATAATCTGGGACCGTAGACTACCGAACGAACCGACAGATTTCTCTGCAGTCATAGTACCGTGAACCTAAGCTGCACCAGCTATACCAGTAACCGGATTAAAGCAGATCCCACGATGTCTTCATTTGATACTTTCATTACAGTTTTGGAAGATGTTGCTGTCTTTTCTGCTTTTGTAAGTGACAACCTGCCAACTTAATACTCGTGATTAACGTTTGGCGAGAAGTGACAATAAGCTACGCAATGGCGCATTACTGCTTCATTATGCTTAGGTAGATGCACCAGACGTAGCTCTCTGGATGAAGAAAATGTTCTGCAAGAAGAGTCCAGTTACGTTGTTAAGAATATCATATTCCTGTGGATATAAAATGTGCACTGGTATCATAATTTTTATCATTTATTAGGGTTCCGTACCTCAGTTAGTAAAAAGGGAACTCTTATAGGATGACTTTGCTGTCTGTCTGTCTATCCGACTGTTAAAAAACCTTTTTCTCAGGAACGGGTAGACTTATCACCTTGAAATTTATCTCAAATGATAAGACTCACGATCCCTAGGCAATGTAAAAAGTTAAGGTTTCCAAGTCAGTGCAGCTAAAAGATATGGCTATTCGTGACACATATTTTGATATTCGCAAACTCACTCATCAGAACTTATCGGGTACTTCCCGTTGACCTAGAGTCATGAAATTTGGCAAGAAGCAAGATTTCACAGTGAAAGTAAAGGAAAAAATCCTAGAAGTGTTAACTGGTAACTATATCACACGAAAAAAATATTTCTTTTGTCAATTTTTATCCGATGTCAAATTTGAAATTAAAACAATCAGTAGTTTGGAATTCACGCTGACTGGGTCACAAAGGTAAAAGTCAAAGATCAGCCAAGAAACTAGATTATTGCTCATATGACGAGTTTCGGAATTTGCACATCATCAGATTCCCAGGAGCGATTGCTGCACCTAGATATGGCGTTTAAAATTGTATGTGAAACAAATATTCACAGACAGTCTGCGACCCAGTCAGCCTGAATCGTTATAACAATAGCCACCTACCTCCTGCACGAATTTATTTCATATTTAAATTATTGAAATTAAAATATTCTCGATAATCTTGGAATCTCTGGGACGGACGTCTTGCCAGTATGAGTCTCGATAACACGCAAAATTGGTCGAGATTCTCTATTCACGGAACGTATGAACTGTGTAAACACGTTATTAATTTGTTAGGGAATCTTCAGTGTGCGGGTCGTACTCTCTCCTGGCCAATCTTTTTTTTAATTTATTTAATTCAGTGCTTAATGTAAATAATTTTAACTGCACGTTCTTAATCGTTAACCTTTGCATCAGCATTCGTTCAATGTTGTAGTTCATTGGATCTCAGCATAATAAAAGACTAGTGGGGGAAAAACAGTTCTTACTGTATTTCGAAACTGGATATCCGGTATTCAAACTCCAGGCCTCCCCCCCGCACCAAATAAAAAAAAATCCCTCGTGGTGTTAAAATGTATTTTCACTTTCCGCTTCTTTCATCTGTGGCTGATTTCTTAATGCGAAAAATGTCAAGCTGTAGGACAGTCCATGTTAATTGGGTAAGTCTGCTCCAAGATCGGAGAATACCTAGGGCAAGCCAGAGGCTAGAAGGAGGAGGGATACTATAGTTTAACGTCACATCGACTTCGAGGTCATTAAAGACGGAGAAGAGGCTCGGATTACGGAAGGATGGGAAAGGAAATCGGCCGTGCCCTTTTCAAAGGAACCATCCCGGCATTTGCCGGGATCGATTTGTGAAAATCATAGGAAAACTTAAATCTGGACGGTCGGACGGGGACTTTAACCGTTGTCCTCCCAAACGTGAGTGCAGTGTGTTGATTACCTCCGTCGGTAGAGAGAACAAGATCAGTCCGGTGGCAGTAGTATTCATTTCTTATAGGGTCTACTACCTGTGCACTCATATTGTGTGGACCACTCTTAAGTGCATAGCAGAGGGTATTTCCCATTGTATCACATATTAGAGTTTCTTCTGTACCCTTCGACTATGCAGCGCAGGAAAAATGACTGCTTAAATGACCTTCCACTCACGGTGACCAAGTCCCCGCAGGAGTACTGAACAACCTACTTTTTGACATTTTCTTTGAAATATATTCTGTAGCAATTGAAGTATCACAGTTGGCGTACAAGGTCGATTAACTCTGTACAGTGAATCTACTTCATCGAAAAGACGATGTTTTAATCAATATTAAACATACAAATGCATTAACAATTTGCAAACCACTTTGCTCTGGGAAACTCAGATTCAAATAAAAAAAGTGAAGCGCTCAGAAAACATCATCGGATGCCAATAACATAACTTCGTGAAGCCATGCACCATTGGCGGGTATGTAAATGATCAGACTAGCAATTCCCCGTGAAGACTACGAGCGCGTTAGTCTTTCCATGTTTAGTGTTTTTATCAGGACCAGTAGGGTATATAAGTGGCGTGAACAGCGTCACATGTAGAGCGATCACTCTGAAGGACACGGAGATGTGTACTCGAGTGAGACAGAGTTATCAGCAAGAGACAGAATTTCAAAGTGTGTCATGATGGGTCTCCACCTGACCGGCTGGTCAAATCATGCAGTATTCAGATTTGTGAGGCATTTAGTGTTGGACTGGATGGGAACGTGACAGGGTGTACACTCGTTGTCAATGTTTCGGTCGACCATGTCCGAACACATCAAGGGAGTATCGCCGTATTGTGCATCAAGGACATCGTAACACCTTCACGGCCAAGTTCCCTGTCATCCGAGAATAAGTGACGGGCTCTGTGCGACATTCGGTGTTATCCTGTACCATAGGCCGTAGACTTGGCGTTCTGTCTGTACAGCTGGCAACCTATCTGGCAGAAGAATGTCACAGGTAGCCTACAAGTCATGCAATTGCTTCGCATCAGAAGACAGTTTTGCAGCAGTTCCACTAGGCGGCCCTGGCAATGCCACCAGGGATCACGGAAAGAGGGGAGGGCGTGGTGGAGAGGAGGGCTGGGGGAGGGGGGCAACCATTTGCACCTGCGACCCGTGTGACCTACAACAGATCCTGCGATACCCCGCCGCGCGACAACATTTAGGCTCGTGCACCGCCGTGTAGAGGGACTTCACGTCGAGCCACAGCTACAGATGGGCATCCGTTCCACCACGACGTCGCTGTCTTTTGCCGACCAGCTACCTCCTCGATCGACACCACCTGGCCTCTGCAGCTTCGCCGACGGCCCGGTCTCCGTGGTTCGATGTCGTAACGTGGTTGACAAATTTGGTAGAACATTGACTGTATGCTGTTTTTCGTAGGATCTCACTGGGCACATACTAAAGGTAAACTCTTCTGGAACTTCATTAAATATATTCGCAATTGCAAATGTGGACAACCATCAGCTGTAGATTGGAAGGATGGCAATGAAAATTTGTACCGGACCGGAACTCGAACCTGGATTCCCCACTTATCGCGAGCGGTCGCCTTGTCATTTGGCTATCCCTGCATGATTAACGGCCAGACACGAACTTCCATATGTCGTCAAACATCTGTCAACAACTTCTACTCGTACATCCGTTCTGTATATTGTCGTAAGGGCGAGACGTTTTACTTGAAAGCCGCTTGTCCGGTGTCGGCGGATAAATACGATATTGCAGTCCCTGTGTTATTCCGAACACGATGCAAACCTCCTTCGGACATGCATGCATCTTCAAAGGAACTTGCCACCATCGTATTCAGGTCTTCAGCCTGTCAGCTATTTTTTGAGTGTTAATTATGTTTGTTCTTGGGAGCAGATGAGCATACTGTCTTTCAAATGGTTCAAATGGCTCTGAGCACTATGGGACTCAACTGCTGTGGTCATTAGTCCCCTAGAACTTAGAACTACTTAAACCTAACTAACCTAAGGACATCACACACACCCATGCCCGAGGCAGGATTCGAACCTGCGACCGTAGCAGCAGCGCGGCTCCGGACTGGAGCGCCTAGAACCGCACGGCCACCGCGGCCGGCATACTATCTTTTTTCAGTACACTGTATTTGAGTAAATTTAGTGACTTTAGTTCCGCCTACGGCCTGCTGTTAGCATCATAACACAACAGGCTGCATTTAGAGCGATGGCGTAGCCAGGAAGCCTGGAAAGATTATGAATGGCGCCGCACCTTGTCCTATGATGAATCGTGGTGCTGCACTACACAGAATGACCATTGTTGGCGAGTCTGGCTGCGACCCATTCTTCCAAAGTTTTGGAGAGCTACAGAAGTGTTATTCCTGCCACCATGGGAGGGGGAGCGGGATGGGCATCGGGTATGAGTACAGTTCACGGCCGATAGTGACAGGGAATTCCGTCGGCACAATAGTATTGATGCTACATTTTTCAACAGAAATCGCTGCTCCTCACATGTCACGTATACCTGCTACCCCTTTGCGCGGTGTTGAGGTAATCCTTTGACCAGAAAGGTGCCCAAAACTTCCCCAAACCTTCCCACAAGATGAGCGGGACCAGCTGCTCTGATGTTGGCTCCGCCGGAGGACTAGTATCCAGAATATAGAGGACGGGTTACAACAATTGTGGGTCACCTGGAGGCATGAGAGGACACAACGGCTGTGTGACAGTTCTCGCAAACGAATTAGTGCCTGCATCCAGGCCGCGGGGCTCGCAGCGTCATACTGGCAAGTGAGCGCATACTGTCAGGTTATTTGGAAATTTGACTCGATATTGTAATCACTGAAATGACATCACATACCCCCTCCATCCGTGAAATTTCATACCGTTTCTGCTTCTCCTCCTGGGTGCTTCACTATATTGGTCAGGTACCATATACAGTGATTCTCGATTTTGTATTTTTAAGCCCTTCACTCCACGATTAAATCAATATAATTATTAAAAACGTAATTTTCATCTAAATAAAACTGCCAATCTGTGATTGTCTCCGAATTATATTTTGTTGTACTGAATCGTACAGAACTGGAACTGTATGAATGATCATTTCATTTCTAAGACACGTTGTAATTCTAACGTATGGTTAGGCAGACACCGTAAGAATAACGTTAAAAGCCACCATAATAAACGCTTTCTCCGACGCATGTGTGCAGTTTTAGACAGTGACAACACCGTCTTCATTGACGACGGCCGGTTACTTACAAAATGACAAGGGCAACAGTTTCAGGTGATTCGACTCCACTATGGTGGCAACACTGCCGACGTCATGTTGAAGTAGAGAAAGATGTTTTGTTTTGTGCTGAATAACGATAACCGTTACGCTAACTTCAACCATTTTAAATCGCCTCGGGCGGATGAAGCAATGGGCTTCAAATAGTGGGAAAAAAAACATATCGAGCTAAGTATAAATATTTTCACTGGAATTGTGCATTCAAAAATCTAATGATAGCGGCTCATCTTTTCTGTCCAAACAATGAAACAAAGGGAGATCTCATTATGTCAACAGAAAAAAGCAGCCTTACAGATTTTGAGAAGCCAGCTGTCTTGCCATACACCATTACTCCTTCCAGGTAGCCCGCCCCTCTGTCACAGTAGTATGCGGGCTTGGCCTACATCAAGGCGTAGCCAGTGGAGAGAGTACTTAGGGGATTCAAATGGTTCAAATGGCTCTGAGCACTATGGGACTTAACATCTGAGGCCATCAGTCCCCTAGACTTAGAACTACTTAAACCTAACTAACCTAAGGACATCACACACACATCCGTGCCCGAGGCAGGATTCGAACCTGTGACCATTGCAGCAGCGCAGTTCCAGACTGAAGCGCCTAGAACCGCTCGGCCACAACGGCCGGCAATACTTAGGAGAACCGACTATACTCGTATTATGTATCAGAACTCAGCCTCTGCTAGGACAGATCGATATTAGTGTTTAACCTGAACTGGATGTTGTGGCTCGTGGTGTTGTTATACTTACTTTACTTTTTCGTGTCCGGAAACTACAATTTGTTTGCCCAATATTGGGCAATGTCCACTGCTTCTTCTTTAGCCTGCCATAGATCGTCGAGGGTGCATCTGTGCGGGCAGGCTGGGCATTGTAGGAGATGTTCCATGTCCTTTCGAGTGCCGCAGTCGCATTTGTTGTCATTTTCGTCCAACAAACCCCATTTGATCAGATTAGATTTCACAGGAACCACCCCAGTTCTGATGCGGTTAAGCATTCTCCAGGTTTTCCAATCACCAGAAACGCCGCTTGGTGGGTTCTCTCTTAGTGGATAGTAGATGGGGGGCTCATCTAACGCGCAACTTAGGAAACGGCGTTATAAATGAGTGTTCACTTAAGCTGTACTAACTGATTTGGTAGCGGTGTTTCAGAACCCTGTCACTACAGTGGCGCAGTGACAGGGAACAAACAGCGATATATAACTGACGACTCCTGAAGACAGCAGGTTTTTCACTCTGAAATTTCACACTTCTTTCCCTCGCTACTAGCGCAGAAAACGGTATTTCATCATACTTGATAAGGAAATTTGGTTCTATCCTGAGCAAACGCCGTTTTTTGTTTTACCACCCACACATGTTTGGAAAACACTTCTACATCTTCAGTGGGTTCTACTTATTCTCTTAGAAGTACATATTGGTATTCAAAAGGCTGTTTGGTATTTGCAGCACAGCTATAATTATTGCCTTCCAGTGTGTCATTATTTTGTAGATCTCTCGTTTTCGTGCTTCCGCGAGGTGTTTGAGTGGAGCTTACTAACACGCACCGTTTCACGTATTTTCTCTATTTATCTGCGTCTATAGATGAAATATAAATGACCATACTTACTGTTTAGCATTGTGATGTTAAGAGTCTACTACAATGGTTCTGCTGTAAAAATTTTCTACAGATCACCAAGAGCCCTTCTAGAAAGCAGCTGAGAAAAGTTCTACAGAGGTTCGCATCCACCTTTACTTGAGGACATCACCAAAACCGCTGATGTCCCAAAGAAAGGACGTTCTGTAATGAATAAAAAATCTGGAGCCCAGAGGCAATTATACCTCTTAGGTAAGTGCTCGGCTGACATCGAACGTATTCTACTCGTGACTACGTAAAATAACCATTAAACTTCGAGAGTAGCTATCTCATTTCAGCATCATTCTATTTTAGCGCTCCAGGGAAACCCCCACTGCTGTAAGTCATTCAAGTAGAGCCCGCCCGGCTAGCCGTGCGGTCTAACGCAATGCTTCCCGAGCGGGAAGGCGTGCTGGTCCCCGGCACGAATCCGCCCGGCGGAGTAGTGTCGAGGTACGGAGTGCCTGCCAGCCTATGGGTGGTTTTGAATGCAGTTTTCCATCTGCCTCGGCAAATGCGGGCTGGTTGCCCTTATTCCGCCTCAGTTACATTATGTCGGCGATTGCTGCGAAAACAGTCTCCACTTACGTGTACATCTTAATTACTCTATCACCCAAACACTGGGGCCGACCGCGGTAGCCGAGCGGTTCTAGGCGCTTCAGTCCGGAACCGCGCGACTGCTACGGTCGCAGGTTCGAATCCTGCCTCGGGCATGGATGTGTGTGATGTCCTTGGGTTAGTTAGGTTTAAGTAGTTCTAAGTTCCAGGGGACTGATGACCTCAGATGTTAAGTCCCATAGTGCTCAGAGCCAAACACTGGGGTTACACTCGTCTGAAATGAGATGTTCCCGGGGTGGGGGGTGGTGGAGAAGTGTAGGGGGAAGGGATCGACTGTGGTGGGGGCCGACCGCACAATACACAATAACCCTGGGTTCGATGTAGGGCGGCGATGGAGTGAGTGGACTGCTGTGGCCTGTTGTGGGGTTGTGTACCACTGAGGGCTACGGCGGGGACGAAGCCTCTCCGTCATTTCTAGGTCCCCATTTCAGTACATACATACATACATAGTAGACGACGCAACTTACTGCTACGAGAGAAATGATTATTGCGAAGCAGTTTCTGTTAACACTGGGGCGACGAGTGATCAATGAGAACTTTCATTTACGTAATCAAGGAGTAGTTCCTCTCCATCGATGGACGCAAGTGAACAGAAAACAGAAATCTATATTGGCACAATTGTCATTACACGTTAGCAAAAAAGTGTAGTTATCATGTACAGCAACGGACGATCTTGGTGTATGTGGAACATTTTGATGATGCTGTTAGAACTTTTAATTTTCTCCCTCAGTGCTACTTCCAATTTGGGATTGTGAAGATACTTATCACATGACGGATACTAAATGACTGAACTTGCATTCCATTTGGAACTGATGTCGATGGTCGACAGCACTACGAGGACAGATAGCCTCCGAATGTCGTCTTTAGGAATTTCCTGCCGTGTCAGTTCATAAAGACTGCTGGCTGGATTGTGGTAAAAAGTGTACTTGCCATTTAATCCACATCAGGGCCGTAGGCAGGCTCGTCAAAGATCCGTACATTCCTCCAAGCGTTTGTGGCCTGAACTGCAGTATGGCGTCTTTCATTATCCTGCTAATAACATGCCATTTGGTACCCTAGTCATAAAGGGTGTGAAAACTGCCAGTCGGGCAGTTGGGCTCGGGCGGACATAGCGGGCTACCCGCAGCGCGGCTTACGTGATTGCAGCTCTCTGCTGGACAACCACGCATTCGAGACGTATGCAGCTACTGAGTCACCCAAGAACACACAGTGACTGTGCGAGGGCAAGATCAATAATTCTTTGTAATCATGGGGTTCAAGATCACTTTTATTGATGGTAATAAACAGTCCAATCACCGTTCACAGAAATGTTTTCACATACACCATGTTCTTTAAATCAAATACTAACAGCTTCGGTACCCTCTACCTTCCGTCTACTAGGAGTACGGAGAGTCAAGGGCCTATCAGAAACATAATACGACCTACCAACGTCTTTATTAGTCACCTCACCAACATGATAAGTGTTATAAGAAATTGTATTATGCGAATCCGCACTGTCCAACCTAGCAGCAGTAGAGGCCGGACTACCTGACCTTATTATAGTCACAATCAACCAACCGTTATCATGGCTAAAAGTATCATTGTTACTAATACTAAAATTAGATATACATCCTACAAAAACAACAGGACCGTCCAGGATAGAAGTGTGTGCAACTCTTTTCAATTTATTTTATGCGATACCAACACCAGTACCACGCTTCACTTCAAGGTAGTAATTGTCTTACAAACAGGTGAACGATCACGATAATGTCGACAATTCCTACTAAGTCAGTCTCATTGTCATACACAACTACATATATATGGACACGTTGACCGCCACAAAAAAGTGAATCCTATCGCTGAACAAAATAAAATCCCACTTATTGTACCAGATGACCCTGGCTCTACACCATGTAAGTCTCCATTGTCTATGATATGGTGTCAACGATAAATGACCCACAGAAACTAGAGATCTCAATTCAGTTTCCAATAGTTTGTTACCGACAGTTCGTGGTGACACTTCGCCTTTGACATCAGTCCGGATTTTAGCTGTTGTCATCCGCCTTAATCAGAACCAGTCGAGTAATCCTACAGTCTTCTCGTGAAGAGAAGATCCCGTGGCTAATCGTCTTGCTACACTTTTGTCTTGAGTCCACCTCATCACCACCCGCTCTGGAAATCTACATGATTAGAGGAGCTCGAATTAATGGCATTGAAAATAAACTGTAGGTAGATATCAACTGGTAGAAGGTAAGCAGCTATAATCCTAGAAAACACGCCACAATCAGCATTGCTGACGACAAATCACAAAATTTTTCCCGTAGATAAGAGTTATCCTTTATCTGTTGAGTGAGACAGTCTGTTACAGAGGAGAGAGAATTTATAATAGGAGATAACACCAGCACTGGGTAACGACAACGGCGTAGAGAGGGGAACCGTCAGAAGCAATTCATCACGGATTAAGTTCTAAGTAAAGTGTGTTTTTATACTCAGAATATCATGAGATGTAGATAAAAGGCATTAAATGCTAATCCGAGGTTATATTATTCAACACTTTCCGACTATCACTGGTCTGTTCATCCTGTAAGCTGACGTCATTGATGATAAAAGACTAGAAGAATGCGCAAACTAATCTCTTCACTGCTCTGCAGCTATCAACGGACCTTGAAGCATTGTATGGGGACTAAAGTTTGTACAGGAATATGCTATCGACTCTGTTTTATAAACGAATCAACTAACTGGATGAAGGAAGGGCGAACTCTTTCAAAAACAGCTTCAAAAGGTTTGACAGTTGTCCACGAATGCTGAGGAACGGTCTCTTCGTATTGAATTTGCGACGCACAGTGTCTTTTCTAAGGACAAAAAATTTAAGCTTTAGTACTCAACGATTGTTCAGGCCTTAAAAATGGTCGTCTCCCACACGTCCATCGGTAAATGTGTTAGGGCTACATCATACACAAAGCAAATGAAGGGCTTGTTTCAATAGTGATACAAGTCCATTTTTGTCCATTTTGAGATACAGATTCCTAAAGTTAAATGAGCGCTGAAAAATCTGCAGTTGAGATACTAGAAATATTCAAGCATATGGCTTCTTGCTAGAGATGAACCTTTCTTTCTGTGTGTTTGGCTCATTAATTTCAGAAGTATTACAGACAGAAAAGTGGAGGTAATGGACTTGTACCACTATTGAAATGAGTCCTTCAAATGATTCCTATTGCTAGGAGAAAAATCATCTATGAGTCTGAAAAAATACGAATTGACTTTTGCGTTGTCACATACAATTATCAGCACTCGAAATATGATAAAAGATGACATCCACTACAGTGATCCTCCAATAATAATAACAGAAAGAGGTATATCATTTAAGGTATGACTTTTACGTTATCCGAAACTTTTTGTATGGTATGTCCATCCTTCCGACTGGAGGTCTTGGGGACCACGCCCGATCACTATTGTAAGGAAATGAAACGCCTACAGCCATCCTTTTGATCTCATTTATTGAGTAGCTACCAGTTTCGGCTCTACAATGTGTCATCTTCAGGTCGTAGTTGATGCTGCAGCGGTTATCACGATCAATATATAAACTGCATCAGTGGCCAAAACAAATGGTTTACGCAGACGATCTGTAACTTTGGGTGGACGAGCGGTTCTAGGCGCTACAGTCTGGAACCGCGCGACCGCTACGGTCGCAGGTTCGAATCCTGCCTCGGGTGTGGATGTGTGTGATGTCCTTAGGTTAGTTAGGTTTAAGTAGTTCTAAGTTCTAGGGGACTGATGACCACAGCAGTTAAGTCCCATAGTGCTCAGAGCCATTTTTTGTAACTTTGGTGTAAGTGACTGACATCACAGTTACAGATAATTTGCGTAAACCAGTTATGTTGACCACTGACGCAATGTTTAAGTGGATCGTGATAACCAATTCAGCATCAACTACAGCCTGAAGATGACGCATTGAAGCGCCGAAACTGGTAAGTACACAATAAATAAGATCATATGGACGGTTGTAGGCGTTTCATTTACTTACAATTACTCGAAAGTGGTGAACTTACATCCAAAGTTTGTCCAAGAATTTTTGATACATCCTGTACTACTTACTACCAGCTGCACTGTCTGCTGTTACATGGGAGGGCTTTAGATTGGCCAACGAAACAGGATGACTAAAGTCCCAGTCATCGATCATGAAGATACTTGTACCGGATCTCTGCTGTAATAGTGAACACTTTAACGATAAGTGGGATTTTTGACTGCGCTGAAGATGATATTAAAGTCCATCGACGTGTTAGACGATCGACTCCTAAACAGAACTACGTGAATGAATTTTTCCACTTTCATGTTGGTAAGCGGGGCTCTCGTTAAGGAGCACCTCACTCACTGAAATATTCACTTTATCATCTTGAATTATGTTACTGCCCTACTACCACATGCATCGTAGTGCACTGTCGGCCCCGATAGCTGAATGGTCAGCGTGACGGACTGCCGTTCTAAGGAGCCCAGGTTCGATTCCCGGCTGAGTCGGGGATTTTCTCCGCTCAGGGACTGAGTGTTGTGTTGTCTTCATCATGATTTCATCCTCATCCAGCGCGCAGGTCGCCCAATACGGCGTCGAATGTAATAAGACGTGGACCAAGGCGGCCGGACCTGCCCCGTAAGGGGCCTCCCGGCCAATGACGCCAAACGCTCATTTCCATTTCCATCGTAGTGCACTATTCGTGCCATTATCCTGAACTACTGTGGAAACCACTGGCAACACTGGCGTCTGACTGTGACTGAACGATCTGGTTGTACTGTTGTTTGCGTATTGCCAACACTTGAGACTGTGAGTGTCACTTCGAACTGAGCCCCGATGACCAACAAAGACAGTGGTGGAATACATTGACCTGACTGCCACCTACCTTACTGCCCAACAACTATCCTGGGCTTACGTTTCAACAAGATAATGCCTGCCCACATTCAGTGAGAGTTTCTACTGCTTCTCTTCATCCTTGCAGAACCCTATCTTGACCAACAAGGTTGCCACATCTTTCCCCAATTGAGAACGTTATTGTCGGGGCCCTCCAACCATCTCGGGATTTTGGCGATCTGTCGCGCCCATTGACTATAATTTGGCACTACATCCCGTACGGGGGTATCCAACAACTCTATCAATCAGTGCCAAGCCACATAACTGCTTGTATATAGGCCAGAGGTGAACCAACACATTATTAACACTCTCAATATGTAAAATTCATTTTCTTGAATAAATCATCCATTTTTTCTGAAGTTGTATTCATTTTTTTGTTTGTACATATACATCAATCGATTTGTGTCTCATTCACAAAATTCCTTCGTGGTAGTTGTTCTTTTGTTTTGTCTTGGACTTTATATTTACAGATGGTTCTTGTGGAGGGTAGCAAAGCTAACAATTGAACCACATTATGTTCAAGAATACGCTGAACTCATAGCAAAGGTTCTGGCTTGCTAAAGCAATGGTATGTTGCTTCCCTCATCATATTGGGTTACTAAATATTGAAGACATGCCAGGATGGCGTAGACGATATCAGTTCGCGCTGTTTATTACGTTTCTGCAGCTATGTCCATGTCACTCTACAGCGGATGGAAGAGGGTGCTTAGTATGTGATATTATGATATATAGAACAAAAAAAGAATGAAAACTCTAATGCATTTGTGAGGGCTATAAATAACTCAGTCTTGTCTTCATGGTACCTACGGGAAAGATAAGTAGTCGGCTGAAGTCCACTCCTATATTCATCTCCTAATTAGGATTCCTAATAAGTAGGCTTTCGCTGGATATTTGCGACCATGTTAAAGTGTCGGTCAGTTCACATTTTTCAAAATTTCCGTGACTCTCTCTCGTTAGTCGAACAACCCCACGACTATTTGTGCTGCCATTCTTTCTATACGCTCTTTATGCAGGGAGCATCTGGCACGAATGTAGGCACGAATGACGCCTGCCGCCTGGTTTCAGAGGTCATCCTCAGTTTCTACAGGTGGCTGGCTGAATTGGTGAAGACAGCTAGCCACGCCTGCAGGGTGGAAGCAGAACTATCATTTTGCAGCATCGTTCCCAGAACCATTGGTGCTCCTCTGGTTTGGAGCAGAGTGGAGTCTCAGACGATTCTGTGACGGCATCGGAAACAAATTTCTCGACCTCAGATATTATATGGAGAATTTTAGAGTCCCCTTCAGTAGGTCAGACATGCACTCACTACACGTAGGAAGCGGTTGCTAGAGTAGCGGGGTACCTGTTGTGTTCACATGCAGGTTTTTAGGACAGATAAATCCGTCCACAGGCTTGATAAGATGACTTCTGACTTCAGACAAGGTGGGATTCGTCAAAGCAATTCAGAGAAACAAAATATTAACAGTCTATTAGTTAACTGGAGTTGCATGTATGGAAATGTCCCGAAACTAGTCTTGTTTGCAAACGGTAAAAATTCCCACGTAGTAGGCCTGCTTGGGAGAGAAAGCTACCTGAAACCAAATGTCAATAGCAATGAAATTTTAATTCTGACTGGAATTTATATCGCTTAGATAGGTTGAACGCTGGTGATTTAGGCGATATTTATAACAGCGAAATATAAAATACTATATAGCCACTGAGATTATTGCAGATTCCTAATGCGAAATAATTTGAGCGAAGACAAGTGTGAAAGCTGGATCAAACACGGTCATCGGATGTTTTTACAGACCCTCTACCTAAGAGGCAGTAGTGGCGGAACATTAGAGGGGAAATTTGGAGAATATTTCAGGTAAATTTCCAAGTCGTGTTCTATTAATATTCACCAGCTATAGACTGGAAGATTCAAGTGATTATGGCGGGTAGTAGGGGCAGGGATTCGTGTGAAATCGTTTTAAATGCTTTATCTGAAAATTACCTTGAGCAATTAATCAGAGAAACGACTCGTGAAGGTAACATCTTAGGTGACAGACGGACCCGAACTTTTCCATGAAGCGTACAACAGGGAATTTGTGGTCATAAGGCCATTACAGCCTCACTGGATACAACAGTAAATGAGATTAAAAAGAAAGGTACGAAGATCTTCCTGTTTAGCAAGAGTGACAAGAAACACATTTCAGTTTCAGATTACCTGAGCGATTAGTGAGAAATTTTAGTCTCCAACACTAGCTACGTTGCGTATAAATGGACAAAGATCAAGAGCCTTGTATAATTGTTTTAGACAGTTAAGTACCGAGCAAAGTTGTGAGGGATGGAAAAGACGACGTGGCTCGACAGCCAAGTCAGAAAACTGCTACGAAGACAAAAAGAGCTTCACTGCAAATTTAAACGCAGCCAAAGCCCCACAGACAAACAATAACCAAAGGAAGTCAAAATTAGCATAAGGAAAGATATGCGTGAAGCATTCAACAAATTCGAAAATAACATTCTCTCTGCCGACTTGACGGAAAATCCTAAAGTGTTTTGGTCTAATGTTAAATCAGTAAACGGATCGAAGCCATTTGTCCAGACACTCTGTAATCACAATCGCTTGAAACGGAGGATGACACAGAAAATGTCGACATACTGAATGTATTTTTCGGAAACTCTTTCACACAGGAAGATCGCACTGCAGTACCTCCTTTAAATCGTCGCACGAACGACAAAATGGCTGATACCGAAATAAGTGACTACGGAACAGAAAAGCAACTGAAATCGCTCAGCGGACGGGAGGCACTGAACTTGACGGGATACCAGTGCGATTCTACACGGAGTCTGCCAAAGAACTTGCCCATCTTCTACCAGTAGTGTACCATCGGTCTTTAAAGGAGCGAAGTGTTCCTGATGATTGGAGAAAAGCACCAGTGATTCCCGTTTTCAAGAAGGGTCGTCGAACAAATGCAGAAAACTGTGGGTCTATATCTCTGACGACGGGCAGTTGTAGAATTTTGGAACGCGTTTAATGCTCGTGCACTATGACACTTCTGAAGACCGTAAATCATCTCTGCAGCAATCAAGATGGGTTCCGAAAACAACAGTCGTGTGAAACCTAGCTCGTCTGTTCGTCCACGGGACCCAGAAGGCGGTAAACACCGTCGTCCAGATAGATTCTGTGTTCCTTGACTTTCATAAGGAATTCAATACAGGTCCTACTGCCACCTAGTGAAGAAAATACGAGCCTCCGGAATATCAGATCAACTGTGTGATTGGACTGAAGAGTTTCTAGCAAACAGAACGCTGCATGTCATTCTCAACAATAAGAAATCTTCAGACATAAGGGAGTGTTATACATCTCTTAGTTTTCACCATATATATAAATACCTAGGAGATAACGTCAGATGTTCCATGAGGCTTTTCTCGGATGATGATGTTGTATACTGACAAGGGAACCTCCCCATCGCACCTCCCTCAGATTTCGTTATAAGTTGGCACAGTGGATAGGCCTTGAAAAACTGAACACAGATCAATCGAGAAAACAGGAAGAAGTTGTGTGGAACTATGAAAAAATAAGCAAAATATACAAACTGAGTAGTCCATGCCAAGATAGCCAACATCAAGCATAACCTGATAGCAGGAGCGCCGTGGTCCCGTGGTTAGCGTGAGCAACTGCGGAACGAGAGGTCCTTGGTTCAAGTCTCCCTCGAGCGAAAAATTTTTCTTTATTTTCGCAAAGTTATGATCTGTCCATTCGTTCATTGACGTCTCTGTTCACTGTAATAAGTAATGTGTTTTTCGACCGCACCGCAAAACCGTGCGATTAGTAGACGAAAGGACGTGACTCTTCAATGAGAACCGAAAACAATTAATCGCAAGGTCATAGGTCAACCGATACCTCCACAGGAAAACACGTCTGATAGATTCTATACGACACTGGTGACGGCATGTGCGTCACATGACAGGAATATGTTGTCGACCCACATAACTTGTACACTTGGTGAATGGGTAAAAACATTCTTCTACGTTTCCCGATTTAGGTTTTCTTGTGGATGTGATAATTACTCCCAAAAAAGTGATGAAAACATAAGAGTTTGTCACATAAACTGCAACAAATGAATCCAACAGTTTCCCAGTCGCTCACTTTTCCTTGTGCTCTGTCAAAACATATGTATTTAACGTTTTCAAATTTTTCCGTGTGTAGACCGTCAAATCCTGTATATCCCCAAGCAAATCTGAAAATGTCCTGGAATTTTGGAGAGCGAAGTTGATTATGTATGAGTGCCTGAACTTTGATAATTGTCTGAAAATAAAAAATTAAAATTTTCGTTCGAAGGAAGACTTTAACCAAGGACCTCTCGTTCCGCAGCTGCTCACGCTAACCACAGGACCAGGGCGCTCCTGAGTTGAGTCTATCCCAGATGTTGCTTATCGTTCGCATGGATTACTCAGTTTGTATATTTTGCTTAATTTTTCAGAGTTCCACACAACTTCTTCCTGTTTTCTCGATTGATCTGTGTTCAGTTTTTCAAGGCCTATCCACTGTGCCAACTTATAACTAAATCTGAGGGGGGTGCGATGGGGAGGTTCCCTTGTGAGAAGTTGCGACGCAAGAAAATTGTAGCGAAATGCAGGAACACCTACAGAGGATGGATATTCACTTATATTTACTCTAAGTCTCACATTTGTCGATTTAGGACTTTAACCAGTTTTCTGTATCTACTGTTACGTAAACTCCGCTGTTTTTAAGAGTGCTTTCAGCATGATCTTATTTTAGACCTGTGGAACACTGGATAATACTTTCTAAGACTGGACCACTTGTGGAGCTACATATACTAATCTATGAACGTCTACTTCGGACGGAATACTAATCCAAGAATTAGTATACCGATGCAAGATAGCGAACCATACGTCAAATTATATGCTTGTAGCTAGTTAGGTGGATAGAAGATAATTAAGAGGTACAAGGGACAAGGCAGTTAGCGTCTTCGTCTAGAAGTTTCCTCTCTTGCTTCGTTTTGTCAGAGTAACTGGGGGAGAAATTGCAGCAGTATCAACCGTAGCAGACGATCACATTTGTCGACTTGCTGTGACTCACGTCACGTAAGGGAGACCACCACAATGCAGGTGCGTTAATTTATTGACTATGACTGCCGACGATTATGCTTCATATGGAGGAGTACCAACAATCGTTCTTACAGCGCATCATTCGCTTTTGGAACAGGAAATGGGATCAGTGACAGCAGTACACAAAGTACCCTCCACCAAACACCATGAGGTGGCTTGCGGGCTGCACAAAGTGTACCAAACCGACAACGTTTAGTATGGGAAAGGCAAACCTCGGTTTTCAAGCAGGAACCCATATCTGGAAATGCCCGGTTTGGGTGCTGGAGACCGTCTGAGAACGAACGGCAGTGACGGTTTCTTCCGATTCGTTTTGGTGCCTGAATACGGAAGATATGCACCCTTTAGTCATCTGTGTACTGCGGATGGACGAGCTGAGCCTAATAACATTACTGCGCATGCGCTACATTCTTCCCCACAGTCATTGTGCGCATCTTTCTGCGGACCTTGTGTGGTCTGGCGGTGCGGTAATTGCTGACGGCAGTGTGACATGTACCAGAACACAGCTGCAGAAACGACCGACATGGCGCTCGCATGTAGCAAAGTAGCAAAGCGGGTTGCTATTGGAGACGTGCTGGAAGCCTGAATGTGGAACGTTTCCCAACGTCATTCCACATTCGTGGCCGTCCAGAGACGCCTCAGAGAAGCCGGAAAGTTGCACGTAGGTATTTTATGTCTCAGATGCGTCCCTTGCACGGTAAAGTAGCAGCACTTTTTGTATGGTACTTGCGATTAGTATCCCAGATGTTTGGTAGGTGCCGAAACGTGATGCGGGTCATCCAACCTCGGTTCGAACACTACAGCTGGTGGAGGACAGATTGACAATGTTCAGACAGAACTCAGCCACTAGCACTCGGCAGATGGCACAGGCGGTGCACACGGATAAATGTGCCGAGCGCTGTGTTGTCCATGAACACCGGCTCCATCCATACCATCTGCAGAAAGGCCAGGCATTACGAGAGGAGGACTCCTCACTACAGATACAGTTTGCGCAGTGGTATTTACAACAATGAAAACCCTAGCCACAATTCTCGAGCTTGATGCTATTCACGGATGAAAGCACGTTTACTAGAGACGGCGTATTAAACTTGCGCAATAAGCATGTTTGGGTTGACGAAAATTCGCGTGCTCAGGGGATTCGAAATCATCAACACAGCAACGGTAATTGGTGATCATATCACTGAGCCATATCTACTGCCAAACGGGTCAGCAGGACCGATGTACCTAACATTTAAGAGATGTTTTGCCTACCCTACTGGATTTAGTGCCTCTAGATGCTTGGATGGACACGAGGGTGGGAAACGGCGGAGCTCCAGCACACTTTGATATCGATGCGCGGAATCATCTCAACGTCGCATATTCCAATCGACTGGTAGAGATCTGCACCTCCCGATTATTTTCTGTGGGGTACTATGAAGAGTATGGTATATGGCACACCTGTAACATCAACGGAAGACCTTCTTTCTTGAGTCCACGGAGACAACTAAGTGTGTTGGCTTATGTGCATGAGACTCAACACTGCCGATGCAAGCTCTGCATTGATATAGGAGAATAGTTCGAAGCCCTTTTGTAATGTAGACAGCGCGATGCGCTACTCGTGTTGGGTTTATTTACATAACGTGGAACGCAAGCCCATCTCAGACTCCGACGGTCTGCAGCGCCCAAGCCGCACGTTTCCGGGTATGGGTTCCTCCTTGAAAACCGATCAGTGTGCCTTCAAGCAAAAAGTACTAAACGTTGTCAGTGATTTTTTTGTCACCTAATATATGCAGATGCCTCAGATGAGAACAGTTGTTCCAAAATATCCCGAGAGTCTCAGAGACGTGGTAAGTTAAAAATCCACACACAGGAATATACACTATCTGATCAAAAGTACCCGGATGCCCCTATACAATGCAGAATTGACCACAAGATGTGACAAGAGGCGGAGCCGCCAGTAAAAAAGAAGGCGGGGAGTATCGTGTTGTCAGTAGAGAGGCAGTAACAGCGTAATGGGTCAGTCAGAAAAGCTCAGAGACTTGGAATGTGGACCCGTCATTGGATGTCACCTGAGCAACACATCCATCAGGGACATTTCAACACTTTCAGCACTGCACACGTCGGCTGTTTGCGATGTTACTGTGAAGCACCGTGCCATAAAGAGGCATCTGTGAGGCAGTGGTTTGTGGACGATAATAAATCCTGAAATGGTCTGGCCTGCCCACAGTCCAGAACTGAACCCAATGGAACACCTTTGGGATGTTTTAGAAAGTCGACCTGGCTCCAGACTCTAGCGTCCCACATCACTACTTTCTCCGGTTTCGGCTCCTGAGGAAGACTTCAGCAACAGAGTTCGAGCCGTCATATAGATGTAGGGTGGCTACTAATAGACGTCTGGTTACTTTTGATCAGATAGTGTAGCGCGAATGGCTGAGCACGAGAAACCGATGTAGCATCGGGAATCAGGGAAAACTACTGGAGACCAGACTATTATAGGAACGACGCTTTTGGGAATAATAAACTGTTGGAGCAAGAGCGAAGCATTGATTTGAATAAGTGATGACGTCGTTTGCAGAAGCGTTCCCGGAACGCTTGCAAATCCGCGTTGACAGTGATGGAGAGATTGTTTTTACCTGTGACCTATGCAGACAAGAAAAGCTGGATGCTAAGGACGCACGTCACCAGTGTTATCTCTGTCGATTTAAAAACGCATTCAGCTAGCCTGATGGGAGCAGGTGGCTGAGCAATACTTCGAATATGACGAACGAAGGAGAATTGATGTTAGTACCTAGTGGAGGCTAACAGCGGTTAATAGACTCCCGGAAAGAAAAATTGTACACCCTTGAAGAGGTTTGCATTTGGCTCAGGATTTATTGTTGTGACAGTGCATATGGAATACATGAAATGATTTCATTTACAGATCAATAGCACAAGCGGTTCAGAGGTATCAGTTATCACCCATGCTGAAGTACTCATTCTAGTACGTGGTGTAACCTCCATGGGCGGCAATGCAGTCTTTAACTCTGGCATTCAGTTGATCGCATGGATGACGAATACCGCCCTAGTATACATTACTCCACGTCTACTCGACCTGTGCACGTAGTTCTGTAAGAGGTGTTAGCTGACGAGTGGCACGAGTCACTTTTCCTCCTATCATATCCCACACATGCTCGACTGGAGACAAGTACGGGGATTGTATTGGCCAGGGAGGTTGCTGAAAGTCTTACAGAGCACGTAGGGTCTCACGGGCAGCATGTGGGCGAGCATTATCCTGTTGGAACAACCATAAAGCCTGGGGTGGGGCCAGTGTGTCTTGGACCAATTCACTCTACGTGACAGCGCTTAGCAGGTCCACATCGTACGCACAAACGGCCATCACTTGTGGACATGCATAATCTGCTATCATCGCTGAAGACCACGGCACGCCATTCAATCTTCCAAATGATCCGCTGACGTCACCAAGCGAGTCGTGAACATCGATGCTGTGGCGTGAATGGAAGCCAGATTACACGTGTCCGTGCCCCTAGTCCCACCGCTAACAAACAGTTCGCCCGCGCTCACAAGCCCTCTTATCTGAGCTGTGGTAGCTGTACGATCTGCGACTGCCGCCCTTACAATACGAAGATCGTGGGTGGCGTCTGTGCTGCGCGGACGTCCATAACATCGTCTATAGGTGTGAGAATACTCACGGGACCATTGATACCAGCATCGTTGCACAACTGACGCCGCACGTCCTACTTGTGTGGAAATTCTCCGGAAGAACGATCCCACCACTCGGAAAGCCACAGTTTGACCCCTTTCAGATCCTTTGAGTTGGCTATGGGAAGAACGAGTGCATCTCAGTGCCATGGTTGCCTGGTTGCTTCACATGTCTGCACCACACTGGGGCTTCTGGCTTTTGACTGGTTTGATGCGGCCCGCCACGAATTCCTCTCCTGTGCCAACCTTTTCATCTCAGAGTAGCACTTGCAACCTACGTCCTCAATTAGCAGCTGGATATATTCCAATTAATGTCTCCTCTACAGTTTTTGCCCTCTACAGCATCCTTTTCTACCATGACAGTCATTCCCTCATGTCTTAGCAGATGTCCTATCATCCTGTCCCTTCTCCTTATCAGTGTTTTCCACATATTCCTTTCCTCTCCGACTCTGCGCAGAATCTCCTCATTCCTTAGCTTATCAGTCCACCTAATTTTCAACACTCGTCTGTAGCAACACATCTTAAATGCTTAGATTCTCTTCTGTTCCGGTTTTCCCACAGTCCATGTTTCACTAACATACAATGCTGTACTCCAGACGTGCATTCTCTGAAATTTCTTCCTCATATTAAGGCCGATATTTGACATTAGTAGGCTTCTCCTGGCGAGGAATGCCCTTTTTGCCGTTGCTAGTCTGCTTTTGATGTCCTCCTTGCTCCGCCGGCCGCGGTGGCCGAGCGGTTCTAGGCACTACAGTCTGGAACCGCACAACTGCTACGGTCGCAGGTTCGAATCCTGCCTCGGACATGGATGTGTGTGATGTCCCTAGGTTGGTTAGGTTTAAGTAGTTCTAAGTTCTAGGTGACTGATGACCTCAGAAGTTAAGTCCCATAGTGCTCAGAGCCATTTGAACCATTTGAACTCCTTGTTCCATCCGTCATTGCTTATTTAACTGCCTAGGTAGCAGAATTCCTTAACTTCATCTAGTTCGTGACCATCAATCCTGATGTTAAGTTTCTCGCCGTTCTCGTTTCTACTACTTCTCATTACCTTCGTCTTTCTTCGATTTATTCTCAATCCATACTCTGTACTCATTAGACTGTTCATTCCGTTCAGCAGATCATGTAATTCTTCTTCATTTTCACTCAGGATAGCAATCAGCGAATCAAATCATTGATACCTTGAATTTTAATTCCATTCCTGAACCTTTCTTTTATTTCCATCATTGCTTCCTCGATGTACAGATTGAATAGTACGGGCGAAAGGCTACATCCTTGTCTTACACCCTTTTTAGTACGAGCACTTCGTTCGTGGTCGTCCACTCTTATGATTCCCTCTTGGCTGTTGTACATATTGTATACGACAAGTCTCTCCCTATAGCTTACCCCCACTTTTCTCAGAATTTCGAACAACTTGCATCATTTTACATAGTCTAACGATTATTCCCTTCCCCCATGAACCATGGACCTTGCCGTTGGTGGGGAGGCTTGCGTGCCTCAGCGATACAGATGGCCGTACCGTAGGTGCAACCACAACGGAGGGGTATCTGTTGAGAGGCCAGACAAACATGTGGTTCCTGAAGAGGGGCAGCAGCCTTTTCAGTAGTTGCAGGGGCAACAGTCTGGATGATTGACTGATCTGGCCTTGTAACATTAACCAAAACGGCCTTGCTGTGCTGGTACTGCGAACGGCTGAAAGCAAGGGGAAACTACAGCCGTAATTTTTCCCCAGGGCATGCAGCTTTACTGTATGGTTAAATGATGATGGCGTCCTCTTGGGTAAAATATTCCGGAGGTAAAATAGTACCCATTCGGATCTCCGGGCGGGGACTACTCAAGAGAACGTCGTTATCAGGAGAAAGAAAACTGGCGTTCTACGGATCGGAGCGTGGACTGTCAGATCCCTTAATCGGGCAGGTAGGTTAGAAAATTTAAAAAGGGAAATGGGTAGGTTAAAGTTAGATATAGTGGGAATTAGTGAAGTTCGGTGGCAGGAGGAACAAGACTTCTGGTCAGGTTAATACAGGGTTATAAATACAAAATCAAATAGGGGTAATGCAGGAGTAGGTTTAATAATGAATAAAAAAATAGGAGTGCGGGTTAGCTACTACAAACAGCATAGTGAACGCATTATTGTGGCCAAGATAGACACAAAGCCCATGCCTACAACAGTAGTACAAGTTTATATGCCAACTAGCTCTGCAGATGATGAAGAAATTGATGAAATGTATGACGAGATAAAAGAAATTATTCAGTTAGTGAAGGGAGACGAAAATTTAATAGTCATGGGTGACTGGAATTCGTCAGTAGGAAAAGGGAGAGAAGGAAACATAGTAGGTGAATATGGATTGGGGGGAAGAAATGAAAGAGGAAGCCGCCTGGTAGAATTTTGCACAGAGCATAACTTAATCATAGCTAACACTTGGTTCAAGAATCATACAAGAAGGTTGTATACCTGGAAGAATCCTGGAGATACTAAAAGGTATCAGATAGATTATATAATGATAAGACAGAGATTTAGGAACCAGGTTTTAAATTGTAAGACATTTCCAGGGGCAGATGTCGATTCTGACCACAATCTATTGGTTATGAACCGCAGATTGAAACTGAAGAAACTGCAAAAAGGTGGGAATTTAAGGAGATGGGACCTGGATAAACTGAAAGAACCAGAGGTTGTAGAGAGTTTCAGGGACAGCATAAGGGAACAATTGACAGGAATGGGGGAAAGAAATACAGTAGAAGAAGAATGGGTAGTTCTGAGGGATGAAGTAGTGAAGGCAGCAGAGGATCAAGTAGGTAAAAAGACGAGGGCTAATAGAAATCCTTGGGTAACAGAAGAAATATTGAATTTAATTGATGAAAGGAGAAAATATAATAATGCAGTAAATGAAGCAGGCAAAAAGGAATACAAACGTCTCAAAAATGAGATCGACAGGAAGTGCAAAATGGCTAAGCGGGGATGGCTAGAGGACAAATGTAAGGATGTAGAGGCTTGTCTCACTAGGGGTAAGATAGATACTGCCTACAGGAAAATTAAAGAGACTTTTGGAGAGAAGAGAACCACTTGTATGAATATCAAGAGCTCAGATGGCAACCCAGTTCTAAGCAAAGAAGGGAAGGCAGAAAGGTGGAAGGATTATATAGAGGGTTTATACAAGGGCGATGTACTTGAGGACAATATTATGGAAATGGAAGAGGATGTAGATGAAGATGAAATGGGAGTTAAGATACTGCGTGAAGAGTTTGACAGAGCACTGAAAGGTCTGAATCGAAACAAGGCCCCAGGAGAAGACAACATTCCTTTAGAACTACTGACAGCCTCGGGAGAGCCAGTCATGACAAAACTCTACCATCTGGTGAGCAAGATGTACGAAACAGGCGAAATACCCTCAGACTTCAAGAAGAATATAATAATTCCAATCCCAAAGAAAGCAGGTGCTGACAGATGTGAAAATTACCGAACTATCAGTTTAATAAGTCACAGCTGCAAAATACTAACGCGAATTCTTTACAGACGAATGGAAAAACTGGTAGAAGCGGACCTCGGGGAAGATCAGTTTGGATTCCGTAGAAATGTAGGAACACGTGAGGCAATACTAACCTTACGACTTATCTTAGAAGAAAGATTAAGAAAAGGCAAACCTACGTTTCTAGCATTTGTAGACTTAGAGAAAGCTTTTGACAATGTTGACTCGACTACTCTCTTTCAAATTCTGAAGGTGGCAGGGGTAAAATACAAGGAGCGAAAGGCTATTTACAATTTGTACAGAAACCAGATGGCAGTTATAAGAGTCGAGGGGCATGAAAGGGAAGCAGTGGTTGGGAAGGGAGTGAGACAGGGTTGTAGCCTTTCCCCAATGTTATTCAATCTGTATATTGAGCAAGCAGTAAAGGAAACAAAAGAAAAATTCGGAGTAGGTATTAAAATTCATGGAGAAGAAGTAAAAACTTTGAGGTTCGCCGATGAGATTGTAATTCTGTCAGAGACAGCAAAGGACTTGGAAGAGCAGTTGAACGGAATGGACAGTGTCTTGAAAGGAGGATATAGGATGAACATCAACAAAAGCAAAACGAGGATAATGGAATGTAGTCAAATTAAATCGGGTGATGCTGAGGGGATTAGATTAGGAAATGAGACACTTAAAGTAGTAAAGGAGGTTTGCTATTTAGGGAGTAAAATAACTGATGATGGTCGAAGTAGAGAGGATATAAAATGTAGACTGGCAATGGCAAGGATATCGTTTCTGAAGATGAGAAATTTGTTAACATCTAGTATAGATTTAAGTGTCAGGAAGTCGTTTCTGAAAGTATTTGTATGGAGTGTAGCCATGTATGGAAGTGAAACATGGACGATAACCAGTTTGGACAAGAAGAGAATAGAAGCTTTCGAAATGTGGTGCTACAGAAGAATGCTGAAGATAAGGTGGGTAGATCACGTAACTAATGAGGAGGTATTGAATAGGATTGGGGAGAAGAGAAGCTTGTGGCACAACTTGACTAGAAGAAGGGATCGGTTGGTAGGACATGTTTTGAGGCATCAAGGGATCACAAATTTAGCATTGGAGGGCAGCGTGGAGGGTAAAAATCGTAGAGGGAGACCAAGAGATCAATACACTAAGCAGATTCAGAAGGATGTAGGTTGCAGTAGGTACTGGGAGATGAAGAAGCTTGCACAGGATAGAGTAGCATTGAGAGCTGCATCAAACCAGTCTCAGGACTGAAGACCACAACAACAACAACGATTATTCCAGGTCGACAAATCCTATGAATGCGTCTTGATATTTTTTTAATCTTGCTTCCATTATTAATCGCAACGTCAGAATTGCCTCTCTCATGCCTTTACCTTTCCTAAGGACAAACTGATCATCTAGTGCATCCTCAATTTTCTTTTCCATTCTTCTGTATATTATTGTTGTAAGCAACTCGGATGCATGAGCTGTTAAGCTGATTGTGCGGTAATTCTCGCACTTGTCAGCTCTTACTGTCTTCGTCATTGTGTGGATGATGCTTTTCCGAAAGTCAGATGGTACGTCGCCAGACTCATACATTCCATACACCACCGTGAATAGTAGTTTTGTTGCCACTTCATCAATGATTTTACAAATTGTCATAGAATGTTATCTATCCCTTCTACCTTATTTGATCTTAAGTCCTCCAGTGCTCTTTTAAATTCCGAGTGTAATACTGGATCCCCTATCTCTTCTCAATCGACTCCTGTTTCTTCTTCCCCCTCATAGAGGCTTTCAATGTAGTTTTTCCCCCTATCTACTCTCCCCTTTGCATTTAACAGTGGATTTTCCGTTGTTCTCTTAATGTTATCATTCTTGCTTTAAATGTCACCGAAGATTGTTTTGACTTTCCTGTATGCTGAGTCTGTCCTTCCGAGAATCATTTCTTTTTCGATGTCTTCAGATTTTTCCTGCAGCCATTTCGTCTTAGCTTCCCTGCTCTTCCTATTTATTTCATTCTTCAGCGACTTGTATTTCTGTATTCCTGAATTTCCAGGAATATTTTTGTACTTCCTCCTTTCATCAATCAATTGAAGTATTTCTTCTGTTACCCACGGTTTCTTCGCAGTTACCTTTTCTGTACCTATATTTTCCTTCCCAACCTCAGTGATGACTCTTTTTACAGATATCCATTCCTCTTTAACTGTACTGCCTGCTGAGTTATTCCTTATTGCTGCATCTATAGCCTTAGAGAACTTCAACCGTATCTCGTCATTCCTTAGTACTTCCGTATCCCATTTCTAGGCGTATAGATTCGTCCTTTACTAATGTCTTAAACTTCAGCCTATCTGATTTCGGTATCTCTCTCTGATATCTTCCCTTATCATCCGGCATTTACCATGTATACCGGCTACTCTTGTGATTCCTGAACAGAATATTCGCTATTACTAGCTAAAACTTGTTACAGAACTCATTTAGTCTTTCTCGTCTCTCATTCTTTGCTCCAAGCCCAAATTCTCCTGTAACCTTTTCTTCTAATTCTTCCCCTGCAACTGCATTCCAGTCTCCCATGACTATTAGATTTTCATGTCCCTGTACGTACTGTATTAGCCTTTCAGCATCCTAATACAATTTCTCTATCTTTTCATCTTCGGCTTGCAACTTTGGCATGAATACCTGAACTAGCGTTGTCGGTGTTGCTTTGCTGTCGATTGTGATAAGAACAACCCTATCACTGAACTGCTCACAGCAACACACTCTCTGTCCTACCTTCTTATTCGCAACGAGTCCTACTCTCGTTATACCATTTTCTGCTGCTGTTGATATTACCCCATACTCATGTGACCAGAAATCCTAGTCTTCCTTCCACTTCACTTCACTAACCCCTGCTATATCTAGATTGAGCCTTTGCATTTCCCTTTTCAGATTTTCTAGTTTCCCCACCACGTTCAAGCTTCTGACATTCCACGTCCCGACTCGTAGAACGTTATCCTTCCGTTGATTATTCAATCTTTTCCTCATGGTAACCTCCCCCTTGGCAGGCCCGTCCCGGAGATCCGAATGTGGGACTATTCCGGAATCTTTTGCCAATGGAGAGATCATCATGACGCTTCTTCAGTTACAGGCCACATGTCGTGTGGGTACACGCTACATATCTTTAATGCAGTGGTTTCCATTGCCTTCTGCATCCTCGTGCCGTTAATCATTGCTGATACATCCGGCTTTAGGGGCAGTTTCCCATCCCTAGGACGAGAGTGTGCCCTGAACCTCTGACCGCTCCTCCACCCTCTTTGACAAGGCCATTGGCAGAATTAGGGGTGACTTCTTATGCTGCAAGTCTTCGGCCGCGAGTACTGATTATTCATCAAGATATAAGCAGTGCTGGTTCGAACCCGGTACCGAAGACGTTTTGGTTATGAATCTAAGACGCTACCCCTTTTTTTATCTCATTTTGTCATTATTGTTCGTTGCATTTGTTCGTAGCGGACGTCCCACGACAACTGTTCAGATTCATCGTTGATCAGTTCACTCAGTTTTTTTATTACAGAGGGCAGCTAATCCTCTGACCAAACACGCTGAGCTACCGTGCCGGCTCCCCTAGACCATGAGTGTATGTTGTTGTTGTTGTGGTCTTCAGTCCTGAGACTGGTTTGATGCAGCTCTCCACGCTACTCTATCCTGTGCAAGCTTCTTCATCTCCCAGTACCTACTGCAACCTACATCCTTCTGAATCTGCTTAGTGTATTCATTTCTTCGTCTCCCTCTACGATTTTTACCCTCCACGCTGCCCTCCAATGCTAAATTGGTGATCCCTTGATGCCTCAGAACATGTCCTACCAACCGGTCCTTTCTTCTTGTCAAGTTGTGCCACAAACGCCTCTTCTCCCCAGTTCTATTCAGTACCTTTAACAAATTTCTCTTCTTCGGAAACGCTTTCCTTGCCATTGCCAGTTTACATTTTATATCCTCTCTACTTCGACCATCATCAGTTATTTTACTCCCCAAATAGCAAAACTCCTTTACTACTTTAAGTGTCTCATTTCCTAATCTAATTCCCTCAGCATCACCCGACTTAATTCGACTACATTCCATTATCCTCGTTTTGCTTTTGTTGATGTTCATCTTATATCCTCCTTTCAAGACACTATCCATCCCGTTCAACTGCTCGTCCAGGTCCTTTGCCGTCTCTGACAGAATTACAATGTCATCGGCGAACCTCAAAGTTTTTATTTCTTCTCCATGGATTTTAATACCTACTCCGAATTTTTCTTTTGTTTCTTTCACTGCTTGCTCAATATACAGATTGAATAACATCGGGGATAGGCTACAACCCTGTCTCACTTCCTTCCCAACCACTGCTTCCCTTTCATGCCTCTCGATTCTTATAAGTGCCATCTGGTTTCTGTACAAATTGTAAATAGCCTTTCGCTCTCTGTATTTTAACCCTGCCACCTTCAGAATTTGAAAGAGAGTATTCCAGTCAACATTGTCAAAAGCTTTCTCTAAGTCTACAAATGCTAGAAACGTAGGTTTGCCCTTCCTTAACCTAGCTTCTAAGATGAGTCGTAGGGTCAGTATTGCCTCACGTGTTCCAACATTTCTACGGAATCCAAACTGATCTTCCCCGAGGTCGGTTTCTACTAGTTTTTCCATTCTTCTGTAAAGAATTCGCGTTAGTCTTTTGCAGCTGTGATTTATTAAACTGATAGTTCGGTAATTTTCACATCTGTCAACACCTGCTTTCTTTGGGATTGGAATTAACATTTTGAAATATGGTGTGCGTGTCTGGGATGCAGACACACTGGAGCGATGATCGGCTACTCTGTGTTTATACACTGAAGAGCCAAAGATATTGGCACACCTGCCTAATATCGTCTACAGCCCCCGCGAGCACACATAAGCAACACGACGTGGCATGGACTCGACTAGTGCTGGGGGGGGGGGGGGGGCTGCTGACTCCATGAATCCTGCAGGGCTGTCCATATATCCGTAAGAGTACGAGGGGTGGAGATCTCTTCCGAATAGCTAGATAGCTAGCTGCAAGGCATCCCAGATGTGCTCGATAATGATCATGTCTGAGGAGTTTGGTGGCCAGCAGAAGTGTTACATTCAGAAGTGTTCCTGGAGCCACTCTGTAGCAATTCTGGACGAGTGAGGTGTCGTATTGGCCTGCTGGAATTGCCCAAGTCGGTCGGAATCCACAATGGACATGAATGGATGCAGGTGATCAGAGAGGGTGCTTACATACGTGTCACCTGTCAGAGTAGTATCTAGACGTATCAGGGGTCCCATACCACTCAAACTGCACACGCCCGACACCATTACAGAACCTCCACCAGTCTGAACACTTCCCTGCTGCCATGTAGGGTCCATGAATTCATGAGGTTGCCTCCATACCGGTACACGTCCATCCCGACGATACAATCTGAAACGAGACTCGTCCGACCACGCAACATGTTTCTCGTCATCAGCAGTCCAATGTCGGTGTTAAGGGGCCAGGTGAGGCATAAAGCTGTGTGTCGTGCAGTCATCGAGGGTACATGAGTGACCTTCGGCTCCGAAAGACCATATCGCTGATGTCCCGTTGAATGGTTCGCACGCTGACACTTGTTGATAGCCCAGCATTGAAATCTGCGGCAATTTGCGGAATGGTTGCACTTTTGTCACGTTTAACGATTCTCTTCGCTCTTAGTTGGTTTCGTTCTTCCAGGATCTTTTTCAGGCCGCAGCGATGTCGGAGATTTGATGTTTTACGGGATTCCTGATGTTCACGGTACACTCGTGAAATGATCGTATGGGAAAATCCCCACTTCATCGCTGCCTCGTGGATGATATGTCCCATCGTTCGTGTTCCGACTGTAACACCACGTTGAAACTTACTTATATCTTAACCTGCCATTGCAGCAGCAGTAACCGATCTAACAACTGCGCCAGATTCTTGTTGCATTATATAGGCGTTGCCGACCGCAGCGCCGTATGCTGCCTATTTACGTATCTCTGTATTTGATTACGTATGCTTATACCAGATTTTTTGGCGCTTCAGTGTGTAATGCAATCTTTCAGATTCGATAAACAGCAAAATAGTAAAAATACATTCATTATGTACCGGCAAACCGCCCCTGCATAACTTTTTAATACAATCTCTACACCACTGAATACCCAGACATTTATAAACTACAGGGCAACGGCCTTGCTGCAGTGGTAACACCGATTCGCGTCAGATCACCGGAGATAAGCGCTCTCGGGCTTGGCTAGTACTTGAATGGGTGACCATGAGAGTGTGCTGAGCGCTGTTGGTAAGCTGGGTGCACTTAGCCATTATGAGGTAAATTGAGGAGCTACTTGCGTGTGAAGTAGCGGCTCGGGTCTCGTAATGGCCGCGAAAGCGGTGTGCTGGCCACATGCCCCTCCATATCCGCTTCCAGTGACTCCCATCGGCGGAGGATGACACAACGGCCGTTCGGAGGCGTTGGGACGGAATTTTTATTTACTGCCGTCACTTACCATAACAAAACTACTGACATGCGAGAGCAGCAGCGGTTAACAGCTAGTAACGAATAAGAAAACAGGAATGCGGGTAAGCCGCTATGAACAGCAAAGTCAACGCATTATTGTAGTCAAAGACACGAAGCCAACACCCACCACTGTAGTACCCCAACTACTTGTTCAAAGGATGAAGAGACTGAAAGAATGAATCTTGCTATGTAGAAAATTATGCATGTCGTTAAAGGAGATGAAAATTTAATTGTGTTGGGTTAGTGGAATACGATAGCAGGAAAAGAAAGAGAAGGAAAAATAGTAGAACGAAACGTACTTGAGGAACGGAATTAAAGAGAAGCCGCCTGGTAGGATTTTACACAAAGCATAATTTAACCATCGCTAACACTTGGTTTAAGAATCACGAAAGGAGGCTGTATACTTGGAAGAGTCCTGGAGACACGGGTAGATTTCAGATTGATTATATAATCGTAAGACAGAGATTTTGGAACTAGAGTTTAAGCTTTTAGACATTTCCAGGGGTAAAAGTGGACTCTGATAACAATTTTTTGGTTATGAACTGTACATTACAAATGAAGAAATTACAAAAATGTGGGAAATGAAGGGGCTTGGGCCTGGATAGATTGAAAGGAACGGAGTTCGTTGAAAGTTTGAGTGGGAGCGTTAGGCAGCGATTGACTGAAACACGAGAAAGGAATGCACTAGAAGAGAAACAGAAGAAAGGAATGCGGTAGAAGACTAATGGGTAACTTTGAAAGATGAAATAGCGAAGGCAGCAGAAAACGATGTAAAATGATAAAGTCTAGTAGAAATCATTGGATATCACAGAAGATATTGATTTATGAAAGAAAATAATATTAAAATTTAGCAAATGAAGCAGGCGAAAGCGAATGGAGACGTCTAAAAATGAGATTGACAGAAGGTACAAAATGGTCTAGCAGGAATGGCTAGAGGAAAACTGCAAGTCTGTAGAAGTATCTATTGCTATGGAGAAGAAGAAACCGGCTGTAGGAAAATTAAAGAGATATTTGGAGAAAAGAAAAGCAGCTGTATGAATATTAAGAGCTCGGGAGAAAAACCAGTTCTAAGCAAAGAAGGGAAAGTTGAAAGGTGGAAGGAATATATAGAGGGGCTACGCATGGAAAATGACCTTGAAGGCAATGTTATAGAAAGGGAAGAGGGAGTAGATGGAGATGAGATGCGAGATACGATACTGCGAGAAGAGTGTAAGACAGCACTAAAAGACGTAAGGCACACCAAGCCACCTGGACTAGACGAGACAGCTGATATCCTTGGAGACAAAATTATTCCACCTGGTGTGCAAGACGTATGAGAACGGAGAAATAACCTGAGACTTCAAGAAGAATGTAATAATTTCAAATCCAAAAAAGGCTGACGGGTTTAAATGCCACCGAACCTCAGTTAAATGTCATAGTTGCAAAGTATTGGGACGAATTATTTACGGAAGAACAGAAAACCTATTTGAAGTCGACTTTAGGGAAGAGTAGTTTTGATTCCGGAGAAGCAACACTGACCTTATGAGTGATCTTAGAAGATAGTTTCAAAAAAGGCAAACCTACTTTTATAGAGTTTGCAGTTGTAGAGAAAGCTTTTTTCAATGTTAACTGGCCGACATTCTTCGAAATTTTTAACACAACAGGTACAAAATATAGGGACCGAAAGGTTATTTACAACTTGCAAAGAAACCGTCCTGCAGATATGAGTTGAAGATCATGAAAGGGAAACCAGAGATGAGAAGGAAGTGAGACGTGATTGTAGCGTATCCCCGACGTTATTCAATCTCTACACTGAGCAACCTGTGAAGGAAACCAAGGAAAAATTTGGGAAGAGGATTGAAATTCAGGAAAGGGAAATAAAAATTTTTCTGTTTCCCAGTGACATTTTGTAAACCTGCCAGAGACTTGCAAGGTACCAAATCGAATTGGAGAGAAACTAAATTTATGACGCAATTTAGATAAAAGAAAGGTTAGAAAAAAGCTTAGATAAAAGAAAGGATGCATCTTGAGACATCACGAAGATGTCGGTTTGGTAATAGAAGGAAATGTGGGGGCTAAAAATTTAAGAGAGAGACCGAGGTGTAAATATCTGGAGCAAGTTCAAATGGGTGTAGGTTGCGGCAGTTACGCGGATACGAAGAAACTTGCACAGGAGAGACTAGCATGGAAAGCTTTTCATTTATCGTGGCTTTTCCGGTCTCGTTTGAGAATATCAGAGAACAAACAAATGATAATAGGTAATGACAGTAGTATGTAATCAGAGTATGTTAATACAAACTTTGGGCGCTTTACAATGGCTTTTTGCGTAAGGTCCGTTCATTGTAAGTTTGACCGTGAGTGACTTTTCTGAAAATATTTCTTTACCGGACTTCGTAGATTGAATAATTCCAAAGTTTTGGTTCGTGCTGGACCATTGATAATATTTGTAACACGGAACCTTTAGCCGTTTAATTGGAGCAATAGCTTACAACATAAATGAAACACAAGATTAAATAATATCACTGTATTCACAAAAATTATACTAATTTAAATTACAAAGATACTTACATTAATTCTGTTGCTGTGTGTAACTATGAATATGCCAAGTGAGATTGCGTCTCAATAAAATAGAATAATGGCGGTGTGCCAAATAATTATCTGGACGGCTTCAAGAACAAAAAAAGTGCAGTCTTCTCGCAAGACAACTGAGCTGCGTAATTATTCTAATGTTCCAACGGTTGCACGCCACAATCGACGCAACCGCTTATACTAATTAATATCTTAATTAATTCTTTATTTATACGTTTTTGCAATATATCCATGCCCATCCTGCAAATTTGCCTTTAAAAACTGCATGAAACCAGTGTTCGGACTGAAGACCACAGCAACAACAACATTTGTATTATTTGTGTTTTATCGACTTTTTATGCTTGTTTTTCGAATTTATTTGCTCTGTTATTCATAAGTTATGCATAACAAAAGACATTCGTGGTCGCATTATTATGCAGCAAATGTCGATTAATGCGCTATTTGTATAAATACGGACCATATAAACAACTTACTCAAAATTTTAATGACTACACGCTGCAGATGCGATTTGAAACGTAACTGATTACCCGAAAACCGACCAGCAGTTAAATTTTATAGTTGTTTTACGAAGAAAATAGTACACACTGTATAGATTAGCACAATTCGAAATACGATAGCATGTTGAGGAAAACATAACTCATGTTTTGCTTTCCATTATGGTTTATGAATCTTGGACTCATTTTCCAGAAAGAATCAAAGACTATTGTTAAAATATGCTCAAACAATAAATTAGGGACGTCTATTCAAACACAGACCTCCTGCAGTAACCAACCAACCAGATCAAATTTCCTAACTACAATTATGACCGGTGACTCATGGGTTTCTTTTGACACTGTCATCATCATCATCATCATCATCATCATCATCATCAACAACAACAACAACAACAACATCTGCTCGTATTAAGTACAGCCGTTACGCCTCCTTATAGATATTAGTACCCTTGACTTTTTCTACTTAAAAACGAGTTATTGTTATTAATATTTGTAACTGAAGGTATAGCTCTCTGGCGCTTAACCTCGACTTATCTGTCAGCGTGTAAGATATCTTCTCACGTAGAGAGCTGTTCTCCACACCACGGACTTGCTACGTAAGTAGTGCGATGCTTATGTGCTGCGCTAGCTCTCTGGGCGTGCAAACAGCCTCCCACTATGATTCTCTATCTATCTAAGTTACTGCTCGAGAAAATATTTATGAGTCACAGTAATCATTAAAACCTTAATTACAGAAAATATAAAGGACCCGATTATTACAATGTTCGTCGCACGCTCTCGAAGACATTCGCAAGCTCCTCACCAGGTCTGTTCCTCAGTGCTCATTCGTCCGGCGTGACGGGGCGGAGCTGTGTCCGATCTGCACTACCACCTACATTCCTTGACATTGTGGAAATTGCAAAGAACGCTGACTCCTAAGGTGACATACGAAACCTCAAGATCGTCTCTGAGCTTCATTAAGGGAGCAGGCTACATAAGCTGCTGAAATTATTGTTCAATACAATGCGTTTGTATGTACACCACCCTGTGACGGAAACGATCGTATGGTGCTGGTGGCCGGGAGAATCCGTCTGGAGTTGTTTGGCCGCCTGGTGCAAGTCTTTCTCTTTGACGCCACTTCGGTGACTTGCGAGTCTTTGTGATGAAGATGAGATGAAATAATTATGACAACACAAACATCCATTCCCTGAGTGAAGAAGATATACGACTGGGACGGGAATCGAGCCAGGGATCGTTGATCGAGATGCAGCGATGGTAACCAGTAGACCAAGAGATGTGGATCATCCTGCGATTATGATCGCATGCAGTGCACGACATGCAATTAAACCTCAACGTAAGTAAGGTCTTAGTTTCGGAACGTTCATTTATCATTCTCAAGTGGTTAAAATTCTCTTCCTAATTCTGACACTTCCTGGTGTCTATGGCTATGGCCCTTACCATAGTATATGATCCGTCTCCGTAGTCCCAACACAAAAACAATACATTGTGAAATCACCAAATGTAAATCATTGAACTCAGTCGAAATTAATACGTAGATAATGTGATGTCTGTAGTCCAAAGTGTGTATGTGTGTGTGTGTGTGTTTGTGTGTGTGTGTGTGTGTGTGTGTGTGTGTGTGTGTGTGTGTGTGTGTGTGGCATTTATTGGGCCAGATTTGGTAGTGAACCGCTGTTTATACATGCCGGAAAAAAACGCAACACCAAGAAGGAGGTGTTATATAAACGAAAGTTAGCAGGCGTGTTTCTACATCTGAAAAAATGGTGTCTATTCAAGTTTGCACCATTATCTTCAGAGTGGCGCTAGTAGCGCCACTATGCGGATGCAAATTTACATTAAATACTCGCTGTAACCGTCGTGAGCGTGAGACTGGACGTAGAGAGTTTATGTCGGTCAAGAACGGCTTTAAGGCGATAAAGATGCCATTACCAACAACTCACTGAGTTTGAACGAGGTCTTGCAATACGGCTACGAGAAGCTGGATGTTCCTTCTGCTATGCTGCAGCAACACTCGGCAGGAATGTAGCCACTGTACACGATTGCTGGCAGTGGCGGTCTCACGGCCACGTGACACTACCGAGAGGGAAAAAATCGTGTTCGGTGGATGGGTCTGGCGCATCGTACTGCATTTGTAGCATCGACGTGAGCAACAGTTGATATCACAGTGACACAACGAAGTGTTACAGATCGGTTACCTCAAGGACATCTCCAATCCAGACGCCCACTAGCGTGCATTCCACTGACTCCAAACCACCACAGTTTGCGACGTCATTGGTGTCACGCGAGAGCTCATTAACGGTCCCAGTGATGGCAGTGTGTTGATTAGGAGGAGGCCAGTTGAGGGCATTCAACCAATCTGTCTGCGTGTTAGACTCACTGGACCTACATATGCCGTTATGGTCTAGGGTGAGATTTCGTAGGACTGCAGGAACGCTCCCGTGGTTATCCCACGCACCCTAACTGGAAATCTGTGCGTCTGCTAAGTGACTCGATATGCTGTGCAGCCATTCGCGAACAGCAGTCCAGGGTGTGCTTTCCAACAGGATAACGCTCGCCCACGTACCGCTCTACAAGTGTCGACATATTGCCTTTGACCTCCTTGATCATCAGATTTGTCTCCAGTCGAGTACGTATGGCATATTATCGGACGACAACTCCAGCGTCATTCACAGACAGCATTAACTGTCTCCGTTTTAACCGACCAAGTGCAAAAGGCATGGAATCCATCCCACAAGCTGACATCCGGCACCCGTACAACACAGTGCTTACCTGTCTCCATGATTGTATTCAGCATTCTGGTGACTACACCGGTCATTAATGTACCGGCATTTCCCATTTGCAGTTGCTTATCTCGTGCTTGCGTTAACCTGTGGTTTATAATGTTAATCACTTAATATGATTCCGAAATTTTATTACTCTACATTACCTATTTTTGGTGTTGCAATTTGTTCTGCGTCAGTGTATCTGGTTTGTCATTTATCATTCTGACAATATAAGTTACAAAATACATTCTACAGTTAACAACGCTTCGTCACACTAAACAGGTTAGGGTGGTGGAAGAGTGTGAGTGTACTTTGTTTCTACTGTTGAAATGTATTTTTAGTGCTACAGGTGGAACAAAAGGTTCACCAGTATTACAGCAAGAGTACTCGCAGGAAGTATAGGCACACACTTAAGTAATGTTCAAATGGCTCTGAGCACCATGGGATTTAACATCGGAGGTCATCAGTCCCCTAGAACTTAGAACTACTTAAACCTAACTAACCTAAGGACATCACACACATCCACGCCCGAGGCAGGATTCGAACCTGCAACCGTAGTATTTGCGCGGTTCCGGACTGAATCGGCTAGAACCGCTCGGCCACCGCGGCCGGCTCTTAAGTATTAGAACTGTTTGTATCTTGCGTGTACAATAACAGAATATGTAAGTCGAAAGCGATGAATACAAATGAGAATATACACGCATTTCAGGCTACTGATGATGTCTCAATAAACAGAGACGAATGTGCATCGGAAAACAAATGTTGCCTTTATTCAGTAGCATAGTGATGCTCTTCACCTAAAAATCGTTAATATAAGATAATGAATTCATCACTGTCATCCACAAACGCCCAATATCCTTCATAACTGGTGGGATGAAGACAAAGATAAGCCACCACCACAAGAAGCTAGCCCTGAATATCAACAGCAATACGAAATTCCTACATCTATCCCTAAAGTTTGTTTCCTGAGAATGGGACTAATTTTGACTTTAATTATTGTTTGAGAAAATATTTTTCTTTGTTTATTTTCATTCTCCTTTTTTGTTTTCTCTCTGTTTGTGACGTAAAACCAGCGCTAACTGCAGCATTTAACTGAAGAGTTTATTTGCTTCAAGTTTGCAAACAAAAACGTGAACGAAGTTTCGCAGTAGACGCAGTTATTTCCCTAAATAACATTACTACCAGGAACTGGTAACGTCAGCATTTTTCCGTGAAAATCTGTATCAGTTTTAATCTCACGTAAGAGCCACCGTTAGCTTAAAGAGCATTCACTACTTACGGATCTGCTGATAATATCTTCTGGTACACAGTTGTAATTTAGATAGATAGCAGACTGATAACACAAGATTATCGGACGCTCAGAAGAAAAAGTATAAAACGTCGATCGTAACTGGTGCCAGTGTGTTAACTGCAAAGCCAACATCAGACCTCGCCATGATCATGTGGAGTTCGGTTGCCGCTCTCCTGCTTCTGGGGCTGACGGCGACAGCCTCGGCCAGTAAGTCTTCCATATTGTACTGATTTTTTTAACCAGTTTACCTAACTTGCACGACTTTATTCACTTCTGGTCACTTACAACACCCCATATTCTCAGTAATCATCTGTATTACCTGTCCAGACCTTAACTGCTCCTACAGTTTATCATCTCTACTGCTATTTCTGAATGTCTCCACATCTCCCACTAATTTTCCCCTTCCTGTAGCAAAACTTCCCACAGACTCTGTTGCCTGGTCTTTTCGCTTGACTGTTTGTTGGTCGTCATATTGATTCGGCGCAGGACTATTTATAAACAGCATTACAGTACGACCTTATTCACAAGGAATATGTATCACTGTAATATCTTCCATAAATGTGTCCTCTCAATCTGTTCTTCCAATTTTCAGTATAAGAAATTCAATAAAGATATAATGTTAAAAAAGGAATCTTGAATTTAAACAATTTACGAAACACTGAGCTTATTTCATGCAACTGTCATGAAAATTTACATTATTTACATTTTCACTGTATTTAGACATTGGCCTCTAAGATATCGTTCGGTCGCCGTAAATAATAATAAACTGGTTCATACTGCACATTACTATCGATAAACAAATACGCTGAAGGAAAAGAATTGCAATGCCATGAATGAATTGTGTGGCAGAAACGAAAGTTAATAGGCAAGTTTCTACATTTGAAAGATGATCTCTATTCCAGTTTCGTGCCAGTCGCATAACATTGGCGCTACTATGAGGACGCAAATCAGGTTTGCATCAAATACACGCTGTAACGGACGTGAGCGTTAGTTGCCTTTGAGATTGGACATTGTGAGTTGGTTAGGCAAGAGTGCCTCTAACGCGATAAAGACGCCATTATCAGTATCTTACCTAGTTTGAACGGGGTCGCGTAATAGGGCTGCTAGAAGCTGGATGTTCCTTCTGTGGTATTGGAGAAACGCTTGGCAGGAATGTAGCCACTGTACATGACTGGTGGAGCGGTGGCCAAGAGAATTTACGTTCAGAAGAACACCAACCCTCGACGATCACGTCGCGCTATCTAGAGCAGGGCCGGCCAGAAATTCAGCACGCGTGCGGTGCTCCTGCACTTGTGCAACTTCCGGGTCACAGCGTGCACGCCGCAGCCGTCAGCGTTCATGTAGTGCAGGTTTCTACGCACAGATGTCGCTTTATCCACTTGCTGGGATACTCTGTACCGGCGCATTCTAGTGCTCTTTCCACAGCTTGCAACCCAACCATGGGGAGGTATTTACTCATTGAGACGTCTGCTTTTATGTTAACAGTTTAACCCAGTAAGACAAGTAATACAGTTAACAACGGTGGCTTTTCATTACGGCAGCTTGACTGACGGCACGTAAATACTCGTAATGTTTCTGACCTATTATTAAAGAAAGAGAGCACTTAGCGACTTCCATGGAACCTTATTCATGATTTCAAATAACATTAAACTAATGTAAGGTTTCCTATAACTAATTATCGGTGCCCTCAGTTACACCCACACAATTTCTGTCTCACTGACCAGTGAACAGAATGATAACCGCAGACCTCTCGATGATCACCTGTTATTTCAATAGCATTATTGCTATATCTTTCATCAGTTCCGTCTGAAACCTGCATAATAACCGACAATTAGATGAATGTTATGTTTCATCGACTTCAGCTGAGCGTAGCCCTTCACACATTTAAAAAAACCCTAAATGTAAGTATACATTGGAACAATCGGTTTAATGACCAATTTTCCTGATAATAATGTAACATGGAGCAGAACGAGGCAATAATGCACAGTTAGTAAACAATAATTTTTAATTATGAAAGGAATAAATCCAAAGACGTTTATCACTGGTCATGAGAAATGATATAGTTATATCGGGCACAAAAGCACGGCTCATTGACAAATGCAAGCAGCTGAAAAGATTTTCATCATTTATGCTTGATCGAAACCTTGATTTATTCATTTTCATCACCGAGAAAAATCATTCATAAACATATGTCGACCCGAACATGGACATAACGCTCGCAGCTTCTCGGTGCAGGCGTGGAAATTCTTGTCGTGAAAAATTTTCCTAGAATTCTTTTGTACTTCGCACTGCAAAGAACTTGTCCTTCAGTCTTGTATTGCACAGTAGGTCGATCAGTTCCATCTGCAGATCATTCGGAGCATCTTCAACTGACGACGAGAAGGGTCGAGCAAAGAGGCGAATGACAGGAGACAAACTCGTAACATCTGCAAATCGTGCTCGAAATTGTTCCTTAATTTTTACAATTATTGACACGTATTCTTGAAATCTCGCACTTTCATGGACCAGTCCAAGAGTCGGAGAATGTGCAGTGTTTCCTGTCAATAGCTGGCTCTCCCAAAGCGCAAACTTCCTTTCAACGGCATTTACTTTTTCTAAAATGTGAGAAATTAAATTATTTTCACCTTGCAAACTGACGTTCAGGCTGTTCATGAGAGACGTAATGTGCACGAGAAATGCAAGGTCTGATATCCAACAAGGGTCTTCCAACATAGGTTCACTTTTTCCCTTCTCGTGCAAGAATGTTACTATAATCAAACGTAAATCAAAAAATATTTTCAGCATTTTACGTCGACTGAGCCAGCGTACTTCGGTATAGTAAGGTATGTCGCCGTACTCCGCTCCTTATTCAAAGAACCGCCGAAACTGGCGATGCGTAAGCCCATGTGTCTTCAGATTGTTTACAGTGCGCAAAACAATGTGCATGACGTTTGCTAACGTTACTGATTTTGCACAAAGCGCCTCTCGATGCCGAATGCAGTGAATTCCATACAACGTCTCGTCTGTGCGCCCTAGCTTTTTGCGCATCCGCGCTTTGAGTCCTCTCTGATGGCCTTGCATTGTTGGTGCTCCATCTGTGGTCACTGAGACTAACCGATTCCAGTCCATACCGACACCATCAATCGCTTGCTCCACAGCTTGGAGTAAGTCCGCACCTGTAGTAGTCCCTTTCAAAGGTACTAAGTCCAAAACGTCCTCTGTTACACAAAGTGCGTTATCGACACCTCGTATGTATATCACAAACTGGGCTGTATCTGTAAGATCTGTTGCTTCATCGAGCGCAACAGAGAAAGCAACAAAGTCTTTAGCCTTATTTATTAGCTGCCTGTGCACATCGCCGGCCATAGCACTGATACGTCTTGTCACTGTTTGTTTGGATACACTGATTTCTTTAAACCTGCTAACGTTCGTGGGACACACAAGTTCTGCAGCATCAATCCCCTTCGGAAAAGGGTTTCCCAGATTGTGCAATTCTTAATGCGATTTTAAAACTTGCTCGCAGTGAAGATTTAGTGTTGTTGTCATTCTGGAAAATTGTAAACAGTACATTGTACAGCGTACAGTAAAACAGACATAAATGTAACACAAGAAACTAAGAGTTCAAGAAGTATCAGCTACATTGACGTACAGTAAAATCGACTTAATGTGTCTCATCCATTGTCTTACGCACATTTAATTTTGCTTGGCGTTCTTCACTGTTGAGTACACTACACTCGTCTTTGTGATACGTATTGTAGTGTCTTTCAGTTGGAAACTTACGCTGGCCGCCTATTATTCGGCGGCACAGCAAACACTGTGAGTTTTCGCCAACAGCTACAAAAAAGAATTGCAGTTCTTAGTCAGTTTTAAACGACTGAGAAGATAGATCTCCCGTCCTTTGCTTTTTCACAGTACCTGTCATTTCTCAGTACTTCTCTGTTAAGGTTACGGTCACCAGGGGTAAACGAGACTGGGTATGTTGCGCTCTTGCTTGTCCCACATAAACAGGGAAGTGGAGGCGCCGCCGTTCATTTAGGATACATGTCCAATAACAGATGTCGCTGTCGCTCGCTATCGCACACGTGCGCACATGAGCAGCACTTCAGCACGTCTGCACTCTGTGCAGCGTTTGGCCGGCCCTGATCTAGAGGGAATACCTTCGCGTTTGGCGTATGGTTTGGCGCATGGTACTGCGTCCGAAGCTGAAATTTGAGTAGTAGTTAACACCACAGTGACGTACCGAACTCTTGACACATTGTTTATCAAGGACAGTTCCGAGCCAGAAGCCCAGAACCGTGTATATCATTGACAACAAACAGCCGCCATTTGCGAGTTCAATGGTGTTAAGCCAGAGGTCATTAGAGGGTAGGGTGGAGGCCTGTTGTGTTTTCTGATGAAAGCTGGTTCTGCCTCGGTCCGGTGATGGTCGTGTGTTGGTTATATCGAGGCCAGTTGAAGGCCTGCAACCAACCTGCGTGCAAGACACACTGGATCTACACGTGGAGTTATGGTCTGGGGTCGCGATTTGGCACGGCAGTAGGAGCACTCTCGTGATCATCCCACGCACTCTGACTGCAAATCTGTACGTCAGTCTGATGATTCGACCTGCTGTGCTGCCGTTCATGAACAGCATTCCAGGGGATGTTTTCCAAGAGGATAACGCTCACCCACATACCGCTGTTGTTAGCCAACATGCTCTACAGAGTATCGGCATGTTACCTTGGCCTACTACATCACCAAATCTGTCTCCAATCGAGTATGTATGGGACATAATAGGACGACAACTCCAGCGTCATCCACAAACAGCATTAACCGTCCCTGTATTGACCGACCAAGAGCAACAGGCATGGAACTTCATCCCACAAAATGACATACGGCACCTGTACAACACAATGAATGTACGTTTGCATGCTTGCATTCAACATTCTGCCCGTTGAACTGCTTATTTATGAACGAGCATTTCACATTTGCAATGGCTTATCTCGCGCTTACATTAACCCGTGATATTGCAGTGTTAATCACAGTTATATATGTTACCTAGACAAATTTATTCCCGAAATTTCATTGTTCTACATTAATTATTTTTTGGTGTTACGATTTTTTTCCGTCACTGTACTTTGCACGAGTGTTCGCACTAACGGGGACCGTGACCCAATTCGGACTTGTTCATTTTATGAGCCAATCTCGTAGAGCCCAGTCTTAATTGTTTATCTCTCCATTTAATTGTTTGAGTAATTCGGTTGCAGTCCTTATCAAATGCTTCCTTTTCTTCAGCGGTCTTCCCAGTCTCACAATTTCACTTCTATACAATTATTTCTCTATTGCATGCTAATATTTGATATTCTGTTAAAAAGCGTTTCTCTCTTGCACCAACCGGTATCTGATATCTTCTTGCTATGCCCAGCTTGTGTAAACTTGTATTATAGGTAACATTTTTCCACTTCTTCTATTATAACATCTTCCAAACTTCAGCTGTTTACTTGGTCCATCTCTCATTCATCTATAACTTCTCATCACTTTCATCTACAATCTAATTTTTTTTTCTATATTGAGCATTTTCTTCTCAAAAATCTCTAAGTTTTATTGATTTTAGCGCCGAATGTTATACTGGTATCATGTTTTATCTTAGCCCTTAGTGTCTCTTACTACTGCACACTTATCATGGTCCGAAATTTCCTCTTCATCTTTCAAGAAAAAGAGGGGGCAATACGTTTCTACGCTGACATACACCATGCTTAACATATATTTGTAGTTGATTCAACTGTGTGTTCTTGGTGAAACGCTGTATATCGGATTTACTAAATGAAACATGTTTATCTTTGCTTGAGTCTCATCTTTGGTATCAGTTATACACTAGAGAATCGTCTTATAACACGTAATCCACGTCGTGCAGTAACAACAGAGTTTGTGAGACAGAATCAAAAGTGTGTTTCGTTTAGTCAGCACAATACACTTATTTTCTTTAATTTTTCACTTTTGATGCTCCAGAAAGATATTATCTTCACATTGTTCTGAGGAATTTTCACGGTAATCTGTTCATGGCTTCTGGTACGCGACTGTTCTTGTGCCGCGCGGAGGACGAAATCGTACAAAATGTAATTCCTGATTTTAGTAATTCCTTAGTTATTTAATCAACTAACAATGATTATCTATGTTCTGTTTCACTCAGTACACTGTCAAATTTTGATCACTTTACTTGGTCAACTGTTTTATCCACATACAATTCCTCTTCTTATTCTAACTAACTTGGAGAAAACTATCCATTCCTTCCACGTACTGCTGTACGACAGTTAATACAGACTTCTCATTAGCACTTCTTACGTTAACACCGTGAGGTTTTACTTCTAGAAATTAAGGAAATTTTGCATTTGTTATAAGTCTACCGTTGAGCAACGTAGATGTATCGGAGATTTTAAAAAATATATGACTCTATACAACTCGAGTTCTGAAGTGACGCACTTGTCCTCTGGTTTTGGAAAGACATACGAAGATGGTTCAGTAAGTAAGTTAACAGGAGCACTTGCGGATGTACAAATATTCCGCGTGAATTAAACTCCATATCTACATAGAGGAGACCATCCAAAGTTTCATGCAGCTATCCCACTGAGCTTCGAAATATATTTTCATGATGGAACTGTTGACAGATAGATGGGCGACGATTGAAGTGAGAATTGTGATAAGGTTTTTGCTTTTAAAGAAAACATATCAGCTGCAAGTCATAGTCAATTAGCAAAAGTTTACGGTAGCTACGTAAACAGACGTGGTTAAGGTGCCATGATCTGATAAAGGCTTTTGTGTTTTAAAAAACACCAATCTAACCTTTGTCTTGCAAATAAAAATTTTACATGCATGTAATCCACATACTTTAATCGCAGCATAACGTCTCGAGTTGAGAACAGTGCCAGATGGCTCTTCGTTTTCGTAAAAATCTCGGTCTTATTCCGAAGAAACACTGTTTTTATTCTTCCCACAAATTCCCGAAAACGTAATCCTAAGTTTTCAGTTACCCGAAAGAGAAAATGGATTAAAGTATACTTTAAAAATGAATTTTTTTGTTAATGACGCAGAACTGCAAATCTTTGAATGCTATTCCCATTTGCCGTTCGACACGATAGCATGGGACTCTTTTGGAAGTTTCGTTTCTATTCATCCCATTGTTTCCACTCACCACATTTACGGTATTCTAAATGCTTAGAGACAAGTACCCGCTACATCAACATCCAGCTAACAACCTTGATCAACCAATTTGGTGAAACATTTCGGGCTCGTTCTGTATTTCACAACAGTTTGTTTACATTGCTCCAAACCGCAACCCCAAGACACAGCAGCACTTTCCTCCGTATGTAGACGCAGTGAGATGCCAGTACAGTAGCTACGCTGTATGATATCCTCTGGCGACGTCCAATATCTTCTTCCTCTCATGAGAGGAGTTGCTCTGTAGGGTTCTGTGCCTCAGTCTCTAAAATGGAACCCTAATACGATCGCTTTGTTGTCCGTCTGTATGTCCGGCTGTCCGACAATTAAGAACCTGTTTTCTCAGGAGTGTGTAGACACCACACGTTTAAAAATCTAAGGTGCCAAAGGCGTCGTCAGTAGTTCAAGTTAAAATATCACCTCCATCTGTACAGCATAAGTATCCATTCAATTGTTTTATGTATCTCCACTGCAGGATGTGATTTTAGTGTATTTTTGCTTCTGATGAAGGTATATTTAGATATACCGAAACCGTGGTCAAGGATTTCAATAAATCTTTATCCTGCAACTGTTTGGCTGTTATCATTTTCAACAGTTGCTGCCTCACCCATGTTTAAAATTTTGTAATTTTCATATATTCACTGTTGTAATAAAGAAACTGATCATTCACTAACTATCAAGCAAAACAACAAGAATAATATTCGTGTTTTTGTATGTTCGTCCTTGTGATTGGGGGTCTGGGGGACCACGGCCGTACACTTATGTAAGGAAATGAAACGTCTATAGCCATCCTTATGATGTCATTTATGTAGTGTTGGAGAGACAACATCGCGGTTAAAGGCAGTGTGCGAAAACTAGTTATAGATGTTGGCCACTATGCATCGTGTATACGGATGGTGTTAACCCCTCTGCATCGGCTAAGACCGGAAGGTGGTGCAATGAAGCACCGAAACTGGTAGCGATACAATAAATGACACCATAATGACAGCTGTAGGTGTTTCATTTCTTTACATAATAATATTCAGTTATACGATGGACTGTAACTAACCAACCACTTCCGTGCATAAAGGTAGTCACAAGCAGCTGTGCGATATTGCATTGACTTGTTGATATTTTTACAGTGATGACCAAAACCTGACAGCACTTGTGCATGATGAAAAGACTACACATTCACAAATGCGTATGTACGTAAGTTTTCCATTGGGGAAAAATACACTGAAGAGCCAAAGAAACTGGTACACCTGCCTAATTTTGTGTAGGGCCCCTGCGAGCATGCGAAAGTGCCGCAAAACGACGTGGTATAGACTCGACTAATGTCTGAAGTAGTGCTTGAGGGAACTGACACCATGAATCCTGCAGGGCTGTCCGTAAATCCGTAAGAGTACGACGGGGTGGAAATCTCTTCTCAACAGCACGTTGCAAAGCATCTCAGATATGCTCAATCATGTTCATGTCTGGAGAGTTTGGTGGCCAGCGTAAGTGTTTAAAACTCAGAAGAGTGTTCCTGGAGCCACTCTGTAGCAATTCTGGACGTGTGGGGTGTCGCATTGTCCTGCTGGAATTGCCCAAACCCGTCGGAATGCACAATGGACATGAATGGATGCAGGTGATCAGACTGGATGCTTGCGTACGTGTCACTTGTCAGAGTAGTATCTAGACGTATCAGGTGTCCCATATCACTCCAACTGCACACGCCCCAGACCATTACAGAGCCTCCACCAGCTCGAACAGTCCTCTGCTGACATGCAGGATCCATGGGTTCATGAGGTTGTCTCCATACCTGTACACGCCCTTCCGCTCGATGCAATTTGAAACGAGACTCATCCGACCAGGCAACATGTTTCCAGTCATCAACAGTCCAATGTCGGTGTTGACGGGCTGCCTTCGACTCCGAAAGCCCATATCGGTGATGTTCCGTTGAGTGGTTGGAACGCTGACACTTGTTGATGGCCCAGCATTTTGCGAAAGGGTTGCATTTCTGTCACGTCGAAAAATTCTCTCCGGTTGCTGTTAGTCCCGTTCTTGAAGAATCTTTTTACGGCCGCAGCGATGTCGGACTTTTGTTGTTTTACCAGATTCCTGAATTCACGGTACGCTCGTGAAATGGTCGTACGGTAAAATTCCCACTTCATCGCTACCTCGGAAATGCTGTGTCCCAACGCTCGTGCGCCGACTATAACCCCACGTTCAGACTCACTGAAATCATGACAGCCTGCCACTGTAACAGCAGTAACCGATCTACCAATTGCGACAGACACCTCTTGGCTTACATATACGTTGCCGACCACAACGCCGTATTCTGTCTGTTTACATATATCTGCATTTGAATACGCGTGCCCATACCAGTTTCTTCGGTGCTTCAGTGTATTTCTGTTGCAGTTAATACACATTAAAAGATTATGTACGCAGTTGTAGCCAGAGCGTGTGAAAGGATTAAACTGTATTACACAGATAATATCCTTCTTCCATTTGCATTCATCACTCTTCAAAATATAATAGACCAATATTACTGTACGTTAACATGAAATGTAAGTTGCAATCATGTTCCCGGTTCCCGGGTTCGATTCCCGGCGGGGTCGGGGATTTTCTCTGCCTCGTGATGACTGGGTGTTGTGTGCTGTCCTTAGGTTAGTTAGGTTTAAGTAGTTCTAAGTTCTAGGGGACTGATGACCATAGATGTTAAGTCCCATAGTGCTCAGAGCCGTTTGAACCATTTTGCAATCATGTTTTAGTAACTAAATAAAAAGTGTTTTATTATATCTTCACTCTCTCTCTCTCTCTCTCTCTCTCTCTCTCTCTCTCTATAAACTGCAGTCCCTTGATCGTTTCTTTTTGCATGTCCAGGCTACGTTGAGAAACTAATGTAGAGATTTTGACACGGTCTTGGAATTCCCGGGATCAATATTTTGCCAATTTCGATATCAATAAATGTATGAATAAACTATATATAAGGTGTCCCGTTTATCTTACTCACCCAAAACAACTTTTTTCTGATACGGTAAATGAAAAATTGCTTCAACCAAAGTTTTTTGACATCATTGGGTAGTTCTTGCTGAGGGTATACGTTTTATGTATCTCCGTAGATGTAGGAGATATAGGGTAGACGTTAAATTTTTTGAATGCAACCATGTACATTTCATTCAAGATTACACACACTCTCTCCAAGAGTTATTGAAAAATATATGACACTGTACAATTTACCCGAAAGTAGGAGCTATAGAAATGATAAATAATACGTGTCTTCTGTACTTTAAATATCCCTTCAATGGATTTTATTAACTAAATCATTTGACCTCCTCAAAACACATTTGAAACTTTTGCAAATTTTCAGTAAACATTGAATACAACTGTACTATAATGCACAGTAATTGGATCTTATTGTGTAGTATCTTATTACAGTACTTATGACAATGCAGAAGTAAAATAGCCCTTTGTAGTAACTTTTCCTGTGGCACTACCACTGCATGGAAAACAGATCATTTACATCACATGAGCAAAATAACGACCACTGGCTTTCATACATAGGGTCACTCTGCGGATGAAGGACGCACTACATCATTCTACAACTTCCTCTGTGATGTCTGTAAAAGCATCAATAATGTGTTACTGCATGTCCTCCGGTGTTGATCGAACAGTTTGGAAGACAACATCCTTGACAGCTACCCACAGAAAAAAGTCCAACAGTGTAAGATCCGGAGATCAGGCAGGCCAAAATAGCTAGCCCACCGCGTTCGGTCGACCTACCTGGGTATTTACGGTCCAGAGTTTGTCGTGCTTGTAAGGCGTTAGGGGCAGGGACACATCATGCTCATACCACATGACTATCCTTTCATTCGGAGGTATGGCGTCCAAGAGAACAGGAAGTGTGTGTCTTAAAAATCGGGCATATTGTCTACCGTTTTGGTTGCCACTTACAAAGAAAGATCCGGTAGTGGTATCTCCAATAATTCCGCACCAAACACTAACGTTCTATGGACGCTGATGCCCTACCTGTCGTAGCCATCGCCGATTGTTGATGGATCAATAATGCATATTTGCCATATTGACAATTCGTTTACTGGAGAAGGGCACCTCGTCGGTAAAAAGAACATCTGAGAAGAAAATAAGATTAGTCAAAAGTTGTTGCTGAACACACTGCAAAACTGAATCCTATTGTTGAAGTCATTCCCACGAAAATTTTGGTATAAATGAACATGGTGAAGATGGAATTTATGATGTTGCAGAATGCGATGTACGCTTGTTTTCGTGACACCAACTTCATGTTGAATTCGTCGTGTGCTGACTTAGGAGTCACGGCTACGGCAGCGAACACAGCGACCTCAGCAGCTTCGTCCGTTCGTGTTCTACGACGATTTTGAGGCCTTGCGTTTAAATTTCCCGTTTCACATTCGCGAGAAACGAGTCGACCAAACATCCACCGAGAAGGCGATAGCTTATCAGGTAATCGTCTGCTGTACAGTAGTTGTGCCTGAACATAATTTCGCGCGCCTACAGTAAATTATAGGGCAGGTATGTACGGTAGAAGAGAAGACAGACATAATGACTTAATAATCACAAAGTTCTCTAACAGTACTGAACACAAAAATGCAAGTTACAAATTTAATTAATGCCGACGTACGATCTCCGTAGATCAGCAGCATTTCTGCATTATCGTCATGCGTGTACATTACACACCTTTAAACAACAAAAACTGTTTCCACAATGTGCACTACCGCCATGCAGTTACTAAGATTTTCTGGTGCCGACTACATTGTCATGCAGAGCACTTTACACTAAAACAACAACAAATGGGGTGCGCGCGGATTGGGGAGGGGGGACAAGAGAGATGAGTTCGTCTGTTTACATGGGTCGGAAATCATAAACAAAACCCACACCTCCACTTCAGCACTACATTGGGTACGTAATTTGTACACTCAAGGCAGTAAACTGCTTGGTTTCTCCTTAAACTGTGTACTCTTCATCGTTTGCACATCTACGTTTTATTGATAAAAATGATACATTCTCGAAATGCTGCTGGAGAGGGCAAGTGCATTCTTGAATAAAATGTCCATGGCTCAATTTAAAAAATTTAACCTCTACCCCGTATCTCCTACATCTGTGGGATACATGAAACATATACCCTGAGCAAGAACTACCCAATGATCTTAAAAAAGTTGATTGAAACAATTTTACTTATAGTGCTTCAGAAAAAAGTTGTTTTGGGCGAGCATGGTAAATGGACACGCTCATAATTAAGTAGGTACGGGACCATCAGACCTCGAGCCCTACTCACAATTGGCCAATTTTTTAACCTCCAGCTCGCCCTACCGTCTTTCCACGTCACCTCTACCCTGCTAACGCAACTTTGACCTGCAGCATAACAAGCGCTGCGAGGCCGGATCGAAGGCTGTCCTATTAACCGGCCGTGGCCCGGCCTGTTTGTCTCTTTCCAACAGCGAGCGTGTCGTGCTACTGGGGCTCGTGGGCGACGTACCGCGCGGGTCCAGCCAACGTAGAGGTGGCCGACATCGACACCACGCTCTGCACGCAGGTGGTCTACGCCTTCGCTGGCCTCGACGAGACGACCAACAGCATCAAGTCGCTCGACCCCTACAACGACCTGGAGGAGAACTACGGCAAGGGCAACTACAAAAAATTCACTGCGCTCGCCGACCAGGGCGTCGTGCCGCTGCTCGGCGTCGGGGGATGGAATGAAGGCTCCGTCAAGTACTCAACGGCAAGTATCCACACACAGACAGATATGATTAGGACTTCACAGGAGCGTAAGCTCTCGCGGCTTGAGTCCATGCGGTGCGCGGCTGCATCATATTTAAAAAGAAAACTACCAACATTTTGGCTTTTATTGCAGATAGCCTTCATCAAGATGACTTTTCTGGATTGTCATGGCTGCTTTATAATTATTACTTGAAAATGGCTACGCGTCTAGCCATCCTACATATTACACTGAAGTCGTAAAAATGATGGGATACCTCCTAAAGTCGTGTCGGACCTTCCTTTTCCCAGTGTAGTGCAGCAACTCGACGTGATATGCACTCAATAACTCGTTGGAAGTCCCCTACAGAAATACTGAGCCATGCTGCCTCTTCAGTCGTCCACAATAGTGCAGGTACTACCGGTGCAGGATTTTGTGCACGAACTTAGCTCTCGATTATGTCCCATAAATGTTCGCGAGTATTCATGTCAGGCGACCGGGATGGCTACGTCATTCACTCGAACTGTCTAGAATTTTCTTCAAACCTGTAGCGAACAATTGCGGCCCAGTGACGTGGCTGTTGTCATCTACAAAAATTTCATTGTTGTTTCGGAACATGAAGTCCGTGGATGGCTGAAAATCGTCTCTAAGTAGCCGAACATAGCCATTGCCAGTAAACGATCGGGGCAGTTGCATCAGAGGACTCAGTACATTCCATGTAAACACAGCACACACCATCATGGAGCCACCACCAGCATTCATAGCGGCTTGTTGACCATCTGGTGTGGCCGAGCGGCTCTAGGCGCTTCAGTCTGGAACCGCGCGACCGCTACGGTCGCAGGTTCGAATCCTGCCTCGCGCATGGTTGTGTGTGATGTCCTTAGGTTAGTTAGGTTTAAGTAGTTCTAAGTTCTAGGGGACTGATGACCTCAGATGTTAAGTCCCATAGTGCTCAGAGCCATAGCGGCTTGTTGACAACTTCGAACCATAGTTTCTTGGGGTTTGCACCACATTCGAACCATACCATAAATATAAAGCGGCAACAACAAGTCAGCAGCAATCAGCTTAATCCCCTGCAATAGCTGCCGAAACGTTGGTAGTTCTGTAATATATGACACGGTCACCCATACGCGCACAAGTACTAAATTCGAATGGAGACTCTGTTAAGCAGTATAACTACTGTAAAGTCAAAATACGGTAAGTGTGATTCGTAGTGGTGCTTCTCAGCTACAGCTTGAGCACTTGTTTTCGTTCCTTCTCCCTCTCTTCGATGTTACAACAGGTGTTAGTTTAGTATTGGAAGGAAGTAAAAAGGGGTGAATGAGTGATGAAGCAAGAGGCTGGAAGCTTGGTCCGGAAACGTATATTAAACGACGGACTAACTTGTGAACTGTCGTCTACACCGATATTTCATAGTACTAAGTTCGGAGAATGGCAACATTTAAAAAAAGGAACATTTTTCTCCTGTTTGCAACGGACCCTTTGTTGGTCGGACGAGGCTTTCGATCATAGCCTTGTTCGCAGAACAGATTCGAAACCTTCAGAAGCGAGATCGTTCTAATTTTAACGTCAGAGCTCCACTGAGTATTTATGGCTCAAAAATAATTTATTTACAATAAATTAGTTCATGTGAAATACGTACTTTTGCGACGGAAACAGACTGCTTTACCTCTTCACGGGTGGAGAAAACTGCACGTGTGTGAATTCCATTAGAATTTTGCACATACAGGGATGCTATAATTCCAATAAATGTAAGAGACATGTGATCTCACTTCTAACTCCTCGTCAGACACTACCTACTTTTTTTTTTTCCTAAACTGATTAAGTTACTCAAACAAATTATTCAAAATCATATTGTACCACCATAATCTGTTATGAATAACCTCTGTTGTTGCTACTATCGCGAATCGTCGTCAGAGACAAGTTCCTCAGTCTTTGGCCTAATGACGATTTGTGTTATTCAAAATAGATAACAAGACTCTCTACAGCAGCTGATGGTGGTACAACATCATTTTCGATAACTATCTACAAGCTGTAGGACACGACCTACTGAAAATACACGAATTCCAATTAAAATCCAAAGTGCTTAAGCAAAATATGGTGCAGGGCCTCTTCTTCGTACAGGTGCAGCAAAGGAGTGTATAGAACGTTACATTACTACTTGTTCCATAGATCATGAATACAACATTTCGTAATGAAATGGGACGTGTCAGTTTAACATAAATGATATACTTATCTTTTTTACAGTTACTATCTCATCTCTAAAAATTTATCTATTGACTATAAGAAGTCGTCATTCAGAAATTCTTTTAATAATTTGTTTTTTAAATGCTGGTCGGCTATCTGTCACACTTTTAATGCTATTTGGTAAATGACCAAAGATCTTTGTAGCGGCATACTTCACCCTTTTCTGTGCCAAACTCATATTTAACCCGCAATATTGAAGATTATCCTTTCTTCTAGTGTTGTAGCTATACACTTTGCTGTTATTTTTTAATCGGAATATCATAAGTGAATATATGTATTGTGAAGGTACTGTGAATATCCCTAGTTTCTTAAATTAAAGTCTGCAAGGTGATCTTCAGGGTCTCCAGCTATTATTCCAGTCCCCCTTGCTTATTAGATTTTCATCTCCCTTTACACACTGAATTACCCGTTCAATATCCTCATATACTTTCTCTATCTCTTCATCTTCTGCTTGCAATGTTGGCATGCATAGCTGAACTGTTTATGTTGGTCATGGTTTACTGTTGGTTCTGATAAGAACAATTCCATCACAGAAATATCTGCAATAATTCACTGCCTACGCTACCTCTGTGATCATAACAAGTCATAATCTCTTTATAACATGTTCTGGTGTTGCTGTTATTACACTATACTCGTCTGGCCAGAACAACTTTTCTTGTTCCTACTTCACTTCACTGATCCCCACTACATCTACACTTAACCATTTCGTTTCTCTTTTCAGCTTTTCTAGCTTCCCTACCACGTACAAACTTCGGGAATTTCACTCTCCGACTCGTAGAATGTTACCCTTCCGCTGTTTTTCAATATGTGGTTACTTCCTCCTCGACTGACACCTCCCACAGATCCGAATGGGGAACTAATCCGGATCTTTTGCCAATGTAGAGATCATCGTGACAACTTTTCAAATACAGGGCACATGTCCTGTGGATATGCATTGTGTGTCTTTAATGCTGTGGTTTCCACTGCGTTATGCATCCTCATGATATTTCTTCCGCATTTTGTAGGCAATTTCCCACACAAGGGCAACAGGGCGCATTGAAACGCAGTCCGCTCCACACCCCTATTTGCGAAGTCGTTGGCAGCACGAGGGTGATTACACCTGACGTCTTCGGTCAACATACTTTGTTTGTGACCATAAAACCTAACTCTACGTTTCCAAATATATTACTTGTTTTGATGACTACTATTATTTATTGTTTGGCAATCACTGGCTGAGAGAAAGTTTTTCCATTTCTTGATTACCTATTCTATGGGAGCAACAGCCTTTGCTCGATCATTTACAATTAAGCGGAGACAGTGCGTGTGTCTTGATAACAAACCTTTGAACCTTGGTCGTGTTTTCAATACCACAAAACTTTAGTCTGTACTGTGAAATGTGGTGGTCACTGACAAGTTATCGTTCACGATAGTGACCTAATGTTTTTTGTAGCAATATTCCGATAAAAAACTATATCGAAGAACGGACCCATTAACACTAACACAGTAATATGAGGGCAGTACAATTTAGACAGTTTGTAGCCATCTCTGTAGCACAGTATTCATGTTTCATCTCCATGCCATCAATAAGTTACGTGCTTTTTATAACAGTAAGACAATGGAATGAGCGCCATTACCACACAACAGTCCCTCTGGAAGTGCTTATCTATCTTATTCCGAGACACAAAACAGGCAACACACTATTATTGTCTTTCTGGACAACTGTAACTTATTCATTATTTTAATTGTATCTGCATTTAGGGCCCGTAACCACACACCTAGAAGGGTTTCCAGATTCAGAGCACGGAGAGAAAAGTAATAACATCCCGTAAGCATCAAAATGTACGTATCTCAAGTTACACTACGTTACTGGATCACTCATGAACAGAATCAGTACCGATATCTAAGAAAATTGAAATTTTATTCTAAATTATATAGTATTCACTGCTTTAGTGACTGCATTCGATTGTCTCAGCCAGAACGAAGACGACAGACAACTTCTGTTGTCTGTCGTCTTTCAGAGCTGCTAAAGAATGTAAAGATCCTCAGTCTGCCGTCGTGGTTCAATACGGTTTAATGGTAATGATAAAGTCGGACAAGGGAATATTATCGTGCGTAAGAATGGATCTGCATTGTAATGCAGTTCCAGCAGTGCTGCTGACGCTACCTGCACATACATACGAACAATGTTGCTATTGAAGCAACATTCGATAGCATACAATGTGACAGCTATTGACCAGTTCGCTCGAAGACACAGCACACAAAGAGCGTGCAAGGAAAACGTTACATTTATGGTTTCTCAAATCAAATCAGTTTTTAAAAGCTTCTGTGTTCTATACATTGGCAATATTTCAAGCGTTCTGTACAGCTTAAATACAAGGATTATGGTTTTGTAGTATCAGTGTCAGGTTACCTCTTCACAATCTTGAAGCGAGAAAGAAACAACGTAAGAAATGTAATTAATTTGGATAAATAATTATTTATTTTAAACAAATACCTAATATCTCAGGTGCACCAGTCTAAATTGCTAAAGATCATACACTAAAAAATGGAATTTCCACATCTTTCGGCGAAAAGTTAAGCAGACGTCTTCCACGTCTTCTCGTTAACACGGTAGTGTCTTCGTATGCACACACGAAGTTGGTTTCTGGATAGAGTCAACAGATCTTAAACGTATCAGCTGAAATCTGAGCACGAGACATCAGGGAGAAATATTTGTGTGGTATGCTCCCATTAAAGCCGAAACCAAAATCTTTCGTCAAAATCGACATTTCAAACTGTAAACTCATATTTCCTTTAGGAAGCCCGCATTTCACTCATTAAAGTACAAGATTTATGTCGAGTAACTTCACTTCTAAAATTGCTATCTCAGCTTAGCCTTCAAGTGAAAATATATTAACGCAATGAACATTATGCTGACATGATTATTTTTTTATCAACAACAAAGTTTAAGAATGGTGATAACCTTAAATTCGATAAAACCATGAGTGTGGAGGAGTGCCGCACTGATGTTTTTCAAAGGCTTCCGCAGTTTACCGAAGTACAGAAACCGTTTTTCCAAGACGGACATTATGCAAGCTTAACTGGAATAAAAACATTGTGATTCAAAACCACACCATTAAAAAAGCTTTCAAATAACTACTGTGTTCGTGGTAGTAGGAAGTAGTGACTAAGGCGATTACCACCGCCAATGAGGAGAGTCCGCGAGACCCACCAGATCTAATTCTTCATACCTGTTATCATTGTTGTTGCTGTGATCTTCAGTCCAAATACTGGTTTGATGCAGTCCTCCATGCTACTCTATTCCGTGCTAGCCTCTTCTCTCCCAGTAATTACCGGACTCTACATCCTTCTGGATCGGCTTAGTGCATTCATCTCTAGATCTCCCTCTACGATTTTTATGCTGCACGCTTCCCTCCAATACTAATTTAATTAACTGGTGATCCCTTGATGCTTCAGAACGTGTCCTACCAACCGATCCCTGCCACGAATTCGTCTTCTCCCCAGTTCTATTCAGTACCTCATCATTAGTTACACGATCACCCATCAATCTTCAGCATTCTTCTGTAGCACCACATTTCAAAAGTTTATATTCTCTTCTGGTCTACACTGTTTATCGTCCATGTTTCACTTCCATAAATGGCTACACTCCATACAAATACTTTCAGGAAAGAGTTCCTAAGCCTTAAATCTATACGCGATGTTAACAAATTTCTCTTCTTCAGAAACGCTTTCCTTGCCATCACCAGTCTACATTTTATATCCTCTCTACTTCGACCATCATGAGTTATTTCGGTGCCCAAATAGGAAAAATCATCTACTACTTTAAGTGTCTCGTTTCCTAATCTAATTCCCTCAGCAGCACCTGATTTAATTCGACTACATTCCATTGTCCTCGTTTTACTTTCGTTGATGTTCACCTTATATCTTCCTTTCAAGACACTGTCCATTCCGTTCAACTGTTTATCCAAGTCCTTTGCTGTCTCTAACAGAATTACAATGTTATCGGCAAACCTCAAGGTTTTTATTTCTTCTTTCTGGATTTTAATTCCTACTCCATATTTTTCTTTTGCTTTCTTTACTGCTTGCTCACTATACAGAATTGTAAAGAGCCTTTCGCTCCGTGTCACCTGTAGAGTTTAAAGAGTGTATTCCAGTCAACATTGTCAAGCGCTTTCTCTAAGTGTACAAATGCTTTAAACGTAGGTTTACCTTTCCTAGACCTATCTTCCAAGATAAGTCGTAGGGTCAGTGTTGCCTCGCATGTTCCTACATTGATCTTCCCCGACGTCGGCTTCTAACGGTCGTTCCATTCGTCTGTGAAGAATTCGTATTAGTATTTTGCAACCGTGACTTATTAAACTGATAGTTTGGTAATTTTCACACCTGTCAACAACTGCTTTCTTTGGAATTGGAATTATTATATTCTTCTTGATGTGTGAGGACATTTCTCCTGTCTCAACATCTTGCCCACCAGATGAAAGAGTTTTGTCATGTCTGGCTCTCCCAAGGCTATCAGTAGTTCTAACGGAATGCCGTTTACTCCCGGGGATTTATTTCGACTTAGGTCTTCCAGTGCTCTGTCAAATTCTTCACGCAGTATCATATCTCCCATCTCATCTTTATCTACGTCCTCTTCTATTTCCATAACATTGCCCTCGAGTACATGGCCCTTGTATAGACCCCCTATATACTCCTTCCACCTATCCGCTTTAACTTCTTTGCTTAGGACTGGTTTTCCACCTCAGTTCCTGATATTCATACAGGTATCTCCCTTTTCTCCAAAGGTCTCTTTAAATTTCTTGTAGGTGGCATCTATCTTACCCCTAGTGATATATGTTTCTACATCCTTACGTTTGTCCTCTAGCCATTCCATTCCATTTTGCACTTCTTGTCGATCTCATTCTTGAGACTTTTGTATTCCTTTTCGCCTGCTTCATTTGCTGCATTTTTATATTTTCTCCTTTCATCACTGAAATTCAATATCTCTTGTGTTACGCAAGGATTTCTACTAGCCCCCGTCTTTTTACACATTTCATCCTCTGTTGCCTTCACTATTTCATCTATCAAACCTACACATTCTTCTGCCACTGTCTTCCTTTTCCCTGTTCTTGTCAATCGTTCACTAACGCTGCCTCTGAAACTCTCTACAACCTCTGGTTCTTTCTGTTTATCCAGGTCCCACCTTCTACATTTTTGTAGTTTATTCAGTTTTAATCTACAGTTCATAACCAACATATTGTGATCAGAATCCACATCCGTCCGTGGAAATGGCCTACAACTTAAAATCTGGCTCCTAAATCTCTGTCTTAACATTATATAATATATCTGAAACCTTCCGATGTCTCCAGGTCTCTTCCACGTATACAACCTTCTTTCATGATTCTTAAACCAAGTGTTAGCGATGATTAAATTATGCGCTGTGCAAAATTCTACAAGCGGCTTCCTCTTTCATTCCTTACCCCCAGTCCATATTCACGTACTACGTTTCCTTCTATTTCTATTCCTAACACCGAATTCCAGTCTCCCATCACTATTAAATTTTCGTCTCTCTTAACTATCTGAATGTTTTCTTTCATCTGATCATACATTTCATCAATCCTTTCATCGTCTGCAGAGCTAGTTTGGATATAAATTTGTACTACTGTGGTAGGCGTGGGGTTCGTGTCTATCTTGGCTGCGTTCACTACGGTTTTCGTAGTAGCTTATCCGCGTTCGTATTTTCTTATTCATTATGAAACCTACTCCTGCATTACCCCTATTTGATTTTGTATTTATAGCTCTGTATTCAGGGGGGAGGGGGGAACTATTTTACCTCCGGAATATTTTACACAAGAGGACTCCATGATCATTTAACCATACAGTAAAGCTACATGCCCTCGGGAAAAATTACGGATGTAGTTTCCCCTTGCTTTCAGCCGCTTGCAGAACCACCACAGCGATGCTGTTTTGGTTGATGTAACAAGGCCAGTTCAATCAATCATCCAGACTGTTGCCCCTGCAACTACTGAAAAGGCTGCTGCCCCTCTTCAGGAACCACACCTTTGTGTGTCCTCTCCACAGATACCCCACCGTTGTGGTTGCACCTACGGTACGGCATTCCTTATCGCTAGGCATGCAAGTCTCCCCACCAACGGCAAGGTCCATGGTTCATGGGAGGGGGGGGGGGGCTATCATCTTTATCAGTGTGTTATTCTGTTTCTACTGCAGTTCAGTACATTTTTCTTTTCTTTATCCTGAGTAGACGTTTGTAATACAATGACAAGTGGGTTTAGCTGCACAAGTTGTGAACAAGGTTTATTACTTTCCACAGTGCGTAGAGCTGTTTTCACAACGTATCTCTCAAAAAGTCCCTCACCGACTTCTAGTGACAAACAAACAACTTTTCTGAAGTGTATGAAATGTCAGATAAAAATTCCCGGGAAGCAATCTTTGAGCTTTATTCGTTATCTTTTCGTGGGCAAGAGTGTTTTGACTTGTCATCAGTTCCATTGCATAGATTTCGTGAACTTTCCAGATAACTCAGGCCTTGTCTGATAAAAGACGTGCGGGGAGATAATATAAAATCTTAAACAGAACCAAAGCACGAAGTGTCGCAGATGTAAGTAACTACGTTCTTGATACCGAAACAGCAGCAATAACGCATACATAAACTGGATATGTTCACAATTTAAATATCTATTTTCTCAGAGTAAACAGAACATGTTATTTAAATAATATGCCGATTGCATCGGTTATGCTTCCGGTAAGAAAATACAAGAGGTAGGGAAAGGCGGCGATCCAAGAGTCAGGGAAGCGGTCCAGTTAAAACGGAAAAACGAGAGGGTGAAGAAGGAAACACACAATAAAAGACAAATTCTCAGGAAAACCACGTTCAGGCTCGTACGAAAAAACTATGTGCATTCTATCTTTCTTGTCTGTACCTTCACAGTTTATAAGTCTGGAACGACAAAGCCGTCATAGGCTAAAGAGAAATTTCGCGCAGAAGCACTGTAAGCAAGCTCAGTCCGTAGCACAAGTTTCCATATCAGAGTTAGAAGTAAGAACCGAAGAGCAGTCCAAGAGAAAACAAGTCGGTAGCGAGTATGCGATGCCTGGTTTAGCGAGAGACTACAGGCGCCATACGCGGTGGACACAACTATGACTGTAAGATTTTCTTTTTTTCATTATCTGTCTGACCTACTGTGGAGTCTCTTCAGCCAGATGCTATAGGAGCTGGTAGTGGAGCAAATGGAAACCCAGTTGGGAGAGGTTTACTAGTTCGGGCGTGACCCTTTCCTCGTGGACCACGGCCATGAGTGTCGCCAGCGAGACATTACAATAATTGTACTTAGGGCGTCGTTCGGTTCGCATGGAAACACGTCTCCTGCAGAGCCCCTTGTTCAACAATGTGCGCTGAACAGTGTGTTGCAGAACACTTTACAGAGAGGACGAGCCTGTGATCTCCATATTCCGTCAGTGGACGTCCAACAACTTGTGGTTTCGCCAACCTTCAACCACGACCCATAGACGCTCACGACCGCAGCACGCGAACAGCCAAGCGGCTTCGCAGTTCCCGAGATGCCCGTTCCCAGGCGCGGAACCACAGCAATCTGCCCTTTGTCAAAGGCACTTATGTATTTGCTGCCCGCGTCGTTAATATGATTCGTCGTCTCTGCTCCGCTCATACTCTTAGATTACTGAGAGATTTGTCGGAACCGGCATCAGGCGACATGCAGTCTAGCCATGAGCAATGGCCATACTGATCTTCCTCATCACTGTCGATCAAAACGGTGTGGTGAGTGGTTTAGTGCTGGTCTGTAAATCTGAAGCACTAAGGTTTCATTCCTAGTCGGTACTGGGATTCCTTTTCCCTGCCACGTATCACTACTCCACTACCCTAGGTCTAGGGGTAGCTTCTTTGACTAGCAATCAAAATGTCCCGGACCTCGGGTTCCAGCCTCGCCACTGCTTAAATTCTGAATAAAAATCATCAGTAATGGCGGAAAGGGACAATAAGTCACCCTCGTTCTGCCAACCGCCTTGTCAAAGAGGGCAGGGCGGCAAACCGATGTTCAAGGCAGTCTCTTGCCCTTGGGGTGGGAAACTACCCGTACAAGGTGGAAGAATCAGCAATGATAGACGGTATTAGGATGCAGAAGGCAGTGGAAACTACTACATTTAAGATACATAACGTGTACCCACAGGACATGTGGCCTTTAATTAAAAAAGTGTCATGATGATCTCTCCATTGGCAAAAGATCCAGACTAACCCCCATTCGGATCTACCGTAGGGGGCTGCCAAGGAGGAGGCGGCTACGAGAAAAAAATTGAGTAACCAGTAAAAGTGTAGCGTTCTCGAATCGCGGCAGGGAATGTCAGAAGTTTGAACGTGGCAGAAAAATGCTTAGGCTCAACATAGATATAGTGCGGGTCAGCAAAGTGAAATGGAATGTAGACAAGTATTTTTGGTCAGACAAGCATTGGCAATATCAACAGCAGCAGAAAATTACTTAACAGGAATTGCTTTCGTTGTGAATGAAAAGGTAGCGTAGAGAGTCAGTTACTGTGAACAGTTCAGTAATAGGGTTGTTCTTATCAGAAACAACAGCAAACGAACACCGACGATAATAGCACAGATATACATGCCAACATCGCAAGCAGAAGATTAAGAGATAGAGAAATTATTTGAGGATTTGAAGGGGTAATCCACTACATAAAGCGAGATCAAAATGTAGTAATTATGGAGACTGAAATGTGTTTGTAGAGGAAGGAGCAGAAGAAAGGATTATGTGAGAATGTGGGCTGATTTGTAAGAATGAGAGAGGAGAAAGACTAATTGAGTTCTGCAATAAATTTCAGCTAGTAGTAGCGAAAGTTCAAGAATCACAGAGCAGATGTAGATTCAGATTACAGTTCGATAATGATGGAGAGTAGACTAAAGTTTAAGGGACAAGTCAGGGGGAATCAATGTGCAAAGAAGTAAAATACGGAAGTGCAAAGGTATGAAGAGACGCTGTTGAAGTTCACTGAAGCTACAGATGCTGCGCCAATGAATAGCTCAGTAGGCCGTTCAGTTGAAGAGCAATGGACATATCTACAAAGGGCAATTATAGAAGCTAGAAAAAAATATAGGCACGAAGAAGGTAACTGCGAAGAAACCATGGGTAACAGAAGAATTACTTCAGCTGATCAAGGTTCTGGGAAATTCAGGAATACAGATATACAAGTTACGTAGGAACCAAATAAATAGGAAGGGCGGAGAACCTAAGGCGATGGCAGCATGAAAAATGAGACGAAATCGAAAGACAAATGACTGCTGGAAGAACTGACTCAGCATACAAAGAAGTCAAAACAACCTCCGGTGAAATTAAAAGCTTGTGCGGTAGCGTTAACAGTGCAAAGGCAATTCCATTGTTAAATGCAGAGGAGAGAAGGGAAAGAGTACAGTGAAGGCCTATGAGAGAGGGAGGACTTGTGTGACAACGTGATGGAAGAAGAAACGGGAGTCAACAAGAAAGAGGTAGGGATCCGGTATTAGAATCAGAATTTTAAAAAGCTTTAAAGGACTTCAGATCAAAAAAGGCAGAAGGGGTAGATAACATTACAATGGAATTTCCAAAATCATTGCGGGAAGTGGCAACAATACAGCTATTCGCGTTGGTGTGTAGAATGTGTGACACTGGCGATATACCACCTGTCTTACGGATAAATATCATCCACACAGTTCCGAAGATAGAAGAAGCCGACAAGTGCGAGAATTATTTATTTATTTATTTAACCTGGCAAGATTACATCTAACCAGGCATTCTACTTATTTTACATTCATATGTTTTAGTAGGCATGTTAAACTACATCTAGTACAAAAAGTGAAATAAACAATTACAAAGGCACACCTGGAAAATACATACATATAGAGTTTATATTTGTAGATCATAAGTACTGTTATAATTAGACATTATTGAAGAGACAGATTTTAGATAGGAGTGCTAGCAGCAGGGAGTATGAGGGAGACTCATGGTGAAGGGAGGAGAAGAATAGAGAGACATGATGAAACATAATTAAGGAAATATAAAGGAAAAGAAGGTTGCGTGGCTAATAGAGATAGATGAAGAGGAAGGCATCTCAGGAGCAAGATAGGAGACGCTAGCTTTGCTATTTGACAGATGAGAGGACTGGCCTTGTACATTAATTTTGTGGAGAACGTTATGAGGATGATAGTAGGAAATGCTTCAGCTTCTTCTTAAAAGCAGCAGGAGATTGAATTTTGCGCAAGGTAAGGGGCAGTTTGTTCCAGAGGCGGACAGCGGCAACTGAGAAGGAGTTTGCAAAAGTTTTTGTTTTGTGAGTGGGCACAGTTAGGATACCAAATAAGAGTGACCTCGTGTTTCGATTATGATGGCATGACAGGTTTTTAATCTCTGAAGCAAGGTATTGGGGTGCTTGCGCGACGAGGAGTCGGTGAAGTAGACATAGAGTGTGGTAGTCACGCAATTTGTCCGGCTGCAGCCACCCTAGCTCGGAGTATGAAGCACTAACATGATCATATCGGCGAATGTTGCAGGTGTAACGCACACAGGCATTCATGGTTAGTTCTAGCCGTCTTTTGTTTTCACTACTCATGCCTTGTTGAATTACATCACAATAGTGGAGGTTCGGTAGAACGAGTGCTGTGGAAATATGTTCCGAAACTTTTTGAGGGCAAATTTACAAGCAGACGTCTTTCGGCACACTGCGACTGTATTCTCTGCCCAGTTGAGAAGCTCATCGACAGTTACACCCAAGTTCTTAACTGTTTTCTGATATGGTATTGGAGTACTGTCGAGCAGAATAGGAGGTAGCCGTTCGTGGAAATCTGAACTTATTAATTTCTGATGGACTATTGAGATTACTTGCGTCTTTTTTGCATTTAGTTTAAGCCCCAGATTTTTCGCCCATGTCACTACTGAAGACAGATCATCATTCATCTCAGCGATTGCAGTGTTTACATCTTCAGGTCTGGCGCTTAGGTAGAGCTGGAGGTCGTCGGCATAGAAAACAAAAGTGGTCCTAAGACTGAGCCTTGTGGCACTCCCGAGGAAACATGTTTCCAGGAAGATTTTTCATTTACGCAGACAACACATTGCTGTCTGTCTTTTAAGTAGGTTGCTAATAAAGTGCTTACCTTATTCAAACACTACTTTCCCCCAAAACTTACCAAGGTTAGAGCCAAGTCTACAAAGAAGCCATGGATTACTCGAGGAATAGGGGTATCTTGTAAAACAAAAAGAAAACTGTATCTGTCAATCCAAAACATTTCCAGTGTTGATGCTATAGCACATTATACGAAATACTGCAAAATATTAAAGACTGTAATACGGATGTCAAAGCAAATATATTACAAGGAAAAGATAGACATATCAGATAACAAAATAAAGACAATATGGGATATAGTGAAGGAGGAGACCGGTAGAACCAGACATGAAGAGGAACAAATAGCATTAAGAGTAAATGATACATTGGTGACAGATGTGTATAGTGTTGTAGAACTTTTAACAAACATTTTATAACTGTTACTGAAAAGATGGGGTTGTCAGGTTCGGTAAATGCTGCTATGTAATACCTCAGACCAGACATTTCAAGTAACTTCCATAATATGAATTTGACCCTCACTACCCCAACAGGAATAATGTCCATCATAAAATCTTTAAAATCAAAAACATCTAGTGGGTATGATGAAATATCAACAAAGTTAATTAAAGAATGTGATTCTGAGCTAACTAACATATTAAGCTATCTGTGTAACCAGACGTTTATCAGTGGAATATTTCCTGAATGGCTGAAATATGCTGAAGTTAAGCCACTGTTTAAGAAGGAAGATAAAGAAATAGCATCAAATTTTCGTCCAATTTCACTGTTGCCAGCATTCTCAAAAATTTTCGAAAAAGCAATGTACAGTCGGCTTTATAACCATCTTATCTCAAATAACATACTGTCAAAGTCACAGTTTGGCTTTCTAAAAGGTTCTGAGATTGAGAAGGCTATCTACACTTTCAGTGAAAATGTGCTTAATTCATTAGACAAAAAATTGCGGGCAACTGGTATATTTTGTGATCTGTCAAAGGCATTTGACTGTGTAAATCACAATATCCTTTTAAGTAAATTAGAATATTACAGTGTAACAGGAAATGCTGCAAAATGGTTCAAATCTTATATCTCTGGCAGGAAACAAAGGGTGTTATTAGGAAAGAGACATGTATCAAGCTATCAGGCATCATCCAACTGGAAACTAATTACATGTGGGGTCCCACATGGTTCCATTTTAGGGCCCTTACTTTTTCTTGGCTATGTCAATGACCTTTCATCAGTAACATTACCAGATGCCAAGTTTGTTTTGTTTGCCGATGATACAAACATTGCAATAAATAGCAAATCAAGTGTAGTCTTAGAAAGATCAGCCAATAAAATATTTGTGGACATTAATCACTGGTTCCTAGCCAATTCTTTGTCACTAAACTTTGAAAAAACACACTACATGCAGTTCAGAACTTGTAAGGGGTGTCCCACAAGTATATGTCTAACATACGATGAAAAAAAGATAGAAGAAGTGGACAGTGTTAAATTCTTGGGATTACAGCTTGATAATAAATTCAACTGGGAGGAGCACACCACAGAACTGCTGAAGCGTCTTAACAAATCTCTGTTTGCAATGCGCATTTTGTCAGACATAGGGGATATAAAAATGAAAAAGCTGGCGTACTATGCTTACTTTCATTCCATAATGACATATGGGATTATTTTTTGGGGTAATTCATCAAGCCAAGCTAAAGATTTTCCGGGCACAAAAACGTGCAGTAAGAGTTAATGTAGTGCGAACTCAAGAACATCCTGCAGAAGCCTGTTTAGGGAACTAGAGATACTAACTACTGCTTCCCAATATATTTATTCCTTAATGAAATTTGTCATTAAAAATATATCACTTTTTCAAACCAACAGCTCAATTCATGGAATTAATACTAGAAATAAGAATAATCTTCACAAGGATTTAAAATCACTTAGTCTTGTACAAAAGGGTGTGCATTATTCAGGAACACACATTTTCAATAACTTGCCAGCAGCCATAAAAAGCTTAACAACCAATGAAATTCAGTTTAAGAGAAGCCTAAAGGATTTATTGGTGGCCAACTCCTTCTACTCCATTGATGAATTTCTCAGTAAAACCAACTGATTTGTATATAAGTACAATATAACTTCTGCACAATTTCAGTGTAGTAATGTGTTCATTGTAAATAAGTATTATAGTAGTTGTATTACATGTTTATTACCTTATAAATAAATAAAAAACTTCTTATTTTAAATTCAGTGCATTAGTATTTGTAAAATGACTCTTTCGTATAGTGTTCATTAAAAAATGACGATCATTCCACTTGGGACCTGTGGAATGGTACATTAGCTTATTTGTTTTAGTTGTAAATATTTGTCATGCATTGTTGTTCTTCTGACATGTTCCACATCCTGGAGGACCTCCTCACTACGGATCAATTGGAATGAAAGTAAATCTAATCTAATCTAATTCAAACCATCGCACTGCACCATCTGAGAAATTAAGCTGTTGCATTTTTCTGAGCAATATGTCAAAGTTAAGTGTCAAAAGCTTTGCTGAAGTCCAGTAGCGTCAATATTGTTGCCTTTCGACTGTCGATGGCATATTTCAGGTCATCAGTTATCATCAGTTACTTTAATTAGAGCAGTGTTTGTGCTATGATGTTTACGGAAACCGGATTGAAATTTGTCATATAGGCTGAATTCATGCAAGCGTTCAGTGATTTGATCATGGACAATATATTCAAGTGCTTTGGAAACAGCAGGCAGTATGCTAATTGGTCGGTAATCGCTAGGCAGTTGCGGGTTTTCGATCTTAGGGATGGGTCGAATTATGCTTCTTTTCCATGCAGTGGGGTATATTCCGTTCACGAGGGAAAAATTAAATATGTCAGTTAAGACAGGTACTAAGATATCGGCAACATTCTTAATTATGGTTACACCGATACTGTCGTTGCCTATTGCATCAGAAGAGATTCTCATTATTGCTTTTCTTGCCGTATTTGTTGTTACATGTTTTAGATGGAAGGTATCGTTGTTAGTTATCCTGTTTGGGAATTCTTGTGGACGGTAGTTATCAGCCGTGTGGGTATTCAGAGGTGCAGAGAAGAATTCATTTAATTCGTTAGCTGACACATGAAAAGTAGTTTCCAATTTTGCCTTTCCGACCCCCAAGCTAAGGAGATTCTTCCATAGAGTCGTGGGCGTCAGATCGCTGCATACAAGGTAGCGAGCGTGCCTGATTTTAGCATTGCGAATGCATTGTTTCACTCTGTTCCGTAGCTTTCTATATTCTTCGAAACGCTCGGGTTTCGGATCTGCCTTGAAACGCCTGTGGGCAGCATCCCTATTAGTCATCATTTGACGTAATTCAGCTGTCAGCCATGGAGCAGGAGATTTTCTTACACGGATTGTGCGTACAGGTGCATGTTTGTCATAGAGGGCAGTGAGTTTATCACCAAGTTCATTAATTTTGCCGTCGATTGTAGGTTCTCTGATTATTTTATGCCATGGGATTTCTGAGCAATCGGCTGTTAGAGCGTCAAGGTCAATACGTTTCATGTTCCTACAAGTTATGTAACGCGATTTGATCCTTGGGGGCTGCACAGAGTAGGCCAGGAATATTACATCATGTGCTGAGAGGCCAGGGGCCGATGTTTGACCAACATCTCTTACTTTGTCAGTCTGTTTCGTTGCGATTACGTCTATAAGAGTATGACTGTGCGCCATATGGTGTGTAGGTTGTAATGGAAGAATGTTCATGCTATTGCAACTAAACAGTCTTCTTAGGTTTATTGCGGAGGGAGTGTCTCTTAGCAGGTCTATGTTCAAGTCACCCATTACGATGACATGTTCGTATTGACACTGAAGTGAATGTAATTCCGACTGAAAGGAACTCATTGAGCTTATTTTTGGTGCCTTGTACACGACGCCAGTCAAGAACTTCCTACTTTGTATATTTATTTCAATGAACATGGATTCAGCCTCTTTTTCTTCAGCAGGGTTTGACGTGCATAAGACTTTCGCTTTGAGATATGTTCGTATATAGGCGCCGACCCCGCCACCTCGCTTTTTTGATCTGTCTGCCCTAAGAAATGTGTACCCTGGAAGATGAATAGATGCAGAGGATATGTGTGGTTTTAACCATGTTTCGGATAAGAGGATTACGTGGTAGTTTAGTTGGTTGAAGAGGAGGCTAAGTTCTTCTTAATGTGCAGGTAAAGTCTGGATGTTGCAGTGAGCTGCTAAAAGCTCTGACGTGTTCCGCTGAGCAGCCTGGAGTAGGGTGGCAGACTGGTTTGTCCCTTTGTTAGGCACTACCTGCCGCGAGGGGCACTGGCCGCTGCTTCCGCCAAGTGACATACCACAGGGGTGTCCGAGATTTTGCGCGCCCTGTTTGTGACTCCGCGAGTGCCGAAAGAAAGGCGACTGCAAGAGATTTCCTGAGGTTGCAGGAGTATAGAAAATGGATTAGTGGTATTCGGTGCAAGGAGAATATGACCCAAATAGTGACGGCTGTGTGTCACTGTGTATCCTATGTCGTAAGAGGAGAAATGTAATTAGCATATTTGAAACAGCTTAGGGTGGAAATAAGGGAAAGGGGAGTGATTTAAGAGGCCGATGCTGCCAGCAGAGAGGAGCAAACCTAATAATTAATAGATTATCATAGGAAGCTAGAATTAAATTGAGATTTACTAAAGTGATACTGGTAGTGATTATCGTAGGAAGCTACAATTAGATTGAAATTTGCTAAAGTGATACTGATAGTGATTTTTGTTATGAACAATTTAAACCGAAGAGATGGGTGATTAATGAACTAAAGGAGAGACTAATAATTGCAATAGAACTATTACAGAATGGAAGAGAATAAACTGGGAAATTGAAAAAAGTATTAGCAGTAACTAAAATTAAGTAAAGGTTAGAGCTACAGGTACAAAAAATAGTAAAAAGTTAATACAGTTACAAAAACAATTAGTTGAAGGTACAAATACGGGTATAATTAAAAAGTTAATACAATTAAAAGACAGTATATCTGAGTATAGGGCTGTTACAGTTTGCAAAGGGTATTAAGTTTGCACTTTTTGGCTCGAGTAGCTTCACTTAATACTATTCAGTTCTGTCATGTTTGTGACTGTCTTCTTTCCAGCTGCTGTCTTAATGATTACTCTGCCATCCTGAGTCCACACATTCTGAAGACCGAAATGGGATATGGCACTGTTTAAAATCTTTAGCCGTTCGTGTGTCAGATCTTCCCTTATTGTAAGCCCTATCCTTGCTAACTTCTTCTTCTGGGTAAAGATCTCTGCCCTTTTTCGGTATGAGACAAATTTAATTATTATTGGACGAGGTTTGGTAGCACCTGGTAGTTTTCGTCCCACCCGGTGGCTCCTGTCAATGTCTGCCTTAGTCACTTCAACGCCTAATTTTTCACGCGCAACCTGTATAAGCAGGTTGTCTGTGTCTTCTTCCTTATTTTCTGCTACTCCAAACAGTCGTAGACTATTTCGCGTTTGGTACTGTTCTAGCTCGTCTGTTGCGGCAGATAGTTTCACTTCCAACTCTCGTGCCTTTTTCTCGTATTCAGACACAGACTTTTTTAGTGCTGTAATTTCGGCAGTATTGGCCTCAACAGTTTCACGCATTTTGGCCAATACTGCTGCCGTTACAGTATCTGATATAGTACCTGCTATCAGATCGAGATTGTTTTTATCGCGAAGCGCAGCGTTTACCTCAGAGCGGACCAGCTCCGCCATACCGGGAGCCGCGGCCACACCTTCCGCCAAGAGCGAGCCCGCCCTGCTGCTTCCCCGCTGCTGGACGTGCTGCTGTTGACTCTTCTGTTTACCATTTTCTCGAAGATATTGGCGGAGCACAGAAAAAAATAGCACTACTGCACAGAACACTGTTGTTTACACAATTTCCACTGGTACCAGACAACGCCACCTGCGAGAACACCTTCGGATTCAACTACATTTCGCGAGCCGAACTTAACACGTGTTACACCGCAGCCGCCATGACAGATAGGTCAATCGTATTATCGTACAATCATCATAACAGCTCATGCATCCAAGCTTCTGAGAAGAATGACATACAGAAAATTGGAAAAGAAAATGGGAGATCTGTTAGACGACGATCAGTTTGACTTTAAAAAAAGGTAAAGATACCAGACAGACAGTTCTGACATTGTAGTTGGAAATGAAAGCAAGACTGAAAAAAATCAAAGACGCATACATAGGATTAGGCGGGGTGGTAAAAGCGTTCGACAATGTCAAATGGATCAAGATGTTCGAAAATCTGAGAAAGAAATATGGGTAAGTTATAGGGAAAGACGGCTAATAATACAATACGTGCAAGAAAGAGGAAAAAACAATTAGACTGAAGACCAGGAATGAAATGCTCGGATTGAAAAATGTGCAAGACAGGGATGTAGTCTCTTGCCCCAACTGTTCAATATACACACCAAAGAAGCGATGGCGGGAATAAAAGGAAGCTTCAGGAGTGGGAATAAAAATCAAGGGGAAAGGGCATCAATGATAAGATTCGCTGACGACATTGTTAGCTCCACTGAAAATTAAGAATAATTACAGGATCTGTTGTCGAATGGAATGAACAGCTAGTGGACAAAGTAAGCCAAAGAAAGATGAAGGTAATGTGAAGTAGCAGAAATGAGAACAGCGAGAAACTTAACATCAGAATTGAGATTTACGAAGTAGATGACGTTCAGGAGTTCTGTAACCTAGACATCAAAATAAACCATAATGGACGGAACAAGGAGGACAAAAAAGCGGACTAGCACTGGCAAAAAGGGCATTCCTGCCAAACATAGACCACTGCGCAGCTCAAAATGACCATCAGGGTGAGGACAGCCACACTCTTTTATGTGCAGAATAAGATCATGTGATTACCAGTTGTTTTCTTATGAGGAAATGATGATTATACAAGGAAGAGCCAAAGAAACTGGTACACCTGCCTAATATCGTGTAGGGCCCCCGATAGCACGCAGGAAGGCCGCAACACGACGTTGCAACAAAAAATGGCTCTGAGCACTATGGGACTTAACTTCTGAGGTCATCAGTCGCCTAGAACTTAGAACTACTTAAACCTAACTAACCTAAGGACATCACACACATCCATGCCCGAGGCAGGATTCGAACCTGCGACCGTAGTGGTCGCGCGGTTCCAGACTGTAGCGCCCAGAACCGCTCGGCCACTCTGGCCGGCACGACGTTGCATGGACTCGACTAATGTCTGAAGTAGTGCTGGAGGAAAGTAACACCATGAACCCTGCAGGGCTGTCCATAAATCCCTAAGAGTACAAGGGGGTCGAGATCTCTTCTGAACAGCACGATTCAAAGCATCCCAGATATGGTAAATAATGTTCATGTCTGGGGAGTTTGATGGCCAGCGGAAGTGTTTAAACACAGAAGAGTGTTCCTTGCGCCACTCTATAGCAATTATGGGCATGTGGGGTGTCGCATTTTCCTGCTGGAATTGCCCAAATCCGTCGGAATCACAATGCACATGAATGGATGCAGATGATTAGACAGGATACTTACGCACGTGTCACCTGTCAGAATCGTATCTAGACGTATCAGGTGACCCATATCACTCCAACTACACACGCTCCACACTATTACAGAGCCTCCACCATCTTCTGCTGACATCCACAAGGGTCCATGGATTCATGAGGTTGTCGCATGCCCGTACACGTCCATCAGCTCGATACAATTTTAAACAAGACTCGTCCGGGCATGCAACATGTTTCCAGTGATCAACAGTCCAATGTAGTTGTTGACGGGCCCAGGGGAGGCGTAAATCTTTTCGTCGTGTAGTCACCAAGGGTACACGAGTGGGCCTTCGGCTCCGGAAACCCCTATCGATGAATGGTTCGCACGCTGACACTTGTTGATGGCCCAGCATTGAAATCTGCAGCAATTTGAGAAAGAGTTGCACTTCTGTCACGTTGAACGATTCTCTTCAGTCGTCGTTGGTCCCATTCTTGCAGGATCTTTTCCCGGCCGCAGCGATGTCGGAGATATGATTTTTCACTGGATTCCTGATATTCACGATACACTCGTTAAATAGTCGTACGGGAAAATCTCCACTTCATCGCTACCTCGGAGATTCTGTGTCCCATCGCTTGGTCGCCGACTATAACACCACGTTCAAACTCATTTAAATCTTAATAACCCGCAATTGCAGCAGCAGTAATCGATCTAGCAACTGCGCCAGACACTTCTCTTATATAGGCGTTGCCGACCGCAGCGTCGTATTCTGCCTGTTTACATATCTTTGTATCTGAATACGCATGCCTTTACCAGTTTCTTTGGTGCTTCAGTGTATGTGGGCCATTGAAAATTTGATTTCGGTGATATCTGATGCAGACCACTGACTTGATCTCCTATATCAATCTCTTGATCTCCGAGTGGTACTTAACATCCAAACTTGCCAGTTATTTGATGGACAGATTCCAAACTCAGTCTTCTCCTGCAGTTTTTACGCTCTACAGTTCACTCTAGTACTATTTCCTGATGTCTTATCATTCTATCCCTTCTTCTAGTCAGTGTTTTTCTCTTATTCCTTTCTGCGTAACTTTTGCCGAGAACGTCTTCATATCTTACCTTATCAGTCCACCTAATTTCCAATATCCTTCTGTAACACCACTTCTCAAACGCTTCCAATCCCTTCTTTTTCAGTATTCTCACAGTCAATGATTACTTCCATACAGTGCTTTACTCCGACCTTCGCTCTCTGAAATACACTCCTGGAAATTGAAATAAGAACACCGTGAATTCATTGTCCCAGGAAGGGGAAACTTTATTGACACATTCCTGGGGTCAGATACATCACATGATCACACTGACAGAACCACAGGCACATAGACACAGGCAACAGAGCATGCACAATGTCGGCACTAGTACAGTGTACATCCACCTTTCGCAGCAATGCAGGCCGCTATTCTCCCATGGAGACGATCGTAGAGATGCTGGATGTAGTCCTGTGGAACGGCTTGCCATGCCATTTCCACCTGGCGCCTCAGTTGGACCAGCGTTCGTGCTGGACGTGCAGACCGCGTGAGACGACGCTTCATCCAGTCCCAAACATGCTCAATGGGGGACAGATCCGGAGATCTTGCTGGCCAGGGTAGTTGACTTACACCTTCTAGAGCACGTTGGGTGGCACGGGATACATGCGGACGTGCATTGTCCTGTTGGAACAGCAAGTTCCCTTGCCGGTCTAGGAATGGTAGAACGATGGGTTCGATGACGGTTTGGATGTACCGTGCACTATTCAGTGTCCCCTCGACGATCACCAGTGGTGTACGGCCAGTGTAGGAGATCGCTCCCCACACCATGATGCCGGGTGTTGGCCCTGTGTGCCTCGGTCGTATGCAGTCCTGATTGTGGCGCTCACCTGCACGGCGCCAAACACGCATACGACCATCATTGGCACCAAGGCAGAAGCGACTCTCATCGCTGAAGACGACACGTCTCCATTCGTCCCTCCATTCACGCCTGTCGCGACACCACTGGAGGCGGGCTGCACGATGTTGGGGCGTGAGCGGAAGACGGCCTAACGGTGTGCGGGACCGTAGCCCAGCTTCATGGAGACGGTTGCGAATGGTCCTCGCCGATACCCCAGGAGCAACAGTGTCCCTAATTTGCTGGGAAGTGGCGGTGCGGTCCCCTACGGCACTGCGTAGGATCCTACGGTCTTGGCGTGCATCCGTGCGTCGCTGCGGTCCGGTCCCAGGTCGACGGGCACGTGCACCTTCCGCCGACCACTGGCGACAACATCGATGTACTGTGGAGACCTCACGCCCCACGTGTTGAGCAATTTGGCGGTACGTCCACCCGGCCTCCCGCATGCCCACTATACGCCCTCGCTCAAAGTCCGTCAACTGCACATACGGTTCACGTCCACGCTGTCGCGGCATGCTACCAGTGTTAAAGACTGCGATGGAGCTCCGTATGCCACGGCAAACTGGCTGACACTGACGGCGGCGGTGCACAAATGCTGCGCAGCTAGCGCCATTCGACGGCCAACACCGCGGTTCCTGGTGTGTCCGCTGTGCCGTGCGTGTGATCATTGCTTGTACAGCCCTCTCGCAGTGTCCGGAGCAAGTATGGTGGGTCTGACACACCGGTGTCAATGTGTTCTTTTTTCCATTTCCAGGAGTGTACGTTCCTCAAAGTAAGGCCAGTGCTAGATACTAGTGCATTCCTTTCGACCAGTCTATTTTTATGTCTTCCTTGATTTGTCTCTCATGCGCAATTTTGTTTCCGCAGTAGCACATTTCTTTCGTTTCCTTTACGTCGTGGTCCCCAGTTTCAATATTAAGTTCATATGGTCCTATGAAAAATCGCTAAGTGGGTCTAAGGCTTCTATCTAGTCACTCGTTGACTATGCTGGTGTGGCAGCCGAAGATAGCAGGACCAAAGCCAAAGTTCTTAATTTCGCATTTGAGAAAGCGTTTACTTAGGAGAATCGTACAAACATATCCGTACTGACACCCTTATGGAAAACATAATAATAAGCATATCTGGCGTATAGAAACAAATGAAAAAGTTGAAAGCGAATAAGTCGTAGGATCCTGATGGAGTGCCAGTTCAGTTTTACAAAGCGTAGTGTGCGGCACTGGCCCCTCACTTAACTTGCATTTATCACAGATCTCTCGTCCAGAGCCAAGTCCCAAGCGACTGGGACCAGGCGTAGGTGACACCTGTATACAAGGAGGATGAAAGAGTGGGCTTACAAAATTGACCAATATCTTTAACATCGGTTTGCTCCAGAACCCTTGAACATATTCTCAGTTCGAATACAATGAATTTCCATTGAGAGGGAAAAACTTCCTTCAACAAATCGGCTTGGTTTTAGTAAGCGTCGCTCGTACGAAACTCGGCTTGCCCTTTTCTCACACAGTATCCCCAGAATCATGAGTGTAGGGCAGCTTGCGTATTCCATATTCCTAGATTTCCATAAAGGTTATGACACGGTGCTACACTGTCGTCTGTTAACGAAAGCACAAGTATAGGTTTACAGATATGTGAGTGGCTAGAAGTTTCGTAAGTAATAGAGCCCAGTATGTTGTCCTCGATGGTTAGTGTTCATCAGAGACAAGGGTATGGTCAGGAGTGCCTAAGGGAAGTGTGATAGGATCGCTATTATTTTCTATATACGTAAATTACCTTGCGGACACGGCAAGCAGCAGTCTGCGACTATTTGGTAATGATGCAGCGATGTATGGGAAGCTATCGTCGTTGAGTGACAATAGGACACAAGATCACTTAGACAAAATTTCTAATTGACGACATGAATGGCAGCTAGCTCTAAATGCAGAAAAATGTAAGTTAATGCAGATGAGTAGGAAATACAAACCCGTAATCATTAGTAGTGTGCTGCTCGACACAGTCAAGTCGTTTGAATATCTGGACATAGCGTTTCAAAGCGACATGGAATGGAATGAGCATTTAAGGATTACAGTAGGGAAGAAGAATGGTCGACTTCTGCTTATCGGGAGAGTTTTTGGAAGGTGTGGTTCACCTGTATAGGATACCGCATACAGAACACTAGTGCGACCCGTTGTTGAGTACTGTTCGAGTGTATGGGATTCGCACCGGCTCGGGTTAAAGAAAGACACTGAAGCAATTCAGAGACGGGTTGCTAGATTTGGTACCGACAGTTTCGAACAAGGTGCAAGTATTCTGGAGGTGCTTAGGGAACTCAAATGGGAATCACTGCATGGAAGGCGGTGTTCTATTCGAGCAGCACAGACATTCGAGGCTGACTGCAGAACGATTGTATTGCGGTACATTTCGCGTGAAGACAGCGACGATAAATTTAGAGGGATTAGGGCACGTAAGGAGGCATATGAACAGTCGTTTTTCCCTCTATCTGCGAGCGGAACAGGCAAGGAAGACTAGTAGTGGTACAGGGTACCCTACGCCACGCACCATATGGTGGCTTGCGGAGTATGTAAGTAAATGTAGATGCAGGTGTAACTGTAGATCGCTAATCTCATTTCAGTTACTCGTCATCACTTTTCTTTGTTGTACTACCGATCCATATTCTGTGCTCATTATACTGTTCATTCCATTCAACTTTCTCACTTTCACTGAATATAGCAATGGCACTAGTGAATCCTTTCATGATAAATTTTAATTCCGTTCTTCAGCCTTTCTTTTACATCCATCATTGCTTCTTTAAAGCAAAGATTGAACAGCAGGGTAAAAAGACTGCTTCCTTGTCTTACCCCATTTTTAATCCGAGCATTTCTTTCTTGGTCTTCTTTCCTTATTCTTCGCAATGGGTTCCTACCTGTTTCTCAGACTAGCAAAGATGTTCGAGAGAAGGATGAAGACAGCTTCCTCATCAGGTGCATAATGTGGGTCAGAGAGGCTAATTTGATACGGAAAGCGAGGCGAAAGTGGTAGTAATTCATAATGTAAAACTTTGACCCCAGGCAGGAAAAGGTGGAGGACGGGATGAGACGAGAGACTGATGACTGAAAGAAGCCTCCTCTTTGTGACCCTATACAGATGGCGTCCACGGCAACGTCGCGCAGCGCGTTCGCAACGAACGCGGTCTCGTTCCTGCAGCAGTACGGCTTCAAGGGCTTGCAGCTGGACTGGCAGTACCCGGGGCAGCGCGGCGGCAGCGCCGCGGACCGGGAGAACTTCGTACTACTGTGCCAGGAGCTGCACCAGCGCCTCGCCGACGCGGGGCTCTCCTTCGGCATCGCAGTTGGCGCCCTCCACGGCATGACCGAAACTTCCTACGACGTGCCCTCCCTCATCCCGTGAGTGCTGATGTGGTTTTAAGTCCGAAGGCTGGTTTGGTGCAGCTCCCCACTCTAGCAGGGGCAAGCCGCTTCAATTCTGCATAGCCACTGCAACCTGATCCATATGAAGTTGATCACTACAGTCAAGCCGTCGCGCAGATACCACTGTCCGACCCCTGGCTCCCGGCTTCCACTGCTTGGACAACATACTACAAACAGAATTAAATACACCTATCACAGCACACGACATAAAGCAAGCAGTTCAGAGAAAAACGCAACACTTCCTCTGGTCACGAGCGCATTTACCTGTCGTGACCCTAAAGAACGCCCCCTCTCCTGTCTTGCCACTCTTTGCATCACTTGACAACACGATCCTCTCACAGGTTACTATTCTAAACTGTATAAAACCTCCAAACTCCTACATTTCCTCGAACTTCACTAACCCCCTACCGATACATCCTATTACCACACTGTGAGCCTCACCTCAGTGTTAGTAAGGTCCAACCACTCCCGATGTATCCATCAGCACCTGAACCAACTCTACTTCGTGTTAAGCATTATGGCTTCAGTCCCTATTTTTCCTCTGATGAGCAACTACTGTACTTCACTCACCTTGTATCCCACCAGTTCAACACCCAAAAATCCACATTTTCATCTCCCTCGACCTGGAGAATGCATATGATCGTGTATCGCATTCCAGTCTCCTTACCAAACTCCAAATGTACGCACTTCCAATTAACTCTCTCTGCCTTGCAGCACCCTTTCAATCTAATTGCCCATTCTTTGTCACTATTAACAGTACCCACTCCCATACCTTCCAGCCCACTGCAGATGTACCTCAGGGCTCCGTCATCTCCCCTCTCCTTTATCTCATCTGCACTACTGATACACCCAAACCACCTCTAGCAGTCCACTTCCTTCGTTATACTGATAACACTACTTTCCTCACCCTCTTCCATTAACTCTAAAAATCGCAACGATCCCTCCAAATCCACCCCAATCAGTTTACTTCCTGGTGTAAACAATGCTTCCCAAGATGAATCCCTTCAAAACCCAGGCGATATTTATAGGACGAACCACCCACAACTTCCATCTCCTTGACTTCTGCCTTACCATTTACAACCGACCTAGGCAGTTAACTAACACACTGAAATACCTTAGACTAACACTCGATCACAAACTAACACAACTCCATCTACGAACCATTCAACAGAAAGTACACAGTAGGCCTAAATTGAAACTATGAAAACTACTAACTAGCGGAACTTGGTGTTTGCACCCCTTCACTATCTTCCACACCTACAAAACCTTGATCCGACCCATCTTCTCCTACGAAAATGTTGCATGCATATCCGCTCCACCTACGTTCTATTCGTCCCTCCAAGTCCTTCAAAGCCATACATTCCGCTTTGCTTTCCGCATCCATTTATCTTCCCCCACGAGGATCCTCTACCGTCTCACCAAATCCCCACCCATCCTTGCCCACATCGACCACCTCCACACATCCTGCACTATCCGCGAACTAGATTCCAATAACCTCAATGTTCCCCCTCCGACCACTAATCCTGGTATTTTGCCTCACCTATACTAACACATTCCATATCCATACACCCCCACACACCCCATACCCTAACCCAGCGGAACTTCAACTGACTACCCTCCCAGATAATGAAATCGTCCGCGATATTTGAAGACCTCGGCTGTAAACAATGGTAAGCGATATTTTGATCGATTCGAGAAATTTTGCAGTGAAGTTTCAATAAATATCCATAAATAAGACATTGCATGTACATTCTATGCGATTTTTTTATTCATATAAGTCACTGCCTTCACGCATATCTGTCGTAACGACATATTTTAAAAATGGTAATTCCACTTACAAATACGCAGGATCTTTATTGGGGTCATATGTATCCACACCATCCTATGGGGCTGCATCTCTCTCCCCCACCCCAGGACTATGCCTTTTTAATCTTAATTTCCTAAATAAATGGGACGGTGGGGAGTAATGAATGTTCTTTGCACCATAACTTTGAGACTGCAGTCTCGAAAGCGCTAATATTCTAGAGCACTAGCCCCCACGCCCTACCCAACCCAAAATCCTGGATTCGCCACTACCTATAGTTACACCAGCCTCTCATATTTACCAAATTGACGACTTTTTGATATATCAAGATATATTTAGGGACCGATCCCTTCTTTTAAATATCCTATGTCATAAATTTCTTTTCTCCCCAGTTCGATTCTACCATGTTACTACTTTTTCTGCCCGAACAACAAAACCCGTTGATTACTTTTAGTGTGTCATTTCGTGATCTAATTCCAGCGGCATCATCTGATTTACTTCGGCTAAATTCTATTACCTTTGATTTACTTTTGGTGACGTTCATCTTATAACCTCTTATCAAGACACTATCCATTCCATTCAGCTTAACAACTAAGTCAGCCCATTGTTGTTTCTGACAGAATTACAATGTCACCGGAAAACCTCAAAGTTCCTACTTCTCCTCCCCGAACTTTAATGCCCTTCTAAACTTAAATTGGTTTTCTCCTCGATGTGCTCAATGTACAGAACGTATAACATGTAGGATAGGCTACAACATTATTCTACTGCTTTCTCAACAACTGTTCCCATTTCATATCCGACTCTTATAACTGTAGTTTGATTTCTGCACAAGTCGTAAATAATCTCTCACTCCCTGTAGTTTATCCCTCCTGCTTTCAGAATTTGAGTGACTGTATTTCAATCAACATTGTCAAAAACTTTAAATCTATAAATGCTCTAAACGTAGGTTTCCCTTTCTTCAGTCTATCATCAAAGGTAAGTTGTAGCGTCCCTATTGACTCGCGCATCCCTACGTTTCTCCAAAACCCAAACTGATTTTTCCCGAGGTTGGCTTCTCAGTTTCTCCAGTCATCTGTAGAAAGGTCATGACCTATTAAGCTGATGGATGGAAATATTCAAACCTGTGAGTACGCTGTGGGGCAATTGGGGCTCCGACATGTGGTAGCTATGCAGATATTATCTGGTTACTCAAAAAGAATTACTTTAGTTTATGAGAAAACAAAGCTCTGACCACATTCAATTCTAGTGATTCGTTTTTCTTTTCGCGGTCTGTAGCCTTATGTATGCCTGTGTATTGTACCACAAATCATCTGATACTTATTTCATTCATTCTGTATGTTTGCAATAGGTAGCTTACTTCGCAACTTAAAACATTAAAATGGGAAAGTTACTCCAAAACGTGACCGTTTAGCACTATTTTCGAACGTTCTGGATCGTGCAGTTTAAATGCCATAATCCCAGCCTTTCTGTGAGAAGTATTAAAATTATTATCCTTGTATACGTGGTCCAGGGAATATATTGCCTTTCCAGATCGTCATCAGTCTCTTACAAAATTATTTGGTCGTCAACGATCATTATAGCGTCTGTCTAGTTATGTGGTCCTTTTTTAATGTTTCTGTTGACCATGGTGCTTCATTTTCCAACAATTTCGTTAACCTAGATATTAAAAAGCGTAGGCGATAAGCTATAGCCATGTGTCCCAGCTCTGTTAACTGTTATTGTTCCAGTCATATCACTACCCTAGTACCGGTTGTCCAGCAAAGGAATCCCTGATTTCAGAATTACATATCTCGAATACTAAGATCGAGAGACGAATACTACAAAAGGTATGTTTATCGTGAAATCCGTAACAATATTACATAGAAGTTGCACAGAAGTTTCGAAATACACTGCCGAAAAAAATTAGTACACTTTTTTAGAGGTTTCCAATTCACTCAAGATTTGTTATTGCAACAGTGCAAATGGAGTACATGAAATGATTACATTTACAGATCAATAGCAAGGGCGGGTCTGAGGTACCAGGTATCGACCCATGCTGAAACACGTGGTGCAGCCTCCACAGGCGGGAATGCAGGCGCTCACTTTGGCATCTAGTCGACCGTACGAATGGCGAATACTATCCTCGGACACGTTGTGCGACACGCCAGCTTGACTGGTACACGTAATTCTGTAAGAGTCGCGCGAGTCACTTCTCGTCCCGTCATACCCCACTCGTGGTCGATTGGTGACAAGTCCGGGGATAGTGTGGGCCATGGAAGTTGCTGCATAACTCGCAGAGCGCTTTTAGTTTCACGGCCAGTGTATGGGCCAACTTTATCCTGTTGGAGCAACACATCACCTTCCTGTTACAACAACCGCCAAAGAACGGGCCTAACAACATTCTTTCTATGTGTACTAATTTGTTTCCGAGAGTGTAGTTCAAAAAGCTGCTAACAAATGGTGATGTGCAACTCATTCAGTATCAGTGTGAATAATTAACCTCGTCATCCGCAAGCAATCTTTGCAGTCACATCTTTTCGAAATATCCATCACTCGTAGTACGGAGGTGGCACAAACGAACAATGAAACTTGTCATTCAATCCTGTAGTGTCTCAACGGAAATGGATAGATTCAGATGCCACACAGATTGCCGATTCAAGCTCGTCAGCATGTTGGTGTGGTCCGACAGACAATGTCTTTCGATTTTCCCCACAAGAAGAAGTCATATGCAGTCAGAGTTGGAAAATGTGGAGGGTAATCCATCCCTGTGCCAGTAAATTTGCGATAATCCATCGCAGTGACTATTCCCGAAGTATTCAGCAAGAAACCGAAACTCCTGTTCGGTTCAATGTGGTCTGGCATGAACCACTCGGTGCCTTGTCGAGTCTCCAACGCCAGCTGTGTGGCGACAAATTGTTCCAAAATCGCAACGTAACGTTCACCAGTGATAGTTTCTCACATGAAGAAAGAGCCAATAAAGCCTCTGCTGAATACGACGACCCAAACAGTAACTTTGGGAAACAGTGGTTTCCTTTCTGACGAATGGGAATGTTCGGAACCCCAGAATTGCCAGTTTTGTTCATTTATGACTACATTTAGGCACATGTATGCTACGTCTGTGAACCACATGCAGCCAATATTAAATCCTTCGTTATCTGGGTCGCAAATTCAGCCCTCTGTCGCACAGTTCGTACAGTAATGTCATGGTGGCTTTAGATTTCGAACAAAAACATTTATAGGCTCTGTATCAGTAGTTTCTGCGTCCTGGAATGCTTCAAACCAGTGGCTTTTGCAATCCTTCGGACCGATTTACTTGAATTTTTCCGAGTAATTCCAGAAACCGTGGTGCCATTTTCAGGGGCAACTACAGTTTGCCTGGGGCCAGCGTTCCCCATTAGATCATTAGCCACGTTGCCTGTCCGTTGGAATTTAGCGAACAGCTCACGAACGGTTTTCGCATCGGGTCCTCTCGAAACATTAAACCATGTTTGAAAACTGTGCTTTGTTGCTATAGGATTGTGTTCTAACCTGTGGTATCCCAATACGTTGTTCAACGGAATACATGAGTTCGCCCTCTTCCTTCGGTACAGTAACCTCCTTCACGTTCCAACGATGGAATTTCTCGGTCTGCTGCTGCTGCAGTGACAGAGACAGCTGAGTCCCCATTGGCCTGTGCAGTTCAGAGAGGACAGCTATGCCTCCAGACTGACGAGTGTGGTGGTGTTTGCCTGACTTCTTGTTTTGTCCTGATAGTTTGTTCTGTTTTTGTTGTCCTGGTGTGCTTGTGACGTAGGCGTCACGCAGTGGGTGAGACCATCTCGTGGTGTTGGGATGCTGATCCCTTTGTCCAAGGGAGCAGGTATGTCTGTATGTGCAGCCTTCTCGTCGAAGATCTGGGCAGCCTGCCGAAACCTGTCGTTATAGATATTTCTGTAACCCTTAATAGGTCGGCTGTTGGAGGGTCTCGTGGTAGATGTAGTGCTAGCCGTAGAGCCCGTTTCTGGAGACGTTGCACTAGTCCAGTACGACTGCTCGGTCTGAACTGCGGCCCACTATGATAGGCTTTAAATATTACGATTACAGTGCCACCTGTTAGCAGCTTCTCTAACTATTTCGAAACTTCTGTATAGCTTTCGTTTAAAATTCTTACACCTTTCACAATAATCATACTGTTTGTTGCACTCAGATATCGATCTTAGTTTTCGAGATATTTAATTCTGACAATCGGGAACTCCTTCGTTTGACACCCTGTCTATTACATTTTTATTTCATGATATGGATGCAACTAAGACAGCTCGCAGATTCCCAGTTTGACATATTACGCAGCCATACCAGTGGGTTGCTAAATTTATGGTTATGTTTCAGCATTACAAATGGTGGAGAGAGTCGTGAAGCACGGGAGAAGCGAGATCCGCGCAGCATATGAGACCCTGCTGAGGGCGCGCGGTTAACGGTCTTCTGTGCATAAAAAGGAACGATCCTGGGTTTTGGTATCCATCTTCGGCATGTTATTTCTTTTACTCTATTCTCAACTTCATTATGCATCGCAAGTAGCTGGGGAAAGAAAGTTAGATTTTGATCGAATGTTAGTTCCATGTATTTTGGTATTTTAGTTACAGTGCATCACAAAAGTATTCGACCACCCTCATTGTTCTTGAAATGTGAAGTTCTCTTCGAACATTTGAGGCCCACGAGAAGCAACTGCCGGTCCATTCTATAGTGTGAATATTGTCTGACAATGTACCACAAGCAGGTCGCTGTATAATATAATTAACTACGTGCAATGTATATTTACATTATAAGACACCACAACATACAGTCACTTTACTATTCGGGCACATGTCGTATAGCTGGCGGTGGTGCTAGCTGTAAACTGAGCAGGCTCATTCTGTGCTGCGTTTCCGTGTCGTAACACGCATGGTGCACAGTCCGTTGAGGCGGAAAGGAAACAATACGTCACTTGAAAAGAGACAACTTGTTATTTTCCATCACACCGAAGAACGTTCCGAAAGACAGATTGCCGAATTGTTAGAAATAAATAAGAGTACTGTAGTTGACATTATACGCATATTCAACAGAGGAGATAGAATTGAAGATAAACGCAAAACAGGGCGACCAAAGATGCTGAGTAGAAGAGAGGAAACCGGAGTAATTAGAAAAATTAAAACAAATCCAAGATTGTCGACAACGAAAATTGCTGCCGCAGTGCAGCAGGAATATGGGAATTATCAAACGAGAGGTGGTGGTGGTGGTTAGTGTTTAACGTCCCGTCGACAACGAGGTCATTAGAGACGGAGCGCAAGCTCGAGTTAGGGAAGGATTGGGAAGGAAATCGGCCGTGCCCTTTCAAAGGAACCATCCCGGCATTTGCCTGAGACGATTTAGGGAAATCACGGAAAACCCAAATCAGGATGGCCGGAGACGGGATTGAACCGTCGTCCTCCCGAATGCGAGTCCAGTGTGCTAACCACTGCGCCACCTCGCTCGGTCAAACGAGAGGGGTACAGTGATCGAGTATGCAGGAAGAAGCCTATGATAAGTGAGAGGAATAGAAAGAAACGACTGGACTTTGCAGTAATTTTTGTAGATGAATGTCAAGTGCAGATGTTCTCCTCAAACGGAAGACCAGTGACCTGGAGAAAACCACGTGAAGAATTTCAATCGAAGTATCTGCAACCCACATTTAAACACAGTGGTGGAGATGTCATGATTTGCGGTTTCATGTCGTCATCTGGGGTAGGCGAATTAGCATTCATTGAAGGTACATTGAACAAGCATAAGTATCTGAACAACCTAAAAGAGAACTTACCGCAAAGTGGTACAAGTTTCGGGCTTTCGAGGACGTTCAAATTGTATCAAGACAATGATCCGAAGCATAAATCGGATATTGTGAGACAATGGAAGCTGAATAAATGCCATATAGTTTTGGATATCCCTCCTCAGAGTCCATACTTGAACCCAATAGAAAATCTTTGGAGTGAATTGGAGCGAAAAGTACGACAAACGCCAGTGACACCAAAACAAGCTTTAAAGGAACGAATACTGGAAGAATGGCGACAAATAAGCTCTGATTATACGCGAAAGCTCGTTCACGGCATGGCTAAACGCCTGGAACAAGTGATTAAGCAAAAAGAACTGGATACAAGGTATTAAAATGTACAAGGTTGTTATTCTTTTACTTGTCGCACGAAAACTTTTGTAACTGTAATAGTGGACATGTTTCTTTATGTATCGTTGTTTATCTTGTTTGAGTTAAGTTTGCAAATAAGAAAATGCTTTTCCGTTATTTATTACATAATCCTGTACCATTTTATGCTGAGACTACTCCTGTAATATGTAATGCCTGTGTATTATGAAGTAAGAATAAAACATAACACTAGTGGCCGAATACTTTTACGAGTCACTGTAGGTGAATGAGACTGATATGGACTGTTCGAGGGAGGACACTGCAGCAAAGACCTCGGGTGGTTTTTCCCTCACTTATTGCCTGTTTTCTTACAAGGGTGACAAGATTAACCGCTGGTTATGCCAAGCAGTAATGTTGTTCAGGTGGAATTGAATGAAACAGGAACACAAGAGCTTAGAATTAAATGAAAATAAAATTCCCAAATCACGGGTTGAGGGCGATTTTTCATCATTAACGAACGGGAAAAATGCTAAATGAATTGAGTAAATGTCTTAGAATAGATGACGTCAAAATGAGTTTCAGACTATGGTGCCAACACCCGCTGTTCTGCTTCAGATACGTGGACTGGATCAACCTCATGTCCTACGACTACGCTACTGCTTCGACCGACAGGCTAACGGCCAATATGGCTCCCCTGTGGCCACGGCTCAACGTCACCAGCTACCTGAACGTGGTAAGCGCAACGCTACAGCTCAGCCCGCAAAATTCAGTCCATTGGTTCTCAACTCCTCCCACCTTCACTTCAGGATGGTAACACGCTTTGCTGGGTTTCGGGAACACGCTTTATATACTTCATATGCCAATAGCAAACTTTGTGGCATATTTCACTGGCATGTCTATCGTCTTACATTCAGACTGCAAGCTCCCGACAAATTACTTCCAGATATTCATTGCTTAGCTACATGAGGAAATTTGCACCTAAGTGCTCTCCCGATATCATTCAGGAAATCAGTCATTATTCAAAAACAGTCAGTTCCAGACCGCTACGTTGGTCAGTAACGCCAGGACACTCCTAATTGTAAACTGTACACTTCTATTGTGAGTATGAATCCTCTAACTTTATCTTCGTGGTCTTTTAGCAATATACACATAGAGCGAAGCAACATATTAAAAGGTCCAGTCACATTAACGTGACCGCCACCTACGTTTATTGGAAATGGAAATAAGCGTTTGGCGTCACTGCCCCTTGCGGGGCAGCTCCGGCCGCCTTGGTGCAGGTCTTATTACATTCGACGCTGCTACCGCCCGGACGGGTTTATATCGATAATTAGTCGGTACTGGCTGATCACTGTATTTTCCTAATATACTAGGACAACTTCTGATACATCTACGTTCGTCACAACACAACCAAAGACGGAACAAGACAGTAATAAAACATAGCTAAACATGGTTGGTTCAAGAAGATGAAATATTGATACGTCGAAAGTGAAATCTTTGCCGCTGAAATAAATTTATGTATCATAGCAAGTAATGATATAGAGTACAAAAAACATGTGAGATGCCTATCATAATATGCAAGTACAGTTACAGATCTCTGATGGCGAGCAAAAAATTCAAACTTTGTACAAAAATAAAATTGTATTATTTCTCAAAATATGCAAGATTTCAACCACAATACATGTGGCAATGCTGTCGTAATTTAATTATGGTAAAATGTTTTTTTTTTTTGTTTTTTTTCATACACATGGCTTGTGTATTGGCGCCACTGGTAAAACTTTTAGGTTAAGCAGCGCAGGTCAAGGCTAAATTTCGATTGTTGTATCACACTTTACAAGCACAACGGATCTTCTAATTAAATATTTCCACACCTAAATTTTCTTTCTAATTTATTAAAATCCACGTAGCTCACTTATTGTCACTACAGAAATAAATTCTAGGTTAGTAGATGACCACAGTTCGATTTTGTTCCACGCATTAAATTCATTTAAATACGCAAAATAAGTTTTTCTGTAACAATGCAAAATACACCTGGGCATTACTGCTGATCTAACTTACAGCTTAAAGTGCACTTGTCAAAAAGAATTAACAAAGTAAACACCTTTATTCAAACAACTAAATTCACCAATAACTCTTTGAATATCAAGGTCAGTCAAACATTATAGTGACCCGTTACCAGGGTATCAGTTTCATCAAGCAGTTTCAAACGTTGTCATCTTCTGCTATTACACAGTGGAAGCTTGGTGAAAAATGTATTCCTTCTAATCTCTCGGTAATCTATTACAAAAATGTTGCCTAATTAAAGTAAGCATTACATAGAGAGAAGAAATTTACTGTGCTGTATAAATCAGAGAGATGAAATCAGCTACTGTGTATGTCAACTACTGCTGGAGTGTCAGCTACTGAAGAAACCTGTATTCCTTTCTGTCCCACTGTAATACATTATGATGTTGCGTCATTAAATCAAGCAGTACAGTGACAGACAGGAAATTACTGAGCTGTATGAATCGGAGAGATGAAATTTAATGATGATGATGAGGAGGAGGAGGAGGAGGAGGAGGAGGAGGAGTCAGATATGGCAACACTGTGCGTAATTTTTTTATGCTGTTTGCATACATGTGAGACGAAATTTGATGATAAGCCAATACAGTTTTTCAGAGATGGAGCACTATGCAATGTGTGTGTGTGTGTGTGTGTGTGTGTGTTTCTGTGTGCGCGTAAAATTTATAAGAATGTGCCCCGGAAAAAGTAGCATCTTGCCCCACAACTGTATCAACTTGCTCTGAAACTGTATCATCTTGTTCCTGAAAGTGTATCAGCTAGCCCCAGAATTGTATCTACTTGCCCTAAAAATGTATCAGCTTTCCCTGAAACTGTATCAGTTTGCCCTGAAACAGTATCAGTTTGCCCCAAAACTGAATTAACTTGTCCCAAAACTGTACCAACTTGCCCCATAACTGTAACAACCAACTTAAATCTGAAGTCCCTATGTGCTCAAAATATTTGTAATCAGATACGTTGACGTTCTTTACCTTTGTTGAAGCCATTATCTTACATTTATAGACATTGAAAGAGAGCTGCCCAACAATTGAGCCATTCCTGTAATTCCTCGCGAGCGTGCAGCAGCGATACTCTCCAATATACCGGGTGATCAAAAAGTCAGTATAAATTTGAAAACTTAATAAACCACGGAATAATGTAGATAGAGAGGTAAAATTTGACACACACGCTTGGAATGACATGGGGTTTTATTAGAACCAAAAAAAAAAAAAACAAAGTTCACAAAACGTCAGTGACTGCGCACGACAATCGTGTATAAAAGGAGCTGTAATGAGAGAGAGAATCAGATACGCCAGCACTCGCAGCATGTTGACGTTACCTGAAAAGGCGCTTTTGGTGAAGCTGTATTATCAGAATGGGGAATGTGCTAGTTCAGCGTTACGATCCTATCACCATAGGAAGGGGACTCGAACGGGTAAAGGTCCGTTGACAAATGCAGCTGTGGCGAGAATGATTTCGAAGTTCGAAGCCACGGGTCGTTTAGACGATAGACCCCGTAGCGGCCGACCGAGCACAAGGCGTAATGCTGCTGAGACAGTTCAGGAAGAAATGGAGACTGTAGCGGATTCGTCTATGCACGGGGAAGTCAGCGCTCGTGCAGTCGCACGTAGCACCGGCATTCCATACACTACTGTTTGGTTGGCACTTAGGCGTACCCTCCGATGCTATTCGTACAAAATCCATCAGCATCATGAACTGTTACCTGGCGATTTAGTGAAGCGGAGGGCATTTGCGGTGTGGGCGTTTCAAAAGATGGCGGAAGATGACGATTGGTTGAGTAACGTGTTGTGGACTGACGAAGCTCATTTCACGCTCCGAGGGTCTGTCAACGCCCACAACTGCAGAATTCGGGCTACCGAAAATCCTAGAACTGTCGTGGAAACTCCACTGCACGACGAGAAAGTCACGGTATGGGTTGGATTTTCCACATCTACCGTTATCGGGCCTTTTTTCTTCAAGGAAATGCGTGATTCTGGTTTTCTTCCTCTAAAGAACATCATCTTTGCTTTGTCTTACTTTGTTATGCTAATTATTGCTATTCTGATCATTTTTTTAACTTTTGTATTTTTTTGGTTCTACTAAAACCCCCTGTCTTTCCAAGCATGAGTGTCAATTTGTACATCTCTATCTACATTATTCCGTGATTTATTCAGTTTACAAAGTTATACTGAGTTTTTGATCACCCTGTACAACTCCCTCCGCAAACAATCTCCGAGTGCTGCTGATCCCATCTGATAAATCATTTACGTGTACACTGAGAATATTAGAGGTCCTACAAGGCTTTCTTGGTGCATTCGTGCTTCCCTGTGTCTACAGGACGCAACAGTGCAGGAGTGGATCTCTGCGGGCGCTCCGGCGGCGAAGCTGCGCGTGGGCGCCCCGTTCTACGGGCGCACCTACACCCTGGCCAACCCCGACTCGCACGGCCTGGATGCGCCAGTAGTCGGTGCGGGCGTCGCCGGCGCCTACACCCAGGAGGCGGGGCTCCTCGCATACTTCGAGGTACGTAGCCAGCAAGGCAATTCAGTCTGCCTGGCGCAGCGAGCGACGCAGTTCCCACTAAATGGTCTTCAACTGATCAATATGTTGCAATAATTTACTCTAGTCTCAGTCATCATACGAGAGGTAGTCGAAAGATAAGAGCCATTCTGTCTTGGAGATGCAAATAGCCTCGAAATTATTTGGAGCTATCATTAGTGAACGAAATTATTTATGCTGTTTTGTCCAAAATTGACATTCTGAGACCACTGTAGGCCAAACACTGCTCAGATTTCGTCACTACTGCGCCGTCTAAAAGTATCAACACTAGCAAGCACATTGAATACCAACAATTACAGTAATACACTGACGGGGATAAACATCGCAACGGGAAAAAAATAACTAATTTAGAGTAATGAATCGTCGGAAATACATTTGCCTAGGTAACATACACTGTTGGCCATTAAAATTGCTACACCAAGATGAAATGCAGATGATAAACGGGTATTCATTGGACAAATATATTATACTAGAACTGACAAGTGATTACATTTTCACGCAATTTGGGTGTATAGATCCTGAGAAATCAGTACCCAGAACAACCACCTCTGGCCGTAATAACGGCCTTGATACGCCTGGGCATTGAGTCAAACAAGGCTTGCATGGCGTGTACAGTTACAGTTGACCATGCAGCTTCAACATGATACAACAGTTCATGAAGAGTAGTGACTGGCGTATTGTGATGAGCCAGTTGCTCGGCCACCATTGACCAGACGTTGTCAACTGGTGAGAGATCTGGAGAGTGTACTGGCCAGGGCAGCAGTCGAACATTTTCTGTATCCAGAAAGGCCCGTATAGGACTTGCAACATGCGGTCGTGCATTATCCTGCTGAAATGTAGGGTTTCGCAGGGATCGAATGAAGGGTAGAGCCACGGGCCCTAACACATCTGTAATGTAACGTCCACTGTTCAAAGTGCCGTCAATGCGAACAAGAGGTGACCGAGACGTGCAACCAATGGCACCCCATACCATCACGCCGAGTGATACGTCAGCATGGCGATGACGAACACACGCTTCCAACGTGCGTTCACCGCGATGTCGCCAAACGCGGATTCGATCATCATGATGCTGTAAACAGAACTCGGATTCATCAAAAAAAATGACGTTTTGCCATTCGTGCACCCAGGTTCGTCGTTGAGTACACCATCGCAGGCGCTCCTGTCTGTGATGCAGCGTCAAGAGCAATCGCAGCCATGGTCTCTGAGCTGATAGTCCATGCTGCTGCAAACGTCGTCGAACTGTTCGTGCAGATGGTTGTTCTCTTGAAAACGTCCCCATCTGTTCACTCAGGGATCGAGACGTGGCTGCACGATCCGTTACAGCCATGCGGATAATATGCCTGTCATCTCGACTGCTAGTGATACGAGGCCGTTGGGATCCAGCACGGCATTCCGTATTACCCTCCTGAACCCACCGATTCCATATTCTGCTAACAGTCACTCGACCAACGCGAGCAGCAATGTCGCGATACGATAAACCGCAGTCGCGATAGGCTACAATCCGACCTTTATCAAAGTCGGAAACGTGATGGTACGCATTTCTCCTCCTTACACGAGGCATCACAACACCGTTTCACCAGGCAACGCTGGTCAACTGCTGTTTGTGTGTGAGAAATCGGTTGGAAACTTTCGTCATGTCAGTACGTTGTAGGTGTCGCCACCGGCGCCAACCTTGTGTGAATGCTCTGAAAAGCTAATCATTTGCATACCACAGCATCTTCTTCCTGTCGGTTAAATTTCGCGTCTGCAGCACATCTTCGTGGTGTAGCAATTTTAATGGCCAGTAGCGTATTTAAGTGGTGACATTGCAAAATCACAGGTGAATGTGAGCTCGGGATAAGCCATTCCAAATGTGAAGTGCTGGTACATTAATAACCGGTGTTCCCTCTAGAATGTCGAATGCAACCATGGAAACGTATGTGCACTGTGTTGTACAGGTGCTGGGTGTCAGTTTGTGGGTGAAGTTCTACGCCTGTCGGTCAATACAGCGACGGTTACTGCTATTTGTGGCTGACGCCGGAACTGTCGTCCGATTATGTCCCATAAGTGCTCGACTGCAGACAGATCTGGTGATTGAGCAGCCCAAGGCAACATGTCGACACTCTTTAGAGCGTGTTGGGTTACAATAGCAGTATGTCGGCGAGATTTGTCGTATTGGAAAACACCCACTGGAATTCTGTTCATGAACAGTGGCAAACAGGTAGGATGACCAAAATGACGTACAAATTTGCGGTCAGATTGCTAGGCATAATCACGAAAGTACTCCTGCTGACATATGAAATCACACACAAGACCATGACTCCAGGTGTATGCCTAGTGCGTAGACAGGTTGCAGCCCCCCAACTGGCCTCCTTCTAACCAACATGCGGTCGTCACGGCACGAAGGCAGAACCAGCTTTCGTCAGTAAACACAACAGAGTTCCACCCTGTCCTCCATTGAGCTCTCTAGACACCATTGAAGTCTCAGATGGACCATTGAAGTCGCAGATGGTGGTGCTTTGGGCTCAGTGGAATGTCCGCTACAGGGTGTCTGGTTCAGGTCTGTCCTAGAAGCAACCGATGTGTAACAGTTCGTTGTATCGCTGGGATGCTAGCTGCTGTTCAAATTGCTGCTACAGATGCGGTATGATGCACCAGAGCCATACGCCGAACACGATGGTCTTCCCTCTCGGTAGAGCTACATGGCCGCCCAGAGCCCGGTCTTCTTCCGACCGTACATTCTCGTGACTGCCGCTGCAAGCAATCATCTACAGTGGCTACATTCCTGCAAAATCTTTTTGCAGTATTGCAGGAGGAACGTCCAGCTTCTCGTGGCTCTATTACACGACCTCGTTCAGACTCAGTGAGGTGATGTTAATGACGTCTTTCTCGCCTTAAAGGCATTCTTGACTAACGTCAGCTCACCACGTCCAGTCTGAAAGGTAACTAACGTTCACGACAGTTACTGTGCTTATTTAATGCAAACATGACTTTTATACACATAGTGGAGCTACTAGCACCACTGTTACGTGACAGGCACGAAATTGGAAGGGACATCCATCTTTCAGATGTAGAACCACGCCTGCCACCTTTCGTTTATGTCGCACAATTCGTTCTTGGTACAGCGATTTTTTACCGCCAGTTTATTTAGAACAATGCTGTAGTCACAGGAAAAACCAGTTCAAACAATAACAAAAATTATCACAACATGCGTGGGAGGAACTTAACTTATTAATGTCGCTGACTGCAAGACATATCAAGTTCTGACATTAAATACTGTAAGTGAATATGGGCTACGTTATTAAAACCGAGCTCTACTCCTTTGAAGCAATACATGATATGAAGTAACACATTAGACAAACCAACACAGTGAGAGCGCAAACGCTAAGAGACGATGTCGGTTTGAAAGCTAGAACTTGCAAAATTTATGCGAAATCGAATTTCGACAAAGGAACTCACATCAACTCAAGTACAAAATGAGAGCTGTTCAATGAATTGCTTAACCGAATCTGACTGCTGAAGTTACCAATCCTTTGGCCATAGTCGGCCGAGGTGGCCGAGCGGTTCTAGGCGCTACAGTCTGGAACCGCGCGACCGCTACGGTCGCAGGTTCGAATCCTGCCTCGGGCATGGATGTGTGTGATGTCCTTAGGTTAGTTAGGTTTAAGTAGTTCTAAGTTCTAGGGGACTGATGACCACAGCAGTTAAGTCCCATAGTGCTCAGAGCTACTTAAACCTAACTAACCTAAGGACAGCACACAAAATCCAGCCATCACGAAGCAGAGAAAATCCCTGACCCCGCCGGGAATCGAACCCGGGAACCCGGGCGTGGGAAGCGAGAACGCTACCGCACGACCACGAGATGCGGGCCCATTTGAACCATTTGAACCTTTGGCCATATTTGCATTGAGGCTTCCTGCGACCGGTTTCAGTGGGGAAGCGTTTGAATGTCTGGGGAAAAAATATTTCCAATCAGCTCCTCAACCAGGGCACGAGTCCTCTTACATCACGTCATGGGACCACAACAGAACAAAGAAATTCTACCGAAGTGTTTGGGTTACCAATGCTCCATTTTTGTCCGACCTAGGATGAATCTGAGCTTCGCAGAGTGACGTGTATACAGGCGCCCCATGAGTGGTCAGTATTCAGGGACATGAGAGCAACGATCATTTCAAGCAAAGAATTTCATATGGACACATGCGTATTTCTAACACATTCACATCCAAGCTTTGTCATACATGTTACTTTACAGCTGTTATACAGTTCACAATAAATGTCAGCTCCAATGCAGCAGTTGTGCACTCGCGGGAGAACATGTCTGAGTGGCTCTGCACGTTCCCTAATTAGAGCAGCAGGATTCATGATGCGACCAAGCAGTTCATCTCGCGTATTCACCTTCGTTTGTAAACCTCGGATTTCATTCAACTCCATAAACAAAGATCTAATGGCATAAGATACTCATATAATCAAAAGACTAATTCCATTACTAATATATTATGTATTTGAATTGTAACTTTTTGTTACTAGTTAAAGTCATTTTCATAGCGGTTTGAAGAAGTTACTGTACATTAGCATAATCTATTAGACTTGTGTTAAGAAATTCACTGTAAATTTCCTTTTTCGTCTACTTTACATTAATCTCTTTCTGAGAAGTGGGGGGGGGGGCGGTGATGTAAGTTTTCTTGCTTGTTCTTGGTGATGCGAGCCCTCTTTTATTCAATGTGTCATATTTCATATTTATATACTGGATATTTTTCAAGCAGAAGTCTTCAGTAGTCGATATGTTACGCTACAGAGATCGTGAGTACAAGCGACGTGATCTTTGATTGTCGTAGCGTTGTCGCTGCCAACGTAGTATTCAGTGAGAAGTAAGAGAATAGAGTGTTGCCCACACTGCTGAGTGGTCTGGAAATAACTAGCAGAACGTAGAGAGGCAAACACTGCGGATGGTGCTTTTTGGAAATATGATTTTGTGAAGACTTATTTGAAAAGTGTGAACATACACAGGTAACATCGTCGTTGCATTGCTTGCTCCAGCGTAATTTGTCATGTGTTTAAGAGAGGCAAATTTTTCTTATGATTCTTCTTTACTGGGTTGGGTCAGTTTGCCATCTTTGGAATAGGGCATATCTCAATATGAATTTTTTGCTTCAAATGAGCGTTCCTGTTATATTCCTGAATATCGATCATTCCTCCTGGGACACCGTGTATGTTAAGCAATAGTCGACTGCAACATGGCATACAGAAAAAAATATACTTTTATGACCGCTAATCGTGTCTTGTAAGGCAATCGTTCGTAAACATCGTAAGTTCTTTGATGGCAAAACGTTGCCGAAGATGCAGCCATCTTTTCAATTTCCAAGCACTTTTAATAATGTTGTACTGGCTTCTTCTAAGGCTCTACATGGAAGTTCTCCTCCTGGATAGATCGGGATGTAGTGGGCACGCCCAACAGCAACATTTTTAGCACCCATTGGAATAGACTTGCATTATCAAGAAATATAATTTTTTATTCCTCTGCTGCTTAGCTTTCACACCTGGCAGTTAACGAAAGGGATCATTAGTTTTGCATCTGCGATGTATAGGTTAGAAAGAAAGACAAAGTTGAGTTTTATCTTCAGTAACACTGCTTACTTTGAGTTTCCACTCGAAGATGGTTTTAACCTACTGGGGTTGGACGTCCGCTTTCACCCGCGACATAATGATGTCGCTGGTTAGGCCTTATGTGCGTACTGGTTAGGCCCTATGTGCGTAAAGAGAGAGAGAACAGAATACTGACAATTTTTCCTACATTAGTTTTTAGTGCAAAGCTAGAAAAGTAGACATGTAATAATGTTTTACAATGTTTTATAAATATACTATTTCTGCATGTTTTAGAATCAAAGAAGCCACTGATAAGGCGTTATTTGTCGCTGAAACTAGTTTGGGAATAAATAAATGAATAACGAAATGATTTGCATCAAGGCAGACCCTCAAACCCATGTTACCAGAAGTACAGGCATAGAAAGAAGCCTAGAGAAAACTGAGAAAAATATTTCTCAGAATGTACGTCTTGCTAATTTGATAATACCCCTTTTTACTATACGTCACAGCATTATTTTACAATTGTTTCCGCTGTTTCCGGGATTTTTTTCCGGCATATATCATGTCATCTGCAGCTGTATGAGCGGCTGTTAGCAAAAACCAAAAAATACAAAAGCGTGAACTTAAGTATGTCAACATCATACAGTTGGAATTGAGTGTTATGGATATACACTCCTGGAAATTGAAATAATAACACCGTGAATTCATTGTCCCAGGAAGGGGAAACTTTATTGACACATTCCTGGGGTCAGATACATCACATGATCACACTGACAGAACCACAGGCACATAGACACAGGCAACAGAGCATGCACAATGTCGGCACTAGTACAGTGTATATCCACCTTTCGCAGCAATGCAGGCTGCTATTCTCCCATGGATACGATCGTAGAGATGCTGGATGTAGTCCTGTGGAACGGCTTGCCATGCCATTTCCACCTGGCGCCTCAGTTGGACCAGCGTTCGTTCTGGACGTGCAGACCGCGTGAGACGACGCTTCATCCAGTCCCAAACATGCTCAATGGGGGACAGATCCGGAGATCTTGCTGGCCAGGGTAGTTGACTTACACCTTCTAGAGCACGTTGGGTGGCACGGGATACATGCGGACGTGCATTGTCCTGTTGGAAGTTCCCTTGCCGGTCTAGGAATGGTAGAACGATGGGTTCGATGACGGTTTGGATGTACCGTGCACTATTCAGTGTCCCCTCGACGATCACCAGTGGTGTACGGCCAGTGTAGGAGATCGCTCCCCACACCATGATGCCGGGTGTTGGCCCTGTGTGCCTCGGTCGTATGCAGTCCTGATTGTGGCGCTCACCTGCACGGCGCCAAACACGCATACGACCATCATTGGCACCAAGGCAGAAGCGACTCTCATCGCTGAAGACGACACGTCTCAATTCGTCCCTCCATCCACGCCTGTCGCGACACCACTGGAGGCGGGCTGCACGATGTAGGGGCGTGAGCGGAAGACGGCCTAACGGTGTGCGGGACCGTAGCCCAGCTTCATGGAGACGGTTGCGAATGGTCCTCGCCGATACCCCAGGAGCAACAGTGTCCCTAATTTGCTGGGAAGTGGCGGTGCGGTCCCCTACGGCACTGCGTAGGATCCTACGGTCTTGGCGTGCATCCGTGCGTCGCTGCGGTCCGGTCCCAGGTCGTCGGGCACGTGCACCTTCCGCCGACCACTGGCGACAACATCGATGTACTGTGGAGACCTCACGCCCCACGTGTTGAGCAATTCGGCGGTACGTCCACCCGGCCTCCCGCATGCCCACTATACGCCCTCGCTCAAAGTCCGTCAGCTGCACATACGGTTCACGTCCACGCTGTCGCGGCATGCTACCAGTGTTAAAGACTGCGATGGAGCTCCGTATGCCACGGCAAACTGGCTGACACTGACGGCGGCGGTGCACAAATGCTGCGCAGCTAGCGCCATTCGACGGCCAACACCGCGGTTCCTGGTGTGTCCGCTGTGCCGTGCGTGTGATCATTGCTTGTACAGCCCTCTCGCAGTGTCCGGAGCAAGTATGGTGGGTCTGACACACCGGTGTCAATGTGTTCTTTTTTCCATTTCCAGGAGTGTAGTTTTGGTGTGTACTAGATTGTTACGTAGTTCGTCATATGCTCATGTTCGCTGGACGGCTTGCAGCTAGTTTTAGGCACAGGAAAAAAAACTTTCGCACCTTTTTATGTTTTTCTGTGTCTCAAAGTAGTCCAACGGACGTGAGCACATGACAAACTACGTAACAACCTAGTATACACAAAAACTGTATCCACAACACTACCATAATCCCAGTTGTGTAACGTTAATACACATAACTTCATGCTTTTGTACTTGTTTACTAACAGCCATTCATACAGTTGCAGACGACATGATTTATACCGACAAAAACGGCAACAAGAAAAAGCAGAAAACATGCCGGAAACAGTGGCAACATTCGTAAAACTATGCTGTGGCATATAGTAAATAGGGTATTATGAAATTATTCACAGAAAACAATATTTGAAACGAAACAGTAGACATGTAATAATGTTTTACAATGTTTTATAAATATACTATTTCTGCATGTTTTAGAATCAAAGAACCCACTGATAAGGCGTTATTTGTCGCTGAAACTGGTTTGGGAATAAATGAATAACGAAGTGATTAGCATCAAGGCAGACACTCAAACCCATGTTGTTGTTTTTACATGCAAACACGGACCAATGGAAGAGTTTCAAGATAAAATTATTGACTTAAACTTACATTCGATGTTAACAAATTCCTCTTTACCACAAATATTTTCCTTGCTAGTGCTAGTCTACATTTCATATACTCTCTAATACGCTTCGAAATAGTACAGTAACTGCCAAAAATGGTACAGCCAGCAATAATGTCAGATATAAATATTTTCTGACCCAAAGCCATTGTTTGCTGCCACATGACTAACGTCGATCACTTATATAAATTGGAATGAGACAACACAATACACAAGCGATTGCATAAAATAAAGCCTGCTGCACTCGTTTGGACCTTTCAGAAACTAAATTAAAAAGTATTTCCCGCTATCTGACCCGTTCCCTTGTCAGAAGCCATCAAGGCCATTAATAAATGCACCTACTACTTTCTTTTCAGATATGCATGGCGACCTGGACAGAAACAGTTATTGAGGACGGCGAGGCCTATGCCTACAGCGGCAACCAGTGGGTCAGCTTCAAGAATCCCCAGACAATGCAAACCTTGGTGAGTTATGATGGTCAAATAATTGAAATAACGAACTTCTAATTTGGAGACACAAATAATGTAAGTAACCAAGAAATAGGGAGAAACATGTCACGTAAAAAAAAAGCATTCCATCTCAGCCGCTATGTGTCACAGGATACAGATATTGGGGACCGGGGGGGGGGAGGGGGGGGGGGAATGTGTGTGGTCCGCACACCGCCCTCCCGGCCGTTGTGAACTAGTCTCTCAGTTGGCATCACAAGGTCTGAGTGCACCCCGCTTGCCAACAGCGGTCGGCAGTCCGGACGGTTAACCATGCAGTTGCTAGCCAACTCGACAGCGCTTAACTTCGGTGATCTCACACGAACGGGTGTTACCACTGCGGTAAAGCCGCTGGCAAAATAAGTAGCCTACGCATACCACAAAAAAATTCAATGAGAGAGAGGAAACAAGTCACCAAACCACTCGTGACAGAGTAGAGAGAAAATCGGATAGAGGCTTACTACAATTTTAGAAACGTACTTCTTCTGAAAAACTCTTCATCTATCGCAAATGGCTAGTATTACGAGATATTTCTGTAACAATTATTATTAACTGACTGCGTTTTATCCGTTAAGTGCGAAGTTCTTCATCTGGTGCGAGCTTCCGAAATATAGACAAATTCGTAAATGCCTTTTCCAATCTCTAGTCCCTTTTCCAATCTCTAGCCGTATATTTCTTCAAAACTTAAAGCCTTTAACGCCTGGCGAGTAAAGATAAGTCAAAGTTTTCCTACCTGAGCGTAGTTCCACTTTCACATATATGTTAATCAAGAAGAATACCATATAATCAGTCTACTGATAATTTGAAAATTTATTCAGGCACAGTTTTAAAGTATTCGGGTCGCGTGTTGCTGGATACAACATTTGAATTTCCCTTCCTCTTGACCGCTATACTTGTTTTGCCCAACCTCAGAAATCTTTTGTGAGCCTACATAGCCAACATAGCTTTCATTGGAACATGCATTCATGCGGCAGTTGGACAAAAATAAGGAATTCATGTCTGAACATAAATACAGGTCCTAGCCAAGCCTGCAGGATGCTATAAAGACTCCTTTCTTACTAGGCTAATTACTGTTTAGCTCTACAGGGCCTTTATACTGAAATGTTTCCCCACACCACCTAGTATTGTCTTTCTATGTGTGTGAGTAACTGTATGTTCACTGTTGTGGGTAAATACATACAGCTTACACAGGGCGATGTGTGAAACTGATAGCGATTACACGCTTCCGCTGTTGTAGAAATCTGCTCCAGATGTTGCAGATACCGTGTTGAGCTGAAAGTGGTAACCAAAGTACGGAGAAATATTCTTCGGGGCTCTGTTGCATAGCAATCAGATTGCTTTCAGTTCTGAGAAATGTCCAGTTACTATTGTGGATTTGAATGATCCATGAAGTGACTTCTTTTCCGAAGAAAACATCGAACTATTTCACTAGAACTGAACGCTCCCGTCGGAACTGTTCTCAAGCTGGTGTTTATTAGTAAATCACAATAGCAGTATATCGCTGGGTGTATAATAATACGTACCTTCTTGAAATGAAAAATATTTTATTGTTCTATTAACTGATTTCCTTCCATATACACTTATATTTTACAATGTGAATCAAAAACTCGCAATGGCGTCGATTTTTACATCACAAGAATGGCTCTCCTCTCCTCAAAATTACTCTTAACAAGAACAAAAACTCTATATCCTAAGAATAATTATGTGAGCGCTGACCGCCACAGAGTAATAAACAATATCTTTGTCTCTCTCTCTCTCTCTCTCTGTCACAGCAAGTTACGCTACATGATACATCATATATGCCCCTCTTGTGGACGAACGTTTTTGGGCAAAAACAAACACGAGCTTTCACACAACACTATATCGGTGATTGTTTATGACGCTGTATTAATATCCACAAGAGTATTAATGTCCACTGTATTTCTTATGATATTTGGTATTAGTGAGTGACTACCTAAATGGAAATTATAGATTTGGGTGCATATACTGCTGACAAAGCCTGTGCTGCTTGAAAATTCCTGATGCAGCTTATATGCATAGCTTACATGCTTGCTTTTATTCATTTGTCGAGGATGGCATGAGGTGTGATCATAAACCTCTTTCATCATCTCTCAAAGCTTCTGTCACTCGCCTTGGGATGTCTCAAACGGATAATCTAGCCATTCGGCCAAGCCCCACAAAGGAAAACCAAGAAAAACCTCGGGGTAGATTTACCACCCTCGTATTTCTCATTTGCAAAGAAAATTAATTGAATTACAATGGAAAAAATTAAAAAACATATTTACAATATGGATTTTTTTAATGAATTTAAACACTGTTCACAAAAGAAACACAACACTGTTAATCTTCTGTGTCTTGAGGTGTTCCGTCGACGCGTTGGTTTACGTCCATCTACGATTCCCTTCTATCTGTCATCTCCGGGTAACTGATTGAATTCTATTCTCATTTCACCGTCTCCTCGTGGGTATTATGGTTTTCCGCATATGGTTAACATGAAAATTAGAGTCAGTGTAAGATCCGTGGAAAAGGTGTTTGATCTATGATGAGCTGAAATAGAATCTAATCTAAAGTTCTTTCTAATTCTCTGTCCTGAATTCGAAATATTCGGAAGTCGTAAGGTGTTCTTCATTTCTATCAACAACCCTAGAATGCACTATACACAAATCCAACTGGTGCTGCCGTGTCAACTTATGCTCGTCATCTTTCAGATGGACTTTAACATTTGTTGATGTGCTTATAACTGAAAGGCATTCGCTCAGTTGGTAACTTCGCGAGCAACAATTGACATAATTTACATACACAGGTATGTTACAACAATAGTACAATTATAAAGACAATGTCCATCACAAAAGATTGAAACAAAGTAATAGGCGTCCTTTTAAAACTGAGAACGGGTTACCCCTTCCGAACAGCATGACTTCAGCTCAGCGAGTAAAAAAGCAAATACAAACATACACTGACATTGTTAAATTGACATAAGAAAAATATCTTGCCATAGACCAGATTCATTTGAGTCACTAACCCATGGTCATTATGCATTGTGAAACCTGATTGAAGTTACTATCAACTAAATATAAAAAAAAAATTTAAAAGAAATCATTCGTACTATAGCTAAATTCTCTGCATACTGAAAAGAAAACTTATCTTTACAGTGGAAAACAAATACATAATGTCTGCATATCTCTCGAACATTATGCCTGAAAAGAAAAACTAACTACTAAATTGCAAAAAGAAAGAAACTATCCTAAGTATGATTGATAGGTTTAATGAAAATTCTCTAATCAATATTTTGATAAGATTAGTATCTTCAATCTTCAGAATCTTCAGTCATCATGAAATTGCTTTAACAAGTGATGAGCATACATTCCTTTCAACTTTCCATTCTTCACATCCTTCAAAACATAAGTTCCTGGATGGGGTATTTTGGTAATCACAAATGGTCCTTGATACAATAATTGCCATTTTGTGTTCTTCCTCTGTATAAGTGAAGCCTTAGGATGAGTTTTTACTAAAACTTGGTCTTTCACTATATATGTTTTTATATTTCCAAGTCGATTGTCAAAATATATTTTCCTTTTTCTTGCCTTGTCCATTATATTGAGTAAGGATTGTCGTACTTTATTTTGTAGGTCTATTTTGTTAATAGCTACTTTAGGAATTGGTCGAATCCAGTCATTCTGTTCCTGTTTTCCAAACATCAGTTCGTATGGGGTGCATTCTGTCGTAGTATGTGGCATATTGTTTACAATTTCCTGAAAATCGTGAAGATAATCGATCCATTTGGGTTGCTGGTTGTGGCAATATGTTTTCATGAACCGGTTTAATTCACGAAAAATTCGTTCCACGGGATTCGCCGAAGGGTGGTACACTGACGTTAGAATTTGTTTTATACCACAACTGGCTAATGTTTGCCTCCAACGAAATCCAGTGAACATTGACCCATTGTCAGAAAGAATAGCCTTGGTTTGCCTACCTTGACTATATAATCCTTGACCAGCTTCTTGGCTATGGATGCAGCAGTAGCTGATTTTAATGGGTAAAGTTTGACATACTTAGTGAACATATCAAGAAAAGCTACAATATATTTGTATCCTCCCCTTGATGATGGTAGAGGACCACAGACGTTGACCGAAATGATTGACAGCGGTTTAGTGGGTATAATAGGATGTAGGAAATCTTTCACACAAAAATTTCCTGGTTTGGCTAGCTGACAAATTTTACATTTCCTTAACTGTCTGTGTACTTTCCTGCGAATGTTTAGGAAGTAGCAATATGCTTGAATCTTCCGAGCACACTTTAATACTCCAAAATGTCCCCAAGTGATGTGCGTGTGCAAAATTAAGTCATTCTCATTCTTCTCGGGAATACACACCTTCCAATTATCTGAATCAAGATGCCCTTTGAAAAATAAGACGTCGTCCTCAACTTTGTACAGTCTCTTCAGATCATCGTTTCCAGGCTTTGCTAAAGTTTCCTTTATTGAATGCCAACGAGGATCTTCATTCTGTAGTTTTTCCATATTCTTACACATGTCTAGAAAATGTTTCCTATATATCTATCAGTCATTATAAGAACATTAAATTCGGACCGATTGTCTGTGATGTTGATAGTTGACAAATCTCCATCTGGCATTCTAGACAGTGCATCAGCGATGAAATTATCCTGTCCGCTTATGTATTTAATTTCAAATTGAAACTCTTGGAGTGAGAGCGTCCATCTTGCTAATCTTGGATGTAATAATTTACATGTTTGCAAAAAACTTAACGCTTTGTGGTCACAGTATACTGTTGTCTTCGCTCCGTATAAGTAATAGTAAAATTTCTTAAATGACCAGACTACGGCCAATGCTTCCCTTTCGGTAGTCGTATATGTTCTTTCACAAGCAGTTAAGAGTCGGCTAGCAGACGCTATTGGACAGAAAGTTGATTTTCTATCTATCATGTTTACTTGGAAGAGGCATGAACCTATTCCAATTTCCAAAGCATCTGCCATTAAACCGAATTCTTGGCTCATATCTGGATGATATAATATTTGTGAATTGACTAAGGCATGTTTTATTGCTTCAAATGCATTCTGACATTGTTGCGTCCACACCCACGGAGTATTTTTGCGCAACAAGCTGTACAACGGTTCTGCATTAATAGAGTGGTCGTGAATGAAACGCCTGAAAAAAGAGACAACTCCGAGGAAGCCCTTTAACTGCCTTTTTGTTGTTGGAACTGCAATGTTTTTGATTGCCTTTAGTTTCTCGGAGTCCGGTAAGATGCCTTTTCCCTTTATAAGATGACCCAAAAATTTGATTTTATCTCAAGCAAAATGGGACTTTTGCTGATTTACGGTTATGCCTGCTTGCTTGAAACGTTCTAACACTCTTCTCAATAAATCAACGTGCTCCTTCCATGTGGTCGTAGCTATGAGCATGTCGTCCACAAACAAAGTTAAATTGCTTCGAAGTGCAGGTCCCAATGCATAATCTAGAGCATTTATAAAAACTCCTGAGCTCACGTTTAGCCCGAAAGGTAAAACCTTAAATTGATAGCTTCTACCTGCATGTAGAAATGCGGTGTACTTTTTTGATGGTTCGTCTAGAGCCACCTGCCAAAATGAACTTCTCAGATCAATATTTGTTAAGTATTTTATCCCCTCGAACTTTTGAATTAGCTCATCGATATTTTCCGGATGAGTTCGCACGGGCACGATAATCTTTTTTATCTGCCGTGCGTCTAGCACGAGACGAACTTTTCCTCCTTTTTTCGAGACAATATGAAGCGGACTACAGTATGGACTCGTCGAAGGTTCGATCAGATCCCATTCAAGCATCTGGTGGATTTCCGCATCAACTACCTTTCGTTGGTGCCACGGTACTGGATAAAAAATACGCAGAAAACTTGGTGTGGTATCACATCTAAATTGCATGTGTATCCCTTGATTACACCAGGTCTTTCTTGAAAGACTTCATGATATTCCTGTAGAAGATCATATAATTGCTTTCTTTGGTGTTGTTGCAAATATTCAGGTTCTTGCACCTTTTCATATACCATATCTTCAGGGTTTAAAACTGGTTGCAAGTAATTAATTTGGTAATACCGTACAGGTTTGCTAGGTATCCACTTTATTTGCAGCTTTCGTCCCTGACAATACTTTCCATGGTTACTATATTCCCCGAGAAGATTCACTTGATGTTTCTGATCCATTATTGTAAAACTGGCACGGCCTAGAGAAAAATCGATATGTCAATTTCTCTCTCTAAATTCAACTATATCCAGGATACAGTCCTCAACCAATTTTTCTATTACAAGGAACGTGCAATTTATAGCTACATTTCCTATATCTAACTGGAGTTGAGTCTGCACTTTAACCTGAGAAAACTTATGACCAGTAGGACCTACAATTCTACAACATTGAACAGGAAAAATCGGTGGATTTGCTTTCTGAAGTATTCTTTGAAATAACTTCTCAGAAACGACATTTACTGTTGCTCCTGTATCTAAAGTAACTTGCACAGTAATGCCTTCAATTGCCGCCTGAATTTTCGCAACAGGTTCAGTGATATGTTCCTCTTGACAAGGCATCATATCCTGCTGAAGTTCTTCTATTAATAATCTGCCATCATTGTACCGAAAAAAATTGACGCTTGAATTTTCGCCCCAGAAAACTTCCTCGACTGCACCGTCGGGGTTTCTGACAGTCGAGTTTAGTTTGACGATTGTCCATTGTTAGTAGATGTCTGCTCCGTTACGTCAGTTATTATTGGTGGTTGATTTCTCCATTCATTTGCATTAGTATTTGGTACCCAACCTAAAGTTTGTGGTTGGTTGTGATATTCTTGGGTTGGTTGCTGATATCGGCGTTTTTGCTGATAATTCCCTTCTTGATAGTATCCTTTCCTCTTCTTATTATTCTTCCTCCATTTCCGTTTATATGTTTGTTCACATTGTTGGTCATGATTACACTGGTCAGGATTTTCGTTACCAAATTTCACGTTTTTCTGGAAATAATTCACCTGTGGGTTTGATGAATTGTGTGCAAAAGGTTTGTTTCCATACTGTTTGTTGTTACTATTGTATTTGTTAGGTTGGTAACGTGGTTGGTTATAGCGCACACGTGATTCTTCGAACAGAATGTCTATTGAATCCAATGTGGCTAGAAAATCTTCCACATGTTGTTCAGGCACATGTAGAAGTTTTTCCCTAACTTCAAGTGGAAGTTTGCCCTTTAATATTTGAATGATATCCTGTGTCGGGATTGGTTCATTCCAGTATTTGCTTTTATTTGTATACTTCTCGAAATACTTTCTTAAAGATCCATTTTCGAAAGAAAAAGATTGTGGGTCAAAAACTTCCTTACGTAGTCTTTCTTGTACTCCCTTATTCCAGTATTTGTGCAAGAAAGCGTGTTCAAATTGGTCATAATCTTGACACCAATCGGATGCTTCTGACGCCCACATCGATCCATCTCCATGTATGAATCCTGCAACGTACATAATTTTTTGTTGCTCAGTCCACATTCGCGGCAATATCCCTTTAAATTGCTTGATAAATACCACGGGATTGATCGACTTCCTTTCGGGAATAAATATCTGGAATTGACGATATTTAAGCATTTTTTCTTCATTCATAGTCACAGGTGTATTCTGGTGGCTACTTCGCGGTGAATGATAATCTCGATAATTTGTTTCTGGTTGATTACGTAAATATGCACCAATACATGGATATTGTTGCATGGATTCGGTTTCACTGGTTTCATCAGGAATAATGTCAGCTTTTGATAAACTGCAAGTAGTATGTGCCCCTCTAGTATTAACTATACCCTGCTGGCATGCTTTTAATGTATTTTCTATCTTTGCTTTCCAAGCAGGAAATTCATCTCCTATATTCTCCTTAATCTCTTTAACTCCTGCTTTAAGTTGTTCTTGTGCAGCTTCGTTGTTAACTTGCACGTTAGAAACCGTTTCTTTCAAGATTTTGTCAACATAATTTCGCACTGTCTCGGTTTGCTCTTTCGCCCAATCTTCAGTGTCCTTAGAGAATGCGATCTTATGTTCATTGAAAAGTCTCTCTATGTGTTTCTCGCCTTCGAGACTGAGAGTGTCTATCCTCCGAGTAAGCTCAATGACAGCTTGCTCGTTTTCGTGCTTAATTGTATTCACGTCTTGCGCAATAGTGTTCTGTACATGAATAACTTCTTGCACTTGTTGATTTAGTGTATCTTGACGACATAAGATGTCTTTGTATTTGTTTGTTAATTCCTGATACTGTTGTTCTTGTGTAACTATGAGTTGTGCCTGACTGGCAATCAAGTGACTCTGCTTTGTTTCCAAACACTGGAATTTTTCAGTAATCTTATCATTTATTTCTTTTAGTTTATTAGATTGCTCCTGAGCCAAATTAAATTGCGCACTCTCCAATACTTGGAATATACGATTCATGTCATTTGCAAACGTGGATTGCGTGGTTTCCAATGCTTTAATCCCTTGTGTTATGACAGTCAAACTTGACATCAGCTGGGATAACAAATCGGTATTCTCAGCAATTGGCGATTGCACTGGGCTTAATGAGGATTGTACTGACACAATTTTCGGTACAGTCATTTCGTTTTCGCACGCGTCTGTGTCAGAGATGAAATTCATGTTGTTTGTTGGTTGCTGCATATTTCTCTGGACTTCTTTCGACATATGAACGTCGGAACTAGCAACCGTTTGTGTCGACGGCGTGAGCGCATTAATTACTGCTGGTTGCTCAGCCGTAATCGACATATCGCTAACTACGGCGGTATTAAATTCTGTGGCACTAGTTGACGATGCATTCACACTATTTAATTCATTTTGTGGCATTGTGATGCGTGCTTGCTTATTGGCTTTGAACATAGATCTAGTTATCACCATGTGAATGAGCAATTGACAGTTTCTCCTCTAAATAAGTCCTACAAAAGTGATTATTAAATTTTACACACGCAAAAAACGTTAATGTCCTAATGCTGTTAATGTACACTTTACAATGTGACACACAGTACACAGATAACACATAAAATATTGTCTTACTATATCTACTGAAATACTGGAATTCTAGTAAAAGTAATGTAGCAACACTATTTATACTTAGAAAATTAATATATGAAAGGTCACTACAATGCATAAATGCTCAAGAAAGCTAGTAATTCAAATGTTCTGGCCTTTTTGAAGTTTCTGCCCGGCTGCTGGGACGGCGCACTCGTTCTCTTCACAAGATACTCCCGCACGTTCAGTTAGCATGAAACATACAAAGGACCATAATGTAGTTACTCTATAAAACTAGACATATACAGGGTGTTTCAAAAATGACCGGTATATTTGAAACGGCAATAAAAACTAAACGAGCAGCGATAGAAATACACCGTTTGTTGAAATATGCTTGGGACAACAGTACATTTTCAGGCGGACAAACTTTCGAAATTACAGTAGTTACAATTTTCAACAACAGATGGCGCTGCAAGTGATGTGAAAGATAAAGAAGACAACGCAGTCTGTGGGTGCGCCATTCTGTACGTCGTCTTTCTGCTGTAAGCGTGTGCTGTTCACAACGTGCAAGTGTGCTGTAGACAACATGGTTTATTCCTTAGAACAGAGGATTTTTCTGGTGTTGGAATTCCACCGCCTAGAACACAGTGTTGTTGCAACAAGACGAAGTTTTCAACGGAGGTTTAATGTAACCAAAGGACCGAAAAGCGATACAATAAAGGATCTGTTTGAAAAATTTCAACGGACTGGGAACGTGACGGATGAACGTGCTGGAAAGGTAGGGCGACCGCGTACGGCAACCACAAAGGGCAACGCGCAGCTAGTGCAGCAGGTGATCCAACAGCGGCCTCGGGTTTCCGTTCGCCGTGTTGCAGCTGCGGTCCAAATGACGCCAACGTCCACGTATCGTCTCATGCGCCAGAGTTTACACCTCTATCCATACAAAATTCAAACGCGGCAACCCCTCAGCGCCGCTACCATTGCTGCACGAGAGACATTCGCTAACGATATAGTGCACAGGATTGATGACGGCGATATGCATGTGGGCAGCATTTGGTTTACTGACGAAGCTTATTTTTACCTGGACGGCTTCGTCAATAAACAGAACTGGCGCATATGGGGAACCGAAAAGCCCCATGTTGCAGACCCATCGTCCCTGCATCCTCAAAAAGTACTGGTCTGGGCCGCCATTTCTTCCAAAGGAATCATTGGCCCATTTTTCAGATCCGAAACGATTACTGCATCACGCTATCTGGACATTCTTCGTGAATTTGTGGCGGTACAAACTGCCTTAGACGACACTGCGAACACCTCGTGGTTTATGCAAGATGGTGCCCGGCCACATCGCACGGCCGACGTCTTTAATTTCCTGAATGAATATTTCGATGATCGTGTGATTGCTTTGGGCTATCCGAAACATACAGGAGGCGGCGTGGATTGGCCTCCCTATTCGCCAGACATGAACCCCTGTGACGTCTTTCTGTGGGGACACTTGAAAGACCAGGTGTACCGCCAGAATCCAGAAACAATTGAACAGCTGAAGCAGTACATCTCATCTGCATGTGAAGCCATGCCGCCAGACACGTTGTCAAAGGTTTCGGGTAATTTCATTCAGAGACTACGCCATATTATTGCTACGCATGGTGGATATGTGGAAAATATCGTACTATAGAGTTTCCCAGACCGCAGCGCCATCTGTTGTTGAAAATTGTAACTACTGTAATTTCGAAAGTTTGTCTGCCTGAAAATGTACTGTTGTCCCAAGCATATTGCAACAAACGGTGTATTTCTATCGCTGCTCGTTTAGTTTTTATTGCCGTTTCAAATATACCGGTCATTTTTGAAACACCCTGTATATACACAATGAAACATTAATTACTAAATTACTAACATAGTTATATTGCAGGTTCACTAGGAGTGTTGTATCAGGATCGTGTCCTGTCACGGTCGCCATATATAAAGACTCCTTTCTTACTAGGCTAATTACTGTTTAGCTCTACAGGGCCTTTATACTGAAATGTTTCCCCACACCACCTAGTATTGTCTTTCTATGTGTGTGGGTAACTGTATGTTCACTGTTGTGGGTAAATACATACAGCGTACACAGGGCGATGTGTGAAACTGATAGCGATTACACGCTTCCGCTGTTGTAGAAATCTGCTCCAGATGCTGCAGATACCGTGTTGAGCTGAAAGTGGTAACCAAAGTACGGAGAAATATTCTTCGGGGCTCTGTTGCATAGCAATCAGATTGCTTTCAGTTCTGAGAAATGTCCAGTTATTATTGTGGATTTGAATGACCCATGAAGTGACTTCTTTTCCGAAGAAAACATCGAACTATTTCACTAGAACTGAACGCTCCCGTCGGAACTGTTCTCAAGCTGGTGTTTATTAGTAAATCACAATAGCAGTATATCGCTGGGTGTATAATAAGACGTACCTTCTTGAAATGAAAAATATTTTATTGTTCTATTAACTGATTTCCTTCCATATACACTTATATTTTACAATGTGAATCAAAAACTCGCAATGGCGTCGATTTTTACATCACAAGAATGGCTCTCCTCTCCTCAAAATTACTCTTAACAAGAACAAAAACTCTATATCTTAAAGGCCCGTCCACACGCAACGATCTGTCTGCGCAAATGTCTGCGCACATGACATATGCGCAGACAGATCGTTGCGTGTGGACAGAAGATTTGCACCAACCTGAGGTGTGTGCAAACCTGGAAGTTGGAGTTGGAGGTTTGAGCGAAACCTCTCAAATCTGTGGGTTCAAACCACATCTGCGCAGACAAGTTGGAGCGTGTGGACAGGAGATCGCCGCAAATCTGGCGCGAAACAGCTGTTTGCTCAGTCTAGTGTTTATATTTGTGCGCATAGGGCATTAAAATGGCTGATACTCGTCAGTGTTCTCGAGAGTTTGTAAGTGAATTCATTAAAATATATAGAAACCACCCATGTTTGTGGAAGATTAAAAGTAAAGAATATAGTTACCGAGAAAAAAAGACAGCAGCATACAATGTTCTAATTGAAAAATTACGGGCACTTGACGCTTCGGCAAACAGAGAAACGGTAATAAAAAAAAATTCGTTGCGAACTGGCGAAATTATTTGCGGATGGGTGCCGAAACTTATAATTATCTCTTAAAGCTTGTAACCCCTCATATTATGAGAAAAAATACTTGTATGAGAAGGGCACTTTCTCCTCATGAACGGCTGGCGGTAACATTAAGATTCCTAGCAACAGGAAGGAGCTACAAGGATTTGGAATTTTCAACTGCAATATCCAAACAAGTGTTGAGTAAAGTAATACCCAACACATGTGAAGCTATTTACCCTGTCCTGAAGGATGAGTTCATGAAGGCTAGTCAAGTAAATTAAGTCTGTCAGCGAACTGTTTACCGAAAAGAGTTATCCAAAGTTCAGAAATCTAGAAGATCTGGTGTAAGAGTAGATCAAGTATACCAGCCAACGTTATGGTATTTTGATCTTCTTGGTTTTCTTAGTGATCAAGAAACGCCAAGACCAAGCAGGAGTACAATTGGAGATGAAATTGGAGTGTCAATGAGCCAGGAAATGGAACACGAGGTAATGTAAAACAAAGCAGGTTCGCCCTGCAACTCTCGCAGTAAAAGTACGTGAGAAAACTGCTTTCGCTTTAGCATCCACTGTCTACACCATTTTGACCGCTTTCTCTGTTTCCTGCGGTTGGTCTGAATGTTTATTGCAACACAAGTTGCGAACACAGACCACAACAGAACTTCCTCCATTTCAATATTTCAGAATAAATGAATTACATTTTTGACGTTTACGGGGAGCGTAGTCGCTTGCCATTGATATTTCTTTTCTACACCGACAGATGGCGGGCGAATAGTAGATTGGGGTTTGTGTCGTGTGAACACACCACATTTGCAGCGATCTTTTGCATGTACAGACATCTGCGCCAATGTCTGCGCAGACAGATCGTTACGTGTGGACCGGGCTTAAGAAATAATTATGTGAGCGCTGACCGCCACAGAGTAATAAACAATATCTTTGTCTCTCTCTCTCTCTCTCTCTGTCACAGAAAGTTACGCTACATGATACATCATATGAGAGAGAGGAAACAAGTCACCAAACCACTCGTGACAGAGTAGAGAGAAAATCGGATAGAGGCTTCCTACAATTTTAGAAATCTACTTCTTCTGAAAAACTCTTCATCTATCGCAAATGGCTAGTATTACGAGATATTTCTGTAACAATTATTATTAACTGACTGCGTTTTATCCGTTAAGTGCGAAGTTCTTCATCTGGTGCGAGCTTCCGAAATATAGACAAATTCGTAAATGCCTTTTCCAATCTCTAGTCCCTTTTCCAATCTCTAGCCGTATATTTCTTCAAAACTTAAAGCCTTTAACGCCTGGCGAGTAAAGATAAGTCAAAGTTTTCCTACCTGAGAGTAGTTCCACTTTCACATATATGTTAATCAAGAAGAATACCATATAATCAGTCTACTGATAATTTGAAGATTTATTCAGGCACGACCGCTATACTTGTTTTGCACAATCTCAGAAATCTTTTGTGAGCCTACATAGCTTTCATTGGATCATGCATTCATGCGGCGGTTGGACAAAAATAAGGAATTCATGTTTGAACATAAATACAGGTCCTAGCCAAGCCTGCAGGATGCGCTGTTGTATTTGCAGACGATCGGCACCTGTGCAGTGTCCTCGATACGTTCCAAATGTGAGTCTTGGTCAGAACACTGTTCTGCATAGTTATGAGTGCATTGTGCCGGAGTTAAGTGAATTCGAAGGTGGGAAAACTGTTGATGATCGTATGGGTGGTGCTTACGTAACCAAGGGAGCTGAAGGGCTTAGTGATTAAGAGGCACCATATCGAAGATTTACTCCACATATAGGGAAATCGGATAAAAATACCCGCTAAGCCACGATGCGGACGAAAGTGTGTGTTGAGCGATCGTGACGGACAGTCACTTAAGATTCTGACGAAAACTAATAGTGCGACAGCTGGAAAAGTCAGCGCAAACCCGGTCAGCACCAAAACAACACGAGGGGAACTCCATAAGCAGAGAATTGCAGGGCGAGTTGGCATAATTGATGCAAATGCCCAACGTTGTACCGAAGCTATAAAATCTGGACTATGGAGCAATGGAAGAGTCATTTGGTCCACTGTGTCTTGTTTCACACCGTTTCCAACTTCTAGATGTGTTTACGTGCCAAGAGTCGAATATGGCGGGAGTTCGGTGACGATTTGGGCAGCCATATAATGTTATTCCATGGGCCCTGTGGTTACTCTACAAGGCAGCATTAGTGCGAAGGATTATGTGATGACCACTTTGGATAATCAGGTCCATCCCGTGGTAAAATATTTATCTCCCGATAGTGATGCTGTGTTCCCGGAGGAAAGCGCCCCTGTGCACACGGCTCGCATCGTCCAAGTGTGGTTTTCTGAGCACGAGGATTAATTGTCGCACCGGCCGGTGTGACCGTGCGGTTCTAGGCGCTTCAGTCTGGAACCACGCTGCTGCTACGGTCGCAATTCGAATCCTGCCTCGGGCATGGATGTGTGTGATGTCCTTAGGTTAATTAGGTTTAAGTAGTTCTAAGTTCTAGGGGACTGATGACCACAGATGTTAAGTCCCATAGTGCTCAGAGCCATTTGAAGCTATTAACTGTCGCATCTCCCCCGGCCCCGTCAGTCACCTGATCTCAGTATTACTGAGTCTTTGTGGTCTACCTTGAAGAGCGTGTGATGGGTATCCACCTCCACCGTCGTTACCTAAACTTGTCCCTATTTTACAGAAAGAATGGTGTAAGAGTCCCCTGGAAACCATTCATGACCCCGTATTTATCTATTCCGAGACGACTGGAAGCTGTTTCGAATGCCGACGGATTTCCTACACCGTATTAGCCGTGGGAATGTGTTGTGTTTCTGGCGTTTCCATATTTTAGTCCAACACCTGTATTATTTGTAGAGTGTCAAAAAACTACCAAAACAAGAGCGAGGCATGTATGAAAGACAACAAAATGGCAGCTACGAATATCAATTCCGTAATGTTGATGATTCGTTTCCAAACTCGCCACTGATCGCGAATGTAGCATTCTCATTGGGGATCTGAAAAAATTCCCGAGTAGTGGGCAGCTTCGTAAGTAATGCTAACACAACCTGTGTGAGCGTGTGGGTGCTATTCTGTCATTCTGCGCACCGGATTAATCTGAGATGTATCTTTTACCCTGTGGCTCCTGCAAGATGCAATTTCCACCCCCACACTACTACAGAAGTCGGACAGACGCTCCTAACGTTCTAAAGAGAAATGCCTGAAAAACTTTCAGCAATAAATATCTTCTGGAGTCTTCCGCTGTAAGGAAATGACACAAAAATTCACAAAATTTCTTACGTAACTAGTGGGAAACTTGGGTACTGGAGTGGTGCTAGTTACTCTAAGAAAAACATGAAACTAACAAAAATTATTTTTTTGCAAAAATTCTGAGAAATCACAATGGCACTTTTAGTTATGAACTGAACAAGTTATTTCCAGGTTCTTTTCAGAATGTGAAGTTACCTCTTAAGGATAGGATTCGCTAATGAAATTTCTATACAAAGTTTAAGATTGTTATTGACTTGGCAGAATGGCTGAAAGCCGCGCATACTGAACTTGAATAATTATCTGTTAGAACGTTGCTAGGTATCGTCGAGGCTGTCGCGTGTGAAATGCAGTGAAGTCTACTGTTGTGGAGGAAATATGGGGCTCGCAAGAGCTGTAGCGCACAATACCGTAAGCTGCGATGACTGCTGTCTGCGCCGCTCGCTGCTGACAAATAAGATAACTCTCGTTCTATCTGGATTGACCTTCGCCAATCAAACTCTCCCTACGCCTTGATGAAGTCAAGGACTCCTATTCGCCCCTAGTCTAGCTATTGGCGTGGTACACCGGTCAGATAACCAGTCCACCGCGATGCCACTAAAAAATTCGCTCACAGGCGTTTAACTATAACTCTCTCTGTTCACCCCGCCCAATAAGTGTGGCAGCCAACACAGTGAACAACGCTTAATCGCAAGGACTCAATGTGGAGTCACACTCTGATTCGCTCTCAACAGAGGTGCTCTCCCAGTGAAGTACTGAGGAGAGACTTATTCCTTGCTCTTTGAGTACACATACGAGCGCACACACTCTCGTCATGTGTTCTCGCTCCAAGGCGTCAGGAATATTGTCTGCCAATCAGCGTTGCTCTTCTAAAACGGCGGGAGAATGACGTTTCGTTTAAGGCGACCAATCCGGATATCTGTAGCATCGGCGTTTGGCGTTTGCTGTCTCCCTGTGAAAACCTCTGAAACTGCATGCTATGTTTATAAAGAATGTGTAGGCTGGGCGCTCCCACACAATGTAGTGGAATTTGCTTTCAAGCCGAACACAGGGTCGTTCTGCCTTTTACTCGGGCAAACGCTGTCTGCTCTACAGGCGGTCGCCGGCCAACGTAGATAGGTTAACTTGTCCTCTGAAGGGGCTGGCCCCCCCCCCAGCGTGCAGTTTGCCTCTCCCAAACTAAAAGCCCCTGTGACCGTCGTGTCTTGAATGTGTGTGTGTACGCCAGCCTTGAGTATTTCAATCTCAGTGCGCACTTGCGATTTACTAGTTATTTGCGTATCATTTACATGAATTCGTACAACATTGACTTTATCTTATCGAGTTTGGGTTCGAATGAAGCGTCTTGATGTGTGGAATATGATTGTGAGGGCGGGATATGTAAGCGATGAAGGTCAGGAGACCACGACATCTTACACCTACTCTCCTTTTCTTAACAGCGCTATGTGTCGCAGTCCAAGCACACTTCGTCTTTGCAATATGCGTAATTTACGCCATTGTCGTCAATGAAACTATTATTCAGCGGATTAACTATCTGCAGTGCACCGCTATATTAAAAAAACAGGCAACCTGACAAAAAAATGAAGTAACCAGCAGGGGAGGAAGAAATGAAACGAAACTTCTCAGGTTGAGAGGGTAAATTATGTGACGTTATTTCAGTGATTAGAAAATAGTCAACTTTACGAAGAACTTGGCAGTATAAGCCTATTTATCAATATGACGGTGCGTCCCTTCTGGCCTGGAAGCAAGCACTGATTCAGCTGTCAAGGTTGTCATAAAGCCGTTATAACCTCCACTGAGGCAAGCTGACCCACAACTGTTGTAACTGGTATTTCACATCCTCGATACTGACCCTCTAGATGGAGTTGATGTGTCCGAGCTGGTCCCACACCTGTACTACCGGGGACAAATCTAGAGAGCTTGATGGTCGCGAGAATACTTCAACATCATACAAACAGTTCATAGAGACACGTGCCATACGCGAACAAGCATTCCTCTGTTGAAAAACAGCACTACGGTACTGCGGCATGGCAGGCGACACATCAGGACACAGGATGTCAGTGACGTACTGTTTTGCTGTCAAGAGTTCCCTCAGTCAGAGCCAGCCGTGACCCGAAGTAATACCCAGTGGTTCCCCATGCCATGATGCCAGAAGTAATACCACTGCGCTTCTCCAAAACATTGGAAGAATGGGATCTCTCCCCAGGTCGTTGCCATAACTGCCGTCAATGGTCATCCGAGGTAGTACAGAACCGCAATTCGTCGCTGAACATAATGTTATGCCATTCATCTGTAGTTCATGCTTACTGATCACGGACCACTCCAGACGCTGCTGTTAGTGTTGTGGTGTTAACGGTAGCCTACGCATGGGACGATATTTCCCTATTTCAACTGCTATTAATCTCGGACCAGTGCTGACAGAGAATGCTGCATGGGGACCATTACTTGTTGGTGGATTGCAGAGTAGACGTGAAGCGGTAATGACGCGCCCGTGCACAACACGGCGATCCTCTGTCATGGTGGCCAGACATGATTGACTGGCAACTTGACGACGAGTATGCCTGCCGTCGGGTTCGCAGACACTTCACATTCGAATGCCCCAAAAATCTGAATATTGAAGGTTCGACCTGTCGGCCAAATGGAGACCCGCAGTAAGGTCCAATTCCGTCAGGTGCTGATAACGGAGTCTCGCTCAACATGTGACGCTGTTCACGCCCGTTATCTACCCTACCAGGCCTGGCAATGACACTATAGAGGAACGACACTAATGCACTCTGGCGGCCTTTCTACCTGTCACAGAGAAATTCAAATCTAATCATTGACATATCCGCCAATAGCGTGTACCTGAACGAAGTTACATTGATGTCCAACCACGTCTTCTGGTTGTTTGACTGTTTTTCTTACACAATGTACTCTGTGCTGGCAATGTCACATGAAAAATATGCTAGCCTATACGCCTTGTGATGTTTCCAGTGTTGTCGTCTTGCTTTAACGTTGTATTATACTTGTTAGCGAATCTAGTTTATTTACTGTTCTTGCTGTAAGTATGTCATTTGCGCACATCACATTGTTTTACATGACTACAAGTTAGGAACCGTCAATGATGTTAGGAGGTTATTCTCATTTGATAGCACATAAAGTCCCGAAATAAGTATGAGTGAAAGGAAAATAAATTAATTGACTAAGGCATAATGTGGAAATGTTCTCCAGTTTTTCATTGCAATAACAGAAATTAATCAGACTACAATATCCAGAGAGTAATTATCTTCAATGTGTTTCGAAAAATCTCCTTGCTGTGATCCGAAGATGCTGTGAGTGTTATCTTTCCAGTGAGCATAACCGTATCCAGAAGGTTCATGTTATTGAACATGCTCTTACTGTTTGACAGCTGACTGTTTCTGGTTATTTGTCACTGTAATGTTTCTTGCGTCCAGTAATTAGAAGGACTTTTCGTTATTTTGATATGCAGCGTGGGCAATTCAACTTGATTTTCGTACTAGTGATTCAAAAGTAGTTTTAGTCGTGCATTCATTTTACATACATCAAACAAATGCGTAGTGTATACAGGCTGTCCCAGTCATCTGTACCACTCCAAATAATTTTTTGCCCAGAAGCAAAACACAAATTCTCAAGTAAACGCTGTTTAGCTACCACGAGGACATTAACCAGCATGATTGCCTACCTTGAAACTTTGTTCGTTGCAAAGATATGTACAGCAGTACTTCTTTAAAATAATAATAATAATAATCTTATATTTTTTATTCAGTACTCCACTTCCTCTCCTCAAGATCCATTCAGAAGCATATCAACACAGGGAACCATTCACGTAAACATGACGTTAGTAAGCATATAAAACAAAAGGGCCTATGACTCTCCTACACTAGCAAATAGTCCAAGTCACCGGAGTAACGTAACTCATCCACTTGCTGGAGTTTACAGTAAACAAATGGAGACATAGAGAAAATACACACTGGTCATTCTGTCAACCATCGTCAGTTCACGATTCGTTTGAGTACAATATATACCAGAGAAGAGAAGGTAAAACGCATGTAAGTTAGCGGAGCAGTAACTGCAGTATCGTTTTCTTATTTACAATATAGGTACATATAGCGCAGTACCGTTGTACAAGGGGGGGGGGGGGGTTCAACAAGTAATGCAACATATATTTTTTTCCGAAAGCGGGTTGGTTTTATGGTTTTATTCGGTACAGCAATGCACCGTATTATTCCGCACTCACTTGGATACAAAACCCCATGTTTAACATAGTCTCCGTTCAATGCGACGGCTTTACGCCCCCCCCCCCCCCCCCCCCGCCCCCAGACCTGTATGCCCGCATGATACTACTCTAATAGTCGACGTTAAGCCGTCGGCACACGGACCGTGCATCCGAACGTTGAGCGTTGAGCGTGCCCAGTTTCTGACGTCATAGCGTGGAATAGCACGCTCGGGAGTCTTTTTGAACGTGCAGAGCAATACCTGGCATGTCAGATACTCTGAGCGTGCGCCTGAGCGTTGACCAATGAGATGGCACAACACCACCTACGTCACATGTACGCCGTCTCCCTTCAGTACGGAGTTGTGAGGCGCCATATTGGCATTCATTTCAAGCCTACTTGTATATATGCCGTTTCCTAGCAAATTGAAAATCACTGCAAAACCCGTTGTTACGTGTGTGATTCGTTACAATAAAATAATGAGAAACATCATATTCGTGGCAAAAGAATTATTGTAACTTGCGTATTATGAGAGTAGGCTATTTGAAGACAGCGACAAACTGAAGATCCACCGAAAACGCATTGTTCTTGGTACAATTTGTTATAATTAAATTGCAATCAGTAACATATCTACGATTAAGGTTTTGAGCAAGAGGTAACACAATATAAATAGAAGCAGAAAGCATGATGTTGGTTTAGCGTAATGGATAGCGTCACTGTCCTGTAGCTACTTGTATGTTGAGGTGGTGGTTTGCGTCATGGCCCTTCCAAATTTGTTTTTCCTAACATTCGCGTTTTTATTAGATTCTGATACTTGATTATTAGTTTAACATAAGTATATACTATAATATTTGATGCTATGTAAATATAAGTTCACCTTTCTTTGATGGGTGACTTCGTTCGATTGGCTTAATCTACAGGACAACTTGCGCTACTTGTATAAAGATATTTTGCTCCTTTTTCTTTTACGCTTCGTAATTCACATGTCGCAAAGATTCTGCTACTAGATAGGAACAGTGATCAAGTAAGACTGACCTTGGGGTTGTACTAAAATGTGATGAAATAATGTTTATCTTATGTGGAGAAGTATTCCAAATTTGTAACGCACTGTTTGTAATGCAACTTTTATAAGCCTGTGTCCTTACTGATTGGACATGGTACTTTCCTTTTCGTGGACGATGGAGGAAATGTGCGTTTCAATAGAGCTAACGTGGGAATTTTAAACGCGCCCGTTGAGTAAAATGTGTGATTTACGAACTAGGAACGTCGCTCAACTGCCACTGGAGTGCGTTGCGATCGCGTATACCACGTTGGGGCCAACTAGAGGTGGGCCAAACGGTTATTCTGGAGTAACCGTTATCACAGCTCCAGTTATTCTTTGATAACCGTTATCGTTAACGGTTATTAATAACTGCCAAGTTATTTTTCGCTAGCGAATACCGATAACTCCCACAGTTAAATAACGACATAGTTGGAATCCATCAGTTTAGTTATCAGTATAACTGCGAGTAGTGTGAAATAGCAGGAATGTCGTATGAATCGTGTCATAACCTCAGCTTATTAACTCCGGGTACATTTTAGTTGATGTTAGAACGATTATTAGTGTTTCAGATTATATGTATGTAGGTTATCGGTCGCTATTAGAAATATTATCCTCGCAGCTGCAACAGAAAGTACGCGGAACTTCGCCACAGCGCTGTTTAAGTAAAATGTTAACAACGTGCGTTTTTAAGTTTGAAGAAATATGTAAACTGAATACTTTAGGTTAAATTCGAAATTTAATTTCTTGTGTTGTTTACTTAATAGAATAAGTGTACTGCCTTGTAATAAAACACAAAAATATACGTAATGTGAAAGATTCGTTTACTCCTCTACAAGATAGTCATATGGTTGAAAGTGTGAGTACGCTAGTTGGAAAACTGCTCGATTTCTCCAGCTGCAGCATGTGTATAACATAGGATGAATGGAAGCGTCCGATTCCACCCGTCTGCTTTGACCCGTGACATAAGGTTCTGTAATCCCATAACATATAAAGACATGCAGATCGAAAAGATTGACAGTGTTAAATTTCTGGGATTATAACTCGATAATAAATTCAGTTGGAGGGCTTACCACAGAATTGCTAAAGCTCCTAAACAAATCTGTATTTGCAGTGAGAATGGTTTCAGATGTAGGAGACACAAATGTAAAAAAGTTTACATACTTTTATTCTGTTATGTCATAAGGGATCATATTCTGGGGTAACTCATCAACGGAGCAACAGTATTTAGCATGTAGAAGCATGTAGGCCTAATAAAAATCGTTTGTGGTATAAATTCAAGAACACCATGTAGAAACCTGTTCAAGGAACTTCATATTCTAACCACTGCTTTATAGTATATTTATTCTTTAATGAAATTTGTTGCAAGTATTTCCAACCAATAGCACAATACATAGTATCAATACTAGGAATAAGAACAGCTATCTACATAAAGATCTAAAATCACTTACCTTGGACCAGAAAGGGGTTCAACATTCAAGAACACACATTTTCAATAAACTGCCAGCAACCATTAAAAACTTTGTTTCAGATAAATCACGGTTTACTGAGAGTTTGAATGACTTTCTGATAGGCAACTTCTACTTTATAGATGAATATCTTAACAGGGACTGTTAGACCAGCTTAAGTAAAAATTCTGCTACCAGCATATTTCAGTTTTGACAGCACTTGGTCACAACAGTCAAGATCAGGTATTCTGTGTGTGATAAATTTATTAAAAGTGCATAACTATGTTTTGTTCTGGCAGTATATTAATACTGTACATATTAGCAGCTCCAGTTTACTGCAATATATTCACATATTTTGACAATCTCGTGACAGATGATGATGGTGGTAAGTATTATATTCAAATGCTTTATGTTATACTTTGACATGTTGCACATCCATGAGAATCATCTCATTTTTTGGGTCTCTGGGACAAAAACAAGTTAATCTAATCTACAGTGAGGGTTTTGATTTTGTGGTGGGAGAATGACTAATGCATATGTCCAAGCCTTCAGTTTGTTGTGTATCTGTCATGTTTGGCATTATTGTATACAGAATTCCAGTGCTGAATGATTGATTAACAACTCATAAGGCTTAATGTCTCAGATGTCATTACAATACCTTTTCACTCGTTTTATACAATTCTTCTTTGTATATCCAGATTGTGAGAGTATGAATTAATGGTATTGTGTAGGTAATACAAATTTGCAGTAAGTTTTCAGAAATCTGATCTTGTCTGTTGCAGTAAAGTGCTGTCAAAACTGAAATAATACTTTTTACTTAAGTTACTCTACCAGTCCCTGTTAAGATATTCATCTATAGGAAATACAAAATTTCCTTTCCTGGGGAATGCTTTACCTGTGGATTCCACGTTTTGCTTTTTTTCTGTCTCACACGAGGCAATAACACGAATCCTTTCGAAACACTTCATCTGTCAATGCCAGCTGCCTGCATTGATGTTTTTGCAGTTTAATATCATGACAGTTAACTGTCTGAATAGGTAAGACTAATTCATGAACAAGACAAGATGAGCACTCAAAATGAAGGGCTAAGTCTTGCATATAACAACCTCAACGTAGCAATGAGTGCACCTAACAGAGTTTTTCAGTGTTGCTTAACATAATAGAAAATGAACTTACTTGAGCTCTTTGAAAACAAAAAAGCATATTTTATTCAAAAACGTTCATGTAGTATGCACAAGTGCTAATAGGCCCAAATGTAAGTAAATATGTATCTGACGTGATTATTGTTGTAAGCATATTGTAATCATGCCAAATATACCTCCGTGAAATGCTTCAATTGCAATACCTAAGTTTGAAGTGTACACTGTTCCCGCATAAAAGTGATATGCTCCAAACTATGTATAAAATGTTTCAAAGTCAATGGCCAAAAACTAATTAAATGAAAGAAAGCCTATTTGCAATGGATGTGTACAAATTGAGAAAACTCATTTTTCTCTCGCTAATGCCACAAAGCTAAGTCTCACCAAATTACGTAAGTTTCTTTGTATTCAAGTTGACCTGATACAGCACTGGCACTTTTTCATCATCATGCTACCAAGCATTAGTGATGGGGTATACTTGGAGAAGATACTCAACTATGTTCCATTTTTAGATCACCGCCAATACTCAAGGCATTTCTGTAAGTTTAAAATCCCTAGAAAGTATTAACATGTTGCATACACACTACTACACTTCATAGCTTTCCATACTATGTATGAGACAGCAAGTGTTTGTGCTCCAGTAGTGCCACAAATTTTGACATTTCTTGAGAAGGTAAGAGATGATACATGTATCACTTGAGATGAGTTTCCTATCCTGCCCCAAAATTAAAATATATTCTTACAAGATTACTGCACAGCTGTTTACTTTCTGTATGTTCTATGTAAGACACCTATGTTCATGAGACAGTAATATCACCTCAACAAAGACATTACCATGCCACATGAGAGATTACCTTATTTGTACATAAAATATATCCTAAAATGGTAGTAAGTGCTCGTCTTTGACCTCATGGGTTTTTAACAAATTACTTAAGAGTACAGGGAACAAAAGGAAGATAAGTTAAAATAAAAAATGGTAACCAACACAAATGTATGTACATGTGAAATGATCAATTTTATTCTGACTTTTTCACAATGATATGGAACACTTAAAACATTGCAGCATTATAAAGAGAATGAATAAATAGTTAACATGTCAAGAGACTGAGCAGAAACTCAGATTGGACATGGCAGGTATTCTGCCATGGCCTATTCAGTGGAACCAACAAAAGTATTTGCCTAAAGGAATTTAGGGAACCCAAATAAAATGTAAATCAGGATGTTCAAACAGGCGAAGGATCCCAATGCACCTGAATGGAAATTCGGTGCCATAATCACTCTGCAATTTTCTCAGTAATTTAACATGTGACCACAAATACAAATGTATAAACATAATACAACAGACATCAATAATTCAAAATATGGGTGTACACACAATGTTTAAAGGATCTCTTTAAGGGCGGGACAGGTGGTCAGCCATGGCCTTGATGAAGGAACCATCCCGGCATTTGCCTTTGCGAACCCCATCCTCCCGAATATGAGGTCAGTGCTGTTAATAGCTACACTGCCTCATTCGGTTGTTACCTATTATACAATGTTCTGATTTACATGAAAATAGATCTTACAACTAGCAAAAATAATGATTAAATATATACACAATTACATATGCAATTACACTTTAACATTTTTCTTTATCACTTTACACAAACAGACGACACAACACTTTGTTCACGGAACTTCAATAAACTGCCAGAGGCTGCTTCAGCAGTTGCTGCATATATGAGTAGTTACCTGAAACAGAAGAACAGGAAACAAACAGCAGAAATATCCTTGTCTAAAGACACTTTAGAAACAACATAAAAACTTGCAGCAACTACTTAGCTGACTCATATTAGTAGTAAACATATTCACTTAAGGCATGTCTAGCAATTAATTTAATATGTTCTTCAAACTTCTATATGTATGCTGATAACACTACACTGTAGAGTGTGACCACAATGAAACTAACAATGTAAGGGATATCTTCTACACAAATTCTGGAATGTTAACATCTGAATAGCTGTTCTCTGCAAAACACTGTTTTTTATAGTTGGAGGGTCCAGCATGTGAAGCAAAATACTGAAACTTGTTAAAGACTTACTGAAATTTATCTTTTGATGCAGTTTTAGATTTGAAGTTAACATTTAAATACCTCAGATAATGACTGACTTTTTCAGTAAACAAAATGTCCATGAAAGCCTCTAATAATAATTCCATGTCCCACAATGTAATTTCATTTTTTAAAGAGTGGAGCCCCTCCACACTGCCACTAGCAAAAGTTCTACAATCACCTCTGCAGTGATTAGTTTTTTGATCAATACAGGTCCATCAGGAGATAGAAAATGGATGAAAAATGTAACAAGAATTGAGATTTTAAGGGCAGAGGGCAAAACATGTAATGTCAAGCACCAAGGGGAAAAAATCCTCCACAACTGTTGGACAGGTAGTAAGAGCAGTAGCGGATTTCTTGCTGTCTGCAGAAGATCATGCAAGGGTAGGTCACATTAGTAAGTGGGTACCATGCAGTTTGATACTAGTGTTATAACCACCTGCACATCAGTACAAATGCATGTTGGAGCACATCAGGCTACAGTGGGGAAGGCCAGTTGCACCCTTTCTGTACTCCAACCTACTTACATTTAATGCCCGATTTAATAAAAATTATACTCTTCCATTTCTGGCACCCTTTCTAGAATACAAACTAGCAAAATTATGAGAATTTGTTGTGTTCCACCACAAAGATAGGAAAACTTCCGTGTTTTGCAAATGAAATTTAGTATTGAGCACAAGATGTTTCACCAATTCACGTTTGGCATTTTCAGTGGTTTTCCTTTCGGTCCTATTCAAAGAAACCATTTCTTCCAGTAAATATTTCTCAGCAGGTAACCTATACTGCAAGTTTGCAAAGGCTGAAGTGTTGTTATCATTACAATAAAACAATTTCAGTTAACATCTGAGGAAAATAGCAGCATATATTAACAATAATATACGGATTAGTGTTAACAAACTGATGTCAGTATCATTCTAAGAAACTTGAAATTCAAAATAATTGAATGTCAGAATGGGTGCTACCAATTTTTAAGTAAAGCAGAAAACAAAATGCTACTGTACTTACAAACTTTGAGGTGCCACATGCCTTGACACAGGCTACCAATAACCCACAAGTATTTTTGACATCTCATGCCTCACAGGTACTTCACTGGATTGCAATCTGATGATTGCTGCTATCAACATGAAAGATAATATAGTTGTATCCAGTGACCAAATTTCAAAGCCGATACTGAAATTAAGTTCTAAGTTACAAATTCTAGTATTTACATATACATCACTGGTAATCCATTCACGTGTCATAACATTAAACTCAGTGCAAATGTACCTCCATTTTAAGCGAAAGGTCAAGTTTGCCATTGTATGCAAAACACTATTACTTTATACTTCAAGTTTGCCTCTATAGGACTGTGTAACATTTGCTGCTGCTGGAAGACTATCGGAGCCATAACTGGAACAAAGAGCTCTGAGTTACCACCTGCCAATATAAACAAACTTCAATTTTAAACTGAAGGTGAAATATGTATCCAAACCACTACCACATCATTCTTCAAGCTTCTCGCATTATGGCTGTGTGATGGCGGCTGCTGCTGCTGCTGCTGCTGACTTCTGTAGCTGTAACAGAAACAAAGAGCTTTGAGTTACCATTTGCCAGTATACTCTTAAGGACTGTAACTGTACCTTCATTTTAAGTGAAAGGTGAAATTTCCCACACATGTATCCAAACCACTAGTACCTTATTCTTCAAGTTTCCCATTTTATAACTGTGTGACATCTGCTGCTGGTGACTGACTTCTGGAGCTATAACTGGAACAAAGTGCTCTGACTTACTGACCGACAATATCCATTAAACACTTCAACACAAAACCACTAGTACTCTTTTAATGTAGCATAACAAATATATGCTATGCCCTACAGTTATATCTCCATTTTAAGGGGGAGTTCAAATCTGCCAAAAATGTACCCAAACTAGAATTACCTTACTGTTATAATATCCCAAGTATTAAACGGAGACTCATCTGCTGGTGTTGGTGTGCCTCTCGCTCCTCTTCCACACTACTGGTGCCAAGGATCACCTCTACAGGAAGGGTTTCACCTACAGAAAAATAGGTTTCATATCAGCATAAGCACAATAGAAATGATGCCATATTATTTTTAGTGATATATATTACAATGTTTGCGTACAGTATTCTACATGGTACTTGCAGCTTGAATATTTACTTCAAACAAGTTGACAATTGACTCAGTTTTAGTAATGACTATAGCTTCAAGTTTCTTCTTTAATCCTAGCAACACCAACACATTTTCAATAATGTGTATTGGGGGGAAGGGAGGGTACTGTATTTCCACCCTAAAAAAATATCTTAATTGTTGTTGACATATATTTTAAACAAATACTGATGTATAAGTAGGGCCCTGAACTTCAAAATATTCAATATGACTGTCACTGTGGAAAGTCACATGTACTATTAACGTGTCAAATTTTTGGGTCAAGTTTAACCACAAATTTTAAAACATTTATGGAATTCAGTTGAAGACTCCATTAAAAACAATTATCCTTTTCAAAATTTTAAAATATGAAACAGTATCTAATTCTCCCCCCCCCCCTCCCGGCATCGTCAGGGTTAAAAACAAATGATACACAGGAATGAGCACAGATACAATCTGCTATCCGATTAGTTACTAATAATTGCGAGACGACAGTTCATATATCACACAGTGGCATTTTATTAGCACTATCGTTATTACACCTGCAACAATAACTTCCAATTAAATAATTAAGTATTCCGGCACCATATGCAACATAATTTAATGTTTGAAAATGTCAAGGCAAACAGGTGCGGTGGTATCGACAGCTTAAGTAGTCACGACAAATGGAAACTTGCGTGTAAAAATGCACAAAGCACCACACTGTATAGTATGCTCTTATTTTTAAAAAATTAATAAAATAAAAAATAAATGATTATGCATGCACTGAAATAACCGTAATTGCAATAAATATATTTTTTTCATTACTCACCCAAATCTAGCTCCGAAGGTCTTTGTGAAGAGAAATTCAGAATTAAATGTGATTTCTGACGATGTTTTTTTAAATTCGTCGTCGTCGATTTGTACGATAATTTCTTACCGCACAAAGTACATTTCGCAAACTCTCGATCAAGAGTTTCGAAATATGACCACATTTCGCTTGTCCTCGACCTCTTCATGTTGGCAACTATTGGTAGTAATATCAACAACACAAAGAAAAACTGGAACGCGGAACGAAAGTCAATACCCTGTAACGCAACCAAAGGCCGGAAAAATAGTGACACCTGTTCCGGAACACCAAGAATTGCACAGAAATGAGACGATAGATTCCCGTTATTTGCCATCCCCTCTCCCCGATGGCCCACCGTCGTTTCCGTAGCAGTACGAAAATATTTGTTCGCTCCAGTTACTATCTTCTCTGGAAATACCACCTGGAACTACGACCTTTAACTGGAGTCACCGAGTCAGGAACGTCTACACACACAGTTATTCCGTTACCAGCTTCCAGGTTACCTGTGGTGGTAGCCCGATAACTGCCAGAGAACTAGAACTACGAGCCAATAACGATAACTGCCAGAGGAGAATACCGGTCTCTGACAGTTATTTCCATAGTCGCTCGAATTCCTTAGTAACTTTCCTTGTACTACGCGTCCAAGCTAAATTAACACGTAAGGCGGTGGCTCAAGGGATCGACTGTACTTATTAATGCCTGTACTGCAGCTCCTATCAGCCACGGCTCGGACATTAACTTTATTTAATTGTTTATGCTAAAAGTAACGAAGGCCCACGAAATAGTACACAGTTCTTATCAACAGATGGCGCGCAGTCTCACAGTTATTCCCATGGTCTATAGAACGCCTTCCAAATGCGCAGTACGATCTTCGGTCAACAGATGGCGCGAGGCACTGTTGACACTAAACAGTTATTGAAATAACTGCCAGAATCAGAGGAACGGTTATCGCAGTAACCGTTACTTCTCAGTAACCGGTTATTTCTATCAGTTACGTTATTTTTTGCCACCTCTAGGGCCAACGTATCGTAAGCACGAGTAGCATCGTTCCTGAGCGTTCAGCAGGACGTTGAACTCGGCACGCTCAGCGTTAACGTTCGACAGCACGGTCCGTGTGCCGACGGCTTTAGAGTCAACGTCTTGCTGCATCAATAATCTCCGCGTAAGCCACGTCCTATTTCCCCCGCAGTGCACCTTTCATTAGGCCAACAGGTAGAAGTAGGAAGGTGCGAGGTCCGGACTGTAGGGTAGATGAGGGAGAACAGTCCAGTGAAGTTTTGTAAGCTCCTCTCGGGTGCGCCGACTTGTATGAGGCGTTGTTTTATCGTGGAGAAGAAGCATTTTTGTGTCGACGAACACGCTGAAGTCGTTTCTTCAATTTCCTGAGGGTAGCACAACACACTTCAGTGTTGATGTTGTACCCTGAGGGAGGACATCAAGCAGAATAACTCAATGAGAGTCCCAGAAGATCGTCGCCATGGCTTTACCAGCTGAGGGTGCGGCTTTGAACTTTTTCTTCGGAGGGGGAGTGGTGTAGGCGAAATGAGGAACCAATATTACATCGTTTGCGACGATGTTCGATCGACAAAAAATTGACACTATCGGCTCGTAACGTACAAACCATTCCTCACAGAAGGCCGTTCGTTGTTCTTTATAGTCTCCTTTTAGGCAGCGAGGAACCCAGCAGGTACACACGTTTTTAGTACCCCATATGGCGGACGAGTCAGTCAGCACTACCAACAGAGATGCCGAATTGAGCAGCGAAGTTTTTGTTTCTGATTCGTCGATCACCTCGAATGAGAGTGTCCGCACGTTCCAACATTGCACGAGTCACAGGTGTGTGCGGTGGCCGGCATGCGACAGATAAGACGAGCTTGCGCGACCTTGTTGCGATTACGAAAGACACCTCGCCCAACGACTCACCATGCTTTTGTTCACTGCCAGAGCTCCGTAGAGGTTCTGCAAGCGGCTGTGAATATCTACGATCCTCTCTGCTTGTAATGTACCTCCGTTAGAGTTGTCATTTTGAAGGCTATGTGCAGTCCAGGCACCTATCGGAACTATTTGAAGCTTTGGGGCTGAAGCGGGAATGTTCTACTGTGTCCCACAACAAATTTTGCATTTTTTCAACCGCAATTTGCCGAGGAAAAAAAATGTGTTGCATTACTTACTGATTTCAAACGATATTTTATTTACAATAAAGGCCGCCTTTGATTAAAGATTGCATCAACATCAGTTTTCTTTTATTATAGTCGAACATAATGCTATTTATGTAGAGCAACAGAACAGATAGGAATATCCTGACAATAACCCACCTTGGCAACATATGTTTTCTAGTCTTACTGTGACGCCTGAGCAAGTGGGAACTTTCAACTGAATGCAACGTAATGGTCAAAGAACATGGACAGACGAAGCCAATGCAGTTACTGTTATCGCTTCTGCTCCAATGAATCCATACGTGCGCGCAAAATTGCTTGAACAGGAGATTTACATTCTTAAGTACCGCGTGTATATCGCATTCCTGCACGTAACCAGTTATAACTTTATCATGTACACTTAAACCCAGAATTACAAAATGGCTCTGAGCACTATGCGACTTAGCTTCTGAGGTCATCAGTCGCCTAGAACTTAGAACTAATTAAACCTAACTAACCTAAGGACATCACACACATCCATGCCCGAGGCAGGATTCGAACCTGCGACCGTAGCGGTCGCTCGGCTCCAGACTGTAGCGCCTAGAACCGCACGGCCACTCCGGCCGGCTCCAGAATTACATATGTGTATGTTCTCTCAGTGCATTTTCCGTGTTTTCATTTGTTTACCGTCATCTCCAGCAAGTGGACGAGTTATACCATCCCAGGTACCTGCACTGTATCTGAATGCGGAATGGCCAGTTTTCCGTTACGTTTTTAATAAATTCATGTTTACCTGAATGGTACGCTGTTATATATTTTTGCAACAGCTCTTGAGGACTAGATGTGGATTACAGGATAAAAAATACAGGGTACCTTTTGAAAAGCACGTACTGTTGTTCAGACCTGTGTAATGAACAAAGTTTCAAGAACGGAAATCATGCTGGTTTATGTTCCTCTGGAAGCTAACAACAACATCTGCTTGATACAATTTTTGTTTTGATTCTGGTAAAAAGTTATTTTCGGAGCTCAAGATAATGGAGACACCTTGTATGTTATTATGTTTCTCTTTGCATTACAGACCAACAATGATTCCACTTTTATTTCATTTCACTTCACAGAAATAAGTCGACTCGCTTCTTTAACTCCTTTGCCTTGAATATGTAATTCACAGTGTACGAGACAGACTGAAAATGGTTGCTTATAATAAGTGATATTTAAATAAAAACCATCACTTAAGAATATATTGCACATATAACTTACCAAATGAAATTGGTTTGGAAACGACAGTGATTTGAGATTGTCACACAAGGAACATTTTACAAATTCGTACATATTATAAAGATGGTTATATGTATGTGCTAGAGTGCTTTGATAAGTCTGGTAAAAAAAAGCATGGAAAATGTTTGTTTCGTAAACTACTCACTCTATTTCTCGACGTAGTCTACTTTGAGCGAAATGCACATTCTCCAGCGATCGTCCAGCATTTTCACCCCATCAGAAAAATAGGTTATAGCAACTATCACTTCCTCATTTGATTAAAATTTCTTCCCAGCAAGCCAAAGTTTCATATTAGGGAACAGGAAGAAGGCACTTGGGACTAAGTCTGGTGATTAATATGGTGGATGACGAACCAGTTCAAAGCACATTTCGTGCAGTTTCGCCATTGTTATCGCTGATGTGTGGAATTATACATTATCCTGGGGAAAGAGTACATTTTTGCGTGCTAACCTTTGTCTTTTTTGAGCCTACGTAAGTTTCAAACGATACAGCAATGAAGCATAATAGGGTCCAATTATGGTTCTGACTTTTTCAAAGTAATCTATCAGGATTATTCCTTTGGAATCTCAAAAACCAGTGACCATCACCTCACCAGCTGACAAAATGGTCTTTGCCTTCTTTGGTGCACTTTTAACAACCTTTGTGCATTGTTTTGACTGCCATTTTGACTGTGGTGTGTAATGAGGATCCAGGTTTCATCAATAGTCGCAAATCGGAGTAAAAAGTCTTGTGGACTGCGATTAAACGTCGCCACACCTTATGTTGAACTGTTTTCTAGAAGCACTTTTGGTCGATTGAGAGCAATCGCGGCATCCAACTAACTCACAGCTTCTTCACAGTCAATTCTCCATGCGGGATATTATGCAGTCACTCGTCGAGATGCTTTAAGTCTCAGTAATCTCACTAATTTTTATTCGGTGGCCTTGCGTTACCGTGTCATGGATTTTGTTTATGGTTTCCTTTGTGGTGACTTCAACTGGACAGCCAGAGTGCACTTTGTCTTCAGTGTTCATCCAGCCACATTTCAATTCATTAATCCAAAATTAATGGTCTTCAATGATGATGCAGTATTTAATAACAGCACGAAACTCCGTTTTCGCTGTTTTCAATCGCAGTAGTTTCACTGACCAATTCAGACGGCTGTCAACAACTGTAGGCCGTACTTTGTTGAAATTGTTTATAAGATCCTTGGAATCATCAAGCTTACCAACCATGGAGGCGCAACAAAACTATTCCATAGTTTCACAGAAACTTACCAGACTTATCAAACCATCACACGTGTGTGTGTGTGTGTTCGTTCGACATCTCTTCCTAAATCATTGGACTGTTTCAACCAAACTAGGTACACATATCCTTTATTGTCAGGCAACAGGCGCTGTGGGGGTAAGAACCTATCATAGTTCATGAGACATGACGTCATAAATACTGAGATGCGTGACAAAATGCCTCATCATGCATGAAGTTGTAATACATTCATTCTTTATTGCTAAGACCTTTCAACGTTGACACCTGGCAGCGCTGTTGGCAGTTTTTAACTGCGAAGCGCGAACGTTTGTAGTCGAGAAAGATAGCCTTCTATAAAACGACGAAGAGGCGTTGCTATAGAGACTTCCACAAAATCGCGTTGTAGACACCGAAGCAGCTGCGCCCAGCGTAAAGAAACCATCTGGGACCATGTCTCTTTGGACACTATAGTTATACCCTCGTACATTATGCATATTTCTTTGTATAGCTGTTTCATAATTTCAGAGCTGTTTTTACGAATACATGGAAAGGAATTTTTTTCGATGCTTCGCTACAGATGTAGTTCATTTTTTGTTTTATTTTCTAATAGAAAATTAGCAAAATGAATACTGGGCAAATACCGGGTTTGTGAACTAGTACTTGATAATTTGCTGAGATAAACCAGTAAAGTATAACCATGCGGTCAGAGATATCGGAGATCACATGAGAAAAAAAAGTGTTGATGTTCACCTTTCAAAATTGTAGGAGATATTGCACATGGCTGATTTTTGTCACCGTCACTGCTTCGTCACTCTTTTTCATCTCTGGATATGTACATATATGCGCGTATAGTATGACGTAACAGCCGGGTGACACTTTTGTCTGCCGATTCGCGTACAAGTCCGTGCAACGTTATGTTTTTATAGCTGGGCGCGCATGGGTCACAAAATTATCGCTCTCCGTGCATTCTCTCCGTTCATTTGATTTCTGATTATGGACACGTGGATATATGGCAACAACGTCTTCGCACAATGTGACTGTGCGCAAAGACGATATCAATAATTATAATAAAAAGAGCAGCACTTCTCGGCAAAAACAAAATAAAGGATGGAAAGAAATCAGTCGAATAATATTTTCAAGTGCTTGGAACAACTTGAGTTTATTTGTGACAGACAATATCATGTTCATATTTGTGTTTGTTAATGGAGGCAGAATGCGAAACAATTCACCAAAACTTGCAAAACTCATTCGAAAATAGCGAAAAATTCGTTTGTTTTTTGTCGAAACATTGTGTAAAACGTTCCACTCATAAGTTTGTCACTATAAAGGACGTGTACCCACTATTCTTTTTTATGATATTTTCATTTACATCTCATGAATCTCAAATAATGACCTCTCTTCAAAATCCAATCGACAAATAACAATTGGTTTTCAGAAAAAGTTTAGTGACTGTCATTTTTGAGTGTACACTCCACTTTGATGACGTGACAGTGACAAAAACTTATTTTGGTGACAAAAATCACCCGTGCACGCTAGCCCTAATAACTACCGCAAGTCCCTTGAAACCAATATTGTCTTACATGACTGCAATGTAAGTATTATGAATGGTTAATGATGTCAAGCAATTAATCTCATTTACCATCCAAATGAAATATAATGTGTTTTCAGATTCCTAAACATTTGTTGTTGTTCTTGTTGTGGTCTTCAGTCCAGAGACTGGTTTGATGCAGCTCTCCATGCTACTCTATCCTGTGCAAGCTTCTTCATCTCCCAGTACCTACTGCAACCTACATCCTTCTGAATCTGCTTAGTGTATTCATCTCTTGGTCTCCCTCTATGATTTTTACCCTCCACATTGCCCTCCAATACTAAATTGGGGATCCCTTGATGCCTCAGAATATGCCCTACCAACCGATCCCTTCTTCTAGTCAAGTTGTGCCACAAATTTCTCTTCTCTCCAATTCTATTCATTACCTCCTCATTAATTATGTGATCTGCCCTTCTAAACATGTAACTGACACATATGTCTTATGTAAATTTGTTTTTATCTTACAGGGAGAGTATGCTGTTCAGAAAGGCCTGGACGGGGCACATATTTGGTCCATTGAATCTGACGACAACCACAACACTTGTGGAGGTGGTGTGAAGCCTCTTCTTAACAGCCTAAACAAAGGATTAGGTCTTCAGTGAGAGATTATTAGCTACATGTGATCTCTTCTCACAATGTGGGAGGATCAAGACTGAAAACATTTGTATCTATCTGAGCATAAACAAACAATAGAACATTAAATATATAAAAGCACTTAAATATGAACACACCAAAGCATGAATGATTTTACAGTTTCATACATGTAGTGTAACATAATGTGACATCTGAGAGTTAAAGTCTCTTTCAGTCAGAAGCTGATGAAGTAACATGAACACTAAGGATATACTGGCATTTACTGGATTATTCTCACAAAACTTAAATCATCAGCTTATATGTTGAACCATATCAGTTCCTGTCTACAACAGGACTGTATTTCCAGAAAAAAAGTATATTTCACATAGTAGCTGTTATCACATAATCTGTTGTCTATATAATAAGTAATAATAAAGGAAAATAGGGAAATCTATACTCAGAATTGTTTTGGTTGTGTTTTTACTGTGATTTCATATACCATATATTATATCATACACCATATATCATATACCGTGATATCATATACCATAAGAAAACACTAAATCTCACTACCCTTTTATAGAGTTTGTACATATTCTGAAGATACCAGAAAAAAGTGTTGAAAATTAGGCAGTCTGATGGTATACACAAGAGTAAACTGGAAAAGCATATGTTTTTCAAGTTTAAATCTGAGATCAAAACCGTAAGTTTTTCAGCTGCTGCCTTGTACAATTTTTAAAGAATTACAATGGTTTCCTGCGCAGACAACACAAAATGGTAAAAGTAACTAAACTGCTGAAGAAATCATGGTAAATAATGCAGTAATAATGATGAATCTGAAAGTAGCATCTCTTCTATTTTTGAGCATTGTAATGATCTCTTAATAGACATTAGAACATGAGAAATTAATGCATTACTCATAACACTTTGCAATGATAATATTTTGAGATTTGGTCTTCTCACTGTCTTGATCTGAATAACAGTGTGTGTGGTGATTTGCAACAGCAAACTTTGCTGAAAGGCCACTACTTCAAAAAAAAAAAAAAAAAAACTGAACTTACAACGTCAGTTATTCTTGCAATTCAACAGCTTGCAGAAAACTATGTTATCATGTTTGTAACATCTACTTCAAGATATTTATAACTTCCTGCTGCAATTGCAGTTTGAGTGTTACAAGGCACCGTACTGACAAATTAACTTGGAAGCAGATTACTCAATTTGGCAATTATTGGCCACCGAATATGGAAGTCATAACTCAGCATTAAAATTGCTGAAAATCAGGATCTTAAATGTTCCAAAGCAGCAGAAATACACAGAGCTGGAAAAAAAATTAGTACATCTGGAAAGACGATGATGATTTTGTTCCAGTGATGGCCTATGCCGCCTGGGGGATAGTAGATGTACTGATAATAGTTTCAATCTCATCCACCAATAGAGAGCATAGAGGAATAGCTACCAGAGCACCATCTTTGTCTACTCTGCCATAAGGAATGCTCACGCTCAGAGAGCTCAGTGTGATTCAAATGTGTGAAGCAAGCAGGCAATTGTGCCACAGAGATACACTCATGCTTCTTACATCCAACTTAGCAAGTTTAAAGGTCATTTTGGAGAATTCCAAATGAGTTGGATGTGCTGCATCAGTTGTGCAATGATATTGGTATCAGTGGTGACTTGAACAATCTCACGATTGTAGATGAGGTCCTTATTGTAAGGGAAGCAGTGGCTGATTGTACAGCTGCCACAGCACAGATAAGAGGGCTTGTGAGCTCAGACATGTCAACAACAACTGTTATGAACCAGTTATTGGCAGTGGGGCTATGGGCACATATGCCTCTAGCTCATCTTCCATTCACACCACAGCATTGAAATGCACAACTCAACTAGTGCTGTCAGAGGATCACTTGAAAGACTGAAAAGTGTGCTGTGGTCTTCAAAAAATGAAAGTAGATTCTGCCTGCATGCAAGTGATGGTTGTTTGTGTGTCTAACAAAGACCTGGTGAGTGCTGTCTCATAGAGGACAATCAGCCAAAATGCACTAGCCTCATTCCAGGCCTTGTGTCTGGGGTGTGACAGGCTGCAACTGCTGCTCACCTATGGTGGAGGGAACACTAACCAGAACTTGGTATGTGCAGAATGTTGTTAGACCTGTTTCTTTATCATTCTTGCAACAGGAAAGTGATGTGTTGTTTCAAAAGGATAATGCTCGCCTACACACTGCCCATGAAACTCAATGTGCTCTACAAGACATGCAGCAACTTCTCTGAACTTGTCTCCAATCACACATGTGGGATATGATTGGACAAGAAGTGACTCGTACAATTTGTTGGTTGGTTGGTTGTTTGGGGGAAGAGACCAAACAGCGAGGTTATCGGTCTCATAGGGTTAGGGAAGGATGGGGAAGGAAGTCGGCCGTGCCCTTTCAAAGGAACCATCCCGGCATTTGCCTGGAGCGATTTAGGGAAATCACGGAAAACCTAAATCAGGATGGCCGGACGCGGGATTGAACCGTCGTCCTTCCGAATGCGAGTCCAGTGTGCTAACCACTGCGCCACCTCGCTCGGTATCGTACAATTTGTCAACCAACAACTCTTACAGTGCTGTGCAAACAGATGAAGCATGACAATGTATCCCGGGGTTCTGTAAGACTGGCCAGTAACCAGAGCCAGTGCCTGCATTGCTGTTCATGGGGTCTATGCCACGTACTAATATGGGGTTTCACCTTGGGTTGATACATGGTACCTCAGAACCGCTTGTGCTATTTATCTGTAAATGTAATCATTTCATACTCCATATGCATTGTTCCAACAATAAATCTTGAGTGAAGTGGAAACCTCTAAAATGGTATACATTTTTTGTTTTCGACAATGTGTTTTCTCTGGGCATCCTATCTAAGTACGAAGTTTTCTTTATCAAAAAACAGTACAAATATTCAATAGTGTTAGCCAACGATGTAGTTGCAGACAAACATTTAATGTATAGTGTAGTAGCATGTACTGTCTAGAAAGCCAACAAATGTACAGAGACAAGTTTTTCAAAATCTGACACGCTAATTAGAAGGAACTTACCATTGTGCACAAACTCATAAGAAACTGAGTCTTTGAAATCACAGACAGTTTATCAATGTTTTTGACAAAGAACTGTTCATGCATTAAAATTTGAAGAGATGATGTCGGCCTGTATAAGAAACGGTTTATCAATAATACCTGCCAACTTGACAGTTATTACTTTGAAAAGTTAGTATGAGCTTCAGTTTTGAAATGCTCAAGTCATTTATCACAATAAAAAAATTATATCCTTTTCCACCCATTAGTTGGTTGTCTTCAAGAATCCTCTACCACTGGATAATTAATGTTTGGAACATGATGTACATGTACAAAAAAATTTAACTTCTGTTCAAACAGAATAAACCTCACTCCCTGAAATACTTCTTTCATTAGGGAAATATGAATCTACAACAGTCAGCCACAACAACTGTAAGTAATAGGTCAGTATCACTCTTCAGTCGGAAATACAAAAGGCCTTTCTAGTGCATCAGAGTTTCTTTGTAGTATATAAATTTTATTTCTCCACACCAAAGTTCAGATAAGTATGAAAACAAACGCAGATGTCAATTTTGAACAAGTTATAAACTAGAATGGAAAATTTATATTATAATACTCATTACGAACAGCGATTCTTATTAATGTTTTAAAAAACCCAAAACAATGTAGATGACTCTGAGACAGGTAAATAAGCCTGTGAACAATTCAACATTTCTGCTTTTTGGTCAGTGGCCTCCTGCAATCCTAAAATATTGACCTGCAACACATAGGTGGTATAAGGGACAGCAGTAAAATAATTTTATTTCATATAATTCTCACAACTTCTTTGTTATAATTTGCCTAGTATTAAACCATCCATCTCTGTGCTCAAACTATTAACTCATTAATCTGATTGTATTATAAGTAGACATTGATACGTTTGACAAGTTATCCATGTAAGTTAAAATCATAGCAGAGGGCACTTCGAACTGTATAAGTTAACAGAGCCTTCCCCATTCCATCCATATATGGTACACAGGAAGAATGATTGCTTAAGTACCTCAATGTGCACTGTAATTAGTCAAATGTTCTCTTTGTGATTTCTGTGGGAGCAATGTACAGGGATTTTCTGGATCTTCCAAGATTCATAACTTCACTGTACTGCCCTTTTTTGTATACGTTCAATACCCCTATTAGTCCTATTTTGTATGGGTCCTACACACCTGAGAGATATTCTTGGATGGGTTTCATGAATATTTTGTAACCAATATCTTTTGTAGCCGCCCGCCTCCCCTATGAACCAATGAACCATGGACCTTGGCGTCAGTGGCATGGCATGTGGGCATGAACAATACAGGTAGCCATACTGTAGGTGCGATCACAATGGAGGGGCCAGACAATTGTGTGGTTCCTGAAGAGGGGAAACAGGTTGAACTAAGTTTGAAAACAAGCGGGAAGGATGTATCTACACACTGTAAAACTTTCACACATGCAGAATGAAAACTGTATTTTTACAAAAATAGTGTGCATTTCTTTTGGAGTGACCCTCGTATAATGGTAAGTCAGAGATTTAGGAACCAGATTTTAAATAGTAAGACATTTCCAGCAGCAGATGTGGACTCTGACCACAATTTATTGGTTATGAACTGCAGATTAAAACTGAAGACATTGCAAAAAGGTAGGAAATGAAGAAAATGGGACCTGTATAAGTTGAAAAAACCAGAGCCTGTCGAGAGTTTCAGAGGGAAAATTGGGCAATGGTTGACTAGAACTGGGGAAAGGAATACAGTAGAAGACGACTGGGTAGCTTTAAGAGGTGAAATAGTGAAGGCAACAAACGATCAAATAGGTAAAAAAAAACAAGGACTAGCAAAAATGCTTGGATAACACAGGTGGTACTGAATTTAACTGAGGAAAGGAGAAAATATAAAAATGAAGCAGACAAGAAGGAATAAAAACATTTAAAAAATTAGACTGACAGAAATTCCAAAATGGATAAGCAGGAATGGCTAGAGGACAAATGTAAGGTTTTTGAATGATCTTTCACTACAGGAAAGACAGATACCACTGACTGGAAAATTAAAAAGGCATTTGCAGAAAACAGAAGCAGCTTTACGAATATCAATAGCTCAGATGGAAAACCAGTCCTAAACAAAGAAGGAAAAGCTGAAAGGTGAAAGGAGTATACTGAGGGCATATACAAGGGAAATTAACTTGAAGACAATATTATAGAAATTGAAGAGGGTGTAGATGAAGATGAGATGGAAGATATGATACGATGAGAAGAATTTCACAGAACATTGAAAGAGATAAGTGAAAACAGGCCCCCAGTAGTAGACGATATTCTGTCTGAATTATTGACAGCCATGGGAGAGCCAGCCATGACAAAACTGTATCATCCAGGGGGCAAGATGTATGAGACACGAAATACCCTCAGACTTGAAGAAAAATGAAATAATTCCAGTTCTGTAGAAAGCCAGTGCTGACAGATGTGAATATTACTAAACTATGGGTTTAATGAGTCATGGTTGCAAAATACTAACATTAATCATTTACAGAAGAATGGGAAACTGGTAGAGACTGACCTTACAGGAGATCAATCTGGATTCTGGAGAAATGTAGGAACATGTGAGATGATACTGACGCTATGACTTATCTAAGAAGATAGTTTCAGGAAAGGCAAATCTACATTTATGGCAGTTGCAGGGTTTGGGTGTACCCCTGGCCTTTGATCAGTAATCAAAACATCTTTGGGCCTGGATTCAAATCCCACCACTGCTTAAATTTTGATTAATAATCAGCACTGGCAGCCAAAGATTTCTGACATAATAAGTCACCCTAATTCTGCCAATGGCCTTGTCAAAGACAGTGGAGGAGCGGACAGAGGTTCTGGGCAGTATCTTGTCCTTGGGGTGGGAAACTACACCCAAAGGTGGAAGAACCAACAATGATCAATGACATGAGGATGCAGAAGGCAATGGAAACGACTGCATTAAAGATATATAACCTTTATCCACAACACATGTGGCCTATAAATGAAAAAGTTTCATGGTGATCTCTCTATTGACAAAAGATTCCAGACTAGTCCTCCATTTGGATCTCCAGGACGAGACTGCCAAAGGGGAGTTGACCATGAGAAAAAGACTGAATAACAATGAAAGAGTAGCATTCTATGAGTCAGGGCATGGAATGTCACAAGCGTGGCATGGTAGGGTAGCTAAAAAATCTAAAAAGGGAAATGCAAAGGCTCAATCTAGACATAGTACGGGTCAGTGAAGTGAAGTGAAATGGAAAGAAGACGAGGACTTCTGATCAGACGAATACAGGGTAATATCAACAACAGCAGAAAATGGTATGATAGGAGTAGGATTCGTTATGGATAGGAAGGTAGGGCAAAGAGCATGTTACTGTGAACAGTTCAGTGAATAGGGTTGTTATTATCAGAATCGACAGCAAACTAACACCGACAATGATAGTTCAGGTATACATGCTGACATTGCAAGCTGAAGAAGAAGAGATAGAGAAAGTATATGAGGATATTGAAAGGGTAATGCAGTATGTAAAGGGAGATGAAAATCTAATAGTCACGGAATGCTCTTGTAGGGGAAGGTGTAGATGAAAAGCTTACAGAAGAATACGGGCTTGGGAAAAGGAATGAGGAAGGAGAAATACTAATTGAGTTCTGCAATAAATTTCAGCTTGTAATAGCGAATACTCTGTTTATGAATCATAAGAAGAGGAGGTCATTGTCAGACAGATTCCAAAATCAGATACTCAATTGTAAGGCATACCCAGGAGCAGATATAGAGTCAGATCACAATTTAGTAGTGATGAAGAGTTGGCTGAAGCTTAAGAAATCAGTCAGTGGGATGCAGAAGTACTAAGGAATGATGAGATATGCTTGAAGTTCTCTAAGGTTATAGATACAGCAATATGGGATAGCACAGTAGGTAGTATAGTTGAAGAGGACTGGACATCTGTAAAAAGGGCAATCACAGAAGTTGGAAAGAAAATCATAGGTACAAAGAAGGTAGCCGTGAAGAAACCATGGGTAACAGAAGAAATACTTCAGTTGATCGATGAAACAAGGATGTACAAAAATGTTAACAAAAATTCAGGAATGCAGAAATATAAATCACTTAGGAATGAAATAAATAGGAAGTGCAGGAAAGCTAAGATAAAATGGCTCCAGGAAAAATGTGAAGAAATCGAAACAGAAATGATTGTCAGATGGACTGACTCAGCATATAGAAAAGTCAAAACAACATTTGGTGAAATTAAAAGCAAAGGTGGTAACACTAAGGGTGCAGCAGGAATTCCATTGTTAAATGTAGAGGTGAGAGCAGATAGGTGGAAAGAGTCTGTTGAAGGCCTCTATGAGGAGGAAGATTTGTTAGATGTCATAGAAGAAGAAATTGGAGTCAAATTAGAAGAGATAGGGGACCCAGTATTAGAATCAGAAATTAAGAGAGCTTTGGAGGACTGGAGATCAAATAAGGCAGAAGGGGCAGATAAAATTCCACCAAAATTTCTAAAATCATTGGGGGAAGTGGCTACAAAACAACTCGTCATGTTGGTGTATGGAATGTATGAGCTTGGCGACATACCATCTGACTTCTGAAAAAACATCATCCACACAATTATGAAGACTAAAAGAGCTGACAAGTGTGAGAATTATCGCACAATCAGCTTAGTAACTGATGCACCCAAGTTGCTGGCAAAAATAATACTCCTAGCTCACTCATTTGTTACATAGTTTAATTCTTAATTTCTTTGCGTGTTTTTGGTACTTGCATTGTTTAATTCATATATTTCGGGTGTATTATAGTATTTGAGAGTTGTAGCATCGCGTTTTAGTACCTGAATAGTGTAAAATCGCGTAGTCTCCTTCCGCCGCCGAGCAGTGTGTCAGCAGTGCGCAAGTAGCAGCATTACTGCATTTATTAGGCAATCTTGTATTTTAATAACCGTTTAAATTTTGTCGATTTGTTTGCGCTCTCTGTAGATTAGTTCAGACGTTCTTTGCACAACAGTTTTTAGCATGAATAGGGACTGCAACTGCTGTGTTCGGATGCAGGCTGAGTTGGCATCCCTTCGCTCCCAGCTTCAGGCAGTGTTGGCTTCGGTCACACAGCTTGAGGCTGTTGCCAATGGGCATCACTGTGGGGGTCCGGATGGGGGTTTGTCGGGGACGGTCAGCTCGTCCCACGCATCCCCCGATTGGACTACGATTGTGGTTGCCCGGGATACTGCCCGCATTGAGGATGATCCCTCACCTGTGGTAGAGTGGGAGGTCGTCTCAAGGTGTGACAGGGGGCGAAAGACATTCCGAAGGGCTGAACGGAAGGCCTCTCCAGTTTGTCTGACGAACCAGTTTCAGGCTCTGTCTCAGGCTGATACTGATCTTCGGCCTGACATGGCTGCTTGTCCTGTTCCAGAGGTTGCCCCTCAGTCTGCAAGATCCGGGCAGTCGCAGAGGGTGGGCTTACTGGTAGTTGGGAACTCCAACGTCAGGCGCGTAATGGGGCCCCTTAGGGAAATGTCAGCAAGAGAGGGGAAGAAAACCAATGTGCACTCCGTGTGCATACCGGGGGGAGTCATTCCAGATGTGGAAAGGTGTGGGCTGGGCGGTTTTTTAGGTTAGATGGCCTTGGGCAAGTACAGAAAGGGCAACAGCCTCTACGGGTGCGGGGCAAAGTCAGGACATGCGGGGACCAAGCAGCAATCGGTATTGTAATTGTCAACTGTCGAAGCTGCGTTGGTAAAGTACTGGAACTTCAAGCGCTGATAGAAAGCACCGAAGATGAAATCGTTATAGGTACAGAAAGCTGGCTGAAGCCAGAGATAAATTCTGCCGAAATTTTTACAAAGGTACAGACGGTGTTTAGAAAGGATAGATTGCATGCAACTGGTGGTGGAGTGTTCGTCACTGTTAGTAGTAGTTCATCCTGTAGTGAAGTAGAAGTGGATAGTTCCTGTGAATTGTCATGGGTGGAGCTTACACTCAACAACCGAGCTAGGTTAATAATTGGCTCCTTTTACCGACCTCCCGACTCAGCAGCATTAGTGGCAGAACAACTGAGAGAAAATTTGGAATACATTTCACATAAATTTTCTCAGCATGTTATAGGCTTAGGTGGAGATTTCAATTTAACAGATATAGACTGGGACACTCAGATATTTAGGACGGGTGGTAGGGACAGAGCATCGAGTGACATTATACTGAGTGCACTATCCGAAAATTACCTCCAGCAATTAAACAGAGAACCGACTCGTGGAGATAACATCTTGGACCTACTGATAACAAACAGACCCGAACTTTTCGACTCTGTATGTGCAGAACAGGGAATCAGTGATCATAAGGCCGTTGCAGCATCCCTGAATATGGAAGTTAATAGGAATATAAAAAAAGGGAGGAAGGTTTATCTGTTTAGCAAGAGTAATAGAAGGCAGATTTCAGACTACCTAACAGATCAAAACGAAAATTTCTGTTCCGACACTGACAATGTTGAGTGTTTATGGAAAAAGTTCAAGGTAATCGTAAAATGCGTTTTAGACAGGTACGTGCCGAGTAAAACTGTGAGGGATGGGAAAAACCCACCGTGGTACAACAACAAAGTTAGGAAACTACTGCAAAAGCAAAGAGAGCTTCACTCCAAGTTTAAACGCAGCCAAAACCTCTCAGACAAACAGAAGCTAAACGATGTCAAAGTTAGCGTAAGGAGGGCTATGCGTGAAGCGTTCAGTGAATTCGAAAGTAAAATTCTATGTACCGACTTGACAGAAAATCCTAGGAAGTTCTGGTCTTACGTTAAATCAGTAAGTGGCTCGAAACAGCATATCCAGACACTCCAGGATGATGATGGCATTGAAACAGAGGATGACACGCGTAAAGCTGAAATACTAAACTCCTTTTTCCAAAGCTGTTTCACAGAGGATGACCGCACTGCAGTTCCTTCTCTAAATCCTCGCACAAACGAAAAAATGGCAGACATCGAAATAAGTGTCCAAGGAATAGAAAAGCAACTTGAATCACTCAACAGCAGAGGAAAGTCCACTGGACCTGACAGGATACCAATTCGATTCTACACAGAGTACACGAAAGAACTTGCCCCCCTTCTAACAGCCATGTACCGCAAGTCTCTAGAGGAACGGAGGGTTCCAAATGATTGGAAAAGAGCACAGGTAGTCCCAGTCTTCAAGAAGGGTCGTCGAGCAGACGCGCAAAACTATAGACCTATATCTCTGACGTCGATCTGTTGTAGAATTTTAGAACATGTTTTTTGCTTGAGTATCATGTCGTTTTTGGAAACCCAGAATCTACTATGTAGGAATCAACATGGATTCCGGAAACAGCAATCGTGTAAGACCCAACTCGCTTTATTTGTTCATGAGACCCAGAAAATATTAGATACAGGCTCCCAGGTAGATGCTATTTTTCTTGACTTCCGGAAGGCGTTCGATACAGTTCCACACTGTCGCCTGATAAACAAAGTAAGAGCCTACAGAATATCAGACCAGCTGTGTGGCTGGATTGAAGAGTTTTTAGCAAACAGAACACAGCATGTTGTTATCAATGGAGAGACATCTACAGACATTAAGGTAACCTCTGGCGAGCCACAGGGGAGTGTTATGGGACCATTGCTTTTCACAATATATATAAATGACCTAGTAGATAGTGTTGGAAGTTCCATGCGGCTTTTCGCAGATGATGCTGTAGTATACAGAGAAGTTGCAGCATTAGAAAATTGTAGCGAAATGCAGGAAGATCTGCAGCGGATAGGCACCTGGTGCAGGGAGTGGCAACTGCCCCTTAACATAAACAAATGTAATGTATTGCGAATACATAGAAAGAAGGATCCTTTATTGTATGATTATATGATAGCGGAACAAACACTGGTAGCAGTTACTTCTGTAAAATATCTGGGAGTATGCGTGCGGAACGATTTGAAGTGGAATGATCATATAAAATTAATTGTTGGTAAGGCGGGTACCAGGTTGAGATTCATTGGGAGAGTGCTTAGAAAATGTAGTCCATCAACAAAGGAGGTGGCTTACAAAACACTCGTTCGACCTATACTTGAGTATTGCTCATCAGTGTGGGATCCGTACCAGATTGGGTTGACGGAGGAGATAGAGAAGATCCAAAGGAGAGTGGCGCGTTTCGTCACAGGGTTATTTGGTAACCGTGATAGCGTTACGGAGATGTTTAATAAACTCAAGTGGCAGACTCTGCAAGCGAGGCGCTCTGCATCGCGGTGTAGCTTGCTGACCAGGTTTCGAGAGGGTGCGTTTCTGGATGAGGTATCGAATGTATTGCTTCCCCCTACTTATACCTCCCAAGAAGATCACGAATGTAAAATTAGAGAGATTAGAGCGCGCACGGAGGCTTTCAGACAGTCGTTCTTCCCGCGAACCATACGCGACTGGAACAGGAAAGGGAGGTAATGACAGTGGCACATAAAGTGCCCTCTGCCACACACCGTTGGGTGGCTTGCGGAGTATAGATGTAGATGTAGATTTAGATGTAGATAATATACAGAAGAATGGAAAAGAAAATTGAGGATGTGTTAGACGACAACCAGTTAAGCTTTAGGAAAGGTAAAGGCACCAGAGAGGCAATTCTGATGTTTCGTTTAATAATGGAAGCAAGACTAAGGAAAAATCGAGACATGTTCATAGGATTTGTCAACTTGGAAAAAGCATTCGACAATGTACGAGGGTAAGTCAAATGAAAACCTTAAATATTTTTGTAAATATTGTTTATTGTGCAGAAGTGGTACAAAGCTGTATCAATTTTCAACATAATCTCCTCCACACTCAATGCAAGTCCTCCAGCACTTACAAAGTGCATAAATTCCTTTAGAAAAAAATTCTTTTGGTAGTCCGTGCAACCACTCATGCACAGTGTGGCGTATCTCTTCATCAGAATGGAACTTCTTTCCTCCCATTGCATCTTTGAGTGGTCAAAACATATGGAAATCATTTGGAGCAAGGTCTGGTGAGTATGGTGGATGAGGAAGACACTCAAAATGCAGGTCTGCAATTGTTGCAACTGTTGTATGGCAGTGTGGGACCTTGCAATGTCATGTTGCAAAAGGACACCTGCTGACGTCAATACACATCAGTTTGATTTGATTGCAGGCTGCAGATGATTTTTAGGAGATCTGTGTGTGATGCACTGGTGACAGTGGTCCCTTTAGGCATTTAATGCTCCAAAATGATGCCTATTTTGTCCCAAAAGAGAGTCAGCATAACCTTCCCTGCTGATGGTTCTGTTCAAAATGTCTATGGTTTTGGTGATGAGGAATGGTGCCATTCCTTGCCCGCTCTCTTCATTTCTGGTTGGTGGAAGTGAACACAAGTTCATCCCCAGTACCGAATCTTGCAACACAGCCATCACCTTCTCGTTCAAAGGGCTGAAGAAGTTCTTCACAAGCATCAACACGTCGTTCTCTCATTTCAGGAGTCAGCTGCCATGGCACCCATCTTGCAGACACTTTGTGAAACTGGAGCACATCATGCACAATGTGTTGTGCTGACCCATGACTAATCTGTAAACATGCTGCAATGTCATTCAGTGTCACTCGGCGGTTTTCCTTCACTATGGCTTCAACTGCTGCAATGTTCTGTTGAGTCACAACTCGTTGTGCCTGACCTGGACGAGGAGCATCTTCCACTGAAGTCACACCATTTGCAAACTTCCTATTCCATTCGTAGACTTGCTGCTGTGACAAACATGCATCACCATACTGAACCTTCATTCATCGATGAATTTCAATAGGTTTCACATCTTCACTATGCAAAAACTGAATAACAGAACACTGTTCTTCCTTGGTGCAAGTCAGAAGTGGGGCGGCCATCTTTATACTGATACTGCAACGGTATGTGTGCATCTGCACTATGATGCCACCTACAGGCCATTCTGCACACTGTTTGTAGCATGCTTACCAACTTACAGGATAACGGCATGAAATTACGATTTGTTATTACAAATTTAAGATTTTCATTTGACTCACCCACATCAAATGGTGCTAGATGTTCGAAATTCTGAGAAAAATAGGGGCTAGCTGCATGGAGGGATGGGTAACATACAGTACGTACAAGAGGCAAGAGGTAATAATAATGATGATCAAGAACAAAGTGCTCAGATTAAGAAGTGTGTAAGACAGGGATGTAATCTCTTGCCACTACTGTTCAGTCTGTACACTGAAAAAGCAATGATGGAAATAAAAGAAAGGCTCAGGAGTGGGATTAAAATTCAAGATGAAATGGTATCATGATATGATTTGCTGATGGCATTGCTATCCTGAGTGAAAGTGAAAAAGAATTATATGATCTGCTGAATGGAATGAACAATCTAATGAGTACAGAATATGGATTGAGAGTAAATCAAAGACAGAAGAAAGTAATGAGAAGTAGCAGAAATGAGAAAAGCAAGAAACTGCACATCAGGATTGATGGCCATGAACTAGACGAAGTTAAGGAATTCTGATATCTAGGCAGCAAAATAACCAGTGACGGACGGAACAAGGAGGACATCAAAAGCTGATTAGCACTGGCAAAAAGGACATTTTTGTCCAAGAGAAGTCTACTAGTGTCAAACATAGGCCTTAGTTTGAGGAAGAAATCTCTGAGAATGTATGTTTGGAGCACAGCATTGTATGGAAGTGAAACATGGTCTGTGGGAAAACTAGAACAGAAGATAATTGAAGCATTTGAGATGTGGTGCTATACACAAATGTTGAAAATTAGGTGGACTGATAAGGTAAGGAATGAGGAGGTTCTGTACAGAATTGGAGAGGAAAGGAATATCTGGAAAACACTGACAAGAAAAAGGCACAGGATGACAGAATATCCATTAAGACATGAAGGAATGACTTTTGTGGTATTAGAGGGAGCTGTATGGGGCAAAAACTATAGAGGAAGATAGAGATTGGATTACATTCTGCAAATAATTGTGGACATAGGTTGCAAGTGGTACTCTGAGATGAAGAGGTTGGCACACGAGTGATGATTTTAAAAAAAAATTTTAAAAAAGCAAGCTTGAAGAAGGGCTTAAAGATAGCTTCTGAAAATGTTGGGTGAAATGCTCTCTTTGAAATTCTGAAGGTAGCAGAGGTAAAATACAGGGAGCAAAAGACTGTCTACAACCTGCACACAAACCAGCCGGCAATTATAAAAGTCGAGGGGTGTGAAAAAGAGGCAGTGGTTGAGAAGGGAGTGAGACAGGGTTTTAGCCCATCACTGATATTATTCAATTTGTACATTGAGCAAGCAGTAAAGGAAAGTGAAGAAAAATTGGAATAGGAATTAAAGTTCAGGGAGAAGAAATAAAAAATTTGAGGTTTGTTGAAAACATTGTAATTCTGTCAGAGATAGCAAAGGGCTTGGAAAAGCAGTTGAATGGAATGGACACGTCTTGAAAGGAGGATATAAGATGAACATCATCAAAAGTAAAACAATGATAATGGAATCAACTCAAATTAAATCATGCAATGCTGAGGGAATTATATTTGGGAATGAGACACTTGAAGTAGTAGGTGAGTTTTGCTATTTGGGCAGCAAAATAACTGATGAGGGAGGATATAGAATGGCAATAGAAAGAAAAGTGTTTCTGAAGAGGAGGAATCTGTTAATACGATATATAGATTGAAGTGTCAGGAAGTCTTTTCTGAAGGTACCTGTCTGGACTGGAAGTGAAACATGAATGATGAACAGTTTAAACAAAAAAAGAATAGAAGCTTTTTGAATGTGGTGCTACAGAACAATGCTTAAGATTAGAAAGCTAGATCATTTAACTAATGAGGAGGTACTGAATGGAATTGGGGAGAAAAGATATATATGGCACAACTTGACTAAAAGAAGAATCAGTTGATAGGACATATTCTGAGACACCAAGGGAGCACCAGTTTAGTATTGAAGGGAAAAGTGGGGATCAAAACCATAGAGGAAAACCAAACAACAAATACAGTAAGCAGATTGTGAAGGATGTAGGTTGCAGCAGTCGTTCGGAGATGAAAAGTCTTGCACTGGATAGAGTAGCATGGAGAGCTGCATCAAACCAGTCTTCAAACTGGAGACCACAACAACAATTACTACAACTACTACTACTTTTGTAGACTGATTGACTTTCCCTTATATTCTACCAAAGGACTGAAGGCTGCCACTTGTGTTACTTACAAATGAGCATATGTAATCATTCCATTCTATATCCTACAAATTGTGACTCCCAGGTATTTTTGTGAATAAACTGCTTCCAGCTGTGACTCTGTTTTTGTAGTCATAGGTCACTACTGCCTTTTTTTTTTTTTCATTTCATGAAGCGCAAAATTTTGCAATTCTAAACATTTAAAGCATGTTGCCAATCTTTGTACTACTTTGAAATATTATCAAGATCTGACTGAATGCCTACATAGCCTTTTCAGACAGAACTGTATTACATGTAAGTGCATCACCTGCAAAAAATCTGAGGTCACTATTGATATTATCTGCAAGATTGTTAATATATAACATGAACACACTTCCCTGTGGCACACCAAAGTTACATCTGCATCTGTGACAGCCAAAATAACATGCTGCATCCTCTACACCAAGAAATTCTCAATACAGTTCCAAATCCATGGCTTCCAGTACGTCATGTGAGAAAAACATGAGTTGTGTTTCACATACCCAATTTTTTCAGAATTCCTGCTGGTTAGCATGGTGGATGTTGTTCTTTTGAGTTGCTTCATTATGCTTGAGCTCAGAATACATTGTAAGATTTTACAACAAATGGATGAGAAGATTCTTGGGTGTATTTCTGTGGATGACTACTGTTGCCCTTCATATAGAAGGGTATGCCCTGGGCTTTCTTACAACCACTGTTTATTGTTCAGCGGATCTACAGTATATTATGGATAGACAAGTGGCAAACTCACCCACAAACTCAGTATAGAATCTGACAGGGATTCCAATTGGCATTGGAGCTTTGGTCAGTTTTAACAATTTAGCTGTTTCTCAATGTCACTCATCTTTGCAGTCATGTGAGAATTAAATTGAGCAACACTTCTGAATCTTCCTTTGTAAAGGAACATTCCAAAAAGGAATTCAGAATTTCTGATTTTGCTTTTCTACCTTCAAAACACTGACTGCTGTGAGGCCACTGGGAGACAAATGCTCCACTATATAATGCAGTACTGAATGTTAATTTTGCATTATATAATGCAGTACTGAATGTTAATTTTGCATTATATAATGCAGTACTGAATGTTAATTTTTATTTCTTGATGGATTTGATGCAAGAGTTCAGGAAATCAGACACAATACCTTGTTCAACATTGGGAACATTTTTTTTTGCAATGTTACATGCTACGTAAAGATACACTATACTGCACAAAGTGGAGCATGGGAGCACCAGCAGGCACATGGCATCAGACATGAACCTCTGCTGTGGCTGTCAATGGCCTCTCGGCAGTCAATATGTCAAATTCAGTCCCTGTCTACATCTACATCTACATCTACATCTATACTCCGCGAGTGAGTGTCTAGATGCTAACTTTGGTGCTACTAACAGGCTTTCCATATGACTACAATTTCTGCAGACCTGGTGAGAAATCTTTCAAAAACATTCTGCCCACAGTAGTTGAAGATGTCACTCATTGCCCTCTTAACAGCCAAATTTGTTTCATTCACCTTCAGTCTATAGCATAGCACATAATTTACAGAAATCTCTCTGTTGCTTTAGAGTGACTGCATAGTACAGATGACTCCCATTATGAACTGTTCTACTGGGTACATACCTAATCAGCACCTGGTTAGCTGTTCTTCTAGAATTCATATATAGTTCTCTTATATACTCCTGTCCAGTGCTAACTGTTTCAATTTCCTCACTGAGATACAAAATTATTGCTTTGTTGTATAGTCTGCTGTACATATCAATCTTCCCATTTGTTTTAGTTTCCATTTCTACTCTGCTAATCATTATTGCTACAACTACCTCATGGTCACTGATACCAGTTTCAGTGTGGCAATCCTCAAAGAGGTCAGATCTATTCGTTACCATCAGATCCAGAATGTTTCCAACATGAGCCAATTTTTGAACTATCTGTTCTAGATGGTTTTCAGAGAATTTTTGTGTGTTACGAGTGTTGTGCATAATGTATTTCATAATAAATCATCATTTCAGATTAACAGTTACAATAAACAACTAATGTATCATTTCACATTAGTTTTCTCTTGTGACAGGAATGTGTATTGTCTATATTTATCATAAATTAATGCTATTGACATATTCGTTATTGACCATGATGTGCAGAACAATTCATAGAAACAGCAATTTTTGTACCAGATTTTTCTGTTTTCATAATACCTATCTCACTTGGCTGTTAATCACTTGAGCTCTAGAAGTTACTCCATCTGAACAGGCCTTGAAGGCCCACCAGGACCGATCAACCGCCATGTTATCCTCAGCTAAGAGGCGTCACTGGATGTAGATGTGGAGTGGAATGAGGTCAGCTCACTGCTCTCCTGGCCATTGTGAGTTTTCATGACTAGAGCCTCTACTTCTCAATCAAGTAGCTCCTCAATTGGCTGCACAAGGGCTGAGTGTACTCTGCTTGCCAACAGCACTAAGCAAATTTAGACAGGCACTCCAACCAAGCCCAACAGTGTTGAACTTCATGATCTGACAGGAACTGTTGTTACCACTGCATCAGTTCTAAAAGGCTACTGATAAATTTTGTAGCATATCAAACCCATAAATTATCAGCTAACTTGTTTCTGTTTACTGTTCTGTAAAATAATGCACCATGCACAATGCAGCCACCCTGTGTATGTTGCTGTCAGGCACAGGAAGAGTTAGTTGCTGTTTGTAAGCAGCTGAAAGTCACCCTGACTACTGTCAAGCACATGGAAGCTGCTGCAAATGGATGTGTTGGAAGGGCTACCAACAGTCAGGCACCAGGGATACCAAAGATACCTTATGTGCTATACTCTCCTGTGAATACTGTCTCTTTGGCAGGAAATAATAAATCTATCACTACTTGTCCACTTGACTGTGAGTGCCTTGTCAATGGTAGGCCTAGGTGTCTTGTACATGGCAGACAGGGAACAGGAAGAACTCAGGTTGTTACATCCATCCCTTAACCTTCAAGTTCTAGGTGCTGTCTTCCACTGACACCAAAACTGAACCAGTGAGACTCATTTCACCTGTTGGGAAACGTTCTGTCTTCCATGAAAGGGCACTGCAAACATGAGAAGGTAGGAGTCTAATGGTCAGCAGTACAATCAAATGAATACTGGTACCCCTTAGGGAAACAGAATCAAGGGATGAGGAGGATCATTATGTGTACTCAGTGTGTATGACTGGGGACCTCATTCAAGACGTTGGAAAGGCTATTCCAGGAGCCACTGAGGGAACAGGGTGTTGGTTTATAGACCAAGGTAAATTTAATCAAATAAAAACATTTCCTGTTAAGAATGGTCTGTCTGATCATGATGCACAGCTAGTTATAGTATATGATACGGGTCCATACAGTAATGCAAAACAGTCCTCCAAAACAGTGCATTCAATTAATGATTTAGCAATTGCAAATTTGAGGGAAAGCTTGTAACAGTTAGACTGGGATTAGGTGTACAGAGAACCTGATGCTAATTTGAAATTTAACCTATTTCACGATACCTTCATGAGTGTATTTGAAAACAGTTTCCCTAAGAAAACAGTGAAATATACCTGTAAGGAAACATATAAAAAGCCATCATTACTAAAGGGATAAAAATATCTTGCAAACAGAAAAGGGAAACGTATCTTACAGCTAGAAGGAGTAATGATCCAGAAATAGTCAAACACTATAAAAACAATTGCACTGTGTTTAGAAAAAGTATTAAAAATCCTGAAGTATGTGCATTATGTCTGAGATTAGCACCTCCGATAATAAAATTATAACAATTTGGAATATTGTTAAAAGAGAAACAGCGCAACCAAGAGTAAAGGAAAATTGTATTTCTATCAGACTTAATCAAAAGTTTGTTAACAAAAAGTCAGACATAGAAAATATTTTTAATAATTATTTTTTAAGTGCTGTAGAGAAAATATGACCCAGCTGTTCATTACAAAACGCAAGAGGCAATATCTACGCAGTTTGATAAAACTGAAATTCAACCCATCTATCCTACTGAAATTAGGAAAATAATACATTCACTCAAAAGAGTAAAAGCTCACATGGAATTGATGGCATTTCCATGAGAGCACTAAAAGCTTGTTCCCAACAAATATGTAGGATTCTCAGCCACATATGCAGTAGGTCACTGAAACAGGGCATTTTTCTAGATAGATTGAAATATTATATTGATAAACCATTGCATAGAAAAGGGGATAGGTCTGATGCTAACATCTACCACCCAGTCTCACTTCTGACAGCTTTATCCAAAATTTTTGAAAAAGTAATGTATTCAACATGTAATCTTACCCTCTCACACATCACTATTAAAATTCTCTGTCTATAAAAGTTTCAAAAGCTTCAAGAGGCATAAGATATACAAAAGAAGAACTTTTTACTTATCTTCATTTTCTCTTCTTGTTGTTGTTGGCTCTAATTCTTGTGTCTAGGAGTACAGTCTTGCAGCTGATATTTTGATTTATAATGTTGTGGTTTCTTGTTGACTGAATAACTGACGAAGATTTGCCTGTATATTTCTTTTATTTTATCCCATTCTTCTATATCACACTGACTTCATAAGCTCCACATTCATAAGATCTTCGATTACATTGATATTGGCAAGATTAGCAAACTACATGTGTTTCCATCAGGGGCATTCCCACTACCCCCATCATTCTGCAGTATTCACAATATTTCAAAGAATTTACAAAGCAAATGAGTTTTCAAACTTTCTTGACAAAAGAAGAATCTTTGCTAAAATATATCATTATTTTGTAAATGAATCCAGAAATAAATTTAATAATTAGTGTTAGATTGTGCAACTAATAACATGAATTTTAAGTATGTCAGAATTTCTAATTTCAAATATTTCCAAAAAAAAGAATAATTTTCAACAATTAGTACATATCAATTGTAACAAATTAATTTCTTTTTATACATGTTAGCCTGAAATATAATACATCGTACACAAAATCATAAGAATTCTTTCGGGAAACAGCCGAGAATGTTTACCTATAGAAGAATCTATAGTATATATGGTATTGGTTATTTCTACAAAAAAAGGGTGTCCCATTAGAATAACCCCCCGCCCCCACAAAATTTGGAAACAGGTTGTTTGCTATATTTTGTGACAGATTCCAGGGTTTGCCAAATAGTATAAAAAATGATGCCCAGGATAGCAGATTGAAGTATAGGAGTATCTGATACAGAACACATTACAGACAACATAAGAAAAATACCTACTACACAAATCATAATCTATGCACATATCAGGGTACGACATTCAGATTTTCAGATCTGTGGAACATACTATCACAAGACAAATAATACAAGGTCAAAATTATAACATTACACCACTAAACTATAGAAATAATTACAGAGACATGGTAAATTACTAGAATTACAAATTTTAAGTTAACATCCATACAGTCAAACCTTCAAAAATCTTCAAAAGAGAAGAGAAAAAATTTCAGAGCCTAAGTGTATGATGAGTGAGCCAACTCGAAAAACTCACAAGGATGGGTACAGAACCAGAAGAATATACTCAATCATGACCAGAGTATTCAAGGATATGTTGACTCATGAAAGAGCAAAATAATGGAAAAATATTAGGGCCTAAGTTTACAATATAGGGATCGACCCATGAATCCACACCGGTTATAAACCAGCAAAAAAGTTTCAACACAATAAAATTAATAAAGTTCATATCATATCAATAAGTTCAATTATATGCAAAGAGTAATTGTAAGAAGCATCTAGCCTCAATCAATGGCTGTACACTCACCTTGAGTGCACACACAGTCATGATGACCAGTGGTACCCAAAACAGAGCTAAGCATGAGTCTGTCCACAACTCAAGATCCAATCAGACACAATATTGCAATACTCAGGATAGATTCAAGTAAACACAGCCATAAATAGCTTTGAATGATGACACAATCCAGTAGCTTGAGAACCAAAATCAGAGTATGAAAGCAGACATGTAAAAATTCTGTTATATTGTCTACACTAGTAAATGTCTTCCACACTTTTTGCTAGTTGTCTTTACAAAATAACCTACATATATATAAAGATCTAGAAGATTCACTTACAAATGATAAAAAAAATATATACTGATTTAAAGTTACACAATGTATTGTACTTGAAAAAAACATGCATTTATGCTGAATAACACTGTCTTTAGCAGTCTTGGCTAACAATTCACAAATATCAGTTACAACACAGATGCAGCCAACAGATGCTCAAGTACATTACCCAGCACCCACAATCTCTTGCAAGTTGACCAGTCCAGCAGGGTACAGCCATACAGCAGTATGGGGAGTGGACCCACCCACATCTTTCAGTTTCCTCCTTAGAGTCCCCATCACATGCTCCATCAGATAGGTAACTTCCTGTCTAGCAATCACATCAAATCGTGAAACATTGTTTTGTGTACTAAATATGCCATTCAATACTTTTTTCATATCACACAAGATACGTTCTCCTTAGCAGCTTTTCAAAATCAATTATATGGGATTCATGCCAGGTGAAATTAAAAAATGTTCACATATGAAACATTAATAAACAGAGTTAAATGCAAGTAAAAAGAAAATGGACTGTCAAGGTATTACACACAGGTATACTAACATACTAATCCTAATTTTTGCAGTACAAATTATGAATATTGCCTCATTTCAAAATTGCAAAAATATCTACTCATATAGTCTCATAGCATATATGTATCAAATTTTAAAGCACAAATCTATTACAGAACATATTTATATAATGTATCATAGATGTTAACTCAGTCAATAGGTAAGGCAGAACTTTAAAAATCACATCATCTTACATATCACTTTCCAGACAAACAAAACACAATTATATAGTTTTATGAATCTACAGATAGATTAAAACCCAGTCGATGGATAAGATAGAATTCAAAAAATCACATCATCTTCATACTAAATTTATGACAATATCGATAAATTTCTTTATCTCACATGTCAACACTTTAGATTTCTCTTTGGCTTTCACCAACACAAGATCTCCTACTTCAAACTTTGAAAATCTAGCTTTACCATCATGTCTCTCCTTTCTCCCGTCCCCCTGTTTTTGCATCATCTCCCTAACACCTTCTTCCCTCTCTTTTGGTGACAGAATTTTGTGTGGTGGAAACTCAACATTTCAGAAATAAAGTTAGCTGGCCCGCAATTATACATGATTTCAAATGGCGAAAAACCTGTTGAAGAATGTTGTAAGCTGTTCATAATATCCTCAAAATCAGTGACATAATCTATCCAGCTGATATGATTCTTTCTACAATATGTTCTAAACAGTCTTCCAATCTCTCTCATATATCTCTCTGCAGGGTTACTTGAAGGATGGTACACTGAGGTTAGAATATGCCTTGTTTTTGTGTGATCAACAAAATCTTTCCAAGCTTGTGATGTAAACTGAGAATTATTATCAGATAAAATTGTTTCAGGAAGACCCACCTGATGAAAATATGTCTTTTCAAACTTAGAGATGCTTTGCTTACTGGTAGCTTTCTTAAGAGGAACTAGCTTTATGAAACTTGGAAAATCTATCAACCACCACAAAAACATAACAAAATCCATTCTTAGACTTAGTTAAAGGTCCATAAATATCCACAGACACAAGATCAAGGTTACTATTAGGCAGTATGTTTTGCACTTGGCCTCTACTTGTTTGATTACTTACCTTCACTCTTTGACATCAGTCACAGATGGCAACCTTCTTCTTGACTCTTCTGCCTATGTTACAAAAACAGATGTTTTCCTGAATCTTTTGTGTGCATTTGGTTGATCCACAGTGATGAAAACTCTCATGTGTATAAGTAATTAAAGTATCAATACAGTGTTCTGGCCAACACATTTTCCAATCCTCTGAGTCAGTCTTATGTATCCTGAATAAAATACAAGTATGTACCTTATAATACTGTTCTGCCTTTTTTCCTCCTTTCTTACCCAACATGCTCTTAACCAATTCCCAATTTTGACCATGATTTTGATACCTATGGATCTCTTTTTCCTCTTTCACACCTTTCAAGTACATCATTTTAAACTCTTTTTCTCCTTATCCAAAGTTGTTATGTAATTCACTTCGTAAAGGTAGCCTAGAAAAAGCATCATCAACTACATTGTCTGTGTCCTTGAAAACATATCTCTTAAGAGATCCAAATGTTGTTCCCAAGTCTTTTCTGTTACCAGAATGCCATCAACATACACCATTAATTTTGAACTCACTTCACCTCCTAAGACAGAATCCAGAGTTCTTATGAATTCAGCTACAGACACATTTAGTCCAAATGGCACCACACAATATTGAAAACACTTACCTCCACACAAAAATGTTGCATACTTTCTAGAATTAATTTCAAGTGGGATCTGGTGAAATCCAGAGGCCAAATCCAAATCATTCATGTATTTTACATAATCAAATTTGTGTAACAGCTTGTTCATGTTCTATGGAAGGTCATTTTCTCTGATAAGAAATTTATTAAGATGTCTAGAGTCCAAAACAGTTCTCACTTCAACATTTCTCTTACTTACCACAAGTAAAGGATTATTGTAAGCACTCCTACTTCTGCCTATTACAACCTACATTTCTAAAAACAAAGATTCCATGACTTACCAAACGGGAAAGCGCCGGTAGATAGACACAATAAAAAAACACACAAACACACACACAAAATTTCAAGCTTTTGCAACCAATGGTTGCTTCGTCAGGAAAGAGGGAAGGAGAGGGAAAGACGAAAGGATGTGGGTTTTAAGGGAGGGGCTAAGGAGTCATTCCAATCCCGGAAGCGGAAGACTTACCTTAGGGGGAAAAAAGGACAGGTATACACTCGCACACACACACATATCCATCCACACATATACAGACACAAGCAGACATATTTAAAAGGCAAAGAGTTATATGTCTGCTTGTGTCTGTATATTTGTGGATGGATATGTGTGTGTGTGCGAGTGTATACCTGACCTTTTTTCCCCCTAAGGTAAGTCTTTCCGCTCCCGGGACTGGAATGACTCCTTACCCTCTCCCTTAAAACCCACATCCTTTCGTCTTTCCCTCTCCTTCCCTCTCTCCTGACGAAGCAACCGCTGGTTGCGAAAGCTTGAAATTTTGTGTGTGTGTTTGTGTGTTTTTTTATTGTGTCTATCTACCGGAGCTTTCCCGTTTGGTAAGTCATGGAATCTTTGTTTTTAATATATTTTTCCCATGTGGAATGTTTCTTTCTATTTTATTCACAACCTATGTTTCCATTTTCTGAATTCTTTCTCTACATTGTTCCTTTTTGGAAATGGTATATTACATAGCTTTAAGAAAAAAAGGTTGATGATCTCCATACTAAAGTATGCACTGATAATTTTTCACTTTCCCTGGTTTCTGGTTTCTCACAAAACATATTTTTAAACCCCAATAGCAAATTCCTAAGTTGTTCATTTTGTAGTCTTTAAGAGTTGTAGCTTCCCTTACTTTAAAGCCTACTGCACTTTCAAAATCTTGATCCTCAGTCTCAACAAAATCCATATCATCAAACACCTGGTACTAACCTTGGTTCACAATGTTTTTCAAATAATTACAACTTTTCCCACAGTTTAAGATACAGAAATCAGTTTTCACATAAGTATTACTTTTAGGTCCCAAAATAAACAATATTTTAGCATTCGATCCCAAACAAGCCTCAACTTTCAATAATCAATGCATAATGAGAATTATATTTTCTCCAGGACTAGTGATCACTAAGCATCCATGTTCAAAGGTTTTGCCTTCTGTACTAAACATTGAAAGTACCTGAGATTTTACCAATTTGCTTTGCTTACCTGTAACTCCTTTTATCTTTACACCTACAATGAGCATTTCCACAAAATTCTTACTGTATTTGATCTTGTCTCTAAGTTTATCAGGTATACAAAAAATTGAGCTACCTGTATCAATCAAACAGTTCCCTTCCCACTGATCAGTCTTAATCTTAATGTACATGCATCCAAAATCTGAATCATCATCTCTGTTATTGGGTACTTCATGTAAAAGGTTACTTTCAATTTCATCAAATGCTATATCTACACATTTTTTGCAGGGTCTTATCAACCTTACTGGTATCATAGCATTACTTTGGTTACCAATTTTGTCAGGTAAAGACTGAGCACACTGAATTGGTTCCATAGCGCAACTGACATCATTTATTACAGAAGGAACACAAAATATATTACTGTCAAAATTACATTTCCTACTTAGATCTTGTTTCAGTTCAGTCCACCAATTTGGATACAAATTTTGACTAACAACAGCTAACTTACTCCAGAATGCACATTTATCTATGTTATCATCAATTTGGATCAAAACAAATTTCAAAAAGTTTTCACCTTTATTCTCGAAGCTTACAGACAACTCACCTTTAGTGTTTGGATAATTACTCTGCAAGATATTTATGAAAAACTGCTTTCACTGGACTGGTATCCCATGACTGTCTCTTATATCATCACATTCACACTTACCTTATCTGTATTCACAAATAACTCTGAAAGTTAATTTTTCTTAAACTCCACAAATACCTGATACTCATCATCATTATCATAATATTCTTCCAAAATTACTTCATGAATAACATCATTAACAAAACAAGTCCCATCACCATCAAAGTCACACACCTCACCTACATTTATTTCTAATAAGCTACCGGTCTCAGACTTACCAACCTCAGTCATTTCACAGCTCACATTCACATCTACATCAAAAATACCACCTAATTCACATCCAATACAATCATCACCTGTTTAACATACATCAATAACACTGTTTCCAGACCAAGAAAAGAAATCATTAGTATACACTACATCCAAATTCTCATTACTCTCACATTCTCATTTGTGATTAGTATCTGCATTACTGTAATTAAACGTAGTATTCCAAAACTTTTGATTAAAACATAAATGAGATACCTGATGTTCAGATACCTGTGCCACATTATTAATACTGTGACTATTGTCTAAATATAAGTGTAAATTGGGGATCCTATACTTGATGTGTTTCCTCGTCCCAAAACTGTGGACCTCCGTTGAGGCAGACTGCCATTTCCTGAATAGTTGCCTCTATGATTGTTTCTCCTATTAAATTGCCCTTAGTTATCCCCATGGTTCCTATTCTGCTGATCTTCAAAATTTCTGTCTCTATTACCATTATGACCATGATAGAAGTTACCATCATCTCTGTTTCTGTAGTTATTGTGATATCGATAGCTACGATGCCACAACGTAGGTGCGCTCTGCTAGGTTGGCACTGCGACAATGTCACTGATGACAGTGCCCTCTAGCCGGTGCTGTGTAGCTCTATGAGCGCCGCTCCAGATTCTATCCAGTTGATTCCGAGGAGACGACCAAGTAACATTGTTTCTATTTCATAGCGGGTGAGCCACTTCAGATTTTGTCTGTTCATCTGTCAGCCAAATTTAAGTAAAAGAGATATAACCCATACGCAGTACCGAAGCATTTCACCTTTTCCTGCTCCTACTCACTTCCAACATTCAGCCTACCGTTCAGTTTACAGGAGCAGACCCACGTGCTGCCATCCAGGTGGGATACAAAAAGTGCCAACGAGGATGCCGCTTTTTTTTTTCTTCTTCTTTCTTTTTTGCTTGGTACTGCTTTAGCTTTGTCAATTTGCCTTTTTGTGTCGGTGTATGAATGCTTCCCCCATTCGCTATAAGATTTTCTTTTGTGTAAACCATGGCTTCACCACAGGAACAGGCTTCGCTGTATGATCTTGTACGTTTTCAGGCTCAGCAAATGTCGCACCTGCTTGCTGCCATAAATGGACTGGTCACACTACAAACTGCAGATACTTTGGCACCTGCAATGCCACCACCTGTACTGACGCCAACGATGCCTTCAGCGCTGCCGTTTCGTGCCTTCAATCCTGATGTTGAACGCTGGCCAGAATACATTGCCCAGCTTGAGGCACACTTTGCAGCATACAACATACCAGGTACAGAGTGGCTTGCCTTTTTCATTGCCAACACTGGTGTTGTGCTGTACCATGTGCTCATGAAATTGTTTCCCACCACCCACCCAGAAACTAAAACTTACGACAAAGTGATTGATGCTTTGAACTCCCACTTCCGTGACAGTGTAAATGTGGAAGCTGCACGTCACAAATTCTTTCGCCCTCGGTGTGGCCCTACTTAGTCCAATAAATCTTGATTAGCAGACCTTCAGAGACTAACTTCTGATTGTGACTTTCATTGCTCATGTGGACACTCATATGCGGATATAAAGATTAGAGACGCTATTGTGCGGAATGTGGCAGATCACAGCATCCGTGAGCAAATCTTCAAATTTAAAAACCCATCTTTGCAGGAAGTAGTGGACTTGCTAGACAGACAAGATACATTAGACATGGCTACTTCCATGTCTGACGTGACCCCGGGTGTGTGTACTGTTAGCAAGGCATAACACGTGCCCTCCCAACCAGCCCCAGCACAGCCAGCCACACTGCGCCGCTCGTGCATACGTAAACAAGTTTCAAACCAGGCACCTACTCAGAAACTGAAGTCATGTCCGAACTGTTTTCGTGCCCACCCACGGGACAGTTGCCCATCCCGTCAAGCACAGTGTTATTTTTATAATAAGAAAGGACGTGGTGCAAGCTGTGTGTAGTGCAAGAAACTCTAATTCCCAACTTGTCTCCCATTCACGTGACTCGAGTGGGCACCACTGCAACGGAAACTGCTGTGATCATGATTCACATCAGCCTATGGACATTAATTCCATTTATTCAAAGCCTTCTGCTTTGTGTGCATCAACAGCTTATCGTGTGACTCAAGTTTTGCCAGACACTTAGTCTGGCATTCAGCATGTTGTGAGGATACTTTTTGTGACTTTGGACATTTGTGGACATTCTGTTTGCATGCAGGTGGACACTGGTGCATCAGTTTCTTTACTGAACAAATCAATGTATGACTTGCTTGGTTTGTACCCACTTCATCGTTCACATTCCATGCAGACTGCATTTACTGGACAGGAAATCTCAGTGCTCAGTGTGTGTAGTTTGCAAGCCACGTACTGTGCAATGACACGTACAGTGTCTTTCCATGTGTTCCACTCTAGTGATGCTACAAACATTTTTGGCATGAACGCATTTGAACTTCTTGGCCTTGCAATTCAGGACAATGTACTTTACATCAACACTAGTGACCATGCAGACAGTGTTGCTGCCCTATGCAGTGATTCTGCTGAACTCTTTTCTGATGGCCTTGGTTGCACCACAGACTTTGCAGGGCATGTTGTAATTAAAGACAATGCCATGCCTGTTTTCCGGTGTGCACACCCGGTACCGCACACACTGCATGACACTGTAGCCACTGAACTTATGCATTTGCAAGACAGTGGTGTCATTGAATCTGTTTCTGCTTCGCTTATAGTGTGTGTGAAGAAATCAAATGGTCGTCTCTGTATTTGTGCTGACTTTACATCCACAGTAAATCCCAACACAGTGGTAGCTGCATTTCCCTTACCGCGTCCTGAAGACATTTTGGATAAGCTTGGTGCAGGAAAATTCTTTTCCACGATTGACTTGCAGGACGCATACTTTCAGATTTCACTCGATGAACAGTCACAGCGCTGTTTTGTGATCAATACCCACCTTGGATTGTTCAAGTTTCACCGCCTTCCGTTCAGTTGTGCTTCAGCTCCTGCTATTTTTCAGTCTTACTTGCAGCAGTTGTGTGACACTGTCCCTGGTTGTTCCAATTATCTGGAAGATATTGTCATATCAGGTCGCAGCCCTGATTAACATTTGCAGAATTTGTATGCCTTATTTACTGTACTTTTTCAGACAGGACTAAAGTGTAACAGAGACAAGTGCAAATTTTTTCAAACAGAGATTCAGTATTTTGGACATATGATTAACAGACAGGGTATCCACCCCTCGTCGTCACATCTCAGTGCGATTAGAGACTTGCCAGCACTCAGGAACTTGACACAAATTCAGTCTGTGTTGGGCAAAATTACACATTATATTTGGTTTATACCAAATGCAGCGCAGATTGCAGCACCTAAGCATCACCTTCGGCGTAAGAAAGTCTTTGTTTGGTCTTTGGAATGCAATGCTGCTTTCCATAAGCTGAAATCTGCTTTGTTGAGTGATCGCTGTTTGATTCCTTTCGATCCCTCCAAACCAGTTGTTTTGGCTGTTGATGCATCTTCTCACGGCATCGAAGAGGTTCTCTCACATTGCATTAATTCTGTCGATTGCATTTGCGTCTAAGTTGCTCAATTCTGCCCAGAAAAACTATTCTCAAATCGACAAAGAAGCTTTGGCTATTGTATATGGAGTGACAAAGTTTCACGATTTTTTTGTATGGTCACAAGTTCTATTTGGTAACCGACCATAAGCCTTTGACATCATTGTCCCACCCATCTAAGCCAGTTCCAGCCCTTGCTGCACAAAAGTTGCAATGTTGGTCTTTGTTTTTGCCTCACTACAATTACAAAACCTTGTTCTGGCCTACAGCCCAGCATGGCAATGCTGATGCTTTTTCTCATCTGCCTATCAGTCCTGACAAAGTGCTTGATTCTTCCGAACTGTCATGCATGTTTATTGACTCGCAAGATAAGGAATTAGCTGATGGTTTTCCAGTGGATTTTGGTCGCATTGCTTCTGCGACAGCTGCCAATGCTTCTTTGTAGTATATTCATACTCAATGGCCTCAATCTGCTACCCAGATTAGTGATCCCCTTGTCTGTACACCACGGTGTTATCTTGTTATGAACTGACAATGATCAGTCTCGTGTGGTTGTACCTCGTTTGTTGCAGTCGGAAACCCTCCGATTTCTGCATGCTGGTCATTGGGGAATTGTGCGAACAAAGCAATTAGCACATCATCACTGCACTTGGGTCAGCATTGATAAACAAATTGAGAATTTGCTTGCTAATTGTCGCTCTGTTCTGTGACACCCGTTGGTTGATAGTCATTGATGCGTACAGAAACTTTCCTTTTGTTGTGCCTATGTCCTCTACTACATCTGCCAGTACCATTCGGGCTCTGACGTCTATTTTCTGCATTGAGGGCCTTTCTGAAGTTATTGTCTCCGGTAATGGCCCCCAATTTGTGTCCTCAGAGTTAGAAGTGTTCTGTGCTGCTAATGGCATTCACCATCTGACCTCAGCCCCATTCCACCCCAAGTTGAATGGCAAGGCTGAATGTTTTGTGCGTACGTTTAAGTCACAGATGAGCAAGTTGCACACCAGATACTCTCGCGAGCGCACGCTAAGGACTTCCCTTGCTTCATATCACTCCCAGCAGCACGGCACCCATTCCCCAGCACCCATTGTTCACTCCTGCAACTTTTGCACCCACTGCTGTGCGCTCCCGCTGCTTCAACTCGTTATGGCTTGGCGCCACATGATTTGGTGTTCTATCATGTTTTCTCTGGCAGGCAGCGCTGGGAGCAGGGGCGCATTCTTCGCCTGCTTGGCCGTGCCTTATTTGTCATTTCTGGTCCCTCCGGCACTGTCAAGTGACACTGGAACCAGATCCATCTGTGCTGTCCTCAGTTTCCTGCCACTGGTTGTTTTCCGGCAGAATAGGAGGCTTCGTGGCTTCCACCGCCTCAGCCCACAACTCCACCGATGGCGCCTCTGCCACAGGCGCTCTTGCTGACACCACCGCTGCCGATTCAGTCACCTGCACCAGACAGACAGCTCTCACTGCCGCCACGGACCCACCTCCGGCCACCGACGTGTTCCACTAAGGTGCCAGAACAGATGGACACTGAGGCTGCTGTCACACCACTGCCGCCATCGCCCGTGGAGGTCGTTGCTCCGCCTCCTCATCCGAGCATACCCAGTGGCGGTGCATGGCCTGGGTAGGTTTTCCATGGGGCGTTTTCCTCGCCCCCTCACGAGCAATTTGGGGACGCTGGCAGACAGCGAACCACAGCAGTTCTTCTGTGCACCCCCTCAATTGCACCACCCCTCGGTCCCTCCACCCACCGTCAGAAGCCCTACTCAACAACAGTTCATTGTTTCAGGAGGAAGGAATGTGGTATCGATAGCTATGATGCCACAACGTAGGTGCGCTCTGCTAGTTTGGCACTACAACAATGACCCCAACAACAGTGCCCTCTAGCCAGCGCTGTGCAGCTCTACGAGTGCCGCTCCAGATTATATCCACTTGATTCTGAGGAGATGACCAAGTAACACTGTTTCTTTTTCATAGTTGGTGAGCCACTTCAGATTTTGTCTTTGTACCTTCTAGCTGATGTTTGATTGATGTACAGCTTCACACCTACCTGCTCATCTGTCAGCCAAAGTTAAGTAAAAGAGTTATATAACTTAAACTAACTTACACTATGAACAACACACACACACCCACGCCCGAGGGAGGACTTGAACCTCCGACAGGGGAGCCGCATGAACTATGACAAGGTGCCCTAGACTGCGCGGCTTCCCCATGCAGCGATAAATTGAATTCAAAGAAGGTTTAGCTCCTTATGTTATTAGCACTACTGGAAATTTTGGTGACAAACATATCAATAAATTAGCCTACTATGCCTATTTTCATTCACTGCTTTCACGTGGCATCGTATTTTGGGGTAATTCGTCATTAAGAGAAAAAGTATTCATTGCACAATAGCTTGTAATCAGAATAATAGCTGGAGCCCACCCAAGATCACCTTGCAGACATTTATTTAAGGAAGTAAGGATATTCACAGAACATATATTCACAGTACATATATTCACAATACATATATTCACTTATGAAATTTCTTATTAATAATCCACCTCAGTTAAAAGATAATAGCGAAGTGCATAGCTACAACACTAGGAGAAAGGATGATCACTATTCTGTGTTAAATATGACTTTGGCACTGAAAGGAGTAAATTATGCTGCCGCAAAAATCTTTGATCATTTGCCAAATAGCATTAAAAGTCTGTCAGACAGCCAACTAACATTTAAAAACAAATTAAAAGAATTTATGAACGACAGCTCCTTCTACTCAATAGATGAATTTTTAGATATGAAATAGCAACTGTAAAGAAAAAATATACATTTTGTAAAGAAAACTTATGTTAAACTCACACATTCCACTTCTTTACGAAATGTTATATTGTGACCTATGCAACAAAAACCAGCTGCAGGCTGGGTCACATGTTCAGACAAACAATGTCTGTCATCTGGGCTCTGAGGTCATATTTGCATCATTCCAGTGACTAACATAGAGAGTTGAGAATAAAAGCCTTCCTCTAAGGGTTTCAATGAAGCTCTTTGTCTGCAGCATTGTCCCCAGAACAGACTGTGACACCCTGGTTCTGAGGCAGGTGGAAGGTCTGAACCACAGGTTCTGTGACAACCTAGGCTGTGACTTCCTAAACCTGCACCATAAGGCCGAGAATGGTAGGGTTCCTCTGAATGAATCAGGTGTGCAGTACACATCAGAGGTTTCTATCCAGATAGCTGACTGTGTGGGGAGCACATGAGATTTTTTAGACATCCAGTCCAGATAATGATATCTATTGGAGCTGGGAAGTATCAGTGTAAGACCCAAAGAAATGCCCCCCCCCCCCCCTCCCAGGCAAGAGTATTAAAATCCTAGGGGTTAATGGCTGAAGCATTCATAAAATGTGGCAGAGTTTGAAGCATTCCTCAGAAGCAGCGAAAGTCACATAATACAAGAGAGAGAATGCTGGTTCTGAAGTTGACAGCTGTGAGATTTTGGCAGAAAACTTAAGGATATGTCAAAAGGATAGATTAATGGGAAATGGAAGTGGTCTGTTTGTCATAGTAGACAAGAAACTCAAATCCACTGAGACAGAAAATGAGGCCAAATGAGATATTATTTGAGTAGGAATTAATATCAGGCTTGGGCATAAAATTATAACTGTATCTATCTGTCGTCCACCAGACTCACCTCCTGATGTGACTGAAAACTCAAGAAAAAACCTCATTTCATCAGTATGTAAGTTCCCTATTCATTCAGTACCATCAGTGGAGACTTTAATCACCAAACAAACATTGGGATAATTACAGTATTGTTAGTGAAGGGTGTGATAAGACATCCCGTGAACCATTTCTAAATGCCTTCTCTGAAAATTATCTAGAACTCATAGTTTGGAGCACCATTCAGGATAGGAGTATATTGGGTCTAATGGCATTGAATAGACCTGAGCTCTTTGAGAATGTTCTCTTCAAAACTGATATCAGGACCATGAGTCAGTTGTAGCAACAATGATTACCAAAATACAAAGGAAAAATAAAACAAGTACAAATATTTATGTGTTGAATAAACAAGGTAATGAAGTGTCATATCTCAGTGAGTAGGTTGAAGCTTTTAGCTCAGGACAGGAGCATGTAGAGGGAGTATGACTCAAGCTCGAAAGAATATTTGTCCATTCATTGGACAGATATGTACCGAGTAGAACAGCTCTTGATAGGAGGTATCCTATGGGGTATACAATCATTGTGAAGAAACTTGTAAGAAACTGGGACTAGTGCATAATAAATGTAAAAACAAAGCATAGGGCTATAGATATGGAGATGCTACATGAAAGGTATTTGACTGTCAAGAGAGAAATGAGTGAAGCCTTCAATGACTACCATAGCAGACCAATTTCACTTTTGCTGGCTTTCGCAAAAATATTTGAAAAGGTTGTATTCAAGCACCTCCTTAAGCATCTGACTACAAATAATATATTGTCCAAGTCACAATTGGGATTTCTTAAGGGTTCTGATGTATAGAAAGCTATTTACACTTACAGTGAGAATGTACTTAATTCATTAGATAATAAATTAGAGGCTACAGGCATTTTCTGTGACCTGTCAAAAGCCTTTGACTGTGTGAACCACACCATTCTCTAAGTAAATTAGAATATTATGGTGCCACTGGCAGTGCTGTGAAATGGTTTGAGTCTTATCTGACTAACAGGAAACAAAGAGTGTCATTGTGAAATATGTGTGCAGTAAGCAATCAGTCTTCATCTCATTGGGAATTAATTACATGTGGTGTTCCTCAAGGTTCCATCGTGCGTCCATTGCTTTTTATTATGTACGTTAATGACCTCTCATGTGCTACATTGCCAGATGCTAAGTTTGTTTTGTTTGCAGATGATACAAACATTGCAATAAGTAGCAAGTCAAGTACAAATTTAGAAACAGCTGTTAATCAAATTTTCACTGACATTAATAAATGGTTTAAAGTTAATTCACTGTCATTAAACTTTGAAAAGACTCACTATATGCAGTTCAGAACCATGTGTATAACATATGAAGACATGCAAATCGAAGAGGTTGACAGTGTTAACTTTTTGGGATTACAACTCGATAATAAATTCAGTTGGAAAGGGCATACCACAGAATTGCTTAAGTGCATAAACAAGAAGGTATCTGCAGTGACAGTGATGTCAGACATAGGATATACAGATATAAAAAAACTTGCATACTTTGCTTACTTTCATTCTATTATGTCATACAAGATCATATTCTAGGGCAACTCATCAAAGAGAGCAAAAGTTTTTAGCGTGCCAAAGCACGTAATGAGACTCATTTGTGGTGTAAATTCAAGAACATCATGTTGAAATGTGTTCAAGGAAATTTGTATTCTAATCATAGCTTCTCAGTATTTATTCCTTAATGAAATTTGTTGTAAGTAATATATCTCTATTTCCAACCAATAGATCAATACATAGTATCAATACTAGAAATAACAACACACTACATAAAGAGCTAAAATCACTTACCTTGGTCCAAAAAGGGGTCCAGTATTCAGGAACACACATTTTCAATAAATTACCAGCAACAATTAAAACTTGATTTCAAATAAAGCATGGTTTGAACAGAGTTTGAAATACTTTTTGATAGGCAACTCCTTCTACTCTATAGATGAATATCTTAACAGAGACTGTTAGGCCAGCTTAAGTAAAAACATCTGTTAGATTTCAATTTTGACAGTGCTTGGTCACAACAATCAAGATCTGGTATTTTGTGTAGAATAAATTTATTAACAGCGCATAACAATGTTTCATGCTTGACAGAGCATTAATTTTGTAAATATTAGCTGTTCCAGTTTACTGTATTGTATTCATCTATTTTGACAATCTCCTGACAAGTGATCAGGATAGTAATTATTATATTCAAATATTTTATGTTTTTTATGTTCTACTTTCTGACTTGTTCCACGCCCATGAGAATCATCTCTTTTTTTGGATCTATGGAATGAAAATTGAACCTAATCTAATCTAATACTGCCAAAAGATCTTTCATAAAACCCAAAGAAATTCTGGTCATATGTAAAGGCTGTCAGCAGTACCAAAGTTAGTGCCCAAACAATCATGTTTGAGATAGGAAAAGAAATTGTGGGTAGCAAACTCAAAGCAGAAATGCTTAACTAGATTTTCAAATGTTCCTCTAAAAAGATAATATTGCCCCAGTTTCAGGAAAGTAAAATTGTGTCTTTCAGGGAACAAAAAAAGTAGTATCCTGTGAATATAATATCAATGAATAACAGTTGGACTTGGTCATTTGATATATATACCTGGGTGTAACAATTTGTAGGGATATGAAGTGGTATTATTAAATATGCTTAGCCATAGGTAATGAAAGTGGGAAACAGCAGTTCATTGGTTGAATATTATAGGAATGCAATCAGTCTACAAAGCAGACTACATACAAAACACTAATACAACCTCACCTAGAATATTGCTCACATGTTTGGGACCCATATCAAATAGAACTAACAGGGAGTATTGAACAGATATGAAGAAGGACAACAGAAATGGTCAAAGGTTTGTATGAACCATGGAAGAGTGTCATGATGATGTTGAAAGAACTGAGCTAGCAGATTTTTGAAGATAGATGTAAACTGTCCCATGTACACCTACTCAAAAGTTTTTTGAATCAGCTCTAGACGTTGAATCTAGAAATACACTCCAAGACAAAAAGACATACCAATAAGGAATTATCTGAATGGGATGGAAATCAGTAGATATGGTGTACATGTACAAACAACTAAATGATCACAACTTCAGAAAAATTACATGATTTGTTTAAGAGAAAGAGCTTCACAAATGAAGCAAGTCAATAACACACTGCTCTACCTCTGGCTCTTATGTAAATAGTTACTCTGCTTGGCACTGATTGATACAGCTGTTGGACATCTTCCTGAGTGATATCATGCAAAATTCTGTCCAATTGATATATTAGATTACCAAAATCCTGATCTGGTTGGAGGGATCTGCCCACAATGCTCCAAACATTCCCATTTTGGGAGAGGTCTGACAATATTTATGATCAAGGTAGTGTTTGGCAAGCAGGAAGACAAGAAGTGGGATCTCTTATCATGAGTGGGTGGCCATCTTCTTGCTGAAATGTAAGCCCAGGATGACTTGCCATGAAGGGCAACAAAAATTAGGGCATAGAATATTGTCAACATACCACTGTCCTGTAATGGTACTGTGGATGACAACCTAAGGGGTCCAGCTGTGAAAAGAAATGGCACCCCGAACCATCACTCCTGGTGGTTGGACCACATGAGCAACAGTCAGGCCAGTATCCCACCACTGCCCATGGCAACCCCAGACATGTCTTCCCTGGTATCAGAGTTCAATTCGAAGTGGGACTCGTCACTGAGATATGAGGCTGATGACTTCTCTGGAGATGCTCCAGACAATGGTGGGATACCATCCTGGCTGTCATCCTCCATAGAAATTACAGCCCAGAGTGATTGCCTGGGGTACCATTTCTTTTCATAGCAGGACTTCTTTGATTGTCATATGTGGCACCCTTACAGCATAGCTGTACATCAACAATATCCTATGCCCCGTCTTATTTCCCTTCTGGGCAAGGCATCCTGGGCTTACTTTTCAGCAAGATAATGCCCATTCACATGTGGCAAGAGTTTCTGCTGTTTATCTTCAGGTTTGCCAGGTGCCCATGATCAGTTTTGGTCACAATGTTGCAGATTGTAAGCTTCATTGAAACTCGTTCAGCAAGGTTGGTCCTCTCGACCTTCTCTGACAGTCTCTGGAATGAGTACAACTACGAAGCCCAGATGACCATTGCTGTTTGTTCCTGTGTGCTCCACAATCCACAGCTGATTGCACACTGTTCCCTCAGTGTCTATCAGAACAGCCACTTCAACATGCAAGATTTTAAATGAGCCCAAAGGCATACACATTGAACGCATCTGGTGGTTCCTAACATCCCTTACCATCATTTCGCTACAGGTTTGATTATTCATCACACATTTGAACTGCTGATGATTAATAGACCCTAACATTTTACATTTGCCTGCCATTGACACAGGACACTGAACATTCCTTAACAGATTACACTATATTGAACCCTAATATTTAGACACTATCTATGTAGTTGAATAAATGGAATGTCTATAAAGTTTGCTGGTATAGTTGGAATTTATGTTTACGGTCTATCAGATATGAAGCAGATTAAATTGAATTAATAATGTTTGTTAACTGTGACTAGATTTTTCCTTTTTCAAAAAATAATTTCATGTCTTCATTGTGCACCTAATGTTGAATCTTTTTTCCTCAAGATCAAAAAGATATGAATATCATTAGCTCTTGTATACAGAAAAAACCACCACTGCATAATAGACCTGCCAAAGAAGCCTGAAAGGCTTTGCTGAAATTATTCATCGGTGAATGACTGTGTCTGCTGTGAAAAGCTGAGTCTGGTCTAAAAATCAGGGAGTTCATCTAATGTGCTATGATGAAGCTCAGTGTGGAGGATGATCAGATATTCTGTCTATGCTGTACATTAACATGCCATTCCATTTCTTAAAAGCTTACATAAATCACTACGAGCATGCTTCAAGATTTGATCAACCCATCAACCTTCACAAGTCCCTGGGTCTTACATAGATAGTTCCTGGTACATTCACTGAACATAATAATAAATGATTAATATGGATAATTATATATTCCTTGAATTTTCACAGTTCACAGCTTCTTTATTATGTAACCTAATTAGTAGATTCTTGTTCCACCACAGACATACTTTGATAAATTACAACTTTTCCTTTAATAGTATCCAACAATGTAGCTTAACTAAAACAGTGTGATGCAATCCCTTTCAAACTGTACATAGTCTAAAACATAAGTCATTCAAATAAAATCTCTCAAGTTTATATTGATATTGCATGGAGTAAGCATCACTTGTTCAAGAGAATACAGAGTTAACTCACTTCAGTCACTTCTCTATCATTGCTGGCCCCACTCAGTCATGCAGCAAAATTTCCCATAATATATGCTGTACACAGATACTGAGAAGTTCATAGAGGGATGGGGATACCATTTGGTTCCCCATGGTAGATACCGAGTAATTTACACTGATTACGAGTATCCTTTCTGAAATTAGTCATTAACTTTGAAGTTTAAATTCTTTGAATTTCAGAAATTTCCTAACTTGAAATATCTTAACATTTGAATTTAAAGTGAGCATTATTGATTAGCATTGATCAGTTGATTCTGGTTTTCTGGTACATGACACTGAGCTACCTTAAAGTTTGACCAAGGTTGAGTTTCAAAAGGTCAGCTGGGTTTAATTTACTTTAGCTGCTATCATGCCTGTCAAATTACCAGTTTAATTCTAGGGTTTCCATTCAGAAGGTAGGTCAAAGGGAAATCACAGTAAAACCTTAACCATACCACGGCCAACACTGATTTACATGAGTTTAACAAAACATAAGTTCTCAAAGAATTTGACTATAATTCTGATTATTTTAAAACTGACAGTGAACCAGGAGCAATGGAATAAAATTTCTTTAGAGAAGAGCATGAATAGAAGAATTACTTATCAAGGATGGTGCGCCAGAACAAGATGGGAGTTGATCTTGGAGGGTTGATCTGGAATGTGGTGGCTACAGGCAT